>NW_027518693.1:15980000-17180000 GCF_043159265.1 Tasmannia lanceolata
TGGGACCTCCATTTTTTTCCCTATAATGGAAGTTTCTTCTACTCTTTGAGTCTTTTGCTCACATAAGCCAATTACGCCATAAAGTTTATAGTATGTACATCAATGTGTCAAACCTATCTAGAGATGCATGGCTTCTCCTCCAAGCTCTCCGGCTACGAAGGTGAAACACTACTTGATGCCGCTCCATATTGCGGTATCGTTGGGGCCCTACAATTAAGGGTGCAACTCGGGTCAATTTTTGGGAACTCGGTTTTAGATTTTACCATAAAATTGGATTGTGTTTGGGCTGACTTCAATTCATTTTTTAGAAATTGCTCAACCCGACCTGACCCATGTTTCCAACCCTACCTACACTATCTCACTATAACACATGTTGCCTTGTCTTACGCTGTCAACCAAGTTTGTCATTTTATGCACAAACCAATCGTCTCTCATTTGGATGTCGTCAAGCGTATTTTGAGTTATTAGAAAGTCACCATTGGTGATAGACTAGTGTTTTGGGGACTGACTTCCACTGATATTGTTGCATGTTTTGATACCGACTGGGCTAGATCTCCAGATGATTGCTGATATAGACTGGTGAATGCATCAACCTGGACCCAAATCAATTTCTTTGATGTTCTCGCAAACAACTGACAACATGATGCTCCTTTGTTGAAGTCGAATATCGAGCCCTTGCATTTGCAATGGTCGATTTGTGTTGGCTAAAGTCTCTCTATGATATTAGTCTACTCTTCAGATGACCTCCAATTAATCATGCTCTGTGTTGTTCTTCTTGCAAGGATGAGACACATTGAAGTTGATTGCCACTTCGTCCATGACCCCAAGCTTGAGAGCTCTTTAGGTTCTTTTCCTCAATCAACTTGCCGATGTTTTCACTAAAGGATCACCTATCAACCAATTTCCTTCATTACACGACAAATTGAACATACCAACAGTATTTATTTGGTTGGAAATACTGTTCTTCACGCAGGGACGGAATCACATCGAAGTTGATTGTCACTTCGTTCCTGACCGCCATATTTGAGAGCTCTTCGGGTTCTTTTCATCAACAGTGCCAATCAACTTAAATGAATGTTGTCTGCAGTACACTCAGATTGAGAGAGATTGATAACTCACCACATGGAGTGTCATCATTTACTACGACTCCTCACCAATCTAGCATATTATCTCCTCTAATTCATGATAACAACGAATCCGTCCGAGGAAATCACTTCTAGGGGTGCAAGTTGGGTCAGGTTGGGTTGAGCTTTTGCTAAAAAGTGAACTAGAATCAACCTAAGCCCTGTGGGAGATCAATTTACACCCATGATTAAAACTATTATCATTTTCATTAAGTTTTGTAAATTAAAGTAAAAATGTTAATAAAGGTACGTGTAGATTTCTAGTCATAGCAAGTCTCACTTAAGTTTCATTTTCTAGTAACTTACACCTAACCTCTTCAATTTGTCGTGTCAAATTCACCAAACTTAACTTAGGGAGATTTCCGTAATTTCACACAAGTCAATGCACGTCGCTAAAACGCACCTTGTGGCGAAACCTTGGGGTCTTGTCCCCACCCACCCTCCAGTACACAGGTGGAGAGAGAGAGAGAGAGAGATTGTTGTCCTGTCTTGAAGTCTCGTGCATGCATTTTGATGCATTTGCATGCCCACGCATCCCTTCTCCCCAACCAGATCGATTTTCCGATACAAATATCCGAAACCCAACTGGTAAAAGTCTCCCTGTATCGGATCCTTGAATTACTTTGGTGTAATTCCCACCAGGTAATGAAAGTTTGCAAGACAGAGGAAAACAGAACATGGGTTTTCTTCTCAGGGTTTGAAAATGAAAGAAAAAACCCAATAAAAAGGTTCCATCTCAAAATAATCAAACAGTAATCTCTCCTTCTCTCTCTCTCTCTCTATATGACTTTTCATTTGTTTGTGTTTTGGGTTTTTATTTTTTGGATTTGGATAATGAGTGTAATGGGTTTTATTTTGTTTGTTTGATTTGTAGGTTTGAGAGAGATTAATTCATTAATGGCTTCTAAAGTTTGCATGAATGTTAAATGCGGTGCCGCGTCAGCAACAGAATGGAGAAAGGGTTGGGGTTTACGATCTGGTGGATTTGCGAATCTCTGCGATCAGTGCGGGTAATTCTTTTGTTTTTGTGTTGAAATTCAATTCAAATTATTTGTTTTTTTTGTCTTATTAATTTTGAGTGTTTTACGTGGGTTTTTGTTTCTTATTAATATTTAGGTGGTGATTTGTTTGTTTGTTCTCTTATTCATTTCCGATTTATTTGGGATGTGGTTTTTAGTTGTTATGCTTTTTTTGTATTCCTCGCACTTTTGTGGGCTTATGTTTAGAGATTCAGTTTTTATATACTTTCCATTTTTCATTTTTCTATTTATGGCATGTTAGTTTAAATTTAGTTCGTAATTTTTCATGTTTGTATTTATTGGGTCATTAGAGGTGGTGATATGGTTTCTAATTTTTTTCCTTTTATTGTCATGTATCATCATTATTTTTTTGCAGGTTATGGGTTTTCATCTTCTTGTTTGTTGAAGTAGTGACTAGGGGTTTTCTCCTTTTTGAGACATGGTTTCAATTTACCAAATTTTGCTTGATTTAAAGGGTATAATCCAGTGAGTCCTATTTGTATTTATTTTCTTGGTTATGAGTTTGCTGAATTCTAAAACTTTAGGGGCAGAATATACTACACATTCTATGATAGTTTGACTTCTCTAGAGAAAGGACAAATTCTCTCAAGAACAATTCATGAACGGATTGCTAGTAATTATGCGCAAAAGATACCATTAAAAAAAAAAATTATGCGCAAAAGATAGACATGGGACTAGGCACATTTCAGAAGAAGATGTATCAAATGTAGGACTTATTGAACAAGTATTGTTAGAAGGAAGTGAGCAAGGTTTTAAATTTTGGTTTCGGTTAGCACGGAAACGGAAACAATTCGGTTTTGATTGGAAATTTGGGTGGAAATCTTGTAAAATCAAGGAAACATCTCGGAACATATGCAAATGATGTAATTTTCAGATGAAACTCTGAGAAATGTTAGAATAAGAACAAATACATACTTAGAGTCCATCACATAAGCAAAATAACTATCCATAATGGCCTAATCACATCGAACACCTAGTGACGTGTTATTGCGCATGCCTGGAACAATAAAGTTGATAAAAAAAAATATAATGAAGTATAAGAAAATACATCGACCAATCATCCGTCCAAGGACCCCAACTCTATGTCAATACTGCATAGAGTTACAAGATGGTATTTGTTCCATGCCGATCTGACATCCAATGCATAAGATACATTTACTTAGTTGTTCAATCCAATGATGTTGCGTGCCAAATATCATTCTCTACTAATGAAATGAAATGAAATGCAAAGTACAATGGCTTACCGAAAAAACATTTTTCCTTTTTGTGCTTCGTCAAAGACTCGTCATTTGTATGATGCTAAGGGTTTGAAATTTGAAATTCCTGTGACCTCACATTGAAATGAAAAGTGGGCCCACCTTCGATTCAATTATGATGGACCCACAAAGCATTTTGACAAGGGTAAAAAATCTTAAATGTCTTTGTACCTCTGCAATTGGTATTGACACCACTATATGTATCATTTACATTCGAATGTCAATTTATTTATAAATACAACAAGTCAAAAGTTGAAAAACAGGGCCAAAACTAAAAAGATTAAACTGAAAAATAGGGCCTTAGAAAAAATAAATCTAAGAAACACATTTTAAGGAAAAAATTCCAAAATTGTAGGGTTTTCCTTCCAACAATGGTTTTTGAGAAAAAAATTCTTAAGGTCTTAGGGTTTTCCGAAAAAAAAATTCTATGGAAAAGCAGTAAAAGTTTTGTCTTCTCTAAAATTTTCCAAAAAATCCTAACAAGGCCATAGTAAAGAGTAAAAACTATTGAAAAATTCTAGTAAATATTTTCCATAGAAAAGGTTTTCCGTGGAAAAAACGAATGACATCTTTTCATTTTTTTGTCGGAACATCTTTAGACTGTTAGGTCGGAAAAAACTATAGAAAAATAGTTTTATACACGGTAAATCGGAACATTTTTCGTTTTTTTGTCGTTTTGACCATTTCGGTCGAATTTCAGTCGAAATTTAGTCGAATTTCGGTCGAAATTTTGGCCGAAATAATGAAGTGGAACGAATCCATTGAGATTTTGTTTCAGTGGAGATGAAAACATAAACTAATGGGGGACCATCGAAGATGCCGTGAAGAATGAAGGAATTAAGAAGATGTGGCCCAAATACGGCTTATTTTCATGCTATGGCCAGTGCCAGAAGACGGAGAAATAGGATCGAGTCTTTGGTTGACAATGGAATCAGAGTGTCAGGGAAGGATGAGGTTACTAGAGTGATCTTGGATTTTTATTCGTCCCTGTACTCGTCTGAGGGTATCTTGAGACCTCTTACAGAAGATCTGGAGTTTAGTGGGCTGAGTATGGCTCAGAGGGTTGCATTAGAGAGACCCTTTGAAGAAGAGGAGGTTGAAAAAGGTGTTTTCTCTATTAGTAAGGATAAGGCCCCTGGTCCTGATGGTTTTTGTTTAGCTTTCTTCCAATCCTGTTGGTCGTATGTAAAAGGGGATATCTTGAAATTTTTTGAGGAGTTCTATCATGGGTTGGCATTGGATAAAGGCACTGGGGCTACTTTCATTGCCCTTATCCCTAAGGTTCCTGGTGCCTCTAAAATTTCGGAGTACCGTCCAATAAGCTTAGTGGGATGTTTATACAAAGTTTTGGCAAAGGTTCTAGCGGATAGGTTAAAGAGGGTGCTTCCATCCATTATCTCAGATTGCCAAAGTGCTTTTGTGGCTAATAGGCAGATTCTTGACTGCTCATTAGTTGCGAATGAGGCCATTGACTTTTATCTTAGAAATGGCATGGGAGGTTTTATGTGCAAATTGGATATGGAGAAGGTTTATGATAGGGTGGAATGGGATTGCTTAGATTACTTGCTTGGAAGAATGGGGTTTGGAAGTAAATGGAGAGAATGGATGAGGGGTTGTGTCTCTTCGGCTTGGTTTTCCATTCTGATTAATGGGTCCCCTAAAGGATTTTTTAAGTCATCTTGAGGACTTAGGCAGGGTGACCCCTTATCCCCTTTTCTTTTTATCATCGTGGCGGAGACTCTTAGCAGATTGATGAATAAAGGGAGTGGGTTGGGCTTATTCAATGGTTTTAAGATTGGAAGCCAGCAGGTAGAAGTATCTCATCTTCAATTTGCTGATGATACGCTCCTGTTTTGTGAACCCAACATGATCCAAGCGATGAATTTAAAATCTTCCCTTAGATGTTATGAGTTGATTACGGGGCAGAGATCCAATTTTCATAAATCTAGATTATATACCCTAAACATCCCGCAGAATGAGGCGCTTGAATTGGCTAAGACTCTGGGTTGTCAGCTTGATCAATTGCCTTCCTCATACCTGGGACTCCCATTGGGGGTGGGGAGACCAAAAAAATCTTTGTGGGATCCTGTTGTAGAGAGAATTGAAAGGAGGTTGGAATCATGGAAAAGAAATCTTGTTTCTAGAGGGGGAAGGCTTGTGTTGGTTAAGGCGGTGTTGGCCAATATTCCCATATATTTTTTGTCTTTGTTTAAATGCTCGGTCAGTGTTGTATCGCGTATTGAACAAATCCAACGTAGATTTTTATGGGGAGGCAATGAAAGGAAAAAGGGTATTTCTTTGGTCAGTTGGAAGAGTGTGTGCTTACCTGTTAAGAATGGTGGTTTGGGTATTAGGAGAGTGAAAGAATTTAATCATGCCTTGTTAGGAAAATGGTTATGGAGGTTCGGGGAGGAAAATTCTCAGCTGTGGGTTAGGGTAATTGGGAGTAAATATGGGTGCAAGCTGGGAAAGTGGGAATCTAAAAACCATTTCAAGAAACAAGGTTTGACTGTGTGGCGTGACATTTTGAAAATGTCATTTGCTTTTCTTTTGAGGGTTAGATTTAGAGTGTATTCGGGGGATCGAATACAATTTTGGAGGGATGTGTGGTGTGCTGATGAGCCTCTTATGAGTTTATTCCCAAATTTATATCGTGTAGCCGCTGAGAAAGAGAGTTTTGTTTCTGAATGCTTTGCTCGAGATGGGGGTAGTTTAGTTTGGTCCCCTAGGTTTAGAAGGATCTTCTTTGATCGGGAGCTAGAGTCGGTTGCCCATTTTCTTAAACTTTTAGATGGTTGCTACATTAAGAGAAGCGGTATGGATAAAAGAGTATGGACTGCGGAATCGTCTGGTTTTTTCTCTGTCAAATCTTTCTATTTCAGCTTGTTGCCTTGCAGTGTATCCTCCATTTCAGCCGAGGTATGGAAATTTCATTGCCCGCCTAGAGTTGGTTTCTTCGGATGGGCGGTATGTCGTGATCGGATTCAAACGATTAACTTCCTCCGGAAGCGCGGTATGATGCTTGTTGACCATTGCCCCCTCTGCTTGAAAGATGGTGAATCTGTGGATCATCTCTTCATGCATTGCTCCTTTACGCGTCAGGTATGGATTTTGATATTTCTGAGATTTGGCATATGTTGGATTTTTCCATTTTCTATTCCAGAGTTGATTCTTCTTTGGACCTTTGTGCCATGGAAGAAGAAGGGCAAAGTATTGTGAAATTTGTGTCTTCTTGCAACATGGTGGGTGATATGGAAAGAGAGAAACTCCCGTGTCTTTGAAGGGGTTGCAAAATCTCCGTATTGGATATATATGAAAATTATTGCGCTCACTATTTCATGAGCGAGAAGTTTACCCGCTTTCCGTTTTGTATCGGCCTTTGACTTATGGGAGGGTTGGAGGATTGTTTGCTTTAGTAGGAAGATCCGGCATCCGATTGTTCAGAGATGGGAGGCTCCGCCTATTGAAATGTTCAAAATTAACTTTGATGGGTCGAGTATTGGGAACCCGGGCCCGGCCGGTGTTGGTGGGTTGTGTCGGGATGCTTGTGGTGAAGTTATTTGGGCTTTTGCCGGCCCTCTTGGAGTTTGTGATGCCTCGGAGGCCGAGGTGAGGGCGGTTTATCATGGCATAAAAAGGCTTGAGAGAGATAGCATGGATATCACTATTGTGGAGGGAGATTCTTTGAATGTGATTAAATGGTTGAAGGGGTTGGTGTCGCCTCCTTGGAGATTTTCTTCTATTTTTGATGAAATAGATGATTTAATTGCGGGCTCATCTATTGTTTTCAATCATGTTCGGCGATCTGCTAATGGGGAGGCGGTCTCCTTGGCTAGAAGTGGGGTTAGGGGGTTGGAGTTGGAGTGGTTTGACTTCCTTCCTCCCTGAGATTTGTCTTTCTTGTTATTGTTGTTTTATTTTCTTGTAATTTTGGTTGAGGCCCACCTCGGTCCCCTTCCTTTTTAATGAATTCATCTTGCCATTTAAAAAAAAAAAAAGAAGATGTGGCCCATCGATGATGTTAAAAGTGTTTTATTTGGTTTTTAGAGTGTTATTTAAGCCTTTTTAAGTGATAGGGACTACTAGAGTCTTTTTCCATCAAAATCACTGAGGCTCTTTGAGTTGTATGTGTTTTAAATAGGCCCCACACATGTATTTCGAGAATTTTAAGTGGGGAGAGTTTTTTAGGCATTAGAGGGTATTTTTGTCCAAACATGTTAGGTTTTTTAGGGTTTGTTGGGGGCAAGGTTTTAAATTTCGGTTTTGGTAGATAGGGACTGAAACCGAAATGACCAAATTTCGGCCGAAATCAAACCCAAGCGGCTAGCTTTTAAGGACTTGGGCACCCTCCCCTTAATGGCTAGCTTTTAAGGGTGAGTTCTACCTAGGTCCCAACAAGTGGTATCAGAGATAGGGCGGTGTACCCTCGAGGATGGAGAAAATCCCTCGGGGAAGATGCCGGTAACCCTGGTGTACCCTCAAGGTCAGAGAAAATCCCTCGGGCAAGATCTTGTAGTTCCCAGTTGCTCCCGTGTGGAGGGATGAGATTCTCCACATTGCTTCTGCGTGGAGGGGGAGATTGTTGGGGGTTCCATGCAAAAACAAAGGATCCCACATCGAAAAGTTAATGGATGTGGATGGGCTTATAAGGACTTGGGCACCCTCCACGCTACGGCTAGCTTTTAAGGATGAGTTCTACCTGTCCCCACTCCCGCCCCCGCCCTCGCACCTGCTTCGTGCTTCTAAGCTGGCAGCCAAGAGAGACAGATCGTAGAGAATGCGTATTGAAAATTAAGCTATTAGTAAGATCACTGTTAAATAGTGGTTTTTAGTTTCATGACTCGATGATATCTGGACATGATGTCAGTCTTTTGTTTTCGTAAGGATTGATTTGCAAAGTAGTTACCATCCGACTCACACGAAGCTAGGGGATGAATGGAAAACCGCCTTCAAAATGAAAGATGAATTTCCGAGTGGTCAATGATGCTCTTAGGTCTTATTAATGCGCCTAATACATTTATGCACATGATGATCCAAGTCTTTCGTCCATTCATAGGCTACTTCCTTGTGGTATATTTAGACGAGATTCTCATCTATAGTAAGATGGAAAAGCAGCACCTTTCACATATCCGGTAAGTAATGAGAGTTTTGCAATGAGAGATGCTATATGTAAATCTGAGGAAATGTTCATCATTAGCTCTATTGTTGTTTTTCTTAGATTCTCCGTCCCAATCAAAGGAATTGAAGCAGATCCAGATAAGGTGAAGATGATACTTGACTATTAATTCCGAAGAATATTCATGAAGTCGGAAGCTTTCAATGACTAGCAACTTTTTATATGAGGCTTATCATAAATTTCAGCACTATCATGGCTCCGATTACTAACTGCAGAAGAAAGGATAATTCTTATGAACTATGACATCCAGTAAAGGCGTAGGAAATCACGAAACGGATGGCCAAAACACCAGTCCTAGCGTAAGAATTGGAAGGGTTTTGAGTAGGGGTGGCAATTAAACCCGCTAAAAAGGGGATCCGCCCCGCCCCGTCCCGCTCTGAATAGGGCGGAGATTCCCCGATTTAAGCGGGGACGGGGATGGGGATTGCTCCCTCCCCGCCCCACGAGCAATCCCCATACAAAATTGAATTTTTCGCTAATAAATTTGGGTAGCCGCACTTATCATAGAACAATTTTTTTTTGTTATTCCTAAATTTTCCCTAATATCTTTATCGAATGCATTTTTAGTAGAATTTTCCACTAAAAAATCCATTAAACGCGTTTCCCAGTGGTGTGCGGGGCGGGGACGGGGATCCCCCTCCATCACCGAAGCAGGGACGGGGAAAATTCCGAGGCGCGAACGGGGACGGGGAATGCAACATCCGGCCCGCCCTGCCTCGTTGCCACCCCTAATTTTGAGCCAAGAGGGTCATCTTGTGGCATTTTTCAGTGAAAGTTGAACAAGGCAAAGCAGGTATACTTGATGCCTGCTAAGGAGTTCTGATGTTGTTTGTGTGGTGTTTGATTCTTTTCTTTTCTAAAGTGCTCTCAATTCTGCATGAAATGCCTTAAATATTTCAGAAACTCAACATTTTGCTTCTTAATGTGTAGATACATAATCCAATGTTAGTAGCAATACTGCTGAAATTAATACGTCATATTTTATAAGGAAACATTTTTATAAGTTGCACGTAGCCTTTCTAAATGTCGATGTTGAAATCTTGAAAACTTGACATGCCAGTCAAGTCCTGCATGCATGTATTCAGCATTCTACAGGGAAAAATTGTATTTGACACTAGTTCTTTTTCATGAAAAATGTTGAATAAAGAATAAGGCAAGTCATTTACAAAAGGAAAGTTTATTGTTTATTATCAAGAGTGGATGAAGCAAGAAACTTTGTTTTTTTTATCATCCATAAAGCACTTGAAGGATCGAATAGGAGATTCTATTGCCTTCTTATAATTTTAACTCCTATCATGTATTTTAACTCCTATAATTTTTACTCCAGGTCTGCATATGAGCAATTAATTTTCTGTGACACTTTTCACTTCAATGATTCTGGTTGGAGGAAATGCAATTCTTGTGACAAGGTAAACTCGTCACAACACAATTTCTGATCTGATTTTTTTTTAGTATTTTTTCTGTTTTTTTGTCCATTAGATTTAATCGAAACTGGTATGGCAGAGGCTGCATTGTGGATGCATCGCTTCAAAATCTTCAATTGAGCTACTTGATTGTGGGGGTGTAGCATGTGTTTGCTGTGTTAAGATATCAGAATTTTCTTCGGTAAGCTGGATGTTTCTTAAAGCCACAGCTCCACACTAAAAACACTGGGTTGAATTAGTTGTGGATTCAGCTTATTTTGAAACACTATTTGAGTGTTCAAGTATTGATTTAGGTATTCATATAAGCCTGTTTCCACCTCACATCTGTAACATAGAGCGTGTTTCCATGATGCTTATGAGTTCCCTATCTTCAATTTACAGCACCATTATAGTTTGTAATAATGGGCCTTTGGTGTTTTCTCTATCTATAACAATGATTCTATTTTAATGATTTTCTGTCATTTTCAAGATCTTTTAAAAATGATTTGTTACTTAGTTTCCAGTTTAGAAGAAAACTTAATACTCCTTTTTTTTTGTCTTAGAAAAAAAAAAACTTGAGTTGTCTGCTGTGATTTTTATGAGTTCTGTTCACACCACACCATAGTTTCAAAATTCTCCCGCATCATTGTGGACTCCCCTGAGTCGACTCCCATTTAGCTTGGCCGCGTTCTGGCCCGAGTTCGCATTTTGCCCTACAAAGTTAGTCAAAATTCCTTTGACTCTCCCGAGCTATGATTGCGTCAACCGAGTACTTGACCGCATCATGCCTAGTCAACTAGGATTTGCTTTGTCTGCGTTTCGACCCGCATCCACATTTTAAAACATTAGTTCACACATGTAGCCTTTTGTAGACATTTTTTTCGCAAATATTCTATAGTGATCATATCTCTGTTGAATTGTCAGCTAAGTCATATTGGTTCTTTTCATGCATTTTTTTGATTGTTTTTAGGCATACTCAAGAATGCATTTTCTGTCAAGCTCATATGTTTCTGAATCCTCTGAAAATTCTACATGCAGATCCCAGGTGATATCCGCCAAGAATCTACTTTGCAATCTTATCAAATGGTCCTTGGTCTAAGTGCAAAAAGTTTAAAAGATGAGAAAATAAGTGAACTCAGTACAACAAAAGTAGGTAATGTTGGTGAACGACGATCCACTTCTGTCGACAGTAGAACAGATGATGATGCCGCTGAGGCTAATGGACGGAACAACATGTTTCTAACTCCGAACAATAAGATGAATGAATCTCTTGAGCATATCAAAAGAGAGCAAATTGTGCCACCTGTAGGTGTAGGAATGGGATTTCCAAATGTAAAGCAAGCACCTGGTTCAACTTCTCACGCCGTGAAACATGTTGATGGTAAAGAAATTGTGGCAGATAAAGAGATATATGAATCTCTGGCTCATGCATGCTTGAGTATCACCTTAGGGACTTCTAACCCGGGCAACCTTTCTGAAGGTAGGGAACAGAGCAAAGTACTATCTTCTTTTCAACAAGGGCAAAGGTCCCGGCATCTATTGCCGAAGCCCCTCAAAACTAGCCCTAGCACAGGTTCTGAGACATCTAAGGACACACTTCCACAGATACGCATTGCAAGGCCACCTGGTGAAGGTAGGGGGCGGAACCAGTTGCTTCCTCGTTATTGGCCTAGGATTACAGACCAGGAACTACAGCAAATATCTGGAGAGTATCCATGATTGTTTTAGTTTTTCTATCAAGTTACTTGCTGTCAAATTTATTTGATATTGTACTACCCTTTTGACTTATGGGACCTACTATAATTTACAAGTGTCTTTTCTTTTTCCCAAATATTATGATACCCTTGACTCTTCTTCAAGCTCAAACTCTACGATTGTGCCATTATTTGAGAAGGTTCTGAGTGCCAGTGATGCAGGTCGAATTGGCCGTTTGGTTCTGCCTAAAGCATGCGCTGAAGTAAGGTTTCCATGTTTTTTTCCCTAAAAAAAAAAGTCCATTTTTTTTTAAGAGGTGAAAAAAGTTTCCATGTTTTTCATGTATCTGTCTCTGATGAATTTCAGTTCTTTATTTAAATTTCATGCTATTCAGTGGTCAATTAAATACAGTTTCCATTTAGCTTAACTGAATGAATGATATAGAAACTTGAGATGAAATAAACTTGATATGTAAGATGTAATATGTTAAAAGACTCAATCTTCAATTACAATATTGTCACGAGAAATAAAACCCACTTTACCTTTAAAAAAGATGCCAGATAATGGAAGGTAAAATGCCGTGACGGCATCTTAATACAGACATACACAAATTTTCCTTATTGACATTTAAGTCTACCCCATTTTATTGCTGATCTTTACCCACAACAAATGGTTATCTCCTGCTATAAGGCCATATCTTGTGGGATTTTGTCTATAATAAGTAGGGTGGTGGTGGTGGTCACATAAACTCTACATTTTGCTTCCCCATTGACAATAATAGTTCAAAAGTTTTCTGAGCAGGGATAGTGTGATGTTGTCTTTGTTCTGTTGTATATCTGTTTAACTTGGAGACTATTTGCAGGCATATTTTCCTCCAATTTCCCAACCAGAAGGTCTTCCGTTAAAGATTCAAGATGCAAAGGGCAAGGACTGGGTTTTTCAGTTCAGATTTTGGCCTAATAACAACAGCAGAATGTACGTCCTAGAGGGTGTAACACCATGCATACAATCTATGCAATTACAAGCTGGTGATACAGGTGATTTGCTTGCTTTCCTCATCTGGGCTATTGTATTTAATCTCATCGTTTATTTGAAAGAAGTATATGCCTTTGTGAAAGATGTCACATTTGATCATATTATTTGAAACAGGAAATCTACAGTTCAAATCCATCTAGTGCATCTTGAATAATGCACAGAATTTTGTAGGGGCAAATAAATTTTAAATATAAATCATTTCAAAAAAATAAAAAAATAAATTTTTTTTAGTATAAGCTGTGGCTCGATTCCTTTGCAAGAAGTTTAAGTATTTACGAAATATAGGTTCTTTTCTGGTCCATCAAATCTTCACTTCAAATTCATCTTGTGCATCCTGAATAATGCACAGAATTTTTTAGGGGTAAATAAATCTTTAATATAACCTGTGGATTGATTCCTTTGCAAGAAGTTTGAGTATTTTGTGTTAGACGTAGTGGTGTAATTACATACCCATTCTGGGGGTATTTTTGTCAATGTACCGGTAACCCTTGGTACCTTGGTGGTCTAACTCTCTCATCTCTTTCTTCTCCATCTCCTCTCTCTTCTCTTTCATACATAATATATATATATATATATATATATATATATATATATATATATATAGAGAGAGAGAGAGAGAGAGAGAGAGAGAGAGAGAGAGAGAGAGAGAGAGAGAATAGAGTTCCTAAGGTGTCACCTCATATAGCTTATATGAGGTGGCGCTTAAAAACATAAGGGGCCCACTTTGTTTGGATGATCCAAAGCATTCATATGATAGGCCCTCACATAGATAGGGTGTGCCCAAAAAATCAACTTCATAGGATCATCCGAACCCTTCCATTTGTGGAGGTTGAAATGGATGGGTATAAACCTCCATAAATCTGCCCATTTTTAACCTCCATAAATGGAAGGGTTAGGATGATCCTATGGACCTGATTTTTTGTAGGCACCATATCCATCTAAGGGCCTTTCAAATGAGTGGTTTCGATCACCCAAAAAATGTGGGACCCTTATGTTTTGTGAGCGCCACCTCATATAAGCTATATGAGGTGACACCTTAGGAACTCTATTCTCATATATATATATATATATATATATATATATATATATATATATATATATATATATATATATATATATATATATTATGAGAGGAAGAGAACTCTAACTGTCTCATCTCTTTCTTCTCCATCTCTTCTCTCTCTTCTCATTCATTCATTCATGGGGATTAGGATCCTGCGAACATGGTATCAGAGCTTCAGGATCTGACCTCATATCTCTTGGTGGAGCTGCCACACCCCCCATCATTCTCTATCGCATCAATCCCTCTTGGTGGAGCCGTTGCACCCCCATCCTTCTCTCATTTTGTCGCCACCCCTCCCACACCAAATCTGTCACCGACTCACCGCCCCAACCCCACACCCCATATCTGTTTTTCCCCTCACCCCTAACGCCCCTACCTCTGCCGCCCAACCCCATACCCCAAATCTGTTACCGCCTTACCTGATGTAGAACCGGGAAGGGAAATAGAAGAAAGAGGAGGAAGAGAAGAAGAAGAGGATGAATAGAGGAGAAAAAGAAGAAGAGAAGAGGAGAAGAATAGGGGGAGAAGAGAACTAGAAGTAGTAGAAGAGAAGAATTAGAGGGGAGAAAACTCAATCAATATTATTCATCAAAACTTAAAAATCCCTAATACATGTGGCATATTTATAGGCAATTGAAATAAAATTCCATGGAAAATAAATAAAAGCCCTAAATCTAAATAACATGGAAAATAAAATTCTAATGGGCAAATATGTCACTTATTGGCCTACTATATGCATCAGTTAGACATATCATATCAGTGTAATTACATACCTAGTTTTGGGGTATTTTTGTCATTGTACATGAACCCTATATATATATATATATATGAGAGGGAGAGACGGCTAACTCTCTCATCTCTTCTTCTCCATCTCTCTTCTCTTCTCTTTTTTCTTTCATGAATGGAGATTAGGATTCCACAAACAGAGTGTAAAAGTTATCGACTTTGAGCAATTGAAGAAGCACTACTCAACTTGCAAAGATTTCTGCACTCTTTATGATGATCTTAATGACGGAAAGAGTGACGACACAGAGAGTTATTCCATCCATGATGGGTATCTCTTCAAGGATACTTGTCTTTGCCTACTCATCCATGATGGCATTGTGTTGCTGGACACTTTGGGCGAGATAAGACCATTGCGATTGTCGAGGATCGTTTCTATTGGCCCAGTTTGAAGAATGATGTCGCTAGTTACCCAGTTAGCTAAGGGATGAAAACAGAATACGGGGTTATACACGCCACTACCTGTCCCACATGAGCCATGGCAAGACTTTAGTATGGACTTTGTCCTCAGCTCGTCTTTATGACCAGAGGCCATAATTCCATATACACAGTAGTGGACTGTTTTTTTAAAATGACTCATTTCATACCATGTAGCAAGACTTTAGATGCCGTGGACAGAACCCGGTTCGTTTTTAAAGAGGTAGTTTGTCTTCATGGCGTACCCAAGACGATCGTCTCTGATCATGATGTGAAGTTCACTAGTTATTTTTGGCACATGTTATGGAAGATGCTCAACACAAAGCTACAATTTTTGTTAGCCTTCCCCAGACAGAGGGACAAACTGAAGTCGTCAACTGTAGTTTGGGTGACTTTCTGAGATTCCTAGTCAGTGATCATGTGGCAAGATTGGATTTGATTCTACCAATGGCAGATTTTGCCTACAATTCTTCTGCTAATAGATCCACTGGGCAAAGTCCTTTTGAAGTCGTCATGGGAATACAACAAGTCATCCAATCGATCTAATTCCCCTGCCGCCAGAAGCACGAATGAGTTTGGAAGCCGAGCATTTTGCTAGTCATATGCGTAAGCTTCATGATGAAGTACGTAAGAAAATAATTCTAAGCAATGAGTCGTACAAGACGAGCATACATGTATTGTCGATTAGTTGAATTTCAGAAAAAAGTAGATTTAGTCATGGTGCGATTACGACCAAAAAGCTACCCTAGAGGCACTTATAAGAAGTTGAATTCTAGAAGCACTAGGCCATATAAAGTTCTTAAGAAGGACCAGTTCTGATGCTTATGTTTTAGATCTTCCACAATATTTGGCTATCTCTTCGATTTTCAATGTGGAGGACCTCACGGCATATCATGGTCACCATGTTGATGCACAGACCGCACCACCTGTTCATGACTGCCGACAGCTCCAAAGATTCAAGACATCATTGAAGACATACTAGATGAGCAAATCATTTTGACGACTCGTGGTGGATGTCAGAAGTTCTTAGTCAAGTGGAGAAGTCGAACATTATCAGATTGTACCTGGATCTCGGTCGAAGAATTTCATAGTCTCCACCCTGATCTCTACGATGATTTCGATGCCGTTAACTCTACGGGGTCGAGTTCTTCTCAGCTGGGAGAGATGATGGGAGTCAAAAGGCTCTAAAGACTTACTGGAGGAGATTAAAAATAACTTGAGGGTCATGTTCTAGAAAGATCTTGTATGTTTGGAACGAAGATGAATGCAAAGGAACTTTATGTTGAAGTAGGGGTGTCATTATCAAGCTTACTAAATATAGTAAGTTCGTCCTTACTAATATAGTAATCTTGTATTTACGTAAATATGTAAGTTTGGTTTTACTAAAAATAGTAAACATGGGTTGCTAAAACTAGTAGGAGTTTTAATTATTGTTGAGTTGTTATTTAGTCAGAATAGGACTGGAAGTTCTAGTCATTATCATAATAAAATTAGAACTTTAGTCACAATAGGACTAGGAGTTCTAGTCATTATAGATTTATAGGATTAACAGTCCTTTTTTCCTCTAAATATGCAGGCCTATGACCCTTTTCCATTTTTGTTTTTTGAGGAATAACATTCAAGTTGCACACTCCAAGGCTTGGAATATCTTAGCCTAGGAGAAAACTCCCTTGAAGGTGTATCTCTCTCTCTCTCTCTCCTTTTTTTATTTTATTTGCTTATTCTTTATTTCCTGCAAACCTGCAATTAGTCTCCTGTAACCTGCAGACATTTTAAATTCATTTCCCTTTTGAACCCGCAATCTTCCTTTACCCATGACCAGTCCTTGAAACCCTCTTTCCTGGATTGTTCCTACCTACTATTTGACCCAAACCCTGAATTGGCTAATTCCAGTTGGCTGTCCTACGTCAATTATAGTCTGTCTCCTTGAAGAATTTGGCTTGAGAATAAAATTTTCATCACTTCCAGTTGTCGGTCTTGGGTATTCTTTGCAGCAAATTGTGCATTTCGAGTTGTCTGACGTTCCCAACATGTTGCTACCTTATTTGTGGGAAATGATAAACACGCCCTGTTTCATCACTTGGGACACCCAGCTACCTTTGCAGTCATAGATACACTGTAGCTGGGCGTCCCAAGTAATGAAAATTTATCATTTCCCCTTATTTGTCTCTGCTGTAATATGTAATCTTTTTCGTGAGAGTCGAGTCATGCTCTATACGTAGGACTGGCATACGTCAATGGACTATTTGAATATGTTATATTGCATAATTATTTCACTTATATATTTTGAAATGAAACCATAATCCCATGGTTTTTCATAATGGCGGTGAGTGGAATTTTTCTCATCAAGATCTGAATCACATTTTGAGATATTTGATTATTGATTTGGCATATTTAAATATTCTTTTGTTCAAATTTTGGAGAGGAGAACAAGATGTCCAGTTGTCTTGCTATGATATTTTGAGTTTTTCAGTATCTATTGAGAAATATGTATATTTTTAATTGATCTGCATATTTGTGAACCTTTGGGTTTCTCTTAGGTAAAATTTGTTAGAGGAATGCTAAACTCAGGGGCGCCCTTGCAAAAATGGGTTGAAAGGGCGCCCCCATTGGCTGCACGTCACCAACATGCATTTATGATGGCTGCAGGTCAAAGAGTATTAAATGCACTTTGGTGACTTATAGCCTTAGGGGGCGCCCTTTCAGCCTATTTTTGCAAGGGTGCCCTTGAGTTTAGCATACCGCAATTTGTTAATTATCAATTAAATGAAAAAAATCTGCTCCAAAATTTGAACTGTTGTTCTTTTCTCCTCCCACTTCTCTTCTTTTAAAGGGGATAGAATATAGATCTTACATAATTGCATTAGCTGATTGGTTAGCTGGGGCAAATATATGGGAAGAAGGTTAGAGATGGTTGGATGCTTTTAAACTTCGACTAGCAGGATGGTCGATTCAAACTAACCCAATGTGAAAATGCGAGTGTTTTGTTGTGTTTAATTCATTTTGACCGAAATGTTACTGAGTCATTATAGAAATTACACGACCTAGGTGGACTTGACTGGTCAAATCAAAATCGAGTAGATTTTTCTCAGCAAGAAAGAGGTAAGTGCTTTCCTTTTCAAAAAAAGAAAGAAAGAGGTAAGTGCTTAAATTTTGTTTTTATTGTTAAATATATGCATCATTGTGTAAATGCATCAACAAAAACATGTATAGGTGCATTTTCACACTCATTTGTTTGAACATCTGTGGTTTGAATATTTTGGGGTTTGCAAATTGGGCAAAGTATGATTCATGCATCTTTTCGATCTTTTATATTGGAAGTTTTTGGCCAAAGAGTTTGGGCTTTTTTTAGTCTAGGATAGCTATAGTCTTTTCTTTTCTCTATTCATTCATGTCATGTAGGAGGATTTATGTGTTGAGGGGCATTCAATGTAAATAAGACCCCAAGAGAGGGCAATAGCATGTAGTTAGTGATTTTAGAGTGTTTACATGATGCAAACAAGCAAGAAAGGGAAAAGATAGTTGGTCCAGAAAGTAAATGTGGGAGCTGCCACCTCATCAGCTGCTTGCTGCCACCGGACCTAGCAGCAGATGGGCCGGGCCTGAATTCTGACTGGACCAGACTCTTCTTTGCGCTGCTCCCACGCACGTAGACTTAAATGTGGGAGATGCCTCCTTATCAGCTGCTTGCTGCCACATCAGCATGAGGGCTAAGAACCAGCTGGCTTTCTAGAATCTTCAGCTCCAGCCTATAAAAAGGAAAGAGGCCTGCTGAGATGGGAGATTTTTTAGAATGAATTAGAGAAAGGTTTCAGACATGGGGCTTCTTGGAGGAGTTTGAGGAGTTTTCTACTCCAGGTTACAGTTCCTATCTTCCCTTATTCTTTCATCTTGCTAATCCAAGATTTACGTTTTTGTCTTGTTTGATTCTTTTTTTTTTTTGAAGTTTAGTCTTGTTTGATTCTGCTTGGAAACTTTTTCCGCAACTGCTTCTAAGGCTCATTATCAATTCTATCTCTGTCAGTACAGTTTCCATTCCTTGTCCTATGCTTAGAATTTATTGTATCTTTTAAATTTCTGCCAGTACCTAGAACTGTTTTTCCCCTTTCTGATTTTAATTTCTGTTGCTCTGTGGAACTGGAATCCCGAAAGATTACACAGTTTCTATTCGAGGTGGAGATGTTAGTGCTGAAAATACTTCCTGATTCTTATTTGCGCTGTTTGGATACATGAATTTTATAATCCTGGATTGTAAAATCAAGCTAAAATCTTGATTTTACATGCTAAAACCTAGATTTTATAAGCCAAAACCTGGATTTTATAATCTAAAAGTTGGATTTTACAATCCTAGATGATCAGAATTTAGCATATAAGATCCAGGTTTTAGCTTGTAAAATCGGGGATTTTATGATCCTAGATTATAAAATCCCCGTATCCAAACGGTTTCATTGAGTTTAAACATTGATTTTAGCTTATCTTTTTCACTGTTTACAAAGCCAAGTTTCTATAACCTAAAGTGCTCTAACAATGAGTCCCACATGTTGAATATATATCTGATCTTTGAATCAGATCTGGAATTTTGTAATCTGAACGCCGATGGAAGTCACAGTCCTTTCCTAACCTATTGCCATAACTACATGGCTGGCGACCTCTGCCCTACCATTTGACCGAAATTCGTCAGATCCTCTTTCTAAATTTCTTCGGAAATAGCCTCTCATTTAGATTCCTCGGATTTGAAGGAGTTTTATGGATTTGTGTTAGATCCACTGATCTAAGGCATATAACTTTGAGTTCTTGAACTTAATAATGGCTTTCTATCTAAAGTTTTAATCTTTAGTCCATATGCATTAGGAATTCCTTTATTAATTGAGATTTAACGATTACTAAATGTTGTTTGGTCCAAGAACAAATCCAACTGCTTCTCCTCCAGTGCATGCAAGCTTCCTCTGATCCTGATGCACATCAGATTAGCTCTTCCATTTTGAAGTTATTTATTTAATTTATTTTTGTTACAAAATGCTGTAGAATAGGGAATATAATTATATATTACTGATATTTGACACAAGACCATCTAAAAATACATATTAAACTATGAATATTTGATCTATGAAGAGAAGTTGCGCAATCTAGATATTGATATGATTCATTGATTTGATGCGTACTCATTTTCTTTATTGTCCATATTCCTTGCTACTTCTTGCCTCAATATATATTAATTATGGTGTGTTTGTGACTTTTATGTTTTTGTTTATTTTCTTATTTGCTTTATCATTTTCTAGGTTGATTTAATAGTTATTTATAATTTCTGTTGCTCAAATTTTCCATGATAACTATTTTTTTAATTTTAATTTATTTAATAAAAATTACTGAATCCACAAATCCTACAATTTTGGGTTTGCTAAATTTGACACCTCGATTTGGATTCCACCATGCATGCCCATCTCAATGTAACTCAGCTTTTCTCTAGATCTCTTGCTTGTCATTTATGTATATGCTATGTTTTTTTAATCAATAAAGTGAAAAATATCTATTATTTTCATAAGAAAGCCATCCATGTTTTCTGACTGTTAGCTCTGAACTTTTCATGTCTTTTCAACATTTTGCGTACTGCACTATTTCAGTAGTTCATGCCATGTTAATGGTTGTATTGTACCACTCATTGAGTTAATTTTGCTTGTCATCAATTAAGGTTGTTTATCTAAAGTCTATTAGATATTATTTACTTCTAGAAACCATTGGTTTACTTTTAATCGCCTTTAAGGCAACTAAAGCTGGTACTCAATTTTTTTCCTCCTGTTTTGTAGTAACATTCAGCCGAATGGATCCCGAAGGAAAACTTGTTATGGGATTTCGAAAGGCATCAAACTCTCAGCCTACGCAGGTAGCTAACTTCTTAGGCATCTTCTTTAACAACCGATAATTCTGCATTTACACAATTGGGAACCATGTAATCATACATTTTTGTTAAATGGACATTTTAACATTTAATTAATATATCCAAGCTTGATTTTCTGGTGAGTATTTGCACACTTTATCACATACTGATGCCTGTGAATCTTGAACATAAGCAAAATTTTTCTTCCTGACATTGATTTATATGTTTTGTAATCGATGTTTGAAGCAGGATAATCAAGTTCCTCCCACTGCTAATGTTGCATTTGCCAAAGAACCTTTTTTTTCTGGTGTTATTGAGAACCTACCCATTATAAGTGGTTACTCTGGCCTTCTTCAATCGCTAAAGGGAAGTGCGGATCCTCACTTAAGTGCTTTGTCCGAACATCTGACATCAACAGAGGGGGATATTAACTGGATTAAACCTGAGAAACATAGAGGCAGGCCAAATGAGGGGCTGCTATTGCCACCTATGCTTGGTCCCGAGAAGAGAAAAAGTCGTAATATTGGTTCGAAAAGCAAGAGGCTGCACATAGATAATGAGGATGCTTTGGAGCTGAAAATTACATGGGAAGAGGCACAGGACTTGCTTAGGCCGCCTCCAAGTAGCAAACCTAGTATTGTTGTGATTGATGACCATGTATTTGAAGAATATGAAGTAAGTATTATTCCTCTGCTTTTCTTATTTGGTATTTCTGTATGCTGTTGTAAGTTTCGATAGTGTCTTGTACACTTGCTATTGTACTATTGGAATGCCCTATTTATTTTCTTTTGTTCACGTGTCACGGCTAAATTATGATCTGTGCATGTATTTTGTGGTCTGACCAAAAATACCTCAAGTAGTGTAATTGGAAAATGCATGCTCCTATCTGATTCTTCATTAAAGCATACATTTAGTATTATGCAAGGTTTTAAATTTCAGTTTTGGCATGAATTTCTGTCCTAACTGAAACCGAAAATTCCACTGAAATCCCGAAATTTGGTAGAAAGGTGTGAAATGTCGGTAATTTAGGATGAAATTATGTAAACAAATAAAAAATAATATTTTAACTAAAATTTCGCCCATTTCGGTTTCGGACTTGGTACTATCCTCTGTTTTCCTGCAATTAGTAACAAGGATTTTTTTTTTTTTTGGGGGGGGTGTGAATCAAGTCCAAGCGGATGTATCATACAAGCAATTGGGACAGTCATTGGACTGTGTACTGGGACAAGGCCGAGCTTTATTTTTTCCTTTTTTACTATTATTTATGCAGTAAAGGTCCTGAAATCGGTATCACACTCTCCACACTCAAATAGGCAGTAAATTCTCATTTGTGATATAGATTATCGGATCCAGAGCTTTACCACAGATATCTGAATTACTTAAGGTTTAAGATGAAGCTTTTGTTCGATTTTTTTTGCTATTATTGTTTGGTTTTCTCATAAAATGCATGCTTTTCAAGGTTTGGTTTTCTGGTGAATTACATAAGGGACATGATGACTTCACCAAATCCTCTGCTTCCTGGTTTTCTCTGGCAGTCTGTTCAGGCCATGATGGCAACTAAAAATGAATAGGCTCCTGAAATGCATTGTTTTAGAGGTGTAGTTGTAGATGATGGAGTTTTATTCTGTTCTTAAAGTGGAGATTTCATACAACGTGGTAGTGGTTGTCATGTCTGCTTCTTTTACTTGAATTTTCCATGGGAACTTTTTTTTGGGTGAGGTTTGGTGAAGGAAACTGAGACATTTGGGGTGCGTTCTTTAACCATCTTTGAGAGTGATTTTTCATTTTTTTAGCCTTAAAAAAATCAGAATGGTGTTCTTTTGCAATTTCAACCACTCTTCTAAGAATTAATCCTAATTTTTAGGCATTATTTTATGGAGCGAAAGTTTCTCGCTCCAGAGAATCTGGCACTATTGCACCATCTCCCTCTCACTATACTCTCAACTTTTTAGCGCAAACAGGTCCACTCTCCAACTTTTTAGGGCGAAACCGTGTTTCCAACGTCACCAAAATTGAGAATTTGTAAAAGTTAAAAAAACACAATCCTAATCTGGAAGGACTCTAGAGGATAGAAATTAATCCTAATTTTTTGAATGGATATCTAGAGACTGGTTAAAGAACGCACCCTTGGAGTTCCTAAAATGGATTCTACTCTTGCGTTCGTTGCATTCTTTCGCAAGACACCACATGTTCTTTCTCACCTACGGTTGCCTGATTTGTGATGGCCATAACCGTCCTCTTCAACTGCTACTACTTCTGTGATCCACATCCTTATACTCTTCCCCACTGCTTTGGTCCATCATGGACAACCTGACACTAACCACAGCTTTAGAAGCTTTGTCAATAGTGGATATTGGTGCCACTCACCATATAATTGATGGTGTAGGCAACATACCCTCCCTTCTTTCATATTTCGGCTCATTATGTATTACCATGGGAAATCAATCTTCCCATCATTCGTGTCAGTAGTCTCTTTTTGTTCGTCTTTAGGTTCCTTTTAGGCCGGAAACTTTTTCCTGTTTCCAATTTCTTCCCAATTTATCTGCTACATGATCATTACCCCTTTTTTGTTAGTGTAAAGCTTTGCAATTAGGGAAGCTCCTGGCTAGGGATACAATTTTTAGCAACCTCTATTTCTTGACAGATTCTTCATCTTCATCGCCTTCATAATCTTCTTTTGACATTGTGGTCTTTATGAAGCAGTCTCTATCTTCTACTTGCAGCTGCCCCTCTCTTCTTCGTAAGGTATATGGGCTGAAGCAGCCTCCACGAGCCTGGTTTGGTAGATTCAACGAGCCCATTCGGTGGTTTGGTATGAGGCAGTGTGTAGTCGACCACTCGGTATTGAATGCCTATTATAATGTTGGCTATATCCTCTTGATTGTGTATGTGGATGACATTGTGATCACTGGAGATGATGACACAAGTATACAAGACGTTCCTTCAGATGGAGTTTTGCACCAAAGATCTAGGACGTCTTTGGTATTTTTTGGGTATAGAGGTGGCATATTCTCGAGCTGGTCTTTCCTTGTCAGAGAGAAATTACGTTTTGGACATGTTAGAGGAGATGGGCTCCTTAGGAACAAAACCGGATGATGTTCCTATGGATCCCAACATGAAGCTTTATCCAGATCAGGGGGAGTTGCTGGAGGACCCTAGAAGATATATGAGGCTTATTGGTAAATTGATTTATTTGAATATGACTTGTATTGATATATTATAAGCAATGTAAGTAGTTACTCAATTTATGAGTTATTGTACTTCGCACTAGGGAGCAGCCCTGCAGACAGTGAAGTACTTGAAAAATGCTCCTAGAAAAAGCTTGATCTTTAGGAAACACAATCATTTGAGATTAGAAGAGTTTATAGATGCAGATTGGGCAGGATCTCGAGCAGATAAGAGATCAACTACAGATCAACTACAGGTTGCTATACCTTTGTTGGCAGAAATCTAGTGTCTCGAGGGAGTAAGAAATAAGATGTAGTGAATAGATTGAGCGCAAAGGTAGAGTATCGAGCTATGGCTCATACGTGTGGAGAACTGGTTGAGGTCCCTTTTGATGCAGATTGGTATTCCTTCTTCATCTTTAGGATCTTTGCATTATGACAATCGGGCAACACTTCATATCGCTTCCAATATAGTGTTCCATGAGAGAACGAAGCATATTGAAGTAGATCGTCACTTCATTCGTGAGAAGCTTGAAAGAGTAGAAATTAGTACCATCTTCACTCGATCTGGAGATCAATTGGCAGATGTATTTACTAAACCATTGGGGAAGTCCAAATTGAGAGATATTTGTAACAAGCAAGGGTTGTATGATGTATACACTCCAGCTTCAGGAGGAATGTTGGAAGGGTATTTTGGTCTTTACATATGTAACCCTAGTAGTCACAGACATATATCATATTATGTTAGAGGTCGTTGATTGACTCTCACTTTCTCCCTCTCTTCTCTTCCACTTCATCTTCTTCCATGGAAACTAGATTACATCGAATAGTTAAGAATAAGCACAAATACACACATAGAAACCATCATATAACCATACAATAATCAATAATGGTTTTAGGGGTGAAAATTGGGTCGAGTATACTCGGCTAGGGCTATATATTAATAAAGCCCACTTATAAAATTTTAAACCCAAGCCTTGACCGAACACCCTGCGCACTCAAGAGGCTCTACCCAAACCCAACCCATGTCAGAATTCAAAAGTTCATTCGTGTTCCCAACCAGCCTAGTCAAGCCAAGCTGTCTTTTCAGTGCAGATAAAAAATACTGCAATCCATTTACATTAGGTCTTGCATTCAACATCAACAGCACACAAGACTTGTGTGCTCCAGGTTGAAATTCTCATCCTCAAATTTCAGTCCATTACCCCTTGCAAAATCCCCATCATTGCGGATTATGAAGTAGAAGATAGAGGCCTTGTAGTGTGAGGGCTTTATGGATCCTTTGATACCTTTTTCACTAGTGCAGAGGCTTCGATAATCGAATGATTTAACTACTTTTAGTGCGATGTGGGTACCCAAATGTCCAAAATATGGGTACCTAAATAAGCAAATATGGGTATCCGAATGATTTAATTATGATTCAATACAGGTATCCAGACCAGCTGGTTTTCGATAACTATAGTGTTCAGGCAATGGAAAAGGTGGGATCAGATACCGGATCGATGAATTTAGCTGTGGTAATCGAAGGTTGTGATCAAATACCATCGAGTGTTGAGTGGGTTTTTGCAGGGTTCTCGCTGCGAATGATATTTCCACCTTCCTTGGGTTGTGCAAGCAAACCAATAGAAGGAAATTTTAGTCATTAAAAAAAATAGAAACTAGATTAAATAAGAAAATGGGGTGGATAGCTATATTTAGGGATGTGATTATTATCTCTCTTTGCTTGAATATATACGAATGTTTACAATTGATATTTCTCAATAATCATACACTGGACAGATCTTTCTGCTTGTCCGGGTTTCTTGGGTGATGACTTGTGTGAAAATATTGGAGTGTAATAGGAAGATGAAGAAGAAAATTAATATTCTATTCATGTTACAAGGAGCTAAATGCCTTGACTTCTAATTGAAATTATTATTCTATTTTATTTTTGTTGATTGCAGTACATAGCTCCACAGTCCACCAAAAATTCATGAATCTACAGAAATTCTGAAATTGTACCATGTGGGATGGCCTTGCGTTAATCATGATTATATGTTAGTGTGGTTTTTTTTACTGTGGCCCATCTACAGTAGGGCCCACCATAAATAGACTTCCCAGATCATCTTACTTGCATCCATGCTAAGGTCTTGGTTGGTTATTAACACACAGTTATTTGTGATTGACCCAAGACAGCCTCTGTCGTGTATATATAGTTCTATGGCATGGCACCAAGATAAAGCTTGATCTGTTGACTTTACTGAGAATCTTTTGTTCTTTTTTATTTTTGTGGATATACCGAGTTCAATGTTGAGTTTGATTTTACAGGTCCTTGCATTATTATCTTAGTGGTTTGTATTCATATCTGGTCCTTTGTTGCCTCATACTTCCTGATTGTGATCGTCTTATGAATAATATTGGTGGCCTTGCGTACGAGTTACGACGACTGTTGTTAGAAACAGAAAACCGAACCATGATGCCAGCAAAAGTCTCTTGAAGTTTTGCATCATGATAAGATTTTCTTGGCTACAAAAATTATATATATATATATATATCAGTTTGGTTATGATGCTTTAACCACTTGATATAGAACTTCTTGAAACACATAAAATTGTAGGCAAGACACGCGAAATACTTCATGTAGTTGCCCCAAACACTGCAAAATCATCATTTAAAGCCTGGTGCATATAACTCCATTATCGAGATTGTAAGAGACAGTTGCATGTGCTTTTATTTTTCTCTTATGAGTTCAGAATCTCAATGCCATGTAACTCCAAGGGGCCTAATCCATCTTCCTTCTTTGTTATTGTGATTTCCTTTGTACAATATTCGGACTTTGCATTCGTTTTTCCTTCAATTAAGTTCCTTAAGGTCTTTGAAAAACACTAACCACCAGCATGATTTTGATGCATTTTGAAGTTGCTAATCTTTTTAGATTTGATGAGCTCCAAGATATATGGATTACTTAGAGAGAAAATTTGGTGTGAGAAGTTTATCTTACAGATCTATGCTGTTGCTTTCTTACAGGAACCTCCAGTTTTTGGAAAGAAAACTATGTTCACGGCCCGACCATCTGGGTAAGAATATATATGCATATCTGTATGGAAAATTCTAAATTCTTAGCTTGACATACATTAACACTTCTTTAAAAGCATGTTTTGCAAATATATTGGTTATGGGTATGATTTGTGGAGGTTTTGAAATGGATGGCTAGAAATTATGCTCCTATAGATCGAATCGTTAGGGTTATGGTATGGAGATGGTTTCTTAGGAACACCCTATCTATGTGAGGTCCTATAGAATGAATGGGTAGGATGAGTTACACAACATGGGAGATGGAGTTTTATAGTGGCTTGCTCAGGCTGCGCGATACCTCAGAAACCTCGCCCCCTATATATATATGTATATATGTTGAGGAAGAGAATGAGAGAAAGAAATTGTGAGTTAGGGAGTCTCCCCTTTACTCATGTATTTATATATAATGAGATGTACAAAAGACGGAATGTCCATAGGCATAGGCATATACATACACTAACACTCCCCCTCAAGCTGGAATGTATATGTCGAACATTCCTAGCTTGCTACATTATCACTCAATTTAGCTTTGTTCAATGGCTTGGTAAACATATCCGCTAATTGGTCCACCGATCTAGTGAACACTGTGCATATTTCTCCTTTTTGAATCCGGTGCCGAATGAAGTGGCAATCAACCTCGATATGTTTAGTTGTCTCATGAAAGACTAGATTTGTGGGAATGTGAATCATTGACTTGTTGTCGCAATATAACTGAGTAGGAGATGATGGGAGAAACCGATCTCTGACAAGAGAGAACGTAACCAAATGAGCTCTCCACTTGTGTGTGCCATAGCTCTATACTCTGCCTCTGCACTAAATTTGGAGATATCATCTTGTTTATTACTCCGCCATGACACAAGGTTACCTCCCACAAATGTGCAGTATCCTGTGGTAGATCTCCTATCAGCTGGAGATCCTGCCCAATCTGCATCTGTGTACCCTTCTATCTTTTGATGCCCATGTTTCTTGAATAGCAACCCTCTACCTGGAGCACTTTTTAAATACCGAAGAATCGGAAGAACTGTTGCCCAGTGTGAAGTACGAGGTGAACTCATATGTTGGCTGACAGCACCAACAACAAAGAAGATATCTGGGCGTGTGACTGTAAGGTAGATAAGTTTACCAACTGGGTAGATAAGTTTACCAACTGGCCTCCTGTATCTGCCTGGGTCATCTAACAAGGCTCCCTCTTCAGTTAGTAACTTCACATTTGCGTCCATGGGAACTGAGGCAGGTTTCACTCGAAGACAACTTGTCTCCTCAAGTAGGTCTAAGACATATTTCATCTGTGAGAGAGAAATCCCCTTTGTCGAATATGCAACTTCAATACCCAAGAAGTATCTAAGACGACACAAATCCTTGGTAGAGAACTCATTTTGCAAGAATGTCTTCAATTTATGGATCCCAGCTGTATCACTGCCAGTGATGATGGTGCCATCGAAATGGTTTGTGAGCAGCTGCTCAGATAAGCTTACCTGAGCAGAGCTCACAAACGCGGGGGGGGTTGCACATTATTTGGATGATCCAAAGCATTCATTTGATAGGCCCTCATATAGATAGGGTGTGCCCAAAAAATCAGCTCCACGGGATCATCACAACCCTACGATTTGTGGAGTTAAAAATGGATGTGTAGAAACCTTCACATATTTGTCCATATTTTGCCTCCACAGTTTGAAGGGTTAGGATGATCCCATGGAGCTATTTTTTGGGCACACCCTATCTATATGAGGGCCTATCAAATGAATACTTTGGATCATCCAAATAATGTGGCCCCCCTATGTTTGTAAGCTCTACTCAGATAAGCTTATATGAGTGTGTGTCTCACTAGGGTAGCATGTACAATGTCTAAAATACCCCTAATCGGGTATGTAATGGCACCACCTTGTCTAATAGTATATAGGGAAATGCAAATATAATTATTATTGCATTTTCTTTATATATATATATATATATATTTATATTTATATTTATATATGCACATATCTCTTTTATGGTGGCATTTTACTAGTGAGACATTCATTATGCTTGACAATTATAGGGTGTCATTATCCAACAATTGGATAGAGTATATTTCATGCTTTTCATATGAAAATATTCTCCATTGGAATTTTTGTTACAATTGATGTTGTGAACTTCCTATTTGAAGCTTCCCTACTATATGTCATATTAAATTCTATTTATGCTTCATGGTTTGTTTAGAATGGCCTCAAAAGGTTAAAAAGGGAAGCTACAATTGTTCCGGTTTCATTAGATGCTATGCTCAAATTCACCTTTCAAGATATGGTGGCATTTTATTAAGAAAACATCCGTTATTGTTTGAAAAATCTGCTGCTCCATGAGCTGAATATTTGGAAAGAGTATATTGCACACTATTTAAATGAACATATATTCATTGAATTTTTTCTAACAATATATCCTTTGAACTTTTTGAAGTTTCCAACCTTCTCGACTATATATTGTATTAAATTTTATTAACGATTTAGAATGTGACTAGAATGACCACAACTTGAAAATTAACTTCTACTCCCAACCGACTTTATATACTACTTTATATCGAGAGCTTGTTTGTATGAGCAGAGTTGCAGAAACTACTATGGTTTTGTAGTTTGAATCTATTGTGCTTGCTCGCATTCACTTAATCACACATGATTTATCATGAAACTTTTAATAGTATTTCCCCTCAAATATGGTATCTAAATGAGTAATGAAAGGTGAATAGTTCTTACTGTTTGTTCTCTTTTCGAGTATGTAAGAACGCTTATATGTTCACCTAATACTGGATTAGATGAACTTGGTTTTCCAGGGAACAGGATCAATGGGCTCAATGTGATAATTGCCATAGATGGCGCAGGTTGCCTGTAGATGTTCTTCTTCCACCAAAGTGGACGTGTGCAGATAATAGATCGGACCCAATGCGGTTAGTATTAAAATTTTTACTTCAACATGGTATTATCAAATTTACTTTTGATCCATAATAGATGGAAAGAGATTTCGTATTTTTTGTGAAAAACATTGATAACTAGACTTTCGGAAGACAAAACATATTGAGTATTCATTCATGATGAGCATGCATGAACATAGTTGAAGTAGTTTAAACCATTACTACCGTTTTCAAAAAACACGAGTCACATGAATAAATAAATGAAGAGTATTCTTAGAACCAAGCTTGTTTGGTTTGCTTAAAAAGTTCGGAGAAATGTGAAAATGAATCTTTTTTCCCACAATTTGCACATTTTCTGGTATCTTGTAACGCTTGGAAAAGAAAAAGTTGATGGAATTTTTTTCCAGGTGAAAAATAGATTTTTTTTCTAATTCTCTCATTTTCTTCTCCATGAATCACTGCCATTCCATGAATCACTACCATTCTTTCCATGAGTGGGACAGTCTCCCACCTACCCAAAGTTGACAGCTCTCTCCCCTCTGGCACATATTCCCGCCCCCTAGCTAGTAGCTATTTCAAATTCCTCCAAAGCTTCCTGCTCTGCAAACTCTAACAAGAATCCTGGGGATGGAAATCTCCCCACGACTATTGAAGTAGAGGACTGACCCAAGATCAGCCAAACGATCCTAAGGAAAATGGAGTCATCTCTTTGCCCAACCTCAAGAGTCAGATATATCAACTGAGTTGGAATTCATGGAACCAGTCATCTCTTCTGAGGGAGAATCAAGAGCCAAATTCTTCAGTGGAGATATTTCGGAAACAACAGACATATGGAAGTATAGTTTGGTTGGTTATTTCACGGGAAGATGACCATATTTTGTTGCTCTAAAGGAGTTCCTCCTGCAAAAATGGAAAACCAAAGGAGAGTTCCAACTCTTTGCTCTACATGGAGGCTTCTTTCTTTTCAAATTCTCAAATGACGAAGACTTTTCTCATGTGTTGGAGGCCCCTACTCTTACCTATGGTGGTAGAGTCCTCATTCTCAAACGGTTGAAACCTGGCACGGAACTGGAAAGACTAAAGCTTACCTCTATCCCTATATGGGTTCGCTTCCCTGGGCTTCACCTTGAGTTCTGATCAGCAAAAGGGCTCAGTAAACTTGCATGTCATAGGCAAGCCAATGTACATGGACTCTCAAACTGCCGAGGCATCTAAATTGAGTGATGCAAGAGTTTGTGTGGAGGTGAGTGCTGGGAAGATTCTCCCAGAGGTTATTCATGCTGATACTCTGACGGGAACTTACTCTCAGCAAGTGGAATATGATTGGAAACCAAGCTCTTGCCAAAGCTGTGTAGATTTCAGTCACTCTACTGATAGATGTCCTCTGAAGGAAAGTACTCAAAGAAGGTTTCATGCTCCCCCAAAACAGATCTGGAAGGGAAAAAAACAAGATAGCAGCAAAGAGGAAGAAGTTCTTCTGAAGGAAAATGTAAAACTGAATGAGGAACCCCCGAAAACTTATCCAAAAGTTTCTCAAATCCCCTCAGCCCTCCTAGCATTGTCTAATCCATTCAGCTTACTGGATATGCCTGAACCTGAAGGTCCAATCCTAGTTGAGGATTCCATTGCCGCCGCGCAAAGCTTAAAGAAAGGAAAGTCTGCCGAAATTGATCGGGACGATGTATCCTTAACTCCTCAGAGCAATGTCTTGAAAACAATGGGAGGATGACTCAGCCCATTACAAACCCCCCAGTAAGGGAATGCATAAGTATTGTACACCAGCCCATCAATTTGATTCCCGATGGAACCTTTTCTTTAAATCCTGATGAAATCAGGGAGTTGAAAGGAGCAGAGGACCTCGATGAGGCAAGGAGCGATGATACTGAAAACTGATTTTCTGATGAAGAAGCAGAGAATGAAGAGAAGAAACAAGGAGATGGTGAAGAAGATCACCTCCAACAGAAGAAAAAAGAAATCCCCCATCAAAGGATTTCTAAACCCTCAAAGGTTGAGAAGTTGAGGAAGAGCATGAGAGCAAGGAAATTTAGCTAGAAGATGAAAGAAGTCTTTGATCACTAGGGGCTAAAATGGGGCCCGGCTCTAGAGTTCACGTGTATTCTCTCTTGTTGTGCTTGTTTTAAGTTTTGATATCAAGGGTATCATGTCCTTGTTTGTTCTGCCTCCTTCCTTAGCCATTGTTCAAAGGATTGGGGCATCGTCTTCTTCCTTTTATTGTCATATCTTTCTTTAATCAATATGCTGGTAGGGGTCCGCCTAACCCCAGTTTACCGATTAAAAAAAAAAACATTTCCTATTTTATTATTTTGTCACGTAAATATCATTACAGGTTTTTGATTAACTATTTCTTGTCATGGTTTTATGACATATCTCCAGGTCTTCGTGTTCTGCACCAGATGAAATGAGACTGGAAACTCTTTTAAGGTTGCATTTAGGTATGCAGCCTCTAAGTTTCCTTTTAACATTTACATATTCATATTGCAGTATTAGTTCAGAAGTCATCACACAATAGAAACACCATGGCTGATACTACATCTTTGTTTGAACATGTTTTTTTTAATCATTGGGTATCGTACTAGCTTTTTATGTTTCATGCTCGACATGTGTTGAATATACTCTACACTCCAAATCAGATAATGAAAACCTGTGCTTTTCCTCTCGTAATTGCTTTTCCTCTCATAATTCCTCGTATGTTTTCAGATAATGAAAACATTTGTTGGATATACTCTACATATGTAATCTAAGTCATGATGGTTTGTTAGTGCCTGTTGTTTTACCCTTTTGCATTTGTATTTACGCATGCAGATTTCCACACATACATATACAGACCCATTATATATACCAGCAGGCAGTGCTGACATGGTTATTGGTACAAAGCTTAATTTATTATATGGTTTGTTTTTGGTATACTTGTGTATATACTGACTGTTGTATTCTCAATGCTTTTATATTTATCTAGATGTTTTTTTATGTATTTTATACTTAAATGAAGTGATGTTTGAATCGGGGAAGGAGGTCAGTGCTCTTTGGTTGCTGAAACGATGGGACTGACCTGGCATAATACCTCCGAGGGTCAGTTGATCACACCAGCCTAAAGCTTGGGAGGTCCCTAAGTTGTCCTCCCGTGGAAGACTGAAGCTGTGGTTCCTTTATTATTGGTTCTTTTATTTTAATATAATTCAAGGACGGTGATATTTTCAACCCTAAAAGCAACAACTCCACCCCTTACAGATTTAAAATAGTACCCATAGTACTCAAGTATTTAAAATTATAAATGCAAATATGCCACAATAACAAAAAAAACATGATACTTAATTTGAAGATATTAACTTATCTTTGAAACATGACAGTGATTTTGACCAATTGAAGTATTCATGAAGGCATGAAGTATACTGTATGAGTATCTTTTGTATCGTTGTGTACACGTCGTGTTGGGTCTTCACAAACATCGGGTAATCACAGGACACCATACCTTACACTTTGTGTCTAGCAGACTAACACCGACAATATATACGTACAGTCGTACACACATTTATTGCTCTATTGAACAGATATGCCCACATGTTTAAATGCATGTATGTGCATATGTATGTACACATTTTGATGGTTCCCACAAGCATATATGTAGAGGCATGTACATGGTTATGCATAGCATCTGAATACAAGTCAGCGTATATGTCTACTTAACAATACTCCCTCATGCCCACTTGTGTAGCAGATTTGAAAAGACGAAAAACTGCCAGAAATTACAAACCAGTTCCAGAGCCTGAACCATCTGGTCTTGACGCTCTCGCCTTAGCTGCAGTCGGAGATGATGGGAACTCTGCCCCACCAACCATTGCAACCACCACAAAACACCCTCGTCACCGCCCCGGTTGCATGTGTATCGTGTGCATTCAACCTCCTAGTGGCAAGGGTCCCAAACACAAGCCCACGTGCACCTGCAACGTCTGCTTGACTGTGAAGCGCCGCTTCAAAACCCTCATGATGCGGAAGAGGAAACGCCAGTTAGAGAAGGAAGCTGAAACTTCCCATAAAAAACAAGAATGGACTAAAGATGAAGTTGAAATGGACAATGATTCGAGACGGGTGCTGTCTCAAGACCCATTGGAATGCAATACCATGCAGGTGAATGACTCAGAGCCTGGTCCTAGCAAAGTTCTGAAGGAATGGGTCGACACTAGCAAGAGCCCGATAGACTTGAATTGCCACCCTGAGCACGAAGAAGACCCGAATGGTGGATCATCGCGAATGAGTATGATGAGTCTTCTTCAGGAGGCAACCCTTCCTTTGGAGACATATCTGAAACAAAACGGGCTTACGAGCTTGCTATGCAAGCAGCAGGCGAGCTCGAGCCCCTGCACATTGCCACAGGCTACTGGAGAGAGCGAGGCAAGGCTGCTGGATGAGAGCAATGTTGTTTCTACCATACAAGAGCCAGATAGCGTTGGTGATGAAGGGTTTGGTGTACCCGATGAAGCCCGAAATGATCCCGAGTGAGTTTCCTTTCTTCTTGCTTTTAACTTTAAATATGGGTTTGTCAGTTTTTTTTAAATTTGAGACTTTTTGTGTTTGAATATTTGTTCATGGATGTGTGCATTCAGAACTAAATCATATACATGCATTCAATAGAAGTCTCCATGTTCTTTTTATGAAAATTATTATGGATGGCCAAAGACAGGACCTTGGTGTGAAGTTTCAGAATCTTCTGTAGAATGTTGTTTGTGTAAATTAGAGATGCAATGGCAGCAGAGGCCTTGATTCAAAGATTGAGTAGGCCCCACTATAGATGGTTACCTCAATTCTCGGACGATGCTAGCCATCCTATCAATGGCAAATGGTTCCCATTCAACCGTTGATATCAAATGCCTAAAATTATGCAATTGCTGTGAATTTTAAACAGGGGCCCATATATGGTGGAACCCATCAACTTGTGGGGTTCAGGTTCTAAACATGATAAATTATATAATAAAAAAAAAGCCATTTAAACTCCCAAAATGCCAATTTTCTTATGTTATAAATCGACTCAGCGCATCAGATCGTTGTTCATCTGGTTCTATTACATGTAGGGAATTGGATTTTCTTCCAATTAGAAAATCAAGAGCCCGTGCTTTATTGGCATGCGATTATCTGTTCCTAACAGGGGTTTTCTGTTTGTTTTTCGATCAATAATCATCGATGAAAAGGAGGGTTGTTCTTATAGAAAAGCAGAGCTAGTTATGGTCTTCCTGTAATTTGGGCTTGGGGCCACTCATTATTGACTGCTACATCGAACATGTAGTTAGTTAAAACCCAGCTGAAATACAAAGAACTTGGACATTTCTGTCCAAAAACTGCCTCTTCACAGCTGGTTTAACTGAGGGGCATTCCTGTCCTCTCAGCTGTACCTGGTAGTATAAGACCTAATGAAATTTGGAATTTGAAGAGACTTTTCAATCTGAGATTTTAATTTGGGTTTTTTCTAGAATTTTCAAGAAATCTGTTGCCAGTAGCAGGGATAGCAGCTGATAATTCAGGAACAACTATTGCAAGTATCATTGGTTTTTTGTACTTTCGTCTACCTTCTTCCTTGTTGTAAGCAAGGCAAACTTTCTATTCAGTGTCATTTTCATTTCGTCCACCTGGATTGGAGTTTTAGCATTGAATTACTATCCTATTGCTTGCAATTTCTATATTGAAAATTATTAAGGCCCAAGCATCACAGAAGTTTTCTCTATTCTAGTATCATTAGTAGATAACATACATGACATAAATTTGTGTAAATTGCTGTTCTAATTAAGTAATGTTGGAATAGCCTATATGTTTCTACTGAGAATTTGCATCTAGTTGAAATTCCTTGTGTAGAAAATCGACGGACAAAGGTTCAATCAAAGTCCGCGATCAAAAGCAAGATAAAACAAAACACAATGGCAACCCACAAAGAACACACACGATTTACGTAGTTCGGCACAAAGGCCTACATCCACGGGGGATCCAGAGAAATATTCCACTAATTAAGAATTAAAGATTACAATAGGCTTTTCAATCGATCCAGCACTTGATCGATTCCCAAATCCTTCCCTTGCAACTCTTTACATAACCCCTTATTGACTACCTCGCTTGTTGAAAATGCAAGAGAATACAAAGCTTTCTCTTTCCTCTCTTCAACGTGAGATATCCGACGCAGTCGAAGAACTACGAGAACCCCTTTGAGGATGCCTTCACCAAGCTCTTTCCTATCTCTCCTTCCAAAAGGAGATACAAAATATATGGTTTTTTCTTCTTTTCTTTTTCCCCTTTTCCTCCATTTCTTTCGAGGTAAACATGGATGTAAAATTTGTTTTATGTTGTAAAAATGAACATGGAACAAATTTTATGTCCATTTTTACATCGAAATAAACAAAGCCTTTTCCAAAGAGGCACAAAACCCTAAAATGGTGGCCCCCACCCATGCTATGATGGGGTGTAAAATGTTGGGCTCCACACTATCAAAACAATGTGTTTTAAAGAAGAGGTTTTCCATTAAAAAAATTTCTTAGAAAAAAAAGGGGATGAAAGGTGGAAAGAAACATGCTTAGTATATATTATAGATAGATAGATAGATCATAGATGGATAGATTATAGATTGATAATTGCAATCATAGTACAGAAATTACATATGTCTAGAGAAAAACCCTAGACCCAGTCATAAAAACAGAAAGCAACACTCCTCACATATATGACTACCCTTTAGCAAACATCCTTACGTAGACTCATCCCATATATGACTACCCTTCAGCAAACATCCTTACTTAGGCGATAAGATGGAATTGCCTTGAGATGGTTGGCTCTACCTACTATTAAACTGAACATCTCGCTCATCTCGCTTGGCTTCACCCCATCGGGCAGTTCCCAGTCGAAGCAATGCACCAGCTGAGATATAGTAAGTCACGCCACAACGAGCCCCTGCAAGATGCCGGGGCAACTCCGGCGCCCCGTCCCAAACGGTAGGAACGAGCAATCGCTCCCCCTCATGTCGACATTGTTTCCGATGAACCTCTCGGGGTTGAATTCTTCTGGGTTGGCCCATGCGGTGGGGTCCCGTGAGATGGCCCATGCGTTGATGATCACCCGGCTCTTCTTGGGAATGTGGAAGCCGTCGATCATGATGTCCTCCATTGCCTCGTGGGGGATGAGTAGTGGGACCACATGGTGCAGCCTCATGCTTTCTTTGAGGACCACGTCGAAGTAGTCAAGGTTGCGCAGGTCAGGCTCTTCTACCATCCGGTCCATGCCCACTACTCTGGCTAGCTCTTCTTAGACCTTTTTCATTACTCCAGGGTTCTTGATGAGCTCACAGAGGGCCCATTCTATTGTTGCTGCCGCAGTATGTACACTAGCAGCGAGCATGTCCTGCAAAAGAGGAAACGTTCTTACGTGCCTTCTGTGTTGAAGTATAAATGTTTCTTTGAATTGATCACATGTAGCCCCTCTTTTTTGGCTTGGGCCTTGGCCGGTGGTACACATGTCACATTTTTTATTCTTGTATGTTTTAGATGTTGAGGACATTCTTAACAGCCTCGTTCAAAACGGCGTTCTTAAAACCCACTTTCTCTCTATTTGTTGTCAGTTTTGCTTTGATGATTTCAAGATATCGGCTTAGGGATTTGTAAATCAAAATTAATGTTCTTGGTGTCAGGGTCAAAGGTAAAAAAGTGGAATAAGAGCTTGAACTAAGAAGCCTATCTAAATCTAGGGGTGCAACTCTGGTCGGGTTGGGTCGGGTTCTGGCCAACCCAACCCGACCCAAGGAACCCATTTTTCCAACCCGAACTTGACCCCACCCGATTTCCAACTCGATGAGGTTCAACCCGACTCGACCTGACCAGAGGAACCCTTAATTTTTTTCCAACCCGAACCCGACCCGACACTACTTCAATCCGACCCTACCCGAGTTTTTAAGCCTAAAAAATTATAAAAAATGTAGGGTTACACTCGGGTTGGGTTGCCAAACCCTCAACCCGAACCCGACCCGTCCTGTTTTCAGGTTGAACCTGACCCGAGTTGCACCCCTATCTAAATCTGTTTTTAATAGTTATAGTCTTATGACAAATGTTGCTGATTTGGACTCACAAGTACAGGTGCAACTCCAGCATGCATGGATCCGGTTGAGGCCAACCATAGCCCAACCTGAGATAGCATTCCCTAAACCCGAACCCAACCCAATCCGAGACTTGGGTCGAGGATGGTCACCCCTATCCCAACCCAACCCAACCTATTTCAACCTGCCTTTAAATCTCTCTACCCTAACCCACCTAAGTCAGGTTGGGTTCGGGTTAGCCTAGGCAAAAAACAAAAATATAGAAAAACACAACCATAATATTTTGAAAGTCACGATAAAATTAGTTGACGAAGGTCGGGTTCGAGTAGAGTTGGGTTGCCCAAACCCTTAAACCAAACAAAATTAAATCGGTTAACACAACCCAACCTGAGGAAATTCCAGCCCAAGCTGAGCCAAAATCGTGTTGTACCTGACCCAAGTTGCACCCCTACTCACATGGCTCTCCATAACAATCGTGATGTTGCCAGAGAGATCTAATTTACAAACCTTTCTATGTGGTGTAACTTTTATGAACCTGCATAGAGCATGTTTTGGCTTTTGTGAAAACCGGATTTTAGAGAATGTTTGATTATAGTAAAGAGTAATCCAGATCGGCTCATAGATGGTTAATGATCAATGAGGTTTTAGCTGGGAGCACCTTAGCCACATGTTGACGTTGGAAGGGGTATAATAATCGGTTTATAATATGTGTGAGCCCATTGTAAGCCCAATAAGGTTAGTAAGCCTATTTGAGGAAAACGAGTCCATAATGGGTGGACTCTAGGATTTTCTTTTGAATTATTATAAATATGAGATTGGTCCCTGCTCTCACACATAAGGTTGCTATTTATTCCCATTGGAATACACATAATGAAGTGGAGAGTAGAAGGCCCCCTTCTTCGTTTTGCAGAGGATCAGAATCATCTCCGGATCGTTAAATCATAATTGCCAATGGATCAAAAGTCATGGACGGAGGTATTTACGCTAAATCTCATGTATTTAGTTTCTTGAATCATATGCTTATGGTTAAATCTCATGTATTTAGTTTCTTGAATCATATGCTTATGGTTTCGATTCGATCACACGATCTTAGTTTTACATCGGGATCCTGTGAGCTTTTATTTGTTGTAAGTAAAGGAAAATTTAAACTAGAAATAGAAGAGGAATAAGGTAGAGCCTAAATACGAATTCACAAGTCAGTAGAAACTGTTCTTTTTCTCTTTGCCATCGATAGGATTTAGCAATTTGTGTGAATTTTGTTTCAGGCCATTACCTATGTTGGAAGCAACAAAACCCAAATACACATCTTGGGTCCCACCTCTTTCCACCAATGAGAGCAGACAGATGACCAAAACTCAAAGTTTATTGTGTTTCCTTACCAGGAGGATCCCTTTGATGCAGCTGTATTCTACTTGAAATTCACTGTTCTTGGACTCCATGAAAGCCAGCATTGCGTCAACGAAGTCCCTCGGAGCCCCTTTCCCTTTCCTGTTAATGTGTTCATCGATTATTTTTTTGAAGAAATCATCGTAAACCTTGCTGAGCTTCTTCATCCTTGTCCCCAACCCTTGAAGATCCAATGCACTCACAAATGGTATGTAATCACCCACATTGAAAGGCCCCTCTAATTTCATGGTCTCATCAACCACAGCTTTAAATCCCCTGCCATCCAAGCTCTGGTCCATGTACTTCCTTCCAAACAACATCCGGCATGATATGTCGAGGATCAGCTGTCCCACCTGAGAAACAATGAACCGGAAGTGATAACCCTCTTGATTATTAGATTACAACACTAATATCTCAGTACTCTAAGGCCATATGTTGGCAGTCATGAAAGTTTTTTCCACATAATATTGGATTATCAAGAGAGGGCATGAGTGAGGAGAGGCTGAGAAGTTGCTTAAAAAATAGGAAAAAGAAAAACTTTATTCAAAATATAGTTTTATTTTCCCCCAGTTCATATCATCCCCTCAATCATGCCCTCTCAAATCTCTCCCTGTCCCACTCCCTTTACCCCTCTCTCAAGTCTAACAGCTTAAGCTTTTGGGGTAATTGGTTGTTTCACAGAGTAATCCAAAGAAACCGTACAAAACTTAATACCATCAGGGTAAGGTCGGCGACATCATGCGTCCCTTTCAGCGATCGCACCAAGAGACCCAACTCTTCTCTCCGCAAGGATTTGAACGAGTCGATCTTGGTATTGCTAAGCATTTCCAAGGTGCAGAATTTACGAGAATTGCGCCAGTAAGGTCCGTATTCCCAGAATCCAAGCCCCTTTCGCTCGTAGAAGAGATACTTTCCTACCTCGGTGATGGGCCGAGTTGGGAAGACCGAGTCGTGAGTCTTGAGAAATTGTATGGCAGCTCGAGGGGTTGAGACGACAATGGTGGGGACGAAGCCCAACTGCATGTGCATGATGGGTCCGTATTGTTGGGCTAGCTGTTGAAGGCTACGATGAGGGAGGTCACCCAACATGTGGAGATTACCTAAGATTGGTAGCCGTCGCGGGGCAGGAGGAAGAGGGGCCTTTCCTCTCCTTCTCACGGCACGAAGGAAATATGTGAAGGATAAGATTCCTACTACTAGTAGGAGAAGAGAAGGCCACTGGAACATTGTATCCATATTTTTACAACCCACCAAAGCAAAACTATACACTGCAGACATTTTTTCTTTCTTCCATGTTTCCTCTTTTGTACTGTCAATTGAAGAGTGGAAGAAGCCTATTTATAGGGCAGTCTCCACTGTGGACATAGTTTTCGTTGATGTAGAATAGAGAAAGAAAATGAACCATTCCATTTTATTTTCAGCACGTTTTATTAATGTTCTCACTCACTCATTCCTTTTCTTCAACCAATTGAAGTGTGGAGGAAGCCTATTCAAAGGGCAGGGCATGGTTAGGCATCCCTAGTATTCACTTCATGTGATTTTTTGGGTTTGAGGTTTGGCCGCATGCCCCTACCCGTATGTTTTCCCTCTATTATTAATAAAATTCAAGGTGCCAACTCAACTCAGGTCACTAGATAAATTCTAGGTTATAAAAAGCCCAACAACACATGGCTACCCTTTGGGATGAAGTAACCCGCTACGATGGCGTCACAACTTGATACATGGGGGAGGTTAAAGGGGACAATCGGGTGGAGCCGAAATGCTTCCCTAATACATGCCTTGACATAATTCAACTGCGAAAAATCGGATTCTTGAACGAGTCTCTCCTTTCCCACCACTCTATCCAATTCGTCAATTGCTTTTTGAAGAATTTCAGGTTGATTCACCATCTCTGCCATTGCCCATTCAACTGCATTTGCTGGGTTGTCCACTGATGCATAGATCAAATCCTGCAATTTTAGAATTAAATAGACGAAAAATGGTTATGGATTGCCCCTTCTTATTTAAGCCCTGTTCAATTTAGATTGTGACAATCGATTGTGATCCCACAGCCCATAATTGAGTCCAATAATCCGTTTAGGACCCACAATCAGTTGTCACAATCTAATACGAGCAGGACCTTAGTTTTTCTGCTTCCTGAAGAAAAAAAGCTGGTTTTGTTCTATCTATTTTCAAATTGAGCTGCATAATTTAAAAGGTTAGTCACAACAAAAATAAAAGGGAGATGATATTTTCACTCCCCTTGCATTACACATGTGCTCCCCTTATAACGTGATTTGACTTGACGTGAAAAGTGGCAACTTTAACGCTTTTCGACATCAAATCACGTTATCATCGCTTACATTTGAGATGAAATACCCTCCACACTTATTTAAAAGTTCATAGGTACTGATACATGGTGAATATATCTTAATCATCACCAACATCATCGTCATCATCAAGGGCGCATTATATAATCCTGCTTGTTTTAGATGTTGCCAATATATTTTCAGCAGAAAACCAATCCATGTCAAATTGGGTATTTGGTTTGTTTGCAGGGTGGAATTGATTTTGTACCCAATTAGATTCTACATATCCCAGCAAAATATGCATTTTTGATGGAATTTTGGATCAATTTAAGTCCAACATCAATTCTACAATTGCGAATCAATTGCCCAATTTTGCCACGAATCGGTTTGGGCTCAGAATCCATTATCAAAATCCAAAACAAGGGAAATCAAAATCCAAAACAAAATGACCTTAAAGTGTTAGAAACCGTCCAGAAGAGAATGGAAAGGGGCGAAATAAATATAGAAAGGTTGGAGGAAATGAATGTAGGATGTAAGAGGGAGAAAATGGAATGATTGTTGGAAGGGTGTGAGATGGATGGAGGATGGTGAGGAGAGGAGGAAGAGATGTAATGTATTAAAGGAGGGAGGAGAGGAGAGAAAGGAAAGGAGAGACGGTATAGAGTTTTGTCACCTTTTTCAAATTTAGCTTATTCTCAATCATAGGTTTAGAGTCCGTTTTATATTTAGGTCTTTTTAAAATTTAAGACTCTATGCTCACTCGCCGTTGTTTGGTTTTAACATAGAGCCCCGGACAACTTTTCTAGTTTAAGTATACAAAGACAGCTCACCTGAGGTGAGAAGTAAGCCACGTATCGCAACATATCCAACATTGCCAATTCCTACTAGGGCCTGAATGGCCTATTCACAAAAGTCAATGCATTGTGGCTCTCTTTGAATGAGACACTCACCTCACATTTTCAAATTGCATATTACAAAAATGTAACGGTTCAATGTCAACTTTAATGATTCAGTTTTCAAATATAGTAACAAATGTTCATAGCCCATTTGCTGATTAGTGCCATATTTAGATGAGATTAAAGCAGAAAAGATGATTAGGGAAGTGATAATCTTACCGCGGTTAATGCCTTCAGCTCTTCGATAGTTAACAATGGGTTCCCTTCACCATTCTTAACCGATATTAAGACGTCGAGGAGGTCCTTCGGCTCCTTTTTGAGGCTCCAATCATCACTAACCCTCCATTGCCTAATACGTTCGTCAATAATTGGATCATGATACTTATTAATGACCTTGACAGCTTTCCTCATGATCCTCTCATGGCCATTTAAATCAAACCATCTCAGGCAAGGAATGTAGTCGGAGACGCAGAAGGCATAGAGAAGAGATAGAACAGTAAAGATAGCCTCGACGTATTCTTCTTCTTCGAAGCCTGGGCCTCCATCCGCCCGACCCTCTCCAAAGTACCTCCTTCCGAACATCAACTCCCTAATGACATTGCCACTGTATTGTCTAGTGGCAACTCTAAGATTGACAATGGTACCACCCGTAAGGTTCCTACATTGGTCATAGATGTACTGAACAAGGTTGTCTGCTTCCTCGATTCTTTTACCAAGGAGCCACCGGAGTCTCACTGGAGATAAAAGCTCCGATACCACCACCCTTCTCATCTTCTTCCATTGATCTCCCCAAGGTGTGTCGACGATGGCTAAGAAACCCCTGCTCGCATACTCAGTGCCCATGGTCAGTGGCCTAGATGCGAAGAGTGCATCATGTTTCTTTAAGAACTCACACGCAATCTCGGGGCAATTGACAGGAATCACATGAACGTTGCCCAATCGGATAGATGCGATATCGGTGTTCATCTCCTCCATGAGGTGAAAGATCCATCGGAAAACTGGCTTGTTCATGAGCATCTCCGGAAGGTTTCCAACAATCGGCCATGGTGATGGGCCCGGGGGCAGTTGGGGCCCTTTCTTGTTCTTAACCCTTTTGTTGGATTGGAAAAATTGGATGAGAAAGAAGATGAAGGATGGAAACAAGATGAATGCATAGGTGGGCCATAGGGGGACCCCAGTTAGGCCATTAGGGGCTACATCGGCGGCCACGGTCCGCCGACATAAGTTGAGGAAGGAGGAGGTGGTGATGGTATTGGTGTTTTTCATGGATAATGGTGGTTGTGTAGTCTGTATTGATAAGGTATAGGCGTAGAGAAGTAGTGGGGGATTGCTCTAGGTAAGAAGATGGCATTGTATGTTGCTTTAAATATAAGAAAAATGTGTTGTGGATGAGGACAAATTTGTGACAGGTATGTCAAATCAGTAACGGAAGTGAGAATTAAAGACGAATTCCTTGTTTAAAAATACTAGTCGTTCACCTTTTGTTCATGCTTCGTACCCTTCTTTGTTGTTCTTCGTTGATTCTTAATAACAAAATTAAAATACATAATCGAGAGAAGAAGAGAAGAAGCTTTTCTTGGAGGAACACCACAAATTTCTTGATTTCTTCATTCATTTCATTCAAAATAACTAATTAAAAACCAGCCCTTTACATAGACTAATTTCAAACTTCCAATCAAACCACACAAAACACGTTTTTTTTTTTAATTTAAAACTTCTAATCAAACCCATCTTCCCATGACTTGATAATAACCAATGAACAACAGTAAGAATAAACAAACAAAATGACTCTCATACGTTTTCTAGATGACTAAAAGATGGACTTGGCTCAGGTGGGCCCTACTAGTTTGCATTAATAACCGTGACCATCTTTGCAAGTTGTTTGAAGCACTTAAAGATAGTAAATGAAAAAGATGGGCTGCAACGAGGCAACGACTGAAAATAAATGGATAGCTATGTCAAGTCTAATGGCCCACATTTTTGGGGTGATCCGAACCGGTCATTTGATAGGCCCTGACATAGATACAGGGTGCCCAAAAAATCAGCTCCATAGGATAATCCCAACCCTTCGCACTGTGGAGGTGAAAGAGGGGAAATTGGACGGGTAAGTGGGCAAATTTATACCCGCCCATTTTCCCCTCTTTCACCTCCATAGTATATTCATTCGGATTTGAGTGTATCTGATTGAATTTATCAAAAAATAATTTCAATTCATTTTTTTGTTATTTTCTTGTGGAAAATTTTAAAGCATCTCCCAAAGCTATTTTCTACCTATTTTGAAATATCTTATAAATTGAACCATTATAGAAAATATAATTGAAAAATGTTCTAATGAAATATTTCGAAAAATAATTAAAAAAAAACAGTTTTTAAATGGTTTTTACACACATGTATTTTTACTTAAAATTTTATTTCCAATCACTAGGCCAATTCATTGTTACCAAGATATTCATCATCACTTGAGCAAACTCTTGATATCATGTTATGTTCATGGTTTTAAATTTCGACCGAAATCCAAAATTTCGGATTGAAATTTCGGATTTCGGTGGGGACCGAAACCCAAATACGCCGAAATTCATTATGTCGCCATTTACCAAATTTCGGTCCAAAATTTCGATTATATGCATTTTTTAATTAAAAAAAAAGTGTTACAAAATTTCGGAATTTCGGTCCGGAATTTCGAACCAAATTACCAAATTTCGGACCGAAATTTCGGTTTTCGGTGGGGTCCGAAACGGTTACCGAAACCGAAAATTTAAACCATGGTTATGTTAGAACAAAATGAGCTCCGATCACCACAAATATCAGGAAACACCGTGAAAATGATGAAATGGTGGTCATTTTCACTTTCGTCTTTATTTTCTAAATGCGAGTTGTGTTTTGGAAAGTGTTTTCCTAAAAAGAATGAAATGAACACCTTCGTGGGGCCTATGTTGTAGACTCAAGCACTTAAAGCCGATGAAAATAACCAAATTGTGGTAATTTTCACTTTCGATTTTATTTTCCAAATAGAGTTGCGTTTTCGGAGAGTGTTTTCCTAAAAAAGAATGGAATCAAACTTCGTGGGGCCTATGTTACACACTCAAACACTCAGAGCCCCGACCCGCATGACCCAACTCATATGGGTGTGCTGTGAGTCTTTGACTTTCTTAAATATGTGACTTTCTTAAATATCTGTTGAATAACATAGAAAATTATTTTCCAATATATTGAGACAATTGTTTTCATTGAGGGGATAGTGTCTGTTATGTGAAAATAATGTCCTTAAAATTATATACTTGATAACATAAATTTTGAGATTTTTGATGTGAAGATTGTTTTGTTTTTTTCTTACAATCTTTAAAATTAGTCACTATCCTACGCTAAAAAATGAAAACCCGACCTGCCCAACCCGAGAAACTATCTTGGGTATGGTCGGCAGGGGCAGAGCCACATATAGCGGAACAAAATTTGGCCGCGCAACGTTGCGCAGGAACTTCCTGCGCAACGCCCTAAAATAAAGAGGAAACAGGTGTGGGCCCCGATCCGAGGATGGTGAGGAAACGAGTCCCTACATCCTCAAAGATCTCCACATAAAAGGAGAGCTCTACCAAGGAACTCTCGAAACGGATGTCACCCTCATGGCATAGTACGAGTGGCGATAAATGAGATACCTCTTGATCCAATGATAAATCCCTAAACCAAGAGGTACCTAAAATAAACTTAGAGTCGCCATCCATGCATAGGCCATGGAACCCCAAAATCAAATCCTCTGTGCAATGGATAACCAGAAATATATATGGGCTCGTGCCTGATTACGAATGGAGAAGATCCGAAGAGCACCCCCAATTCGTCCGAGTGCAAGCACTTGGTCTCTTATGCCATTTATTATTAACCTCGAAGAGTTTTGGGCAAAAATCATGTGAAATGGGAACAATCATCAGGAGTCGTCTATCTAAGTATGCATTTCCTGAGAATAGAAATAATAAGCATACAAAAAATAAATGAAAAAGGTTTCACCTAAACATTGCTAGGTTATGAGTGACATACCTAATTGGTGTCTAAGTTCTGATGGACAAACACATGCATGCTACAGCTAAAGGTATAAAGTCTGAATATGAAAATAAGAAAACATAACAAAATACACAACAATGACAACACAACAAATCCTAGGACTCTAAACGATTTAACCTGAGTCCTTGGATGATTTGATGTTCATCCAAAAAAGCCTACGTATCCCCGCTTCCACAAGAATCAGACTCACGTAGTTCTTCGCACCTATTCTAAACTATGATGCCTAAGACACCTAGACCTCTATCCTAGACTCGATCTAAAAGACCGGACTAGTTATTAAAGTTTCTTGTGCGATTATTTAAATTCTAGTAAATTGTGGATTTTAGGACACCCTATATGCCCTAACTAAATGCAGGTTAGCCCTAAGCTAATGCAGGTGGTTCCTATAACCTATGTGTAACTAGGCTATATTTCCTAAGAAAAACAAAAGGCGGACTAGCGCATCCTATTTTAGTCATCAGTCGGTGATGTGGATCGCCAACTGACCGGACGGAGGCGTTCCTATAACTCTAGGATAAACCCCTAGCTCTAAAACAAGCACACGACAAATCAAAGAAGAAGAAAAACCTAACTCTAAAAACTCTCTATCTAGGACAAAGTCCTAACTCTATAGGAAGATCTTTTTGAAAATAAGGTTTTAAAGTCGTTCGAATGTTTTTTTAAAGATTTATAAAATTTATTTACAAAGTTTGGCTGGACTTGGAATGATGATCCCAAGCTGTACTACGTACCTCATGAAAGAGGATCAAGCCAACGTAGTACGAAACGAACTCTCTCTAAAACTTTAAAGCATTTCAAATGACTTAAGGCTTTTGATATTTTTAATTGCTTTTGAATTTTAAAATATTTCGATGTTTTTGGGATTTTAAAGCTTTTCCAATATTTTTGGATTTTTAAAATGTTTCAAGTGTTTTTGGATTTTAAATTTCCGATTTCACCCTTTTGGTCAAAGACCTAAGGGAACACACAAAGCAACACCCTGGGCCAAACCCTAGGGCTAACAGGGGAAACCCCTAAGCCAGGAAAACTAGTGTCCCAATAACACCGGAAATAATCTAAGATCTCAAGCAATCAAAGCTCCATTAGACTGAGATAATCCCTAACAAAGAAGAGTGACGACAATACTAAGGAGAAACTCCTAATTAATAACACTATCAAAAGCGAAGGTAGATGAGTCAAAGAATCTAATAATATCAGCAAAAGAACAAACGAGTCAAAAACTCTTTAATAATATCACTAAAAGGACAAATGAGTCAAAGACTCTCTAAGAATATTGCTAAAGAAGACAACTGAGTCAAAGACTCCCTAATAAGAACAAATGAGTCAAATACTCTCTAATAATACTGCTAAACAAGACAAATGAGTGAAAGACCCTCTAATAAGGACCAAATGAGTCCAAGACTCTCTAATAAAATCGCTAAACGGACAAATGAGTCAAAGGCTCTCTAATAACTCTACCAAAAGGGAAAATGAGTCAAAGACTCTCTAATAATGCCTCCAAAAGGATGAATGAGTCAAAGACTCGCTCCAGAAGAAGGGGGACTCTAACATGAGGTTGGATAAACCTCCTAAAAGGGGAACTCCCTAAATGAGACAAGGCTTGTCTCCAAATAGGGGCTCTACCAATGAGGCAAGGCATGCCTCCTATGAGCACTCTCCACTAAGACCAAAGTAAATTCCCTAAGGAAAGGCTCTAATGACAAGGCTTGTCTCCTTAAGAGAATTGCCTAATGAGACGGAGTGTGTTTCCTATTGGGGCTCCAGATGACTCTCTCATTGCCCCTGCAATGAGGAAGAGAAGCTACCATCTAATGGTTTCTAAAAGACTGTGCATGCACAACATTTGATTCATGTCCTTACCTTTTCCTGATATAAAATTATAGAAGAGTACATTCAAATGAGAGTCCCTAATTAATGAACGGATGGTAGCAAAAGCTAGAATTAATATCTATTCGTGAATTCACATCATCAGTAAACTAAGGTAGGACAGATGTCCGTCCTCTACAGCTAGCTTAGAGAAAATGACCCTACAAAATATATATCTTGACAATCATACAACCCTTATTATTAACAACCATCAAAGGTCATAAGAAAACTAAGAAGTCAATTCGAATGAGAAGAAGAAATTGGTTTTTAACAGTTGTTCACATTCATCACTCTTCTTTTTTTTTTTTCTAAAAAATCTTGATTAAAACGAACATAAACAAAGTATACTATTTATCATAAAAGAATAACATTGAACCAGCATAATACCACAAGGGACTGTCACCTGATTCCAATTAGAGGTCCTACTTCTCCACAACATTATTATCAAATTATTAGAATGCAAATGATCCAATCATATCATTCATTAGATTAGCCCAATGAAAATCACAGCTAACCCATCTCAACTTTCCATACCCTGAAACTTTATCATCATCTAATCAGCACTAAGCTATCTATAAGTGTTAAACAAGATAGCAGCAGACATGAGCACATGCTATACCAACTTTAAGGCCAGATAGTATCACACAGCAAGAGATGAGTGACTTTGATATCTTAATATAAGCTTTGTTATTTTATTTTATTTTTAAAAATGAAAACGTTTCATGTGAGTCCCACTGAAATCTTCATCATGCTATATGGGACAGGATAAACAGATCCATTGTTTCTAATCAAAATCCGGGCACTATTGATCAGCACAAAAACACCATGCCCAGATTTTCATTTAGGCTTCTTTAAAGCATACAGACTTTGTAAAAAAAAAGAAATTCAACCAAAGATACTATTAACCCCAAAGGGAGAAATAAAACCGAACTTATGTAGTCATTAAAAGGTGACTGTCTCATATTCAAGAAATCATAACATCATTGTCATCATAGCTTTAAACTGATACTTTAGTATGAACTATGAAAATCATGAGCTAAACAATGCATGCATTTGAGATAATCATCATTTTCAACAGAATAAAAAAGTTACCAGTTCATTTTGGTACTTAATGAAATAATCTCTTCTATCTAAAGTTCTACACTCAGATATAAATTTGAGTGGTGAAACTTGACCCCTTTCGCTTCAGGCATATGATTAAAACCCAATATTACTAACAGTACTTTCAAAACAAACAACTTCAATCATGTAACCTCCATTATATGCCCCAACTTTGTTAATCAACATGACATAGCCAATACTTGCATGATCAGTCCACAAAGAAAAGTAGTATTTCAACTATAAATTGGAAATTCTGTATAATGATGACAAATGCACACAAGGAAGAACAACAAAACGCAAGATGAGCATTTTAAAGAGAATCGACATTTAAATATAAGAAAAATGTGTCGTGGATGAGGACAAATTTGTGACAGGTATGTCGAATCAGTAACGGAAGTGAGAATTAAAGACGAATTCCTTGTTTAAATATACTAGTCGTTCACCTTTTGTTCATGCTTCGTACCCTTCTTTGTTGTTCTTCGTTGATTCTTAATAACCAAAATTAAAATACATAATCGAGAGAAGAATAGAAGAAGCTTTTCTTGGAGGAACACCACAAATTTCTTGATTTCTTCATTCATTTCATTCAAAATAACTAATTAAAAACCAGCCCTTTACATAGACTAATTTCAAACTTCCAATCAAAGCACACAAAACACGTTTTTTTTTTTTAAATTTAAAACTTCTAATCAAACCCATCTTCCCATGACTTGATAATAACCAATGAATTAACAACGGTAAGAATAAACAAACAAAATGACTCTCATACGTTTTCTAGATGACTAAAAGATGGAGTTGGCTCAGGTGGGCCCTACTAGTTTGCATTAATAACCGTGACCATCTTTGCAAGTTGTTTGAAGCACTTAAAGATAGTAAATAAAAAAGATGGGCTGCAACGAGGCAACGACTGAAAATAAATGGATAGCTATGTCAAGTCTAATGGGCAACATATTAATCAACATAGTATGATTAAATATATGATATATATGTTGTTGAAAGAAGAAAATATAAAAATTTATGAGGAAATTTATTGGATGAATCCATTGTGGGTCCTACCATGAATTGGCCATAGCTCCAAAAAATGAACCAATGTTTGTTCAATTAATAACCCAGTCAAGGTAAGGGGTTGCTAATCTAATGGTTGGGTCTAATTGCTCAACTCTTAACTGATTATTTTACTAGGAAAATTATCTTGTGGACCGATGGGAGGGCCCAACAATGAGAATGTGCCATGTCTGCGAAACATCTACATTTTCCCCATAAACCTAGAGGCTGGCTTATGTCCCTTGTGATGTTGTGGTCAGAACCCATTTGTTCGGTCCCTGATCAGTCTTACTCTCAGTTTCTCTAGCATTACTCATTATAATCGGCCTTTGGATTGGTGGATAAAGATTGCAGGCAGATGTGTGATCAATAATTCACTCGATGACACCCAAATTGACTACACTCCCTTGGGTGATAAACAATTATTGCAGGGTTGGCAAGAGAAACAGAAATAAATGTACCCTTTAACATTGTGTGTAGATCCATCAATCCACGTCCCCTTCTCATGTGAGGACTTTAAGCCAAAAAAATAAATAAAATTGAAGTGATCTTGTTTTTAGTAGTTGATTCTCAGTAAGTTTAGAAATGGAGTCTCTGTAGATTTACAAATTTAGTAGTTAGATGTTAGTGGGAGAAGGGAGTTTGGATTTTTTTTTTTAATACAAGCAAAGGTGTCAGAACTTTGCTACGTTCCATGGTTTCTCACAGAGGATGAGAAAATCAAGCAACCTGCATGACGATAGAGATGTTCAATGCTCTCCAAGCCGCAGTTAACTAAATAGCGGAGCAATTGGCACGGCTGAATTCCCTTTAGCGCGAGCAACCCTATATTACTATAGTGAAGAACAACTCGACAATATCTTCCACTCAGGCATGCCAAAACCCGCGTTCTGCTAGTAATGGCTAATTATCGCAACTACGATATTAAGGTGGATTTGCCCGAGTTCAATGGTCAACTCCACATTGAAGATTTTCTTAATGGATTGTGGTGGTTGACAAAATTTTCAACTACATAAAAAAGCCTGAGGAGAAGAAAACAAAATTCATAGCTATCAAGCTTAAGGGAGGAGCTTCCTCATGGTAGGAGGAACTCCAACCCTCTCGTAAAAGGATTGAAAAGAAACCATTTGGAACATAGGTACGGAAGCGTCAAATCCTTCGTGAGAGTTTTTACCCATTGATTATGATAAGGTACTCTTCCAATAGTACGAAAATTGTGGATAGGTAACAGATTAGTGCGACAATTTAAAGAAGAGTTCTACTGGCTATTTTCCAAACAATGAAATTTCGAAGACCGAGACATGATGAGCAGCATGCTGCATCGGAGGTCTTTATCAAGTAGTCTATGATCATATAACTCTCCACCCGGTTTGGACACTATCTGAGGTAGTGAAGATGGCAGAACAAGTTGAGATCATGCTCAACCAGTCCACCTCTCCTAGAGGACTCCTTGTGGGATTCGTGGCTTGATTGAGCTAACACAGGTAGCAATTCTAGTAAAGAAAGGGAAGGTGATTCTGAATCCTCCTTTTGGGATGAACAAGCCTGCCCAAGCGTTCTCGACGTGAGGAAGAGACGTGGAGATGTTATTTCTACTTGTACTTCAACAATGACTTTTGTTCCAAGACTTGATTTGTACCATTCACAGTTCGAGTAGCAGATCATATTCTAATACAAGTGCAACCAATTGGGCCACAAATCCAACCGGTATCCCCAAGGTAGCTGACATAACTACCAATCTAACCATTGGTAATGAGCATGAAGAGGATGATTTGAAGCACTGTGATGAAGAGGAACACAATACAAAAGAAGATCTTATCCCTTCTAGTTATGCTCCTGAGCGATCTCTAGTGATTCGACGCACGATTTTCATACTAAAAGTAGAGGAGTTTACGCGGCATAACCATCTCTTCATGTACAGGTGCAAGTTAAAGAAAGAATCTGCAACATTATTGATGGAGGTAGAATGGAGAACCTCGTGTTAAAGTACATGGTGGAAAAACTCAAGTTAATACACAGAAGTACCTTGCCCCCTATGCTTGGATATTTCAAAACAGAATCTATAGAGGGTTAGGATCAACCCTCAAACATTCAGATCGGAGGGTTAGAATCGACCTATGGAAATGATTTTTGGGGCACAACCTATTTAGGCTGTGGCCCATCTAATGGACGGTTTGGATAATCCTACGGTGCGGGCCATACAGTTCTTTTAATAAAGTGAGGAGTGTGATCATCAAAATACAATAGTGCTGATGACGTTATATATATGGGGAAAGTGATTGTGAGCGGCCCCTCATATAAGCTTATATGAGGTGACCGCTAAAAACATGGTGGGCCCACATTTTTGGGGTGATCCAAACCGGTCATTTGATAGGCCCTGACATAGATAGGGGGTGCCCAAAAAATCAGCTCCATAGGATCATCCCAACCCTTCGCACTGTGGAGGTGAAAGAGGGGAAATCGGATGGGTAAGTGGGCAAATTTATACCCGCCCATTTTCCCCTCTTTCACCTCCATAGTATATTCATTCGGATTTGAGTGTATCTGATTGAATTTATCAAAAAATAATTTCAAGTAATTTTTTTGTTATTTTCTTGTGGAAAATTTTAAAGCATCTCCCAAAGCTATTTTCTACCTATTTTGAAATATCTTATAAATTGAACCATTATAGAAAATATAATTGAAAAATGTTCTAATGAAATATTTCGAAAAAAAAAAAAAAAAACAGTTTTTAAGTGGTTTTTACACACATGTATTTTTACTTAAAATTTTATTTCCAATCACTAGGCCAATTCATTGTTACCAAGATATTCATCATCACTTGAGCAAACTCTTGATATCATGTTATGTTTATGGTTTTAAATTTCGACCGAAATCCAAAATTTCGGATCGAAATTTCAGATTTCGGTGGGGACCGAAACCCAAATACGCTGAAATTCATTATGTCGCCATTTACCAAATTTCGGTCCGAAATTTCGATTATATGCCCTTTTTAATTAAAAAAAAAGTGTTACAAAATTTTGGAATTTGGGTCCGAAATGTTGAAAATTCGGTCCGGAATTTCGAACCAAATTACCAAATTTCGGACCGAAATTTTGGTTTCCGGTGGGGTCCGAAACGGTTACCGAAACCGAAATTTTAAACCATGCTTATGTTAGAACAAAATGAGCTCCGATCACCACAAATATTAGGAAACACCGTGAAAATGATGAAATGGTGGTCATTTTCACTTTCGTCTTTATTTTCTAAATGCGAGTTGTGTTTTGGCAAGTGTTTTCCTAAAAAGAATGAAATGAACAGCTTCGTGGGGCCTATGTTGTAGACTCAAGCACTTAAAGCCGATGAAAATAACCAAATTGTGGTAATTTTCACTTTCGTTTTTATTTTCCAAATAGAGTTGCGTTTTCGGAGAGTGTTTTCCTAAAAAAGAATGGAATCAAACTTCATGGGGCCTATGTTACACACTCAAACACTCAGAGCCCCGACCCGCATGACCCAACTCATATGGGTGTGCTATGAGTCTTTGACTTTCTTAAATATGTGACTTTCTTAAATATCTGTTGAATAACATAGAAAATTATTTTCCAATATATTGAGACAATTGTTTTCATTGAGGGGATAATGTCTGTTATGTGAAAATAATGTCCTTGAAATTATATACTTGATAACATAAAATTTGAGATTTTTGATGTGAAGATTTGTTTTGTTTTTTCCTACAATCTTTAAAATTAGTCACTATCCTACGCTAAAAAATGAAAACCCGACCTGCCCAACCCGAGAAACTATCTTGGGTATGGTCGGCAGGGGCGGAGCCACATATAGCGGAGCAAAATTTGGCTGCGCAACGTTGCGCAGGAACTTCCTGCGCAACGCCCTAAAATAAAGAGGAAACAGGTGTGGGCCCCTATCCGAGGATGGTGAGGAAACGAGTCCCTACATCCTCAAAGATCTCCACATAAAAGGAGAACTCTACCAAGGAACTCTCGAAATGGATGCCACCCTCATGGCATAGCACGAGTGGCGATAAATGAGATACATCTTGATCCAAGGATAAATCCCTAAACCAAGATGTACCTAAAATAAACTCAGAGTCGCCATCCATGGATAGGTCATGGAACCCCAAAATCAAATCCTCTGTGCAATGGATAACCAGAAAAGATGATTAGGAAAGTGATAATCTTACCGCGGTTAATGCCTTGATCTCTTCTATAGTTAACAATGGGCCCCCTTCACCATTCTTAACCGATATTAGGACGTCGAGGAGGTCCTTCGGCTCCTTTTTGAGGCTCCAATCATCACTAACCCTCCATTGCCTAATACGTTCGTCAATAATTGGATCATGATACTTATTAATCACCTCGACAGCTTTCCTCACAATCCTCTCATGGCCATTTAAATCAAACCATCTCAGGCAAGGAATGTAGTCGGAGACGCAGAAGGCATAGAGAAGAGATAGAACAGTAAAGACAGCCTCGACGTATTCTTCTTCTTCGAAGCCTGGGCCTCCATCCGCCCGGCCCTCTCCAAAGTACCTCCTTCCGAACATCAACTTCCTAATGACATTGCCACTGTATTGTCTAGTGGCAACTCTAAGATTGGCAACTCATATGGGTGTAATGTGAGTTTCTTAAATATCTCTTGAATAATATAGCAAATTATTTTCAATATATTGATACAATTGTTTTCATTGAGGCGATCATGTATGTTATGTGAAAATAGTGTCCTCAAGTTTATACACTTGACGACATAAATTTAGAAAATTTTGGTGTGAAGATTTGTTTTTTTTTTCCTGCAACCTTTAAAATTAGCCACTATCCTACGTTAAAAACTAACCTGACCTGAGATAGTTCTCGGGTAGGGTAGGGTTTTGGAAAACCCGACCCGCCGGACCCGTGTTGCACCCCTAGTAAAAATAATGAAATCAAGGTCATTTTCAGTTTCGTCTTTATTTTCCTATCAAAGTTGCGTTTTGGGAAGTCTTTTCCTAAAAGAAGAATGAAATCAACACTTCATGGAGCCTATGTTGCATGCTCAACAGTTCGTATGGACGCCCGAAGAGGCATTGGAAAGGGAAAATAATACATGTGGCCGACAGGGAGATGGAAGGGAAAGAAAAGGATCGGCAATAATCGGAATAGAAAAATTTTCCGATTCCAAGGGCTGTTTTGCCGAAACAGGAATGGGCTTCTTCTTCGTCAAGGTGGTTGTAAGGGGAAATGATGACATCCCCTGCAACTGAAGTTTTTGGTTTTAATCCCTGCATATGAGAAATGGTGAAATCGCCAAAAAATAGGGCAAAAATTACTGAAAATCAGTGGTTTAAGACGTGGTTTCATGGTTCCAATATTGGACGATCACTTGTACTGCTTTTGCTCTATGATACTGTTCCCTACAACTGAAGTGGGTCCCAGGAATGCGCGATCCTCTTCAACTGAAGTGAGTTGAAAGCTAGCATAAAGAGCGATGAGATGAGAGAGGGAGAGAGGGAGAGAGGGAGAGATGGAGAGTTTATATGTTGGACGGCCGTGTATGTATGAATGGTGGGTGATCCAAACCATTCATTTGTCGAGCTCTATCATAGATATTTCGTGCCCAGAAAATCTTCTCCATACAATGGTCCTAACCCTTTGATTCGTAGAGGTTTAAAATGGATGAATCGGTATGGAATCTCCATGGATCATAGGGTTAGGATCATCCTGTGGTGATGATTTTCGGAAAATACTATGGGGCCCACATTATTTGGGTGATTGAAACTAGGGCTGCAACTCGAGCCGGGTAAAACCCGACCCGCATCGACCCGACCCGAAAATAGCCTGGGTCGGGTTCAGGTTTCATGGGTTTCGGGTCGAGCCGGGTTCAGCTTTCAAAAGCCCGCATGAATCTCGGGTCGAGCCGGGTTTGAAGGGGCCCGACCCGACCCGACCCGAGTTACATAAGTTATAGTATGTAAATTTTTTTCTATTGTTAGTTAAAAGTTAAAGGGATAATTACATTTACACCCCCTCTAGTTTCTGACACATCCACTTCCACCCCTATAGTTTAAAACATGACAAATACACCCCTGTAGTTTCAATTTGTTTAAGGTGGGCCCCCTCAGCTGAAGGTTCGTCCATAGATTGAAGGGTTAGGATGATCCGATGGAGCTGATTTTTTGGGCACACCCTATCTATGTCAAGACCCATCAAATGAACGCTTTGGATCACCCAAACAATGTGGGCCCACATTATTTGGATGATTTTTTGGTAGTGTTTGGATTCGGGTAGGGGCCCACATTATTTGGATGATCCAAAGCATTCATTTGATGGGTCCTGACATAGATATGGTGTGCCCAAAAAATCAGCTCAATCGGATCATCCTAACCCTTCAATCTATGGACGAACCTTCAGCTGAGGGGGCAAACCTTAAACAAATTGAAACTACAGGGGTGTATTTGTCATGTTTTAAACTATAGGGGTGGAAGTGGATGTGTCAGAAACTAGAGGGGGTGTAAATGTAATTATCCCAAAGTTAAAAGTGAAAACCCACGCACCCACTCTTACTGTATGTGAGTGTAATTTCTGCTTCTATGAGTTGAGTTGATTCAAGTGTTTGATTCAGCATTGTTTGATTGTAATTACAACATTGTTTGATTACAGCATTGTTTGATTCAAGTGTGATGTGAGTGTAATTACATCATTGTTTGATTCAAGTGTAATGTGAGTGTAATTTCTGCTTCTATGAGTTGAGTTGCCTTGCCAAACAAGAATTTTCCTTAAAAATTTGCGTCAACGTGAAAAAACCCGACCCGACCCGAACCGACCCGAGATTTATCATGGGTAGGGCCGGGTTTGGGAATCGTGGGTTTTCCGAAAAAAAACCCGACCCGACCCGACCCGAGATATTTCTCGGGTAGGGTTGGGTTCTCCAAAACCCGACCCGCCCGACCCGAGTTGCAGCCCTAATTGAAACCATTCATTTGTTGGGACCTAACATATATAGGTTGTGCCCAATAACTGTTCTCCATAGAACGGTCCTAACCCTCTGATTTTTAGAGGTTTAAAATGGACGACACAATATGAAAACCTCCATGGATCATAGGGTTATGATCATCTTGTGGTGAAGATTTTCCAAAAATACTATGAAGCCCACATTATTTTGGGTGATCCAAACCATTCATTTGTTGGGCCCTAACGTAGATAGGTTATGCCGAAAAAATCTTCACCGATTTGTAGAGATATAAAATGGACGGAGGATTAGGATCATTCTGGGGGAAGATTTTCTAGACAAACCATCTGTATGTCAATGGCCAACAAATTAATGGTTTGGATCACCCAAACAATGTGTGGGCCCACTGTACTTTTGTGTTCCATGCACAGCCGTCCACCATATAATTTCTCGGGAGATATGATGAGAGAGAAAATTTTACGCCTTTTTCACCCCCAATACATATGAGAAATAATTGTGGTAATAAAGACTCCCACATGTAGACCTGGACCTGCGGGTCCACCCAGCCTGCCCGTAATTTACATGTCTGGGTCACTAAATTAGTGTGACATCCATTGAAATTTAACCTGCTCCAACTTAACCCATCAAAACTGGGCCGGGCTTGGTAAACCCTGGGGTGCCCGTATAATGGGAATAAAACAGCAAAAAAAATATCCACGTAAAAAACCAACATTTCTTACTTAATTGCCCATATATTTCCTCTAATTAAACCCACTAAATAGTCAAAAACAGTAAAATACTTTTTTTTTAAAAAATTTAAGAGACCATCCTAGTCATTTGGACTAGGGGTGTAAACGAGCCAAGCCGAGGCTCGGCTCGTTAAGCTCAAAAGCTCGGCTCGGGCTCGAACCAGGCTCGCGAGCCTGACCGAGCTCGGGTTATATTCAGTTCACACCCCTCATCTTCCCTGGATAGCCCTATCTAGTGTAATTTGACTACTTTTTTTACACTATGGTGGGTGGTCCAAGTAACAAATGGGGTTCCAAAAATGAAGTGACATATTTTGCCTCCCCCTTTCACTCTATGGACAACCCTTTTAGTGTATATATTAATATGTAATATATATATTTAAATATATTAAATTCTTAACGAGCCGAGCTGAGTCGAGCCTGGCCTAAATCGGGCTCGGCTCGTTAAGGATTCGAGCCGAGCTTTTTTCGAGCCGAGCTCGAGCGAGCTTCCGAGCCCGAGCCAAAATTGACACCCTTAATTTTAGGGGTGGCAATGGTTCGGTTTGACCCTCAAACCGAACCGAACCGAAATTTGAATCGGTTTGGTTTTACCAAACCGAAACCGAACCAAAATCGAATTTTCGGTTCGGTTTCGGTTCGGTTCTGCCAATTTTACCACCCCTTACTCATAATTATTGGAGATATTCGGTTTCGGTTCGGTTTCATCCCCAAACCAAACCAAACAGAAATTTGAATCGGTTTGGTTTAACCAAACCAAAACTGAATTTTCGGTTCGGTGTCGGCTCGGTTCCGGTTCGGTTCGGCCAATTTTGCCACCCCTACTTAATTTGGACTGAAATAGACAAAAAAGAAAAAGAAAAAGTGGGTGACCCACGGGTTCAGCTAGCCCATATATAGGTGGGGTATGGGTTTACATAATAGTGACCTAAGATTCCAGGTCATTTGTGACCGGGCCCATACCACATGGACAGTACCTGGCCCACCCATTTGCCGTGTAAGAAGCCAATTTCCTTTTTCGATAATGGAACGGTCTTGGAATGAAAATTTTGGACCGTTTAGTTTTACTTTCAAGGTTTTGCCGGGTTATTTCTGGCATCCAGACACAGCCTTTTAAAGCCCCAATCTCCACAAAACGGAACGTAATCGCTCTCTTTCTTCCTCTCGTCTTTATTTTCCAAACAGAGTTGCGTTTTGGGAAGTGTTTTCCTAAAGACGAGAGAAATCAAAACGTTATGGGGCCTAGTTGCACACTCAAGCACTAACACCCCTCGAAATTTGTTTTTGAGCACCCTCGTGATTCTCGTGCTCACCGTCTCTCGTGCATCCCGTGTGCATTGTAATTCCCTCCACATATAATAGAGAGAGATGATGTTGGCACTAGCATATTTTAATAATTGCACAACCTCGGCTTGCCGGCTTGCCTTGTCTGTTTTATTTGGCTTTGAGAGCATTTTGAAACCATAATAACTTTGACAGGCACTACCATATTTTAATAACTGCACAAACTCAGCCTGTCTTGTCTTTCTTTTTTCTTTTTCTTTTTTGGCTTTGAGAGCTTTTTGGAACCGTAACATTGACAGCTCTTTAAATAATAAAAGACAAGATTATTTGGTGCAATTAATAAAACCTGGTAGTGTCAATATCAGTAGCCATGTCAAAATCATTCCCTTTAAATAGGCTTCTCCCTCTCTTCATTCCATATAAGAAGAGGAAGGAGGAAACAGAGAAGAAAAAAAATAGTGTGCGTGTAGAGTTTGTCTTTGCTTGGTTGTTAAACCATGGATACAATATTTCAGTGGCCCTCTCTTCTTCTCCTAGCTTTAGGGCTCTTATCCTTTACCTATCTTCTTCGTGCCATTAGAAGGAGAGGAAAGACCCCTCTTCCTCCGGGTCCTCGAGGGATACCATTGTTAGGCAATCTACTAATGTTGGGTGACCTCCCTCATCGTAACCTTCAAAAGCTAGCCCAACAATACGGGCCCATCATGTACATGCAGTTTGGTTTCGTTCCAACCGTGGTGGTCTCGACCTCTAAAGCAGGCATACAATTTCTCAAGACTCATGACTCAGTCTTCGCGACTCGACCTATTACTGAGTTTGGGAAGTACCTCTTCTATGATAGGAAGGGACTCGGTTTCTCTGAGTTTGGCCCATATTGGAGAAATGCAAGGAAATTTTGTACACTTGAATTGCTTAGTAATAGCAAAATTGAGTCCTTCAAATCTATGCGAGGAGAAGAGTTGGGTCTCTTGGTCCAATCTCTCAAAGAAAAGCATGATATCGTTGACCTTACTGCCAAGGTATTGAGTAATGAGTTAATGAGTTTTAGCACTTAGCCCTTGTTTATTTTGGATTTTGATAATAGCTAGATTGTGTAATTAGAACTGATTATTGGGATCAAAATTAGAGGTTAATTTGAGTCCAATAATCTGTTACTCAGAATCGGTTCTAAAATTCCAAAACAAAGAGCCTTAGGGCCTCTTTGGATTCCTCCTAAAGTTATTTGCATTTGATCTTAAATGGAAAATATGGTTAGTTGCATCCAATGGTTCTGATAGTTTTAGATGAAATAGTTAGGCTAGTGATATTGGCACTATCATGTTTTGATAAATGTACAAACTCAGCTTATCTTGTCTTTTTTTAGTGTCTTCTGAGAGCTTTTTGGGGAACCCTAATAACCTTTGACCGATGCTTAGCCACAATCATGTGTTTTACCAAACTTTTCCAGAAAAGTCCTGCAAACCAAAGTTATTTGCATAGATTCTTCTGTGCAAATGGTATAGTAAATGGCTTTCAAAGAGGCCCCCCTTAATGTCCCATGTGCAAGATTAGTCTAAAATAATCTTATATGCAAACAAGAACCAAATTTCATGGCCCATAAACTAATACAAATGTAAGATTTAGGCCCCCTTTTTGTTTGAATTTTGAGAACCGATTGTGAGTACAAAACTGATTATCGGACTCAAATTTATCTTAGAGAGTCGTAATCTAATAATAATCAAGAGGGTCATCACAATATTTCCATGTTTCATTGTTTTTCAGGTGTCACAATTGATTGTCGACATGTCATGCCGAATGCTATTTGGGAGGAAGTACATGGACGAGACCATAGATAAGAGGGGTTTCAAAGCTGTGGTTGATGAAACAATGAATTTGGCTGGATCATTCAATGTGGCGGATTATATACCTTTTGTGAGTGGATTGGATCTTCAAGGATTGGGGACTAGAATGAAGAAACTTAGCAAGGTTTATGATAATTTCTTTGAGAAGATCATTGATGAACACATTAAGACCAAGGGGAATGGGCCTCCGAGGGACTTTGTTGATGCAATGCTAGCATTTATGGAGTCAAAGAACAGTGAATTTCAAGTGGATCGCAACGAAATCAAAGGGATCCTCCTGGTGAGGAAACATATAACAACTTCCTCTTTTCTTTTCTTTTTTTCCTCTAGTTATGATTTTTACTTTTCCACCCCAGAAAAAGCACTGTATGGCCCACTTTAAGGGATGATCCAAACCGTTCATTTGTTGGGCCACAACGTAGATAGCTTGTGTGCCAAAATGTCATTACCATAGGATGATCCTAACCCTCTGATCTATAGAGGGACTGCACATTATGGAAACCTCTACGGAGAGGGCTAGAATCATGCTATGGAAATGATTTTTGGGGCACAACCAATTTGGGAAATGGGTTGTAGCCCAACAAATGAACGGTTCGGATCATCCCAAAAAGTTTGGAAGTATAGTGCTTTTTAAAATGAGAAAACGGTTCCTACACATATGTGTAGATAAGTTATCTACACACTAGCTTAAAATACAGTGGGGGCCACATTATTTGGGTGATCCAAACCATTCATTTTTAAGGCCCTCACATAGATAGGGTGTCCACAAAAAATCAGATCCGTAGGATCATCCTAACCATTCGAACTGTGGAGGCAAAAAATGGACTAATTTGTGAAGATTTAGAGACATCCATTTTACCTCCACAAATCGTAGGGTTGGGATGATCCTATGGATCTGATTTTTTGTAGACACCCTATCTATGTGAGGGCCTTTAAAATTGATGGCTTGGATCACCCAAACAATGTGGGCCCCCACTGTATTTTAAGCTAGTGTGTAGAGAACTCTCTACACATATGTGTAGGAACCGTTTTCTCTTTTAAAATATAGGTTACACCCTATAAAATCTCAGTAAGTGGGTGACTCCAAAATTGTTAAAAAAATAAAGTGAGGAGTAAAAACACAAAAATAAAATAAAAAGGGTAATGATATTCACACCCACTTTTCTCGTCATTTTACTACCTTTAATATCTCTTTTCCAAAAAAATGATTGCATATAATTAATATCATTTTCCACAGAATAAGAATATTAATAGGGAAGTGATATCAGCACAACCATGTTTTAATATTTGCACAAACCCAGCTTGTCTTTTATTTTTATTTACTTGGGAGTTGGGAGAGCTTTTTGGGAACTGTGGTAGCCTTTAACAGCTCTTTCAATAATAAAAGACAAGCTGCACTAGTGCAATTGTCAAAACATGGTCGTGCTGATATCATTGAGATTGACGAACTCAATTACTAGTGTTTCCTCCTTCGCAGGACATGCTCATTGGTGCTGTAGATACATCAGCAGCAACATCAGAGTGGGCCCTCTCTGAGCTCCTCCGAAACCCTAGCGTAATGCAAAAGCTCCAAAACGAGCTAGCCAAAGTAGTGGGCATGGACCGGATGGTGGAAGAGTCCGACCTACCTAGCCTAGACTACTTGGACCTGGTCCTCAAAGAAAGCATGAGGTTGCACCCAGTGGCCCCACTACTCGTCCCCCGTGAGGCCATGGAGGACATAACAATAGATGGGTACTTCATTCCTAGGAAGAGCAGAGTCATCATCAACGCGTGGGCCATATCGCGGGACCCCAATTCGTGGCCTAACCCTGAAGAATTCAACCCTGAGAGGTTCAAAGGCAATAATGCCGACATGCGGGGGAGCGATTGCCTGTTCCTCCCGTTTGGGGCGGGCCGCCGGAGTTGCCCCGGCATCTCTTTGGGGCTGTTGGTGGTGCGGCTCATTGTGGCGCAGCTGGTACATTGCTTCAGATGGGAGCTTCCGGGTGGGGTCAAGCCAAGTGAGTTGGACATGATGGAGAGGTTCAGTTTGGTGGTTCCTAGGGCCAATCATCTTACGGCGATTCCATCTTATCGCCTAAGTAAGGATGTTTGGTAAAAGGTTTTCATGCATGTGATCTTTGTTCTGCTAATTATGTTTATGAGTGTGGACGCTCTTTTTTTTTTGTGGTTTGATTTGAATTATGGTTTAAATAAATGTTAATTTAGTTTTTGCTTGTAGATATTGATGAGTGTCATTCCAAATCGATCAGTCTAACTAATAACTATCGTAGCAAGGAAAATAAAAGAGAAACAACTACAATTGATAGGGGTGCTCTCAAGTTGTTTGTGGGTACAAATGTACAATCAAATTAGGAAACTGATATTTTGAACGTTTTTAAAAACATTGGGACTAATCTCTATTAATTTTCTAGATTAACATGGAGAAATAGAAGGGGAAAAATGTAGTCCTCATGTAAGAGGAGACAAGCACTGGATTTGACTGGAATTACCTCGGAGAGTGAAGAGTAGTGGCAAGTAGTCTTTGGTTGTGCTAGAGAGAACGTAATGGAATAAGTACGGGGTGTCATTACCAATATAGGTAGAGGAGAGAGGGGGATGAGAAGAGAGAAAGAAAAAAAACACTATTCCCATGAAATTTCAAGCAAATTTCCACCTTTTTGTGTGAATTTTGGCTTGGGTATAATGTAAGGATGGGGCATGAAGGGAGTCTCCAATAAGGTAATGATATATATTTACATTCAAAAGAGGAATTTTTGCTTATGTGGCAACCAAATGGCAAGCAAAATCACCTGAAAAAGCGGGGATCCGCCCCGCCCCGCCCCGTTTGGGGAGGGGATTCCCCGATTTGAAAGGGGAAGGGGAAGGGGAAGGGGAATATAAAAATTCCCCGGTGCGGGGAGGGGAAGGGGAAGGGGATGGAGTTGTCTCCGCCCCGCCCCGTCCCGCCCCGCTAATCAATGCAATTTTTTTGTAAATTTTTAAGTGTTTTTTTTAAGGAAAACTACTATAAACTCTGTGGATCGGCTACAAGATTCCCCCAAACATAAACTTAGCTTGTCTTTTCCTTTTAATTAGCTTCTGAGAGCATTTTGGGAACTATAATAACCTTTTCACAGATGTTGAAATAATAAAGACAAGCTGAGAGCCTGAGACGCTGAGTGTATGCAATTATCAAAAAATCGTAGTGCCAACAGAATTTTAGGGTTGGATTGCAGGTTTTAATTTTCAACAAGAAAAATTTAGCTACTAGAAATTTGTTTCATGTCAGCACTAGACTGAATTGCAGTTAAAGAAATAAGTCATTTGTTGATTTTGTTCTCTTCTCCATTCTCATTTCTCATGCTCATCTGGGGGTTAACATGCTATACAGAATGAACTAATGAACATTATTTTGCGTGTGTGAGCGCCCACTTATGGACTTTTAAAGTTCATTGTGACTACTGAAATAGTTACTTTTTGCACATTGGCTGCCTGTTAATGAAGGTAATCCTGGTGCTCATTTCCTATTTATCATTCCATAATTTATGCAGAAAATTGCTGAAAGATGAGGTCCTGTTGTTATTTATGTTTGTTGTCTCATCCATGCATTTCTGATTTTGTCCATCTGTTTGTTGATCACATGAATAGAATCATAGCATTCATCACAATATTGTCTGTAATGGACGTAGAAGAAAGAAGCTTTGTTTGCTGGTTTGGTTGGGTTCCAAAGAGGGGGCGGGGCAGGGATTTTGTCCCCGAAGGATGCGGGGAGGGGAAGGGGAAGGGGAAGGGGATTAGATATTCCCCGCGGGGAGGGGAGGGGGATTCCCCACCATCCCCGCAGAGGGGAAGGGGAAGGGGAGGGGGGAAATTCCCCGCAGAGGGGAAGGGGAAGGGGACCCCAACATCCGGCCCCGACCCGCCCCGTTGCCACCCCTACCCATCTTTCTCTAGACTTGTGTAATTATCTTTTGCGAGTATGCATTAAGTGCACCGAGAGTTTAATATTTGTGGCTCAACTACTTACTATGTGGACCGTGTATTTGGAGAGAAAACATCATCGATGGCCTGTAACCCCCCAAACCTCCAAATCAGTTTTAATTATACTAGAGCCAAATAGAAAAGGCAAGTACAACTGATAAGGTTTCCTAACATTTGGCACCTTTACCTTTACAACTAAGAGCGGTCGAGTAAACTATCATTGTTAACATCGTTTGAGAAAGAAGGGCCTATATCTTTATCCGTCCCCGTCCAGTTGTGATTTGTTACAACCCTAGATTGATGCCCCTATTTTGGATGCATGAATTTTATAATCTGGATCATAAAATCTTGAATTTTAGAAGCTAAAACTTGGATTTTATAATCTGGATTGTAAAATCCTGAGTTTTACAAGTTAAAACCTGCTTTTTACAACCCTAGATTGAAAATCATTGTTTTAGCTTATAAAATCCAGAAATTTACAAACTTGAATTATAAAATCCATGTATCCAAATGGCACCAGAGTGTTTTGAACTATTTTACCATGAGACTTGTCTATTGTAAATTTTAGATTAAAGAGTAAAATTGGACTTTACGGCAAAAGCAAATATGTTGGAAATTTTAAATCAAAATCAATGTTTATTGTTTTATGAAAAGACTTTGTGATATTCTAGGATAGTTATAGTATGTTGAAAATGTAACAGTACCCTTGTATGTTTTCTAGAGCTCTTAATGTCTAAGCTTGAATTTAGAAGAGTCAATGAAGAGTTTCTACATGTAGGATACTTATAAGACTCATGGGGACTACAACACAAAGTGTTTAATATATTTTTAGAAAACTAGAATTAGTAGAATTCCCCATAAGGAAACAGGATCCTCTGAGAGAAAGACTGCCGGCAAATCCGATTCGATCGTGCACAAATTAACGGAAAAGTAAAACATTAAAACAAGCTATAAGATGAACACCAGGATCTTCCGTGAGTTGGCCAAGCCTACATCCATTTCATCTTTCCGATGTGGGATTATTGCTTTTGTGTGGAACCCCCAACAATATCCCCTTCCACGCGGAAGCAATATTGTGGACAATCTCCCATATCCATGCTGCGGCGGGATCCACGAGATCTTCTCTGAGGGAACTTCACCCTCCTCAAAGGTACACTGGGGTTGCCGAGATCTTCCCCAAAGGACTTTTCTTTTCCATCCCCTGAGGAAACACCAGGGTTACTATGCCCTAGGTCTAATGCCACTTGTTAGGACTAGGTGAGAACTCACCCTTGAAAGCCAGCGTTTAACCCATCCACATCCATTTCATCTTTCTGATGTGGGATATATGCTTTTGCGTGGAACCCCAACGTGAAGTCCAGTAGAATGTATAGTGGAGCACACTTCTTAGGATGATCCACACCGTTAATTTGATAGGCACAACATAAATAGGCTGTACCGTCCGATCTGTAGAGGTTTCTATAATGTACATCCGGTCCCTCTACAGATCAGAAGGTTAGGATCATCCTATAAAGATGATTTAGGTGTACGGCCTATTTACATTTTAGCCCATCAAATGAACGTTTTGGATATCCAAATTAGTGATTGTCTATTACACAGATCTAATAATTGGAATGAGAATAGAAAAACCACAAAAGCATATTTATTATCACTCATCCAATAGGGCTACAAAAATACTAGAAAGAGGCTTAAATTATAGGGAAATGATTTCCCCCCTTCATTGCACACTTAATAATCTTATTTTTTAGAGACGTAACTCTTTGATCCGATTCTCCAAGTTCATGTAAGAAGAGCCTCCTTTCTTTGTAGCTCTCTCTGCACTCTCCTTCCACTCCCTAGCCTTCTTCCCCATCTCCTTCCCCTTCTCTCCTTCCATCAACTCCCTAACAAGACAGTCCACTTGCTCCCTCTTGACCTCTTGGCTAACCTCCATTCCAATCCCCCACTCACCGCAAGTGAATCGGCAATTCATCGGTTGCTCCCCACAAAATGTCCAACAAATCATCGGCACCCTGCCACATGCTCTTTAGTAAAGAATTCCACCCACAATGCGTTAGAAACCCTCCAATTGAAGGGTGGGCAAGCACTTGCTCTTGTGGGCACCACTCCGGGAAGAAGCCCCTCCCTTCGAGCCCACAGCCCATAATTGAGTCCAATAATCCGTTTACGACCCACAATCAGTTGTCACAATCTAATACGAGCAGGACCTTAGTTTTTCTGCTTCCTGAAGAAAAAAAGCTGGTTTTGTTCTATCTATTTTCAAATTGAGCTGCATAATTTAAAAGGTTAGTCACAACAAAAATAAAAGGGAGATGATATTTTCACTCCCCTTGCATTACACATGTGCTCCTCTTATAACGTGATTTGACGTGAAAAGTGGGCAACTTTAACGCTTTTCGACATCAAATCACGTTATTGGGTGTTTGGGGGGTGAAAATATCATCGTTTACATTTGAGATGAAATACCCTCCACACTTATTTAAAAGTTCATAGGTACTGATACGTGGTGAATATATCTTAATCATCACCAACATCATCGTCATCATCAAGGGTGCATTATTTAATCCTGCTTGTTTTAGATGTTGCGAATATATTTTCAGCAGAAAACCAATTCATGTCAAATTGGGTATTTGGTTTGTTTGCAGGGTGGAATTGATTTTGCACCCAATTAGATTCTACATATCCCAGCAAAATATGCATTTTTGATGGAATTTTGGATCAATTTAAGTCCAAAATCAATTCTACAATTGCGAATCAATTGCCCAATTTTGCCACGAATCGGTTTGGGCTCAGAATCCATTATCAAAATCCAAAACAAGGGAAATCAAAATCCAAAACAAAATGACCTTAAAGTGTTAGAAGCCGTCCAAAAGAGAAGGGAAAGGGGCGAAATAAATATAGAAAGTAAGGAGGAAATGAATGTAGGATGTAAGAAGGGAGAAAAGTGAATCATTGTTGGAAGGGAGGAAGATTGTGAGCAGGGGTGGAGCCACATAGAGCATGAGGGGGGCCATGGCCCCCCCAATGACTTGGAAAACCTCTTTTGTGGTTTCTAAGCTAGTTTAGTGGCCATGGCCCCCCCAAATGACCAATGCAGGCAAGTATAAATTAGTTTGGCCCCCCAAGTGTAAATTCCTGGCTCCGCCCCTGATTGTGAGATGGACTGAGGATGGTGAGGAGAGGAGGAAGAGATGTAATGTATTAAAGGAGGGAGGAGAGAAGAGAAAGGAAAGGAGAGACGGTATAGAGTTTTCTCACCTTTTCCAAATTTAGCTTATTCTCAATCATAGGTTTAGAGTCCGTTTTATATGTAGGTCTTTTTAAAATTTAAGACTCTCTGCTCACTTGCCGTTGTTTGGTTTTAACATAGAGCCCCGGACAACTTTTCTAGTTTAAGTATACAAAGACAGCTCACCTGAGGTGAGAAGTAAGCCACGTATCGCAACATATCCAACATTGCCAATTCCTACTAGGGCCTGAATGGCCTATTCACAAAAGTCAATGCATTGTGGCTCTCTTTGAATGAGACACTCACCTCATATTACAAAAATGTAACGGTTCAATGTCAACTTTAATGATTCAGTTTTCAAATACAGTAACAAATGTTCATAGCCCATTTGCTGATTAGTGCCATATTTAGATGAGATTAAAGCAGAAAAGATGATTAGAGAAGTGATAATCTTACCGCAGTTAATGCCTTGATCTCTTCGATAGTTAACAATGGGTTCTCTTCACCATTCTTAACCGATATTAAGACGTCGAGGAGGTCCTTCGGCTCCTTTTTGAGGCTCCAATCATCATTAACCCTCCATTGCCTAATACGTTCGTCAATAATTGGATCATGATACTTATTAATGACCTCGATAGCTTTCCTCATGATCCTCTCATGGCCATTTAAATCAAACCATCTCAGGCAAGGAATGTAGTCGGAGACGCAGAAGGCATAGAGAAGAGATAGAACAGTAGCCTCGACGTATTCTTCTTCTTCGAAGCCTGGGCCTCCATCCGCCCGGCCCTCTCCAAAGTACCTCCTTCCGAACATCAACTTCCTAATGACATTGCCACTGTATTGTCTGGTGGCAACTCTAAGATTGACAATGCTACCACCCGTAAGGTTCCTACATTGGTCATAGATGTACCGAACAAGGTTGTCTGCTTCCTCGATTCTTTTATAAAGGAGCCACCGGAGTCTCACTGGAGATAAAAGCTCCGATACCACCACCCTTCTCATCTTCTTCCATTGATCTCCCCAAGGTGTGTCGACGATGGCTAAGAAACCCCGGCTCGCATACTCAGTGCCCATGGTCAGCGGCCTAGACACGAAGAGTGCATCATGTTTCTTTAAGAACTCACACGCAATCTTGGGGCAATTGACAGGAATCACATGAACGTTGCCCAATCGGATAGATGCGATATCGGTGTTCATCTCCTCCATGAGGTGAAAGATCCATCGGAAAACTGGCTTGTTCATGAGCATCTCCGGAAGGTTTCCAACAATCGGCCATGGTGACGGGCCCGGGGGCAGTTGGGGCCCTTTCTTGTTCTTAATCCTTTTGGATTGGAAAAATTGGATGAGAAAGAAGATGAAGGATGGAAACAAGATGAATGCATAGGTGGGCCATAGGGGGACCCCAGTTAGGCCATTAGGGGCTACATCGGCGGCCACGGTCCGCCGACATAAGTTGAGGAAGGAGGAGGTGGTGATGGTATTGGTGTTTTTCATGGATAATGGTGGTTGTGTAGTCTGTATTGATAAGGTATAGGCGTAGAGAAGTAGTGGGGGATTGCTCTAGGTAAGAAGATGGCATTGTATGTTGCTTTAAATATAAGAAAAATGTGTTGTGGATGAGGACAAATTTGTGACAGGTATGTCAAATCAGTAACGGAAGTGAGAATTAAAGACGAATTCCTTGTTTAAAAATACTAGTCGTTCACCTTTTGTTCATGCTTCGTACCCTTCTTTGTTGTTCTTCGTTGATTCTTAATAACAAAATTAAAATACATAATCGAGAGAAGAAAAGAAGAAGCTTTTCTTGGAGGAACACCACAAATTTCTTGATTTCTTCATTCATTTCATTCAAAATAACTAATTAAAAACCAGCCCTTTAAATAGACTAATTTCAAACTTCCAATCAAACCACACAAAACACGTTTTTTTTTTTAATTTAAAACTTCTAATCAAACCCATCTTCCCATGACTTGATAATAACCAATGAACAACGGTAAGAATAAACAAACAAAATGACTCTCATACGTTTTGTAGATGACTAAGAGATGGACTTGGCTTAGGTGGGCCCTACTAGTTTGCATTAATAACCGTGACCATCTTTGCAACTTGTTTGAAGCACTTACAGATAGTAAATGAAAAAGATGGGCTGCAACGAGCCAACGACTGAAAATAAATGGATAGCTATGTCAAGTCTAATCTAATGGTAGGGTCGAATTGCTCAACTCTCAACTGATTATTTTACTAGGAAAATTATCTTGTGGACCGATGGGAGAGCCCAACAATGAGAATGTGCCATGTCTGCGAAACATCTACATTTTCCTCAAAAACCTAGAGGCTGGCTTATGTCCCTTGTGATGTTGTGGTCAGAACCCATTTGTTCGGTCCCTGGTCAGTCTTACTCTCAGTTTCTCTAGCATTACTCATTATAATCGGCCTTTGGATTGGTGGATAAAGATTGCAGGCAGACGTGTGATCAATAATTCACTCAATGACACCCAAATTGACTACACTCCCTTGGGTGATAAACAATTGTTGCAGGGTTGGCAAGAGAAAGAGAAATAAATGTACCCTTTAACATTGTGTGTAGATCCATCAATCCACGTCTCCTTCTCATGTGAGGACTTTAAGCCAAAAAAAAATAAAAATTGAAGTGATCTTGTTTTTAGTAGTTGATTCTCAGTAAGTTTAGAAATGGAGTCTCTGTAGCTTTACAAATTTAGAAGTTAGATGTTAGTGGGAGAAGGGAGTTTGGATTTTTTTTTTAATACAAGCAAAGGTGTCAGAAGTTTGCTACGTTCCATGGTTTCTCAAAGAGGATGAGAAAATCAAGCAACCTGCATGATGATAGGGATGTTCAATGCTCTCCAAGCCGCAGTTAACTAAATAGAGGAGCAATTGGCACGGCTGAATTCCCTTTAGCGCAAGCAACCCTATATTACTATAGTGAAGAACAACTTGACAATATCTTCCACTCAGGCATGCCAATACCCGCGTTCTGCTAGTAATGGCTAATTATCGCAACTACGATATTAAGGTGGATTTGCCCGAGTTCAATGGTCAACTCCACATTGAAGATTTTCTCAATGGATTGTGGTGGTTGACAAAATTTTCAACTACATAAAAAAGCCTGAGGAGAAGAAAACAAAACGCATGGCTATCAAGCTTAAGGGAGGAGCTTCTTCATGGTACGAGGAACTCCAACTCTCTCGTAAAAGGATTGAAAAGAAACCATTCGGAACATAGGTACGGAAGCGTAAAATCCTTCGTGAGAGTTTTTAACCCATTGATTATGATAAGGTACTCTTCCAATAGTACGAAAATTGTGGATAAGGTAACAGATTAGTGCGACATTATAAAGAAGAGTTCTATTGGCTATTTTCCAAACAGTGAAATTTTGAAGACCGAGACACGACGAGCAGCATGCTGCATCGGAGGTCTTTATCAAGTAGTCTATGATCATATCACTCTCCACCCGGTTTGGACACTATCTGAGGCAGTGAAGATGGCAGAACAAGTTGAGATCATGCTCAACCAGTCCACCTCTCCTAGAGGACTCCTTGTGGGATTCGTGGCTCGATTGAGCTAACACAGGTAGCAATTCTAGTAAAGAAAGGGAAGGTGATTCTGAATCCTCCTTTTGGGATGAACAAGCCTGCCCAAGCGTTCTCGGCGTGAGGAAGAGACGTGGAGATGTTATTTCTACTTGTACTTCAACAATACAAGTGCAACCAATTGGGCCACAAATCCAACCGATATCCCCAAGGTAGCTGACATAACTACAATCTAACCATTGGTAATGAGCATGAAGAGGATGATTTGAAGCACTGTGATGAAGAGGAACACAATACAAAAGAAGATCTTATCCCTTCTAGTTATGCTCCTGAGCGATCTCTAGTGATACGACGCACGATTTTCATACTAAAAGTAGAGGAGTTTACGCAGCATAACCATCTCTTCATGTACAGGTGCAAGTTAAAGAAAGAATCTGCAACATTATTGATGGAGGTAGAATGGAGAACCTCGTGTTAAAGTACATGGTGGAAAAACTCAAGTTAATACACAGAAGTACCTTGCCCCCTATGCTTGGATATTTCAAAACGGAATCTATAGAGGGTTAGGATCAACCCTCAAACATTCAGATCGGAGGGTTAGAATCGACCTATGGAAATGATTTTTGGGGCACAACCTATTTAGGCTGTGACCCATCTAATGGACGGTTTGGATAATCCTATGGTGCGGGCCATACAGTTCTTTTAATAAAGTGAGGAGTGTGATCATCAAAATACAATAGTGTTGATGACGTTATGTATATGTAGGGGTGTAAACGGATCGAATTCAGAGCGGATATGGCTATATCCGAATTCGATTACAGTATACACTATCCGAATTCGGATTCGGATTCGGATTCGACGGATATTTAATATCTATTACCGAATTCTTATTCGTCGGATATTGTTCGAATTCGGATATTATCCGTATCCGTTAATCCGGTAAATTCGAACATTTTATTGCAGCACTTTATCTTTTTTCTCCTACTTACTCGAATGAATTTTCCAAACCCTAAAACTAGACATCTACATTCTCTTCACAAAATTAACTCTCAAACCCTAAAATATATGAGATCCTCTTCTTCCTTTTAAAACAAAGGCAGAGAGAGAGAGAGAGAGGGAGGCGATGGGGATGGATGATAGTGTTGGTAGTGGTCTTTGGGTTTTTCCTTTTTTTTTGTATATGATGGAATGGGTTTGGGTTATTTTGATGGAATGGGTTTGGGCTATTTTTGTTTTTATTTTATTTTTTCTAAAAAGAATATTCACTTTTCTTATAGAAACAAAAGATAGTGTGTCATTACTAAAAATAAATATTAATGATATTATTAATAATAAATAAAAAGGATTTACTTCTCGGATTCGGATGTTAAACGGATCGGATATACCATTTACCAGATTCGCATCCGCTAAGAGCCGGATATCTCATAAACGGATTCGGATAATATCCGCTTGAAACGGATTCGGATAATATTCGCTTGAAACGGATTCGGATGCGGACGGTAATCGAATTTCCGAATATCCATTTACACCCCTATGTATATGGGGAAAGTGATTGTGAGCGGCCCCTCATATAAGCTTATATGAGGTGACTGCTAAAAACATGGTGGGCCCACATTTTTGGGGTGATCCGAACTGGTCATTTGATAGGCCCTGACATAGATAGGGGGTGCCCAAAAAATCAGCTCCATAGGATCATCCCAACCCTTCGCACTGTGGAGGTGAAAGAGGGGAAATTGGACGGGTAAGTGGGCAAATTTATACCCGCCCATTTTCCCCTCTTTCACCTCCATAGTATATTCATTCGGATTTGAGTGTATCTGATTGAATATATCAAAAAATAATTTCAAGTCATTTTTTGTTATTTTCTTGTGGAAAATTTTAAAGCATCTCCCAAAGCTATTTTCTACGTATTTTGAAATATATTATAAATTGAACCATTATAGAAAATATAATTGAAAAATGTTATTCGAAAAATAATTTAAAAAAAAAAGTTTTTAAATGGTTTTTACGCACATGTATTTTTACTTAAAATTTTATTTCCAATCACTAGGCCAATTCATTGTTACCAAGATATTCATCATCACTTGAGCAAACTCTTGATATCATGTTATGTTCATGGTTTTAAATTTCGACCGAAATCCAAAATTTCGGATACCGAAACCCAAATACGCCGAAATTCATTATGTCGCCATTTACCAAATTTCGGTCTGAAATTTCGATTATATGCCTTTTTTAATTAAAAAAAAAGTGTTACAAAATTTCGGAATTTCGGTCCGAAATGTTGAAAATTCGGTTCAGAATTTTGAACCAAATTTCGGACCGAAATTTCGGTTTTCGGTGGGGTCCGAAACGGTTACCGAGACCGAAATTTTAAACCATGGTTATGTTAGAACAAAATGAGCTCCGATCACCACAAATATCAAGAAACACCGTGAAAATGATGAAATGGTGGTCATTTTCACTTTCGTCTTTATTTTCTATATGCGAGTTGTGTTTTGGCAAGTGTTTTCCTAAAAAGAATGAAATGAACACCTTCATGGGGCCTATGTTGTAGACTCAAGCACTTAAAGCCGATGAAAATAACCAAATTGTGGTAATTTTCACTTTCGTTTTTATTTTCCAAATAGAGTTGCGTTTTCGGAGAGTGTTTTCCTAAAAAAGAATGGAATCAAACTTCGTGGGGCCTATGTTACACACTCAAACACTCAGAGCCCCGACCCGCATGACCCAACTCATATGGGTGTGCTGTGAGTCTCTGACTTTCTTAAATATGTGACTTTCTTAAATATCTGTTGAATAACATAGAAAATTATTTTCCAATATATTGAGACAATTGTTTTCATTGAGGGGATAATGTATGTTATGTGAAAATAATGTCCTTAAAATTATATACTTGATAACGTAAATTTTGAGATTTTTGATGTGAAGATTTGTTTTGTTTTTTTCATACAATCTTTAAAATTAGTCACTATCCTACGCTAAAAAATGAAAACCCGACCTGCCCAACCCGAGAAACTATCTTGGGTATGGTCGGCAGGGGCGGAGCCACATATAGCGGAACAAAATTTGGTTGCGCAACGTTGCGCAGGAACTTCCTGCGCAACGCCCTAAAATAAAGAGGAAACAGGTGTGGACCCCGATCCTGGTTATAGTGAGGAAACTAGTCCCCCACCATCCTCTGGATCATCCACGTGAATGAGAGCTCTCACAAGGAACTCTCGAAACGGTTGCCACCCTCATAGCATAGCACGAGTGGCGATATATACTAGATACCTCTTGGTCCAAGGATAAATCCCCTAACCAAGACGCACCTAAAATAACTCAGAGTCGCCATCCATGGATAGGCCATGGAACCCCAAAATCAAATCCTCTGTGCAATGGATAACCAGAAATATATATGGGCTCGTGCCTGATTACGAATGGAGAAGGTCCGAAGAGCACCCCCAATTCGTCCGAGTGCAAGCACTGGGTCTCTTATGCCATTTTCATTAACTCCAAAGAAGTTTAGGTAAAAATCATGTGAAGTGGGAACAAATATCCCCGAGTGAACATCATCTACCTAATCATGCATGACTCGGGGATGAAATAATAAGCACACATAAAGTAAGATAAAAGATGTGTCATCTAATGACAACTAGGTTGTGAGTGACATTCCTAACTGGTGTTTAAGTTCTGGTGGACGAACACATGCATGATACCGCTAAAGTATAAGTCTGTACAGGAAGGGAAATCTAAAATTAGCAGTTGATCATGAATAGTAAATGAAATAAGGAACAAACAAAAATGCCAGGCAAATAATAGAAGAATGAAATAAAACCTATGGCGTACACATAGCGCCTATCTACATTGAGGTGAATACATAGCGCCTAATATAAAATCCTAATACATCTCATCTAGAAAGCAGTAAATGATAGATAGCAATTGCAATAATAAAAACCTATGGCGTGCACATAACGCCTATCTACAATGGGGCGAATACATAGCGCCTAATATAAAATCCTAACACATCTCATCTATAAAGCAGTAAATGACAGATAGCAATTGCAATAAAAGCAGTAAAGCGCTATAGTTAAGAAGGTAAACCTGCGCAATGAGCAAACATCAGTAGATGATAGTAAAGGATAATAATCAGTAACCTAATAAAGATAGAGAATTACAGCTAAGCATGTAAGAGCTACAACTAAGCAAGTAGGTAAGCAAGGAAATGAACACACGCTATCATGATCCTATGCGAAAATCATCATCAATATGCAAACACAAGCCCTAAAGTACTATCAACAAAACCTAAGACTCTAATGCTTCGGCCCGAGTCTTTAGATGATCTGATATTCATCCAAAGAAGCCTACGTATCCCCGCCTCCACGAGAATCAAGGCAACGTAGTTCTTCGCACATATTCTAAGCTATGATGCTTAAGACATCTAGACCTCTATCCTAGACTCGACCTAAAAGACCGGACTAGTTATTAAAGCTTCTTGTACGATTATTTAAATTCTAGTGGATTGTGGACTTTAGGACACCCTATATGCCCTAACAAATGCGAGTTAGCCCTAAGCTAATGCAGGTGGTTCCTACAACCTATGTGTAACTAGGCTGCGTGTCCTAAGGAAGACAATATGATCACTAACGCATCCTATTCTAGTCATCAGTCGGCGATGTGGATCGCCAACTGACCGGACGGAGGCGCTCCTATAACTCTAGGACAAACTCATAACTCTAAAGAAAGCACACAACAAACAAACAAACAAACAACCTAAAAAGGAGAAACTCCTAACTCTAAAACTCTCTATCTAGGAGAAACTCCTAACTCTAGAGGAAGAGCTTTTCTAAATCAAGGTTTAAAAAATGTTTATTCAAAAAAGGTTTAAAAAGCTATTTACAAAAGTTTGGCTGGACTTGGGATATAGATCCCAAGCTGCACTATGTACCTCGTGGAAGCGGATCAAGCCAATGTAGTTCGAAACGAACTCTCCTAATACGCTATAAAACTCAACACTTTAGCTGATATAAGGTTTTTTAATGTTTTTTGAATATTTTTGATATTTTTAAAGTTTTCAAATGTTTTTGAGTTTTAAATTTCTAATGTTTTTTGGATTTTAAAGCTTTTCCAATGCTCTGGACCTTTAAATGCTTTCAATCTTAAAGGGAACATGCAAGCACAACCACAAACTAGGGCAAAGCCCTAAATCCAAAGGGGAAACCCCAAACAAGCAACTAACGCCTCAAAGAGACGATCCACAACAAGTAACTGGTGCCCCAAGAACAATGAAAACGATCTAAGATCCCTAGCAGGTAAAAGCATCTTAAAGGATAAACTCCTATCTAATAGACGAACCAAAAGGCTACGGGGCAAATTCCTAACATATAGGATAACCAACTCTAAATGGGAAGCCAATGACTCAAAGACTCTCTATTGCTCTATAAGGGAGGGCAAATGAGTCAAAGACTCGCTCTAGAAAGGAGGGCTCTAACATGAGGCTAGGTAAGCCTTCTAAAGGGAAAACTCTCTAAATGAGATAAGACTTGTCTCCAAAAAAGGAAAAACATTCTAATGAGACAAAATGTGTCCCCTAAAATGAGACTCATGGAATTTGGAAGGTTTGGACATGATTCGGAACTGATCCTAGAAGTTTAGATGTCTATGTTGACATATAGCATGGTCTCCACTCATTTAGCATAAAAAAAAACATTGAAAGTACTTTACACAACATGCAATTTTCGCAAATAAGACTCTAAAATATAAAATAAATCATGAAAATTGATCAATATATGATTTGTGACTTGCTAGTATTCTCATCATGTCTCAATACAAGCATTAGAATCAATATATGCTCAAAACAATCTAAAAAAAAAAAAAAAAGATGAAATTTCCACTCAACATGTAATTTTCACCAGAAAGGGTAAAAAAATGCTAAACAATTCATGAAAATGATTCAATATATGATTTAAAACTTGCTATCAAGCTCAAGACATCCAAAACAATCATTAAAATTGAATAGAGCTCAAGTTGTCGGTGGTTTTCAAGAAACGGCACAGTTATGACATATAGTGTGAAAAATGCAACTTTGCACTGACTTTTGGACCCCTCAAACATCAAAACCATAAAAAACTCTACTGAACAAAATTGTAGATCTTAGTATAAGAGACATTCTCTCAGTTGACAACTTCGCTTGGATCTGGCCAGAAGTGGCCGGAAAATGGCCCCTTACGATCCATCGCCATTAAAAGACATATTAGTGTTTTAACTGAAAGTTCGGGCTTAGTTTTGAAACTCAAAACATCGCTTCTAGAAAAATTCGCCCAAGGAAAAAGTATTAGAAATTCTTGTGAAGAACATTTTACCCTTCTACGGCTTCGGACGAAACAGACCTGAAATAGCCTAAAATGGCCACCAAGCAGCTGTTGCAGAAATGACATTGTTTTCAGAAAAACTGAAGCTTGTAAGTAGTTTTTGACATATTAAAAAGCCTTTGTGGAAATATTTGCTCAATAAGACAGTTTTAGGAAATATTATAGCGAACACTTTTTCAGTTGACAATTTCGAACAATTCCGAGCAGTAGCAGCTCAAAAGTTACTCGACACGATAATTTCTAAAAAACTGAATAAAAACATCATTATGAACTGAAAACTTTAAACGGGCATAACTCTCTCGTCTTTTAGCCAAATTTGGGCCGCCATATGTCGAACTGACCTGCTCGACGAGATCTACAAGATTGAGAGGTTTGAATTTGAAAGTTTTAAGCATTTGAGGTTGAAAAGGGGGATATTCAAAACAGGACAGCAACATGGACTAGTATTCGTGCTGAAACAGGGGACAATAACATGCACATATTATGCTAAAACAGTGAGCTGACCTATGGACAGAACTTTGTGTAAAACAGGGGGCATAAACTGTCCACAGAATTGTGCCAAAACAGGGGGCAACCACATGGACTAGTACTGTGCTAAACAGGGATAGATTTGGTGGACAGAACGTGTGCTAAACAGGGACATATTTGTGATACAGAAAACATAACTGAAATGTAGATGGATAAGCTGGTTTTGTAATACAAACACAGGGCTAAAATGTGGGGCTGAACTTAGTGCGAAACAGGGGATGATTCAAATAGGGGCTGAAACAGGGGCTGATTCAAATAGGGGTTGAAACAGGGGCTGGTTCAGCAAGGACTGAAATAGGGGCCATAACAACTTCATTAAATATCCAACAAAAAGAAACAATTCTTAAACGATTGTACCGGTTATTTTTTTAACATGAATAACTCCAGTGCATTGTATCATTTAGTCAAGATATATTTCTTTTGAAAATATTCTAACAATACCAAGAAAAGTGGAGTGATTTTACACACAAACCAGGTTTAGTAATGCTGTCATCTGCTAGGGATCATTACAATTAAAAACCCATGTAAATATAATTAATAGAGAAGACACTTTGATTACATTAGCATGGTGATATGGTTATGCTTTTCAGTAAACTTTCAGCAACAAAGAGACTCCCTAAGACCATGTATGATGAAAATTACCTATTAGACTAAGCAAATGAAGCAATAGAGGTTGTTTCTTTCAAGACATTTATACATACAATCCAACCAGTAAAAAAAAAATCACAGCATACAATAAATAAATGAATACTTTCAGATGTCAACAAAATATTTTTACTAAGACAGTGTAAAGAAAAACAACTGATTTTTATACCTACAGGTTTGCCTGATCATTCATGGTCCAAACACATCAAACACATCCCTCTAAAAACCGAATCTCAAGAAAATAACTCATGCTTAATTTTATCCAAAACTAAAAGACTAGCAACAAAGATTTACAGTGTAGTAATTAATCAAAGCATAACTTATTACAATCTTTCAACAAAACATCTATCATACACAAAAATCCTATAAACTGAAAAACAAAAATGATCACCGAAAATTGAACAAAATCAATTAAAATATCTTACCTCGAGAATTTACCTCTGAAATTTTGATCGAAGCTTGAATAAACAACAACAATAGAAATGACTCAGATTTGAAGCTCGCATGCTAGGGAGAACTTGACTGAAAATCAAATTTCACCAAATTTTAGCTCCGCTTGCTCAAAAGTTGATGTTTTTTTTTTTAGAGATCTTATAGAGATCTCTTTCTCTGCTGATTTCTTTCCAAGGATAAGATGAGAACAAATTAGAAAGTGATGATCGTGGAGATGAAGGTCTTGACCAGATTTAATGGTGACTTGCCGGAGTCTATGAAGTTTTATCGAAATTAGGGTTTGAACTCAAAGAAATGAAGTAAGTCTAAGGTTTCTTAAGCTGAAATTAAGGTAAAAGAAAGAGGAAATAACAAATCTACTAGTGCAAAAAAAGAAAAAGAAAAGACAACTAGCTGGAATTCTTGGCCGGAATCTGACCGGAATCTGGCGGGATTTGACGGAGAAGACGAAGGTTTAGGGTTTGGGAATCCTAGATCTATTTTCTCTCTCTCTAAAAAAAATCTAATAACCCTCCTTTTTTTTGCAAATGAGAGGGTTAGCCTCTATTTATAGAAATCCTCCATAATTTTCACCCCCCATAAATTGTCTTGGACAATCCCCATGTATGTTATTAGCACTTAGTTTTGGTTGTATAGGGTGGCCCACAGAAAAAATGTTAAATGAAAAACTAACGAATAAATTTGTGTCCCCTTTAAGTTACATAGAGACACCATTTTCTGCAAATCGCTCACGTTTTATTTTCACCAGGCCACCTCTTGGTCAGGATAATGCACACCCCTTCCGCGACACTAAATTTACACAACATTACCTACCCTTCTCGTTTGCTATGCAAACCGCGACGGATTTTTCTGAAATTTTAGAGGGACCTAAATGGGACCCTGACCTATGCTAGGACTGATTTTGGGACATCAAATTCACCTATTTAAAGGATTTTTTAACAAAAACAATGGTTTATGGTTCGGTCAAAATGGGGTGTCTACAACAGGTGTGGGCCCCGATCCGAGGATGGTGAGGAAACGAGTCCCTACATCCTCAAAGATCTCCACATAAAAGGAGAGCCCTACCAAGGAACTCTGGAAACGGATGCTACCCTCATGGATAGCACGAGTGGCGATAAATGAGATACCTCTTGATCCAAAGGATAAATCCCTAAACCAAGAGGTACTTAAAATAAACTCAGAGTCGTCATCCATGGATAGGCCATGGAACCCCAAAATCAAATCTTCTGTGCAATGGATAACCAGAAATATATATGGGCTCGTGCCTGATTACGAATTGAGAAGGTCCGAAGAGCACCCCCAATTCGTCCGAGTGCAAGCACATGGTCTCTTATGCCATTTATTATTAACCTCGAAGAGTTTTGGGCAAAAATCAAGTGAAATGGGAATAATCCTCAGGAGTCGTCTACCTAAGCATGGATTTCCTGAGAATAGAAATAATAAGCATACAAAAAATAAATGAAAAAGGTGTCACCAAAACATTGCTAGGTTATGAGTGACATACTTAACTGGTGTCTAAGTTCTGATGGACAAACACATGCATGCTACAGCTAAAGGTAGTTCCTATAACCTATGTGTAACTAGGCTATATTTTCTAAGGAAAATAAAAGACGGACTAGCACATCATATTCTAGTCATTAGTCGGCGATGTGGATTGCCAACTGAGCGGACGGAGGCGTTCCTATAACTCTAGGACAAACCTCTAACTCTAAAACAAGCACACAACAAATCAAAGAAGAAGAAAACCCTAACTCTAAAAACTCTCTATCTAGAACAAAGTCCTAACTCTAAAGAAAGATCTTTTTGAAAATAAGGTTTTAAAGTCGTTCGAATGATTTTTTTAAAGATTTACAAAATTTATTTACAAAGTTTGGCTGGACTTGGGATGATGATCCCAAGCTGCACTACGTAACTCATGAAAGAGGATCAAGCCAACGTAGTTCGAAACGAACTCTCTCTAAAACTTTAAAGCATTTCAAATGACTTAAGGCTTTTGATATTTTTAACTGCTTTTGAATTTTAAAATATTTTGAGTTTTTGGGATTTTAAAGCTTTTCCAATATTTTTGGATTTTTAAAATGTTTCAAGTGTTTTTGGATTTTAAATTTCCGATTTCACCCTTTTGGTCAAAGACCTAAGGGAACACACAAAGCAACACCCTGGGCCAAACCCTAGGGCTAACAGGGGAAACCCTTAAACCAGGAAAACTAGCGTCCCAATAACACCGGAAATAATCTAAGATCTCAAGCAATCAAAGCTCCATTAGACTGAGATAATCCCTAACAAAGAAAAGCGACGACAACACTTAGGAGAAACTCCTAATTAATAACACTATCAAAAGCGAAGGTAGATGTAGACACCCCATTTTGACCGAACCCCTTTTTGCACTTGATTTGATTAAAACCCAAGTAAATCTATGATCTGGTGACCCAAATTCGTCCCTAGGGTAGGTTAGAGACCCATTTAGGTCCCTCTAAAATTTTGTGGAAATCCGTCGCGGTTTGCCTAGCAAACGAGCATAGTTTGTGAGATAGTGTAAACATAGTGTAGAAAGAGGGGAGTGGTTCATCCAGTTAGAAGGTGTTCTACTTAGACTAATTTTGCAGTAAAGGGTTGTCCCAGGTAGCTTAGAAGGGCTGAATTTTTTGAAATTTTCATTAAGCCATTTTCCTTTGGACCACCAATTTTAAGCCAAGCCAAGTTAAAATATCCTATTTTGAGGGTGTCTTAGCAAGTTGAGGGGCAATTAATTAAGGCAAATTCCTATAAAGGAGGTTAGAGTCTCATTTTTTCTAATTTTAGAGTTATTAGCAAACCCTAGCAGAGCTTTAGAAAGAAAAACCCAAATTCTTTTTCTCCCCAATTGAAACCCTAACCCTTCGTATCTTCTTTTCCGGTCAATTCTGCGAGATCTCCGGCCAGATTCCGGCAAGTTTTGATCATTTCTCGTTGCTTTTCTCTTTACAGGTCATTAGATCTCTTCATTCTCATACTCTTTGTACTTGAAACCCTAGTTTTGCACTTTTCCTCTTTAAAACCCTAATTCAATTAGAGAGAGAAAGAGAGAGAGAGAGAGACAGAGAGAGTGAGGGAACTAGTGAGAGGAAGTAGATATAGCTTTCTTCTCCGGCAAGCTTCGTCGGATTCCGGCCAAAATTTATCCATCGCTGGTGATTCTCCGGCAAGTCTCTTTCCCATCGGTGCATCCGAGCTTCGGCAAAGATTTCGGCTACACCTTTTGCAACCATCTAATCTTCATCATCATCATTCAGAGGATTTCATTGAGGTATTTATCTAAAGAGAGCTTAATTCAGCAGTTTATACCTTTATTTTTATCAGGTAAATGTGCGCTAATGATAAATATTTCTGTTGTATGTGTTTGATAGTTTCGATTATACAATTTTTTTATATTTCACAGTACTGTAATGAGATGATCATTGTTAGTGTCCATCAAATTTTTTAAGATGACGGTTTTCTTTTGTTGCCGGATTGTTTTGGTGAAAGAGTAATGCTCTGTACATAATTAGCGGCATGAAAAATTGATGAGTAGTGCTTTGGATCTAACTGTTTTGTGGAGATAGACGTGTGATGCATTGTTTTTATGAGAATTAGTGTATGATACTTTAGGTTTAATTATTTTCAAGGAAATAAAGAAAAATGCTTTAGATTCAGTTGAATCATATGGAAAATAGATGACATGTCGCCTTAAAGCCATATCTTTTGAACGAACTTGTGTCTCTTATTCTTGTTGAAATTTTTTATTTCTTTTGGATTAGTATAAAAATCTGTATTAGGCTAGTAATACTCTTAATTATCATGTAGTGAGGACAACGTTGCTTTATGATTTGGCATTAGTATGAGTCATTTTATTTTTACTAGGTGCTGGCTTTATCAGTAGGTGAATAGTGGAATCCCTCAATCATCACTTAAATTGATCTGCACATTTCCTTTGCATGATTGAAATTAGTTTATACATTTTTTTTACCTACTGTAACGTGATGAATGTTTCAAAATTTGGTTGGTTAAAAGAGTTCACTCTTACTATCTTGTGATGGCTGAAATTAGAGGAAATTTTGAACATAGTTTGAAATGTAATCCACTTTATCTAAACATATTGTGAGCAATTGGAATTAATGTCCTCCTGATGCAATTCATTTAAGCTTTCACCCCTTTGTTGGCTCCTTAGTTTGAATTTACCTAAAATCTGTAATTCCCGCCACAAGCTTCTGCACAGTTTTTAAACCACGTTTTTGGGTTAGTAAATGATAGAATTAGGGAAAATGATAAACTACAAAGTTTTAGATCTTTTTGAGATATTTCCAACAAGTACTTCTGGTTGAAATTTGGATTAGCGGTTTAAAAGTTGTGGCCGTTTTAGTATGCTGTGTCTGTTAGTCCTAGGCTAGTTAATGACAAAATCAGGTTTTGACAGAATCATGGTCAGTTTGTATGCCCTGTTTTGAGGTTTTCTTTAGAACTGTTTGGAAATGGCAATGATGTTTCACGATTTATTTTTTAACGAATGACAAAATGATTTTTAGTGGCATAGGGTCAAGTTTTATCCATGGCAAAGCTCATTATGTTGTGACTTTACTAGCCTAGCATAATCTGTGTGCGTGTTTGAGTCAGGTTCAATTTCACTAAAATCCCTGTTCCTTTGATTGCTAAAGAGTGGATAAGTTACTGCATTTCTCAAAAGCATAGATAAATTAGTCGCTTAATTGATAAACCTGTTGCGCAATTGATTCACCAGTTGCTTTACAATAATATAGCTGATTTCATTCTTTTAAATGGTATACCTCCAATCTGCTTGACATCTAAATCATTGAGGATATGTCAAAGCAAGTAGTGCTATTATTGAAGCAAAATGGTGTTGATATTGATATTGACATTAATACCTTTTGATAAATACCCAAGACCAGTTTGTGTTCCTTGTAGGATTTTCTTTTATTGAGTGAATTTTGATCAACTTTAGAAAAAACAAGTTAGCTTTAATGTAGCCATCAAGATAGTGTTGGTCATACTTTCTAGTCTGTGTGATTGTTAAAGATGGGATAATGGAGAAGGATTTCTTTGCAGTGCTGATGGATTGCTTTCTTAGCCTAAGTACAGGGAAAGTCAATGTATAGACTGTCAATAGTAGTTGGGTTTATCCTTTTAGAATTGCTGTGTTGAAATTGTTTATGTTGACAGTATACCTATTTTGAAGTTTGGTTAGTGATTTTGACGTATATTTGAGAATTAAATGATTTAAAAAGAAGAGGAAATTTATCAGGAAATTAAGATGATGATAAGGGTAAGGAAAAATGAAGTATTATTTATGATTTTAGGCCTCAATAAATAGACAATGTTTCTATCTTATAAAAGTAGCTGCTCTTGTTGATTACTTTTGAGAGTTTATATGCTAATGTCTATAATAAGCAGATAAATAGGTAAGGAATTCTTTAGTTTTACATTTAATTAATACTGGGTATGTAAATTTTTTTTATCCTGTTGCATTTATTTTAGGAAAATCTTGTTAGTAATTTCAAGCAAATGATGATACCTGTAATAGTGTTTGGTTGATTGTGTTTGTGTTGATCCTTAGAAGCTCATATGTTCTGATATATTAGGGATTAGTTAAATATCATTAGATTATTTTTATTTTAACTTTTTTTTTTAAGGAAATTATGATTGTATAATTCTTTTTCACAAGAAATAGGAAGGATACCTTGCTGTTATATAATTGTGTTGTTAGGTTTTTCCTTTCTTCATCACTAGGGCGATGAAGACGATAGCCCAAGCCCATCTTTAGGGGATTTGCTTAGTCCTAGTAGCACTCCCCTCTGTTGTTTAGTAGGTTTACCTAGCCTTTTATATGTTTTAATATTTTTTAGAATCCTTCACATTGCAAGGGCGATGAAGGAGTCATCCCAAGCCCTCTTTTAGGAGGACTTGTTTAAGTCTTGTAGCATTCCTTTCTCTTCATTTTAGAAGACTTTCTAAGTCTTTTAGATATTCTCTTTAGACATGTTTCATCTGATTGATGTTTCATTTGTTTGTGATCATGCTAGTTTACTTGTTTGTGACCACGCTGGTGTACCTGTTTGTGAGCACACTAGTTTACTTGTTTGTGAATCACCCTTGTGTACTTGTTTAGTGTCTTTATTTCGAAATATTTTCCGAAATACGTTGGCTTGATCCCTTTCAACAGGGTACGTAGTGCAGCTTGGGATTCATATCCCAAGTCCAGCAAAACCTTTAAAAATAAACATTTCAAACTTTCAAAAAATACAAAAACTCTTCAAAACCTTTTCAAAAAGATCTTCCCCTAGAGTTAGGAGTCTGTCCTAGCTGTTTGGAGTGTTTTAGAGGTAGGAGGCTGTCCTGATATGTATTGATATATTGTGTCTTGACGTGTGAGTGTCCCTAGAGTTAGGAGGCCTCGAGTCGATCGGTTAGACATTTAGTCAAACTGATGGCTAGACTAGGAAGCATATAGTAAGCCCATGGTTTTCATTAGGTTGTACGGCCTAGATACACATAGGATGTAGGGCCCACCTGCATTAGTTTAAGGCTAACCAACTTGCATTAGTTAGGGCATATAGAGAGTTCTAAAAATTACAATTCACCTGAACTTAAGCAATCGTGCAAAAAGCTTTAAAAATCAGTTGAGTCTAGTGGATCGAGTCTAGGATAGCGGTTCTAGATGGTTAGGCATCGTAGTTAGAATAGGTCATCGAACTACGTTGACTCTGATTCTTCCCGAGGCCGGGATACGTAGAGCAGCTGGGATGGACGGCCATCTTGGTTCGAGTCAAGTCCTGCATTAGAGTTTTAGGATTTGTCTTGTCCAGTAATGTATAGAGTAATTTGTGTTGTGTGTTTTGCTGTATTTTCTTAATTTCTTGTACTGATCCTATACCTTTAGTTGTAGCTTGCATGTGTATGTCCACTAGAACTTAGACACCAGTTAGGCATGTCACTCACAACTTAGTTGTCATTAGGTAACACATCTTTTATCTTACTTTATGTATGCTTATTATTTCATCCCCGAGTCATGCATGATTAGGTAGACGTTCACTCGGGGATATTTTGTTCCCATTTCATATGATTTTACCCAAAATTCTTTGGATCTAATAATAAATGGCATAAGAGACCAAGTGCTTGCACTCGGACGAATTGGAGGTGCTCTTCAGACCTTCTCCATTCGTAATCAGGCACGAACCCATTCATTTCTGGTTATCCATGGTATACAGAGCATATTTTTTTAGGATCCATGGCCATATACCATGGATGGCGACTCTGAGTTTTGTTTGTTTCGAGAGATCCTTGGTAGAGCTCTCCTTCACGTGGATGAACCGAAAGGGCCGCTGGGGGAACTCGTTTCCTCGCAGTCTCCTTCGGATCGGGGTCCACAGTAGATGAGTCAAAGACTCTAATAATATCAGCAAAAGAACAAACGAGTCAAAAACTCTTTAATAATAACACTAAAAGGACAAATGAGTCAAAGACTCTCTAAGAATATTGCTAAAGAAGACAACTGAGTCAAAGACTCCCTAATAAGCACAAATGAGTCAAAGACTCTCTAATAATACTGCTAAACAAGACAAATGAGTGAAAGACCCTCTAATAAGGACCAAATGAGTCCAAGACTCTCTAATAAAATCGCTAAACAGACAAATGAGTCAAAGACTCTCTAATAACTCTACCAAAAGGGGAAATGAGTCAAAGACTCTCTAATAATGCCTCCAAAAGGATGAACGAGTCAAAGACTCGCTCCAGAAGAAGGGGGACTCTAACATGATGTTGGGTAAACCTCCTAAAAGGGGAACTCCCTAAATGAGACAAGGCTTGTCTCCAAATAGGGGCTCTACCAATGAGGCAAGGCCTGCCTCCTATGAGCACTCTCCACTAAGACCAAAGTAAATTCCCTAAGGAAAGGCTCTAATGACAAGGCTTGTCTCCTTAAGAGAATTGCCTAATGAGACAGAGTGTGTCTCCTATTGGGGCTCCAGATGACTCTCTCATTGCCTTTGCAATGAGGAAGAGAAACTACCATCTAATGGTTTCTAAAAGACTAGAGAAGTCTCTAAATAAAAGAGGGGAAACTCTACTAGGACTGAGCAAGTCCCCTACAGATGGGCTTGGGCTAACGCCTTCATCGCCCTCCTCTACTAAATTTGGATACCTAGATTCTATTTCCATTCAATTCTACCACACTATTCACCCAATGATATTATGCTCAACATATAAAGAAAACTGGTTCAAATACAGTACCAAATTCACTTATTTAAACTATGCATGCACAACATTTGATTCATGTCCTTACCTTTTCCTGATATAAAATTATTGAAGAGTACATTTAGACGAGAGTCCCTAATCAATGAACATGATGGTAGCAAAAGCTAGAAATAATATCTATTCGTGAATTCACATCATCAGTAAACTAAGGTAGGACAAATGTCTGTCCTCTACAGCTAGCTTAGAGAAAATGACCCTACAAAATATAATTCTTGACAATCATACAACCCTTATTATTAACAACCATCAAAGGTCATAAGAAAACTAAGAAGTCAATTCGAATGAGAAGAAGAAATTGGTTTTTAACAGTTGTTCACATTCATCACTCTTCTTTTTTTTTTTCTAAAAAATCTTGATTAAAATGAACATAAACAAAGTATAATATTTATCATAAAAGAATAACATTGAACCAGCATAATACCACAAGGGATTGTCACCTGATTCCAATTAGAGGTCCTATTTCTCCACAACATTATTATCAAATTATTAGAATGCAAATGATCCAATCATATCATTCATTAGATTAGCCCAATGAAAATCACAGCTAACCCATCTCAACTTTCCATACCCTGAAACTTTATCATCATCTAATCAGCACTAAGCTATCTATAAGTGTTAAACAAGATAGCAGCAGACATGAGCACATGCTATACCACCTTTAAGGCCAGATAGTATCACACAGCAAGAGATGAGTGACTTTGATATCTTAATATAAGCTTTGTTATTTTATTTTATTTTTAAAAATGAAAACATTTCATGTGAGTCCCACTAAAATCTTCATCATGCTATATGAGACAGGATAAACAGATCCATTGTTTCTAATCAAAATCTGGGCACTATTGATCAGCACAAAAACACCATGCCCAGATTTTCATTTAGGCTTCTTTAAAGCATACAGACTTTGTTAAAAAAAAGAAATTCAACCAAAGATACTATTAACCCCAAAGGGAGAAATAAAACCGAACTTATGCACTCATTAAAAGGTGACTGTCTCATATTCAAGAAATCATAATATCATTGTCATCATAGCTTTAAACTGATACTTTAGTATGAACTATGAAAATCATGAGCTAAACAATGCATGCATTTGAGATAATCATCATTTTCAACAGAATAAAAAAGTTACCAGTTCATTTTAATACTTAATGAAATAATCTCTTCTATCTAAAGTTCTACACTCAGATATAAATTTGAGTGGTGAAACTTAACCCCTTTCGCTTCAAGCATATGATTAAAACCTAATATTACTAACAGTACTTTCAAAACAAACAACTTCAATCATGTAACCTCCATTATATGCCCCAACTTTGTTAATCAACATGACATAGCCAATACTTGCATTATCAGTCCACAAAGAACAATAGTATTTCAACTATAAATTGGAAATTCTATATAATGATGACAAATGCACACAAGGAAGAACAACAGAACGCAAGATGAGCATTTTATAGAGAATCAACATTTATAAACAACACCTATTACAAAATAGAGTTATTGTCAGATAATTTCATCATGTCATTGAAAAGATTTCCATACACTACATATGGGTTTCATATCATCCTGCTTAAAAGAAATCCCCTAAAGCAAATCATTAGCTTGTGCAACCACACTACATATGAATATATTTAATAAAGCTTTTATGGATGCCATCATATTCTTATACATAAGAATTATTACAATAAAATACAACAAATATATAAATCACTCCTTCCAATTGAGAGGTGCCAAACAGTGCATGTATCATAGGCTAATAAAAACATTGAGGACCTGGTCAAACCCATGCTTCAAAATAACATGTCATGAATCACAACTGAAAAGTTTAGAAGCATACAAGGGCAGTAGCTATACAATTTGTCTTAACCCAAATTCTTGGTTCAATTCCAGAAATTGCAACCATATATTTCATTTCATAACATTCTTTAACTGAAGCTGGACATAGCCTAAATGATGTACACATCAAGAACACAATCAACGTAACAGATATAGCTTATATAGTCCAACTGTACACCTCAAGATTCAACAAGATTACAACCTTATCTTCTTCACATTTTTTTTCATCCTCAGCCAAATACCATCTAGAAAACTCCTCTATTTATTTAAAATTTATTAACCATTTGCATACAAGACACTCTCTATTCGAAGTTTACTTTATATATTAATAAGATAGCAAATCAGATATAATTAAACTCTGAAATAGCCAAATGACTTTCAAGACAATGAAACACTTAATTGGAAAATTCATAAACTGAGTGAAAATAATGAGAATAATTCAATGTTTTGATCTCTACACTGACTACACAAGTACAAAGAGACTCAAAATGGAGCCATTTGACTTCTGCCTTTTCTAGATTCTAAAAAAAATGAACGAATAGTTTTTAAATGATAACCCCCCAAAATCAAACCAACATTCTAGTCATGTATTCTCATTCAAGCAGCATAGAGATCAAAGCAAAGAAATTCCAGGGAGCTATTGTGAACGTAACTTATTCGTAACATGTACCAGATTAAGATGATTCATTATAAACGCCTTCAGTTATACATGAACAGACCCTAAATTTATAATTCAAAACTCAATTTTGCCCTTATTCATTTCTAAGACATGAAGTGTCAAAGACAATGTGAATCACTATGAACTATGAATTTTAAGAGCGACAGAATTATCCATGATTTAAATTTCTTCATTGAAAATGAAGCCTCCTAAGAACTAATCAAGTAGTATAAGGAAAATGGGTTAAATTCCTGCAAAGTACAATGAAGAAAACTTTAAGTTGCTATTTTCAAAAGCTTTTCTCTCATTTGGCTGCAACTGACATAGAATTTAAAGACACAATGGTAAGTGATAATCAAAATGAGGCTGCTAGTGTGAAATTCCAGAGATCAGACTACACAAGAGTATCCACATGAAAACGATCACTTCTAACCAAAGATACCTTTACAAAATATGCTTCAAAACAAGCAGGTTGATGTATGTATCAATATAAACACAAATTCAGACATATCCTTTTATATCCCAAACTAACTATGCAACCCTGGAACACATCCCAAATTTCATCAAGTCCTAAGGGATTATATTAGCGCATCTAAATCTTAACAACTGCAATGATCTTTCCTACACATTAATGTAGACACCCCATTTTGTTTTGTTTTAATCAACAAATAAATTAGTGTGTTAAATCCATGTGAGAACCCCCTCTATCATTGATTTATATGTTTTAGGTCATTAATATCTTGATCTGACTTTACGGATCATCAATCGGGACAAAATAAGCTAGGGTCACTTCATAGCCCGGACCCTGATTCCATTCCGAGACCCGATTTCCGTAAATCGTTAGATCAATGGCAGATCTTGACCTGGGTCTAACCATCCAAAACCACCTAACCTCTCCTCTCATCCTAACCATCCAAACCTCACCTAACCTCACCTAACCTCTCCTCTCATCCTAACCATCCAAACCTCACCTAACCTCACATAACCTCACCTAACCTTACCTAACCCCACCTAACCTTACCTAACCTCATCCTCTCATCCTAACCATCCAAAACCACCTAACCTCACCTAACCTCCTATCCCATTCTCCTATAAATACCCTCTCATCCCACCATCCAAAAAAAGAAGAAAAAGAACCCCTCTCTTAGAAAATTCATCCCTCTCCCTCATCTCTTCAAGGGTTCGGCCATCCTTGCCGGATCGGGTGATTTTATACGTTGGGTGATATATATCAAAAGCAGTCATTATCAAGCAAGGAATCATCTTCAAGGAATTACCATCAAAGAAAAATCAAACACAAAGTGGGTTTCCAAAGAGGTAGGCATTTATTTCAATTCTATGTAGGGTCTGTTTTCATGCATATCTTTTACTTTAAAAGAAAAACCATGTTAGGAAGCATGTAGGGTCTTTTTTCCCCCTGGTTAGCCTCTGGTTAGACCCTGGTTGCACCCAGGTTCGCTGCTGGTTGCACCCAGGTTCGATGCTGGTTGCACCCTGGTTCCCTACTGATTCGCACCCTGGTTCCCTGCTGGTTCGCACTCTGGTTCCCTACTAATTCGCACCCTGGTTCGCACCCTGGCCAGCCCCTGGTTGTACTCTGGTTCGTACCCTGGTTCACACCCTGGTTCCCCCTGGTTAGCCTCTGGTTAGACCCTGGTTGCACCCAGGTTCGTTGCTGGTTGCACCCAGGTTCGATACTGGTTCGCACCCTGGTTCCCTGCTGGTTCGCACTCTGGTTAGACCCTGGTTGCACCCAGGTTCGCTGCTGGTTGCACCCAGGTTCCCTGCTGGTTGCACCCTGGTTCCCCTGCTGGTTCGCACCCTGGTTCCCTGCTGGTTCGCACCCTGGTGCACCCTGGTCCGCACCCTGGTTTGTACCCTGCTTCCTCCTGGTTAAACCATGGCTAGTCTCGGGTTTGCTCCTAACTTAGACCCAACTCACTAAACCCCATACCCATAAGCCTTAAACCCTATAACCGAGTCACATCAACCCAAGCCATACCTTTGTCCACTCACTGAGGCACACCATTTATCCATAAATCTGGTTACATTAAATCTAACCCAGCCAGGCCACCTGCAGCTTAAGTCAAATCGCCCCAATACAATCCAACCAAGTGGGATCCCAACCCAGCTCAACTGAGTCAACTCTAGCCAACCTCCCTAGTCGAGTTGACCCAACTCTCTAGTCGAGTATGCTCAACCTCTTTAACCGATTGGACTCTCCCCTTAGTTGACTCAATCCAATTCCTTAATCAACCCATCCCAATGCAACCGAGTCGCATTCGACCAAGTGGCGGCCTTCCATGTCACAACCGAGTCATTCCCCTATTCTAATAATGCCCGTTTACACCTAATAGAACTTCCTCCCTTTTGCCTAACCAAGTCATATCCCAACACAATCTGAGTCGCATGTCTGAATCCATTTGGCCGAATCTCATAAGCCCGCCCATTTTGAATTCCCAAAATTCAAACCCTTGATGATTCCTATATGCTCAATTCTTTGATGCAAATTCCCAATTCCAAAATCCCATTGATAAATCAATGTTTCTGAATCTCAAGTCCAATGCTCAAATGCAAACCCGATTCCAGATACAAATACCAATTCTGTCTTCCAAAATCCAAGCAACCTCGCCAGTGGAATTACGTGTGGCTTGATCCCCATCACGGGGTACGTAGGCAATTTGGCACTCCCAAGTTCAGTCGCACCTTTCTCTATCTTTCCCATTCCCTCACACTATTCATCATCTCGATTCATCTCGTGTCTCTCGGAACCATTGGATTATGGTTTCCGTCGTAAGAACCCTTAGAGCCCAATTTAGGAACAATGGTGTCGTATCGTGTTGTGTCCTAAGTTTTAGGGAGTCCTAGAGTTAGGAGTCCAGCCTCATCACGGACGCTTGCTATGTATAGCAACCGTGCCATAGGTCAAGTTACACTAGTCACCCAATCTTTCCCTAGGACAAGCCTAGTAAACTAGGATGTAGGCAAACCTGCATTAGTCTAAGGGACCATTTGCATTTAGATGAGAATCATATAGCATCTTAGATGAAATCTTAAGATAATAAAATCCTCAACTTGAATTAAATAACTTCTCCTAAAACTGTTGAAACAGTCAATCCCGTCTAGGTCGGTGTCCTAGTTGAGTTAGGCATAAGTAGCTTAGCTTAGGTGCACCGAACTACGTCGACTCTGATCCCAGTGAGGCTTGGGTACGTAGGCAGCTTGGATGTCTGACGGCATACCACCCGCGAGTCGGCACCACAACAAATTGTGGTGTTTTATATATTAATTTTCTTGTAAATGCTTAATTAAATCACTTAGGATTTTCCATGAAATTAGAATTCTAGGAGAACTGTCACTTAGATTGAATCCAGACAAATTAATAAATCAAGATACACATCTAGGATTCACATTGAAATTAGATTCTAGGATGCATGTCACTTAGTTCGCACATTAACATAGAGTTGAATGAGCCATTTAAAATAAATTTAAAAGAGTTAGCTTTTGGAATCGAAGACCGATTATCGGGCAGGAATGGTGCATGTGGCGGATAACTCCCCATACCTTCCATTCTCGTAACCAGGTAGCGAGTCTAGATTTCTGGTTAATTACGGGTCCTAGATCCCACATCTAGGTGGCGACTCTGTCAGTCTCTTTCGTGTGGAATTCGGATTGCCTTAGTGATCCCAAGTTCACAGGAAAGATTAATTCAAATCAACATTAAAATGCACACGCCAATCGCGTGGATACGAGAGACCAAAAGAGAGAGAGAGCGGCGGCTCGCGCCCCACACCCCTCTCGCGGGATCCGGGTACCACAGTCTGGCGACTCTGCTGGGGATCACCTAACTTCATTAAAACTTCAAAAGATAATTCATTTGAATTTAATTTTAAATGGCTCATAAAAACTCTATACTTGTTAGATTAGTTTGTCTTGTTTTATTTTCTCATCACATTTTACTCAAACTTAATTTAACAAAACCTGAAGGCATCATAGATTGCGCAAACATATTGCACACACTTACATCACTTGCATCTAAACCATGCATCTCACGTGCACACACATCCTATTTTAGGAACCCGGAGTGTTATCTAGCATGGTTGACTGGGATTTCATCACCTGGTGCCTCTGTGCTAGAGAAGCATTCCACCCTTAGCCTAGTACCTTTATGGTACGTAAACGGATCCCTTGTTCACGTACTGATACGCCGGACACTGGTACAGTATATCGAACATGGATTCGCGCTAAGGGAACTCTTGGCCTTACCCCTAGATTAACCCACACATGCATGTAATATACGAACACATGTGCATCACGTGTGTGAGCCTAGTTTAGGATATCCTACCCATTGGTGTCTAGATTAGGCCGTGGTCCATCTTCCAATGGTCACGATCGGTCCTTAGATACACGAACAAAGTCATGAGTCGAGATTCTCTCTCCACTCCGATAGATTAGGATTAGGGTTGATGCCTTCAGGTAACACTGATAAAATGTGAAAAAAAAAAAAAAAAAAAAAAAAAATTTCCCTTTGAGTTAGGATATAAATCCCATAATTTTCAAAGATCTCATAGGATTAGTCATTCATGATCTATCCGTTGAAAGCAATCTTATGCTATCTCATCTAATCTTTTGATCGTGCGTCTTTCGTTCTTCTGTCATACGATTCGATCGTATCTTCATGCCATCCCCTAACTGGCAGATGCAGAATCTCACAATCTTTCGATTATGCGTTCTCATGATCTGATCATGCCTGGTCCAGATAATCCAATCTTGCTTGTACCCCTGGTCTGTTCCTCCTCTAGGGGCTACCTTTTTCAAGATTATTTTGCTAAGTCCTTCAGAGTTCACTCTCAGAATCATTGAGCTAGGGGCATTTCCCTATGCGAATCAGTCATCATTGTCCAAAATTGAAAGTATCAGCCATGATGATGTTCAGAACGAACCAGCCTTCGCCGAGCCTTCAACGCCAAACAGTTGCAGCAGTTAAAGTTTTAGTCACTTACTATTTTATGTTGAGTCAGTCATCATGGTCAGTATAATTGTTGAGTCCGGTCTTACAGTTAAAGGTCAATGCCTAGTCCAGGCAAGTTATCTTCTGTTTCTCTTTCTTATTTAGAGTTGTGAATCGTGAGCATGTTCAGGATAGGTCGTCTGATGTAATAGCTTTTCTTTAAATAAAATTTCAGTCAGTTCCAAAAAGTTCACTTGTGTCTGTTCTTAAGTGTGCTTCTGATCTTAAAATAAGACTCCCTCCTCAAATGAGGACAAAATTGACGAAACTCCACTTGAGTCACAGCAATTACTTGAACGAGAGGAGGAGCGCCAATCCCAACCTTTCAAAGATGAAATTGAAATGATAAACACTGGCACTGAAACTTTGATTCAGTGAATGCCGATTGAAAATACATTACCCTCTAAAGAGTGTGAAGAATTGATAAAATTATTTCAAGAATAAGAAGATTGTCTAGAAAAGCTACAACCGATACCAGGGGCAAGACATAGATGGAAAGCTCAAAGAAAATGAATGAAGTGAATATCATATGCTATGCAAGGGGCATGGAGTAGAAACAACTTTCATATTTCCAATCGATGACCTTGGTTCTCAAATTCATAACATGAAGCCATCAAATTCGAGATAAGAAGTTCAAGAGCAAGCATTGAAAAGTGATCATCAGATATCAAGAGTTACAAATCCATAGATGGAGGATGTCGAAGAACAAGTTTCGCTCTATGAAAGCCGAAAGCACGCATTAGAATCTTGAAAGAAGAAAATCCATTATCTTACCTGGAAATGCCGTCAAACTCCGTGAAAAAATAAAAAAAAGAAAAAAAAAGAAATAAATAATCAGTACCAGACAGACTCTAGTAACCTAGATCGATTCCCAATCTGAACATCGAAAGGCCTCCTTTGGCCGATTAAATCCCAAAATCAAAACCCAATGTCAAAAGAATACCGATTTGCAAACCCTTCGAGCCTAAATCAAATTTTCTTGAAAACCCATCAAACTTGGGGCATTCCCCCGAACTACGCGAGACCTGATCCCTATACTGGGGTACGTAGGCAACTCGGTTGAACCGAGTTCGGTCGATTCAAAAAGGAAAAGAAATTCAATCAAAGAGAGGGACAAGTTCCAAAAAAAGAGAAGTTAATTGTTCCAGAAAGAAAAGAAAAAAGAAAAAAAAATCAAACAATTTATCTTCAAACTAGGGGCATTCGCCCTGAACTACACACGACCTGATTCCTACCTTGGGATATGTAGGCGACCTGTTCACAGGTTCGGTCGAAATCTTTGTTGAGCCTTAAGCCATTCTTTGAAAAGCCCTATCCTACCTATAAAAGTCCTTCTGGTGTTCAGAACTAATGAGCTAGGTCCTGAGATACAATAAAAAAATGAAATGATGATGAATAAGAAAAATAACGGAGTTTGAAGATCTGCTAGACTGAAAACCTGAAAGGGCGGTCTAGGCAAAATTTAAGATCATTCCCCTGCTAAGTTGAAAACCCGAAAGGGCGGCTTAGGCAAAAGCTAAGGGGATAGCCTGCTAGATCGAAAACCTAGAAAGGTGGTTCAGGCAAAAGTTAAGGCTAGCGCGGTCCGCCAAGTTAAAAACCATGAAGAGGTGACTTGGTCACGGTAAGAGAATCAGTATAAGAAGGCAACAGCCGGTATCAAGACTGAAGATCAACTGAAGTTCAAGCAAATTCAAGTGATATCCTCAAAACTGGGGGCATTGAAGCTAAGCAATCTTAGGGGTCGTAATTAAATTCTTGAGGCATTACTGTTTCGAGGAAGAAGTCCGGTGTTTACCAATTGAAAAACTATTCCTTGAAAGGATAGACTTACCAAACAAAACATTAACTAAGTCAGAAGCATCACTATGTTTGTCAGTATAGTCAGTCAATCTTTATTATTCTAAGTTCACTCCTTCAGGGCTGCTCAATCCTTTGAGTAGTGCCTTTCATCTAAGTTTTCTCTTTAGAAAGAGTCAATTGTCGTTCCTATGTCCAAATGATGTAACTGTCTTGGTGAAGGAGGCCAGGCCTAGGCAGCTCCCTGCAATTATACCTGAAAGAGCTCGAGAATTTAGTCAAACAACTTCATTTCAAAGAAGATCAGCTCAGAAAAATTCAGAAGTAGAAACATCAGAAAGCCCAGCTTCCGTAAAAAGATCATACCCCAGGAAGGCACCTTAAGCTTGGAAGAACCTCAGATGCAATGGTGGTTGAGCCAATTTCTCAGAAAGATGAACCATTCAAATTCATAATTCCCTTCCGGTTAGTTATCCTGGTCAAGAAATGTTTATCTAAACACCTGTCAAGAAGCAGATCCCGCTTTTCCATGTTAATATCCAAGAGAGTCGTTGTTCTAAATTACCAATCTCAAATGTCTTGTTCAAGGTTTCAGTTATCAAAATCCCCAGAAGACAAGACCAGCAGTCTCTTTGAGAAAAATCTTGTTGAAGTTTCATGAAAATGTTCCTAATCCATTCTTGCTAGTAATGGTTCTTCGTTCCAAAGGTTTGCCGTTTCATCATTCGTCAAAGTCCTAGTTTCCAACATCTTTGTCGGGCACGATCCATAATATCCCCGATTTCATTGAGTTCAAAAAAATAAAAAATTCATCAAATCCAATCTTACGTCAAATTCAAGTTCATGGAAAATCTCTAAATTCTTCGAGCCCGTTTGTGAACGGTACCTCTTTTCTCGAGCCCATTTGCAAATGGCCTCGTCTTCTCCTTGAGCCCGTTTGTGAACGGTGCCTCATCTCTCGAGTCCATTTGTGAATGGTTTCGTCTTCTCCTTGAGCCCATTTGTGAACGGTGCCTCATTTTCTGAGTTCATTTATGAATGGTCTCATGTCCTCCTTGAGCCCGTTTGTGGACGGTGCCTCATTTCTCGAATCCATTTGTGAATGGTCTTGTCTTCTCCTTGAGCCCGTTTGTGAACGGTGCCTCTTTTCTCGAATCCATTTGTGAATGGTATCTTCCTCCTTGAGCCCGTTTGTGAACGGTGCCTCATTTCTCGAGTCCATTTGTGAATGGTCTTGTCTTCTCCTTGAGCCCGTTTGTGAACGGTGCCTCTTTTCTCGAGTCCATTTGTGAATGGTTTTCTATCCTCCTTGAGGCCGTTTGTGAACGGTGCCTCATTATCCAAGTCCATTTGGGAATGCTTCTTATCCTCGTTGAACCCGCTTGTGAGCGGCGTCTCATCTCCTTCTAAAAACTGTTTGAGAGCGATCTTTGTCCTTTCCCTTCAGAATCCATTCGAAAATGATATCTCATTCTCTAATTGCCCGTTTGTGAACGGCGCCGCATCGAGTTTTTATTATTATTCAAGTTCTAGGGTTTCATCTAAGGTTTTGCATTATGTTAAGGTGCGTTGTATCTAGAGGGTCCTTTGTCGATTAAAACTACGCAAAATGGTTCTGTCATTTTTAACTTTGGTATTCAATGACTACGTCATCTCTACCAAAGAGGGGCATCTGTAGACACCCCATTTTGTTTTGTTTTAATCAACAAATAAATTAGTGTGTTAAATCCATGTGAGAACCCCCTCTATCATTGATTTATATGTTTTAGGTCATTAATATCTTGATCTGACTTTACGGATCATCAATCGGGACAAAATAAGCTAGGGTCACTTCATAGCCCGGACCCTGATTCCATTCCGAGACCCGATTTCCGTAAATCGTTAGATCAATGGCAGATCTTGACCTGGGTCTAACCATCCAAAACCACCTAACCTCTCCTCTCATCCTAACCATCCAAACCTCACCTAACCTCACCTAACCTCTCCTCTCATCCTAACCATCCAAACCTCACCTAACCTCACATAACCTCACCTAACCTTACCTAACCCCACCTAACCTTACCTAACCTCATCCTCTCATCCTAACCATCCAAAACCACCTAACCTCACCTAACCTCCTATCCCATTCTCCTATAAATACCCTCTCATCCCACCATCCAAAAAAAGAAGAAAAAGAACCCCTCTCTTAGAAAATTCATCCCTCTCCCTCATCTCTTCAAGGGTTCGGCCATCCTTGCCGGATCGGGTGATTTTATACGTTGGGTGATATATATCAAAAGCAGTCATTATCAAGCAAGGAATCATCTTCAAGGAATTACCATCAAAGAAAAATCAAACACAAAGTGGGTTTCCAAAGAGGTAGGCATTTATTTCAATTCTATGTAGGGTCTGTTTTCATGCATATCTTTTACTTTAAAAGAAAAACCATGTTAGGAAGCATGTAGGGTCTTTTTTCCCCCTGGTTAGCCTCTGGTTAGACCCTGGTTGCACCCAGGTTCGCTGCTGGTTGCACCCAGGTTCGATGCTGGTTGCACCCTGGTTCCCTACTGATTCGCACCCTGGTTCCCTGCTGGTTCGCACTCTGGTTCCCTACTAATTCGCACCCTGGTTCGCACCCTGGCCAGCCCCTGGTTGTACTCTGGTTCGTACCCTGGTTCACACCCTGGTTCCCCCTGGTTAGCCTCTGGTTAGACCCTGGTTGCACCCAGGTTCGTTGCTGGTTGCACCCAGGTTCGATACTGGTTCGCACCCTGGTTCCCTGCTGGTTCGCACTCTGGTTAGACCCTGGTTGCACCCAGGTTCGCTGCTGGTTGCACCCAGGTTCCCTGCTGGTTGCACCCTGGTTCCCCTGCTGGTTCGCACCCTGGTTCCCTGCTGGTTCGCACCCTGGTGCACCCTGGTCCGCACCCTGGTTTGTACCCTGCTTCCTCCTGGTTAAACCATGGCTAGTCTCGGGTTTGCTCCTAACTTAGACCCAACTCACTAAACCCCATACCCATAAGCCTTAAACCCTATAACCGAGTCACATCAACCCAAGCCATACCTTTGTCCACTCACTGAGGCACACCATTTATCCATAAATCTGGTTACATTAAATCTAACCCAGCCAGGCCACCTGCAGCTTAAGTCAAATCGCCCCAATACAATCCAACCAAGTGGGATCCCAACCCAGCTCAACTGAGTCAACTCTAGCCAACCTCCCTAGTCGAGTTGACCCAACTCTCTAGTCGAGTATGCTCAACCTCTTTAACCGATTGGACTCTCCCCTTAGTTGACTCAATCCAATTCCTTAATCAACCCATCCCAATGCAACCGAGTCGCATTCGACCAAGTGGCGGCCTTCCATGTCACAACCGAGTCATTCCCCTATTCTAATAATGCCCGTTTACACCTAATAGAACTTCCTCCCTTTTGCCTAACCAAGTCATATCCCAACACAATCTGAGTCGCATGTCTGAATCCATTTGGCCGAATCTCATAAGCCCGCCCATTTTGAATTCCCAAAATTCAAACCCTTGATGATTCCTATATGCTCAATTCTTTGATGCAAATTCCCAATTCCAAAATCCCATTGATAAATCAATGTTTCTGAATCTCAAGTCCAATGCTCAAATGCAAACCCGATTCCAGATACAAATACCAATTCTGTCTTCCAAAATCCAAGCAACCTCGCCAGTGGAATTACGTGTGGCTTGATCCCCATCACGGGGTACGTAGGCAATTTGGCACTCCCAAGTTCAGTCGCACCTTTCTCTATCTTTCCCATTCCCTCACACTATTCATCATCTCGATTCATCTCGTGTCTCTCGGAACCATTGGATTATGGTTTCCGTCGTAAGAACCCTTAGAGCCCAATTTAGGAACAATGGTGTCGTATCGTGTTGTGTCCTAAGTTTTAGGGAGTCCTAGAGTTAGGAGTCCAGCCTCATCACGGACGCTTGCTATGTATAGCAACCGTGCCATAGGTCAAGTTACACTAGTCACCCAATCTTTCCCTAGGACAAGCCTAGTAAACTAGGATGTAGGCAAACCTGCATTAGTCTAAGGGACCATTTGCATTTAGATGAGAATCATATAGCATCTTAGATGAAATCTTAAGATAATAAAATCCTCAACTTGAATTAAATAACTTCTCCTAAAACTGTTGAAACAGTCAATCCCGTCTAGGTCGGTGTCCTAGTTGAGTTAGGCATAAGTAGCTTAGCTTAGGTGCACCGAACTACGTCGACTCTGATCCCAGTGAGGCTTGGGTACGTAGGCAGCTTGGATGTCTGACGGCATACCACCCGCGAGTCGGCACCACAACAAATTGTGGTGTTTTATATATTAATTTTCTTGTAAATGCTTAATTAAATCACTTAGGATTTTCCATGAAATTAGAATTCTAGGAGAACTGTCACTTAGATTGAATCCAGACAAATTAATAAATCAAGATACACATCTAGGATTCACATTGAAATTAGATTCTAGGATGCATGTCACTTAGTTCGCACATTAACATAGAGTTGAATGAGCCATTTAAAATAAATTTAAAAGAGTTAGCTTTTGGAATCGAAGACCGATTATCGGGCAGGAATGGTGCATGTGGCGGATAACTCCCCATACCTTCCATTCTCGTAACCAGGTAGCGAGTCTAGATTTCTGGTTAATTACGGGTCCTAGATCCCACATCTAGGTGGCGACTCTGTCAGTCTCTTTCGTGTGGAATTCGGATTGCCTTAGTGATCCCAAGTTCACAGGAAAGATTAATTCAAATCAACATTAAAATGCACACGCCAATCGCGTGGATACGAGAGACCAAAAGAGAGAGAGAGCGGCGGCTCGCGCCCCACACCCCTCTCGCGGGATCCGGGTACCACAATTAATAATTAAATCCTCCAAACAAATTTGGGATATGTTCCAGGGTTGAGAGATCAACACCTTTTAGAACTAATACAAGCACGAATCAAAGAAATTATAATGAAAATATACCTTTTCTATGAGTCCCTATGGAATTCCGATCTCCTTCTTTCTTTCTTTTTCTTTTCTCTTTTTTTTAGCAGCTAATGGTGATAACAACAACTCTAGTGCAGAATACTCACTCTTGCCTCGATCGATACTATTTCCCTCACAAGCAACCAAATCAGAGATAAAATGGTTGGATCTAAGGCAAGTCTGAGCTAGGGTTTGTGAAAGTGTGTAAAACAGCAGATCGAATTTTTAACAAGTGGTTAAAAGGAAGATAGAGGTAACAGATGATCGGAGAACGACCAGATCTGGCCGGAAAAAATGGTAGCTGGAGATGAGAAAAGAAGAATCCGGCCAAGAATCAACCAAAATCCGTCGGGAACTAAATCGGAGAAGGAGAGAATGAGAATTTGGGGATTTAGGGTTTGGGTGGTGGGAAATGAGGGTAGAAGGAGATGTGGATTGAGGTAATTGGTGAAGAAATGAAGGGGACGAGAAGGTAGGGTCGGATTTTGAGACAACAGCCGGATTCCGGCAAGGAGCTTGCCGGAAGAGATGGTCGGACGGATCTCTCTCCCTCTCTCTCTCTCTCTCTCTCAGCGAAAACCAAGAATGAGCTCCCTCATTTTTTTTTTCGCTGTGACTTTTATACCCAAAATGAGTATCAATACTGGCACTACCCAAATGATGAGCGCACCAAAATTGATGGGGGCACAAACAGGCTGCGACAAAAATGGGCTAATTCACTCCCCTTTTTATGAGAAATGATATATTTGCCTCCTTTTTTCCATGGACACCCCTTTCTGGTTTATTATTCTAACTCTTGCATGCTAAGGGCACTTCCTAACTTGACTAATTCATCCATCTTCTGCCGGATTTCAACAAAATTTGGGTAATTTCATCATTCAATTTTGCAAACTCCGCCGGATTTCAATGGAATTTTGCAGGGACCTCGGTAGAACCCTAACCCATCTTAGGATAGAATTTGGGGTCTTAATTCACGGATTGGATGGTGTTTTGCACAAACATTGCGAACTAGGGCTCGGTCAAAATGGGGTGTCTACAACAGGGGGATTGGAAATATGAAACATGGGGTGTGAAAATATCAGAACCATGGAATTGATATTGCCACACCCCCTGCTTTTAGTGTATTTTAATACGTTGCGCAGGAACCTCCTGTGCAACGTTGCATAGCCAAGTTTTTTTCCATATAGCATGGGGGCGGCCATGGCCCCCTCAAAGAGTTGAAAAATCCCTTTTATAAGTACAACACAAAATTAAAAAGGTTTTCGAATATTGGGTTTTCCTATAAAATATTAGATGTGACACGACCTTACCCAAGATAATTCTCGCGTAGGGAAGGGTTTTGGAAAACCCGACCCGAGTTGCACCCCTAGTAAAAATAATGAAATCGCGGTCATGTTCACTTTCGTCTTTATTTTCATATCAAAGTTGCATTTTAGGAAGTCTTTTCCTAAAAAAAAAAAGGAACGAAATCAACACTTAGTGGGGCCTATGCTGCATACTCAAGCATACACGTAGGGCTACAACAGGGTCGGGTTTTTCAAAACCCTAGCCCAACCCTAGATCCCATTATCTCGGCCCTGACCCGCCCTGACCCTGATTTAGGGCCGACAAACCTCAACCCATTGTCCCCCCTACATGGCTCAACGCGGCCCTGGCCCGCCCTTGTTGGCCTTGATTGGGCCGAGCCGGGCCGGGCTGGGCTGGCCCTGATTGACCCTAGTGCAAATACCTGTAAGAGTGCCAAAAATAAAGCAACCATATATCATATAGAACAAAATGATCAATAAACAGAGAAAAGGAACAAATAAGACAAAATGAATTCAACAACATGATGGGCAGCAGAGACAATTAATAATAATATAAAGAAACATCAATCCAAGATAATAATAAACATTAGCAAAAGAAACATACACATATGGTTCAATTCTATAATAGAAAACTTCGGGTCAGCCCGACCCAGCCCGACCCTGAGTTAGGGCCTAAAAAATGAACCTTGACCTGTCCTCAGGGTTGGAAAATCTAGCCTAGACCCAGCTCGGGCTCAGGGCGGGTCAGGGCTGACAGGGTCAGACTTGCACCCCTACATACAAGGTTCATATGGACGCCCGAAGAGGAATTGGAAAGGGAAAATAAATGTGGCCGACAGGGAGATGAAAGGGAGTAAAGGATTGGGAATAATTGGAATGGAAAATTTTTCCAATTCCAAAGGCTGTTTGGCCGAAACCGGAAAGGGCTTATTATTCGTGAAGCTGGTTGTAAGGGGAAATGGTGAAATCCCCTGATTGACCCTAGTGCAAATACCTGTAAGAGTGCCAAAAATAAAGCAACCATATATCATATAGAACAAAATGATCAATAAACAGAGAAAGGGAACAAATAAGACAAAATGAATTCAACAACATGATGGGCAGCAGAGACAATTAATAATAATATAAAGAAACATCAATCCAAGATAATAATAAACATTAGCAAAAGAAACATACACATATGGTTCAATTCTATAATAGAAAACTTCGGGTCAGCCCGACCCAGCCCGACCCTGAGTTAGGGCCTAAAAAATGAACCCTGACCTGTCCTCAGGGTTGGAAAATCTAGCCTAGACCCAGCTCGGGCTCAGGGCGGGTCAGGGCTGACAGGGCCAAACTTGCACCCCTACATACAAGGTTCATATGGATGCCCGAAGAGGAATTGGAAAGGGAAAATAAATGTGGCCGACAGGGAGATGAAAGGGAGTAAAGGATTGGGAATAATTGGAATGGAAAAATTTTCCAATTCCAAAGGCTGTTTGGCCGAAACCGGAAAGGGCTTATTATTCGTGAAGCTGGTTGTAAGGGGAAATGGTGAAATCCCCTGCAACCCAAGTTTTTGGTTTTGATCCCTCCAAGTGAGAAATGTTGAAATCGCCAAAAATTGAGGCAAAAACTACCGAAAATCGGCGGACGTGGTTTTATGGTTCCAAGATTACACGACCACTTGTACTAGTTTTGCTCTATGCTACGGTTCCCTACAATTGAAGTGGGTTTCAGGAATGTGTTCAACTGAAGTGAGTTGAAAGCTTGCATAAAGAGAGAAGAGATGAGAGAGGGAGAGATGGAGAATTTATATGTTCTCCCAAAAATACAATAGGGCCTGCATTATTTGGGTGATCCAAACCATTCATTTGTTGGGCCCTAACATAGATAGGTTGTGCCCAGAAAATCTTCTTGATGCAATGGTCCTAACCTTCTGATTTGTAGAGGTTTGAAATCGAAGACACAGTACGGAAATCTCCATGGATCATTGGGTTAGGATCATTAAACACCTTGTTGCAGTTCCGTCAGTCCTTTAAGTATCCTAAAAAACATCATAGGAATTCCCCATTGAATCTTTGATTATCTAGCCTAGACATTAAGGACTCTAGTAAACATAAAAGACTTATATTTTCTACACACAATAACTACCCTAGAAGTTTACAAAGACTACTTTCCACAAAACCATACACACTCGATTTTGATTTACAATTTCCAACATTTATAGGAGCATAAAATTACGTTAAAGTTAAAGGTGCGGGACTAAACTCTACTAAAAATCTCTAAAAGCAAACGAATAAAGTGTAAAACCAGGAAAATTTTAAATATTTTTATTTCTGATCATACATTAGTATATTCATTTGGATTTGAGTGTATCTGATCGAATTTATTAAAAGATAATTTCAAGTCATTTTTGTGTTATTTTCTTGTGGAATTTTTAAAACGTCTCCCAAATTTGTGTTTTGCCTATTTTGAAATATCTTATAAATTGAACCATTTTGGAAAATATAATTAAAAAATGTTCTAATGAAATATTTTTTTAAATAATTCAAAAAATCAGTTTTTAAATGATTTTTAAACACATAATTTTTTTCTTAAAAATTTATTTCCAATTACTAGACCAATTCTTTTTTACCAAGATATACATCATCACTTGAGCAAACTCTTGATATTTAGTTATGTTAGAACAAAATGAGCCCCCATCACCACAAATTCCAGAAAACACCGCAAAAATGACGAAATGGTGGTCATTTTCACTTTCGTCTTTATTTTCTAAACGCGAGTTGCGTTTTCGCAAATGTTTTCCTAAAAAGAATGAAATGAACTCCTTCGTGGGGCCTATGCTGTAGACTCAAGCACTTAAAGCTCCAATCCACATAAAATCCAAAAAACGGCGAAAATAACCAAATTGTGGTCATTTTCACTTCCGTTTTTATTTTCCAAATGGAGTTACATTTTCGGAGAGTGTTTTTCTAAAAAAGGATGGAATCAAGACTTCGTGGGGCCTATGTTGCACACTCAAGCACTTAGAGCCCCAATACACTCAAAATGCAAAGAAATTAAACAGTGTAAAATTTAGGGCTGCAACTTGGGTCAGGTTTTACCCGACCAGCATTACCCGACTCTATGCTACTGTTCCCTACAACTGAAGTGGGTCCCAGGAATGCGCGATCCCCTTCAACTGAAGTGAGTTGAAAGCTAGCATAAAGAGCAATGAGATGAGAGAGGGAGAGAGGGATGTAAGTGTTCATGATAAAAGGAACACGGGCAACAGATCTTTGGCGGTCCAACTTTGAGAAAATCACAATTAACCATATGGATTGAAATTGAAACAGTAAAGGGAACATACCGAAAGCTGAATATCGTTTTGCTATCACTGGAAGGATTCCATTCCGGTATTTCTCCTCACTCCACAACAGACGGTGATGGGGACCGACTTCCTCTCTATTTTTGTCGTGGATTGCCAAGAGAAGGATGTAGAAATTGTTGTGTGCAAGTAGGGACCGGATGAGAGAATAAATATACATTTATGGGAAGAGACACAACTCCTCATCACGCTGGTTCCCTCTCCAAAAGTCTCTTACATTTACACCCCTTCTTTTATGGATTTTCACTTAATGCCTTTTCACAAAACCAACTAACAAAATGATCTAGGCCGTTGATCTTGCACATGCCACATCCACCGTTAGGATAATTTCCTAACATTCTCCCACTTGGCCAGCAAGATCTTTGAGCCAAACATAAGGATCATATCTTTAAGTTAGTTAGACAATAAACACAACATTCCGTTCAGCAAAAATTACTAACAATAAACCATGTAACCATTGGGTCACCAACTCTACCCAATAGCCTACCCCACGATTATATCATTAGTAATACTTACCAACATGAATGTAAACGCATGCATGCATAAGATGTAAATATGGTCCAAAACAGTCTACAGACATTCTACCTCTTACTCACAATCCATTTACGAAATGTGCACAAAATGGAGCGGTAGAAAATAATATATATCAGAATCATAAAATAAAATGTGATCACAACAGTGTATCTCAATACCTAATGCAGACTCCCACTGCCATAGGCTATCAAAAGTGTCAACCAACCTTATGCGCGCTACATGCTCTCTGAAGAGCTTTGGTGACAAGTCCTCAGTCAAAGGATCCGCCAACATAAGTGCGGTGCTTATGTAATCTTCAGATACACACTGATTCTGAACTTCCTCACGACAATATGTCAATACATTGACCCCATTACTTGATTTGTCGTTCTTGGAATTGTAAAACCACAGCGGAATTATCATAATACATTCTCAGTAACTTGTCGTCTATCAACAAAATAAAACCCTGAGACAAAATTCCGCGACTTCAAGGCATAGTACAAGGCCTTGAAGTACACAATAAACTCCGTACCCAAGGTGGAAGCAACTGAGTGTCAATTTGACATTCTTCCACGATTTAGGACTTTCTGCAAAATATACTAGAGCAGAACTCTAGGTGTTCCGACAACAGTCGGAATTAGATTAACACACTAAGGTTATCTCATTTACTTTATGTGAGCATTAAACCTTTAGTCCCTTACAGACAATATATAACCTTTTGGCAAATTTCCAATGATCCATACATAAATAACATTGGTACTTTCTAAATTTGCCCACCATATAGGTTATACACAGATAGGTGCAGATTTAAACATTCAATAGACCCCAATTGCGGAACTATTATGGAACCTCTTTATCTGCTCCTATAATGAATCGATCCTGGGACCTTGGAACTGACTGAATATATCACCCTTAACTATAGGAACACTACAAATTGAGTAATTTATCCATGTTCAATACTTAGGACTTTACCAAGATAGGCTTTCTGCAATCTCAGCAATCCTCGAGTCCCAACTAGGCGAATCTAAACTCCTATTATGTAGGATGCTTCACCTGAATTCTTTTGTATGAATATCATTGAACATGGTTAAGTACTACTAGCAAGTAGTATACCATCAACACATAATACGAGAAAAATAATATTACTCCTCTGACCTTAAGATATATCCATTATCCTGTGACAATTCCTTAAAACTTAACATAGAGAGTACTTGATGAAACTTTATGTACAATTGTCGGGAAGTCTGCTCTAAACCTTAAGCAGAATCTCTAAGTCTACAGACTATGTGCCTCTTTCCTTAACCTCAAGGATTGTTCGGTAGTCGTCACCACCAAAACATCTATAATGTGGGTTGTTAACTTATATGTGTCTTTTAATGTTCCAATGAGCATTGGTACCACCTTCTCTTGGATCACCAGTACCGGTACCACAATCTGGTTCTCCTTAAAGGTGATTTTACTAAAGACACTACACTCCCACTAAGGTCACCATCCTTTAGAAGTCTTGGCACATTTAATCCCGACAATATATGTACTATGGGTCAATCAACAGAACCTAAAACCCTTAAATACTTTAAGTTAATCTATGAAATTGCAACTTATGGTCATAGAGCTTAATCACTATATTCGTGGGTTATAAATTTTTGCCTCATATAAACAACCCAAAGTTGCATGTTTCCCAATTTCAGCTTCCTTATGACCCATAAATCTTAAAGGGTCTTAGGCACAACCTTACTTGGATCACAAAATACATGGGTGTTTTAAGAGTTTTAACCCACAATCTTAGGCAACAGAGAGTTGCATAAATGACCCTTATTATTTTGATCGTTTATGTCAAGTTAATTCTCGACTCTTACCTTATAGATCACAAACAAAGATAGGGCCTCCTACTTTTGATTAGAGAGACACATTTAAATATGGCTAGAAAATTTAACCAAAAGGGTAACACCTTCCGCCACCAACTGTCAGAGTCCAAAGATCCAAGATGTCATTGTGAATGACCTTTAGTAGATCAATACTCTTGGTGACACCCTAAACCGATTAATCTTTGTATATTTCTCCTTCAATTTACCCTGTATCATTGTTTAAATCGGTAAAATCAAGTGAATCTAGAATTCTTCTTTTACCCAACTATCCTCAGATATGTGGTTAAAAAACTTAAGCCACTGATTGGATAAATTCTTGTTCACGCGATTTCATTTATTTCTAACAATACTGATTATCTCATTCTAATGCAAGGTGGGCCAAGTCTGACCTTGAGAGAAGTGCAATCCAAGTCAATAAGGATTGCCCTGAAGAGAACCAAAATCACTAAATGGGAAATGAAAAACTAGAGACAATCCATTATACTTCCAGACCTTGATTTATAGCCAAAGGAATCAAGTTTTTCTAGAATAAGGTTTCAAGTTCATATGAAACCAAAATTTCATAAAAGAGTGGCGAGTAATAATGGCTTCAGCAGCCACATTTATTCTATTCCCGATATAATGGTATACTCTCCTCTACTAAGCACCTAACTCGCACCAAGACCTCACATAGAATTCTAAATGTGAATAGTAATGCCTTAATCTATTCACAAATCTTTTTCCGGAGTACTTACGAAATAGAAATCATAATATACAAAGATATGGTATTAATTCCAGGCCATATCGAACTTAAGGGATCCATACTTTATGTGTCATTTATTATTCAAGATAATGGCACTTGATACCAAGTTCACTCTCTTTAATTGATAATGCTAAGACTAGTCTATATCTTCAGGACTCTAATGTTGCCATTTAAAATAACCAAGAGGTGTGTCGAAAGTGAGCACAACCAAGGTTCTGAATCTAAAGCCTTTCAAAGTGTGCTCAAAACTACAACTTTGGTAAATATACTTTAAGGTTATCAAAACACATCATAAGGGTATTTGCAAGTGCTTCCAATGATCCTCTAAAAAATTCACTAACTACATTTAAGAACCCCTTTACATTTTCGAGTCTTAAAAACATCTCGAATTGCATAAAAAAAGGAGGTCTACCATTACTACTAGAGTGATACTAACATTGAACTCCCACTATTCATAAGCATCTTTTAGATGTGGGTTTAGTGAGCCTGTCATTCAATGATACATAGTTTAGCCTTTTGTAGTCTTGAATTATGCAGATCTATTCCATCACTTGCTAAGGTTTCTGACCCACTAAAGTACTCAACATAATCGGTATCTAGAAAAGACACTAAGATACCAACAACTTCAATGTCACAGACACAGACTTGCAGTTCCAAACATGCTCACTTCTTATAACACCTATTCAGTCCACAAATGGAGTTTAATTAACTCAATCCACGATTTTAATCAATCCAACTAAAAAGAATGACTAAAATGTATAAAATCATGATGATACATAAGTGTGCTTCTAATTAGATACCATATGTGCCATCATGGGCCGTCCGTCGGGCCGTGCCATGATGCAGAATTGGTTTCTACTTTAGAAAACACAATACCATGATTATGAAGAGACACCGGTGTATCACCGTGGGTCGTCCGTTGGGCCGTACCACGGCACACAATTGGTTCTCACATACAATACTCAGTCAATCTATCTTAAGGGAAAATTAGTTAGATTGCCCAGAATCACAAAAAAACACAAAAATGTGACCCCGACGAAACATCAGACGTGTCATTGTGGGTCGTCCGTTGGGCCGTGCCACAACACACAAACGATTTTCAATTCAGGAAATCACAATACTGTGATTCTAGCGAGACACCAGGAGTGTCACCTGGGGCCGTCCGTTGGGCCGTGCCACAGCACACAATTGGCTCTCCCATGAGACCAACTAGGGCCAGATAACCCTATACTTGAGGCGCACATCACCGTTGGGCAGAAGCATAACCCCAAACCAGGTTACCCAGGCCTGGCCCTCTCACATCGCCTATTTGTGCAAAACAACAGTCATCCGTTGGGCTAAGTGTTGCTCTTGGACAAATAGTCGCAATTGAAAGTGGTTCATAGTCCATAAATGTGTCATTGTATGCGACGCGATTCTCAAAATTAACCACTTAACCTTAAGCGATTTCGTTTCCCAGTCGGAATCGCAGTTCTTTGTTCATTCATTTAGTGACCAATCATAATAAGCTATAGTTCAATTTCAACTAAAAATAATGAACAACGTAATAAACTTGTGTATACAAAACCAACTTTCAAGTTCCATGATCAAACATAATTCAATATTTTAGGTTTTGAAAATACACACTATCAGTTTATTTTAACCATAAGCTTGGGTTTTAAGCATATCTTGCATGAACTAATGTGCATTCAAGTTAAAAGTTTAGTGCCATATATGATTTCAACTAATCATTTTAACCCTTAAGTTATATGCAAAACATAAAGCATATAAACAACATATAGGGGTTCTTAAGTTAAGAATTAGAAACCAAATGTGTTCATTGACTGAGTTTTAATCATTAAACAACATCAAAACTTTACATAACTGGGTCTCCATGGCATTTAGTTAATTCTTTAAGAGTTTGAAATCAAAATTAAACTCAAGGCCCACTTTAAAAAACCCAAAAGTTATAAAATTACACTGAAATTTTAAAATCCAGACTCCGAACACCAAAACAGACCTTGGAAACGGGTTCAGAATGGTCTAAAACCATAGGAATGATCTAACCCAAGTCCAAAACCCCAAAATATTTGACTTAAAATCAAACTTACAAAACCAAAAGTCTTGATTTTACACTGTAACTATATCATACAGTGCTTAAATACAAAAAATGACCTCAAAAATAGGTCCAGAACGGTCTGTAACCTTAGGAACCAATCTAATCCGAGCCCAAAATGCCAAAACTTTTGACTCAAAGCCAAATTTATAAAGTCAAAAGTGTTAAAAATACACTATAAGTATATTATACAGTGATCAAATGGCAAAATGGATAGCAAAAATGGCTTCAAAGGGTTGCAAAACGTTCGGAACCAGTTTTACTTGGGCTAAAACCCTAAAATATTTAACTCAAAAACCAACTTGAAAAATCAAAAGTTTTTGAATTTACACTATACCTGTATGATACAGATACCAAATGCCAAAAATGACCCAAAAAATGGATTCAGAAGGGTGCAAAACCTCCAGAACCACTATAATTTGGCCAAAAATCTCACAAAAATGGGTCAAACCGAGTCAAACACAGATTTGGGCCATTTGGGCCTATGGGCCGGTTCAAGTCAGGTTGGGCCAAGCGGTCTGGTGGGCTTAGAGGGTCTACTGAGCCCTTTTTAATTGAAAAACCCGTCGTGGATCCTTGATGGGCCCGCGCGGCCCGGTTCGGCCCGCCAAGCCAGACACTATTCATCATCTTCTTCCTTAACATAGTGAAAATTCCAGCAAAATCCGAAAAAACACTCCTCATCACGCTATCACTGGAAGGATTCCATTCCGGTATTTCTCCTCACTCCACAACAGACGGTGATGGGGACCGACTTCCTCTCTCTTTTTGCCGTGGATTGCCAAGAGAAGGATGTAGAAATTGTTATGTGCAAGTAGGGACCGGATGAGAGAATAAATATACATTTATGGGAAGAGACACAACTCCTCATCACGCTGGTTCCCTCCCCAAAAGTCTCTTACATTTACACCCCTTCTTTTATGGATTTTCACTTAATGCCTTTTCACAAAACCAACTAACAAAATGATCTAGGCCGTTGATCTTGCACATGCCACATCCACCGTTAGGATAATTTCCTAACATTCTCCCACTTGGCCAGCAAGATCTTTGAGCCAAACATAAGGATCATATCTTTAAGTTAGTTAGACAATAAACACAACATTCCGTTCAGCAAAAATTACTAACAATAGACGGTGATGGGGATTCCAGGCCGTTGATCTTGCACATGCCACATCCACCGTTAAGATAATTTCCTAACAAGGGAGAGATGGAGAGATGGAGAGTTTATATGTTGGACGGCCGTGTATGTATGAATGGTTTGGGTGATGAAGAAAATTTTACGCCTTTTTCACCCCCAATACATATGAGAAATAATTGTGGTAATAAAGACTCCCACATGTGGATCTGGTAATAAAGACTACCACATATTACTAAAACACGATAATGAAACGGTCTTGGAATGAAAATTTTGGACCGTTTAGTTTTACTTTCAAGGTTTTGCCGGGTTATTTCTGGCATCCAGACAGAGCCTTTTAAAGCCCCAATCTCCACAAAACGGAACGTAATCGCTCTCATTCTTCCTATCCTCTTTATTTTCCAAACAGAGTTGCGTTTTGGGAAGTGTTTTCCTAAAGACGAGAGAAATCAAAACGTTATGGGTTCTAGTTGCACACTCAAGCACTAACACCCCTCGAAATTTTTTTTTGAGCACCCTCGTGATTCTCTTGCTCACCGTCTCTCGTGCATCCCGTGTGCATGGTAATTCCCTCCACATATATATATATATATATATATATATATAGAGAGAGAGAGAGAGAGAGAGGATGTTGGCACTAGCATATTTTAATAATTGCACAACCTCGGCTTGCCGGCTTGCCTTGTCTGTTTTATTTGGCTTTGAGAGCATTTTGAAACCATAATAACTTTGACAGGCACTACCCTATTTTAATAACTGCACAAACTCAGCCTGTCTTGTCTTTCATATTTGGCTTTGAGAGCTTTTTGGAACCGTAACATTGACAGCTCTTTAAATAATAAAAGACAAGATTAGTTGGTGCAATTAATAAAACCTGGTAGTGTCAATATCACTATATCAGTAGCCATGTCAAAATCAAGCATGACTAGGTGGAAGGTGGAGAATACCCTTTAAATAGGCTTCTCCCTCTCTTCATTCCATATAAGAAGAGGAAGGAGGAAACAGAGAAGAAAAAAAATAGTCTGCGTGTAGAGTTTTTCTTTGCTTGGTTGTGAAACCATGGATACAATATTTCAGTGGCCCTCTCTTCTTCTCCTACCTTTAGGGCTCTTATCCTTTACCTATCTTCTTCGTGCCATTAGAAGGAGAGGAAAGACCCCTCTTCCTCTGGGTCCTCGAGGGATACCATTGTTAGGCAATCTACTAATGTTGGGTGACCTCCCTCATCGTAACCTTCAAAAGCTAGCCCAACAATATGGGCCCATCATGTACATGCAGTTTGGTTTCGTTCCAACCGTGGTGGTCTCGACCCCTAAAGCAGGCATACAATTTCTCAAGACTCATGACTCAGTCTTCGCGACTCGACCTATTACTGAGTTTGGGAAGTACCTCTTCTATGATCGGAAGGGACTCAGTTTCTCTGAGTTTGGCCCATATTGGAGAAATGCAAGGAAATTTTGTACACTTGAATTGCTTAGTAATACCAAAATTGAATCCTTCAAATCTATGCGAGGAGAAGAGTTGGGTCTCTTGGTCCAATCTCTCAAAGAAAAGCATGATATCGTTGACCTTACTGCCAAGGTATTGAGTAATGAGTTAATGAGTTTTAGCACTTAGCCCTTGTTTATTTTGGATTTTGATAATAGATTGTGAAATTAGAACTGATTATTGGGATCAAAATTAGAGGTTAATTTGAGTCCAATAATCTGTTACTCAGAATCGGTTCTAAAATTCCAAAACAAACAGAGCCTTAGGGCCTCTTTGGATTCCTCCTAAAGTTATTTGCATTTGATCTTAAATGGAAAATATGGTTACTTGCATCCAATGGTTCTGATAGTTTTAGATGAAATAGTTAGGCTAGTGATATTGGCACTATCATGTTTTGATAAATGTACAAACTCAGCTTATCTTATCTTTTTTTATTGTCTTCTGAGAGCTTTTTGGGGAACCCTAATAACCTTTGACAGCTGTTTAGCCACAATCATGTGTTTTACCAAACTTTTCTAGAAAAGTCCTGCAAACCAAACAGGGCCTAAAAGTTATTTGCATATATTCTTCTGTGCAAATGGTATAGTAAATGGCTTTCAAAGAGGCCCCCCCTTAATGTCTCATGTGCAAGATTAGTCTAAAATAACCTTATATGCAAACAAGAACCAAATTTCATGGCCCATAAACTAATACAAATGTAAGATTTAGGCCCCCTTTTTGTTTGAATTTTGAGAACCGATTGTAAGTACAAAACTGATTATCGGACTCAAATTTATCTTAGAGAGTCGTAATCTAATAATAATCAAGAGGGTCATCACAATATTTCCATGTTTCATTGTTTTTCAGGTGTCACAATTGATTGTTGACATGTCATGCCGAATGCTATTTGGGAGGAAGTACATGGACGAGACCATAGATAAGAGGGGTTTCAAAGCTGTGGTTGATGAAACAATGAATTTGGCTGGATCATTCAATGTGGCGGATTATATACCTTTTGTGAGTGGATTGGATCTTCAAGGATTGGAGACTAGAATGAAGAAACTTAGCAAGGTTTATGATAATTTCTTTGAGAAGATCATTGATGAACACATTAAGACTAAGGGGAATGGGCCTCCGAGGGACTTTGTTGATGCAATGCTAGCATTTATGGAGTCAAAGAACAGTGAATTTCAAGTGGATCGCAACGAAATCAAAGGGATCCTCCTGGTGAGGAAACATATAACAACTTCCTCTTCTTCTTTTTTTCCTCTAGTTATGATTTTTACATGGCAAATCATTACCATAGGATGATCCAAACCCTCTGATCTATAGAGGGACTGCACATTATGGAGACCTCTATGGAGAGGGCTAGAATCATGCTATGGAAATGATTTTTGGGGCACAACCTATTTGGGAAATGGGTTGTAGCCCAACAAATGAACGGTTCGGATCATCCCAAAAAGTTGGAAGTATAGTGCTTTTTAAAATATAGGTTACACCCTATAAAATCTCAGTAAGTGGGTGACTCCAAAATTGTAAAAAACATAAAGTGAGAAGTAGCGTGGGTATGAATGCCCTTAGCAGCTAAAAACACAAAAATAAAATAAAAAGGGTAATGATATTTACACCCACTTTTCTCGTCATTTTACTCCCTTTAATATCTCTTTTCCAAAAAAATGATTGCATATAATTAATATCATTTTCCACAGAATAAGAATATTAATAGGGAAGTGATATCAGCACAACCATGTTTTAATATTTGCACAAACCCAGCTTGTCTTTTATTTTTATTTACTTGGGAGTTGGGAGAGCTTTTTGGGAACTGTGATAACCTTTAACAGCTCTTTCAATAATAAAAGACAAGCTGCACTAGTGCAATTGTCAAAACATGGTCGTGCTGATATCATTGAGATTGACGAACTCAATTACTAGGGTTTCCTCCTTCGCAGGACATGCTCATTGGTGCTGTGAATACATCAGCAGCAACATCAGAGTGGGCCCTCTCTGAGCTCCTCCGAAACCCTAGCGTAATGCAAAAGCTCCAAAACGAGCTATCCAAAGTAGTGGGCATGGACCGGATGGTGGAAGAGTCCGACCTACCTAGCCTAGACTACTTGGACCTGGTCCTCAAAGAAAGCATGAGGTTGCACCCAGTGGCCCCACTACTCATCCCCCGTGAGGCGATGGAGGACATAACAATAGATGGGTACTTCATTCCTAGGAAGAGCAGAGTCATCATCAACGCGTGGGCCATATCGCAGGACCCCAATTCATGGCCTAACCCTGAAGAATTCAACCCTGAGAGGTTCAAAGGCAACAATGCCGACATGCGGGGGAGCGATTGCCTGTTCCTCTCGTTTGGTGCGGGCCGCCGGAGTTGCCCCGGCATCTCTTTGGGGCTGTTGGTCGTGCGGCTCATTGTGGCGCAGCTGGTACATTGCTTCAGATGGGAGCTTCCGGGTGGGGTCAAGCCAAGTGAGTTGGACATGATGGAGAGGTTCAGTTTGGTGGTTCCTAGGGCCAATTATCTTACGGCGATTCCATCTTATCGCCTAAGTAAGGATGTTTGGTAAAAGGTTTTCATACATGTGATCTTTGTTCTGCTAATTATGTTTATGAGTGTGGACGCTCTTTTTTTTTGTGGTTTGATTTGAATTATGGTTTATATAAATGTTAATTTAGTTTTTGCTTGTAGATATTGATGAGTGAAAAGTGTCATTCGAAATCGATCAGTCTAACTAATAACTATCTTAGCAAGGAAAATAAAAGAGAAACAACTACAATTGATAAGGGTGCCTACATGTGGCACGTGGCATGTCGCATGATGCACGGGTGCGAAGTTATTTCCTCTTGAAAAGAAACTGCCAGAAAATGCATATTATAAAATCAAGACAATTTGTGTTACAAGAGGTCCCATGATCTACAGTGATGGATAAAAAAGGGAGTCCAGATATTAGCATAATCATTACAGAAAATAACCCAACATTAGAAAAAAAAATGGAAAACCTTGATTCTAACTCTAACAATTTGTTCTCTCCTCTCTTGCCATCATCCAATTCTAACTACTGTCTGTGATTCCACGGCAATTCAGGATGATCGGGCACTCTCTGAGGGGCTATGGAGTGATTCTCTGCCACTTTGGAATCTACGAACCCTAGATCTTGGAACGATCGGCTCTGCGACCTCAATCACGGCATCAGGAGACAATTCTGAGACGGAAACTGGAGAAGAACTGTGGACTGAGAGAGAATCGAAAACAGTAACTGTGTGTTAGCCCTTTCTCTTAGGATTAATCACTGATTTATATTATACAATTACCATTAGAATTAGATTAGGAGACAAAATGCCTCTTTGAATACATCTAAAAGATATTTGCATATATGCAGATTCCTTTATGTAAATGGTTTTGAAATTAAATATGATTATTTTTTAAATAATCTCCTAGAAATTATATAGTTGGAGGCTTCCAAAGAGGGCTTAATGTACCACATGAAAGAAGATAATAATAAAATAAGGGAAATGATATTTACGCCCCTTTTATCACCAGGGACACCCATTTGCCAGTGTACTTTGCAATCAAAGCCACTGGATTTTTTGACATAAAGTACAACAACCCCCTTTTTGCCATTGATACACTGATGCTGGGTGTCCCTAGTGATCAAAAGGGGCGTAAATATCACTTCCCATAAAATAATCTTATTTGTAATTAGGAATTAATTTTAGTGGGCAGGAAAGAGGCACGTATTGTAGACACCCCATTTTGACCGTGCCCTTCACCTTCCAATTTTATGCAAAACCCCATCAAATGAATGAATTAGGGTCCCAAACTTCACCCTAAGTTAGGTTAGGGTCTCATCTAAGTCCCTGCAAAATTTTCGTCAGAATCCGAGCGCGTTTGCCTAGCGATTGAGCTGAGGCGGTGTCGTAGTGTAAACCAGAAAAGGGGGTGAATTTATCATGAAGGGGGGGCGAATTTATCCTGGAAAGGACGCGGCCTGGGGCAGAAAAGACACTATTTCTTCGTGCGCCCATCAACTTTTTACGCAACCGCCCGTTAATCAAAAATGGTAGTGCTAATATCGGTATACTCCCATTCTTATAAAAAGCAGAAAGCTCTCATTAAAGAAAGGGGGACAAAAAGAAAAAAAAGAGAAAAAAATTCGTTTGAGAGAGAGAGAGAGAGAGAGAGATTTTCCCCCAAATCCTAAACCCAATTTCTCTTTTCTGATCGAGATTTTCCTCTTCCGATCATCTTCTCCGGCGGATTCCGACCGGATTTTAATAACCTCTGGTAGCATGCTTACTTTTTTCTTTCTTTGATAGATTTTTCTGTTGATTTCTCTTTTCTTACAGCCATTAAATCTCATTTTTCAAGCATAAAACCCTAGGTTTAATCTTGTTTACTTAGAAAATCTTGTGTTAGAGGTTCTAATACTCAAATCCGAGCATCTCATTTTTGGATCTAGATTTTTCCTAATTTTCTAGAAAGAGAAGCTCTCGGTTTTCTAGAGAGAGAAACTAGATCTCATTTTTCATTTTTCCGATCGTTCTTCATTTTCTCCGGTCGAGCTCCGGTGAGATTCCGGCTAATATTCCGTTTGATCCTTTTTCTCCACTTGGATTTGTCTTTTTCTATTTCCTTTGAGCTCAAATCTCAAGCTTCTTCATCCAAACCCTAATTCCTTTGCTCTTTTCGTCGATCTTCTCTACAAGTTGATTCTCAGATCTTCTCTAGAAGCTGATTATTTGAGGTTAAATGCTTGATTCTATCTTGTTTTCCTCATCTGTAAACCCTAAATTCATGTCTCTAAGCTCTAGAACCGAATTCATAAGTGACAGCCCATAGATCTTAGGTTTAGCTTTAGCAATTTTATAGATCTGAAAAGGAGGAGCTGCAATTCCAATATAAGCTTTTGTCATTGGCAAGATCAGAGATCTCATTGTTGCTAAGAAGTGGATCGAGGAGCTCTAATTTTATCTGATCAAAACCCTTGCTGGAGAAACAAGATTTAATTTCTCTGATTTTGGAATTAAAAGAGCGAAGGTTGGAACAAAGGTGAGATTAGAAGTTCTACTTAAAAATCAGGTATTTTCTTTGTTTATCCTACTTTCTATTTATGTTATAGCTTTTTACTTTGAATATGCTTTCAATTCCTATGGTTTTAGTCCAAATTTAGTTAGTTGGTTTGGAGCTTTTATATTAATATCTTATATAGTGCTTTGGCTTAGGTTCTGATCTAATTTTTGATACAGATTTTTCTCTTGCATAATGATTTGGTATTTTCCCCTTGCTTTTTGGTTCAAATCAAATGAGAAAATTTCTCCTTTACATTTGAGAATGATGTTAGGATAATCCTATTTATCCGATGTATAAATTTGGTTTCATTTTTATTTTGTATCACTTAGTTTGAGTTTTCTTCAGTGATAGAGAAGACATTGTAGGATCTGTAGTGGTACTTGGAGAGTTTCTAAAGATGCTAAAACCTATCATGGCAAAGGCTCTTTTATATTTTTGTATAAGTGACTGAATTGGTTGAAATTTGTGTTGTATTTTATACATGCCCTGTATTTTAGCAACAAAAAGTTCTCTCTACATGATTAAGGCGCATGCATAGGGGTTCAAGTTAACTCCAAGGTGTAGTATGCTTAAGGTAATAACAACAGGGAGCCATTTTCAGACTATTCTTGGTTAAGTTTTCATCAGTTACACAACGCTTATCCGCGATTTGTTCATTCAGTGTCATAGCATGGGATGTGTTCTTATTATTTGATCTGTTGTGCTCAATGCCCCGACATCCTTTGGTTCATTACTCACCTCTGCCACGCAGTTCAGGTAATGTTCTACTTATCATTTGGTTTATGATTTGAGTGGGAAATATTTCATCTGTGGATAATCAATAGCAGCCCCCTCACCTTGATACGTGTAGCCCTCTTCTCACTTGGATTTTGGCAGCCCTATTCATTTTTCATTAGCATCATATTCTCTGGATATATACATCGATGGTTCAATGTGTAAGTGCATATGAATAGGTGTGTTTCAAGTCCATGGTTCAATCCCTGTTAGCACATTTCAATCTATGGTTTAGCACCCTATTTTATACACAATCCGGTCCATGTTGCTGCCCCAGGTTTGCACCCAATCCTGCCCCTGTTTTAGCATAGATGATGTCCATGTTGCTGCCCCAGGTTTGCACCCAATCCTGCCCCTGTTTTAGCATAGATGATGTCCATGTTGCTGCCCCAGGTTTGCACCCAATCCTGCCCCTGTTTTAGCATAGATTTTGTCCGTGTCACTGCCCTGTTTAGCACTTAAATTCAGCCCCTGAATCTGGCCCAGTTCTTCCACAGTGCAGTCCATGAATCAGCCCTCGTTAGCTCGATATTCCGCTCATATTTCTTTTAGCTCAGATTTAGATTTGAATTTTGTAAATGGATTTCATGGGTTATGAAAATTATGTTTGTGTCTGTGTGCAATTGATTACAAGGTAGCGGCATGTCCGTGTGTGCGTAAGAGTGTGTGAACTCTATGGATAGCAGTTTTAAGTGTTAGAAATTGGCATAGGACGGAATCCGGAAAATTTCTAACTTCTGTTGGTGGATGCTCTGCAGTGATGACTTCTCAAAGCAGATATCATGCTGCTGCTTAACTAGGGAAGTCATGTTTGAAAGATTATATTTTGGGTGAGGCGTTTCAGACTCTGCATTTGGAAATCAGTAAAAGTAGTTGAGCCTCTTTCCCTAGGCCAATAGCCTATATCTATCACCCTATCATGGGCTTAACCCAGAAAGTGAGTACTGGAGCTGCTATTTGATTGTAAGTTTACTAGTTATAGATTTATAGCTAGAGGAAGGAACCATTGCAAAGGCGATGAAGGCGCTAGCCCAAGCTCATCTTTAGGGGACTTGCTCAGTCCAAGTAGCACTCCCTTCCTTTGTATATAGGAGACTTGCCCAGTCTCATCAGAACCCTTGTTTACGTCATTTGTGTCTCAGAGACAAGCCTTGTCTCATATAGAGAGTTTCCCCTTTAAGAGGCTTACCTAGCCTCATGTTAGAGTGGCCTCCTCTTTTAGAGCGAGTCTTTAACTTGGTATTGTTATTAGAGAGTCTCTGACTCATTTGTACTCCCTCCCTAGTGTTTTTAGTTAGGAGTTTTTCCATTAGAGACTAACTCAGTCATATAGAGCCTTCCCTCCTTAGGATCTTAGATTGTTTTCTCTGTTCTTGGGGCACTAACTTTCTTGTTGTGGTTTGTCTCTTTGAGACGCTAGTTGCTTGTTCGGGGTTTCCCCTTTAGCTTTAGGGCTTTGGCCTAGTTTGTGGTTGTACTTGCGTATTCCCTTTAAGAGTGAAAACATTTAAACGTTCGAAACATTGGAAAAGCTTTAAAATCCAAAAACATTTGAAATATCTTAAAATTCAAAAACATATGAAAACTTTAAAAAATATCAAAAGCTTTAAATCATTTGGAGTGCTAAGTTTTTTAGTGGTAATTAGGAGAGTTCGTTTTCGAACTACGTTGGCTTGATCCTCTTCCATGAGGTATGTAGTGCAGCTTGGGATCCACATCCCAAGTCCAGCCAAACCTTTCAAAAATAAACATTTCAAACCTTCCAAAAATACAAAACTTCTTCAAAACCTTTTTTCAAAAAGATCTTCCCATAGAGTTAGGAGTCTGTCATAGCCGTTTGGGGTGTTTTAGAGTTAGGAGTCTGTTTTGTTTGTATTGATATGGTGTGTCCTGTCGTGTGAGTGTCCCTAGAGTTAGGAGGCCTCAAGTTGATCGGTTAGACATTTAGTCGAACTGATGGCTAGACTAGGAAGCATATAGTCAGCCCATGGTTTTCATTAGGTTGCACAGCCTAGTTATATATAGGATATAGGGCCCACCTGCATTAGCTTAAGGCTAATCAACTTGCATTAATTAGGGCATATAGAGAGTCCTAAAAATTACAATTCACATGAACTTAAGCAATCGTACAAAAAGCTTTAAAAATCAGCCGAGTCTAGGATAGCGGTTCTAGATGGTTAGGCATTTTAGTTTAGAATAGGTCATCGAACTACGTTGACTCCGATTCTTCCCGAGGCCGGGATACGTAGAGCAGCTGGGATGGACGGCCATCTTGGTTCGAGTCAAGTATTGCATTAGAGTTTTAGGATTTGTCTTGTCCAGTTATGTATAGAATTGATTTGTGTTTGTGTGTTTTGCTGTGTTTTCTTACTTTCATGTACAGACCTTATACCTTTAGCTGTAGCATGCATGTGTTTGTACACCAGAATTTAGACACCAATTAGGTATGACACTCATAACCTAGCTATTCTCAGGTGACACTTATTTCATTTCTTTTATGTGTGCTTATTATTCCTCCGAGACATGCATGATTAGATAGACGTCTTCTCGGAGATATGTGTTCCCATTTCACATGACTTTCGCCCAAAACTCTTCAAAATTAATAAGTAAATGGCATAAGAGACCAGGTGTTTGCACTTGGGCGGATGAGGTGCTCTTCGGACCTTCCAAATTCGTAACCAGGCACGAACATTTCTTTTATAATCTCTGGTTATCCGTTGCAACAGAGCATAGTATGGGATCTAGGGCCCACTTCCTTCGATGGCGACTCTTCTTTGTTTAAGGTACGCCTCGAATCTGGGCTAGTCTCCAAATCGAGAGGTATCTCACCTTTTATCGCCACTCATGCTGTGAGAGGCACTTCTTTTGAGAGTTCCTTGGTAGAGCTCTCCATTCACGTGGATGATCTGTAGAGAGATACTTCTCCGTAGGGGCTCGTCCCCCACCTCTCTCTCGGATCGGGGTCCACACGTATATACATATATCACTGTACTAAACATATAGTACAGTGAAATAAACAAGAGGGGGGTGAATTGATTTTAACACTTAATTAGCCCTTTTGAAAATTAATTATAAACCCTAATTTGAATTTTCTTCTCTTGATTGAATTTTTGGTTAGTGCAAGTAAGATTAAGAGACAAAGTGAAATTCTAAACCAAAAAGAATGAAAGTGCAAGATAATGGAAGAGACACACCGATGTATAGTGGTTCGGGCAAAGCCCTACTCCACTCTTCTTAAGATCGTCCTTAAGGATTTCCACTATGCGAGACCTCCACGATGCCCGGCTCCGACGCGGTTACACTTCCAAGGGATATTAAATGAGGATGCCCTTACACCTTTACAATGACTCTCCTTCTTTGCTGAGTTCTAAGCGGCTTCTCTCTAGGGAATTAAAATAGGATGCCCTTACACCTTTACAAGAAATGAAAGTTGAAAAGCTTAGCTTCTTCTTGAAAGCTTGATGCTCTTTGAAGTCCCTTGATTGCTCTTCAATGATGATTGCAAGTGAAAGCTCTAAACCCAAACTCAATAGATTTGCAAGTGCAAGGCAAGTTTGGAAAAATCAAAATCTTAAGCTTGAAAGGGTTGCAAGTTTGCTTGAATGCTTAAGAAGGTTTTTCAAATGATCAAGAGAGAGGAAATAATCATCTAGATGTTGTATAAATAGTCTCTCCTCAAAATATGACCGTTTGGGGGTGGAAATAACAAAAACCACAAATTAATTCAAATCCCAACGGCTCTTATTTGAGCTGTCGCAAGGTTCTCGGAGTTCCGAGAACCATTCTCGGAGTTCCGAGAAATTCTCGGAGTTTCGAGAAATATTCTCGGAGTTCCGAGAGAACGGCTAGAAAATGGAATTTTTCTACTGGACCATTTCTCGGAGTTCCGAGAAAATGGCCAGAAGCTACTGGACCATTTCTCGGAGTTCCGAGGGAACTCTCGGAGTTCCGAGCTCGGAGCTCCGAGAAAAATCTCGGAGTTCCGAGAAGCCTAAAAATCTGTATATTTTGAGATTTTATTTCTTGTTTGATTTTTGGCTTTTGGAACTCAACTCCTACGATAATTTTGGAATGTTTATGAGGGTCCCAACATGTTGGTCCACCACATAACCATTCACTAAACCTTTAAAGTTCTTTAAGTGTTTTTGAAAACTATTTTAAAAACACTTTGCCTTGACTTGGAAATCTAAAGAGACAGGATGTACAATGATACCTATGTAGCTTTTAACTTCTCTTTAGTCTTGGTCTTCCATCTTGTGTATGCTTGCTTGAGAGATGAGGTGAGCTTCACTTAGCTCCTTTGACTCTTGTATGGGATATCTCCAAGCATGACCATGTTGTGTGTTGGTTCCTTCAATGATCAATCCTATCTTAAACACAACACTTCAAAGCAAATTGATTAGTATTCAAAAACACAATCAATTATGTTTAGAATCATCAAAACAAGATAGGAGAGTAGACCTTTGGGCTTACAATCTCCCCCTTTTTTATGATGACAAACAAAATTGATTATGAGGTGTGTGTGGAGTGACATAGTAGGCAAGTGAATGCTAGAACTCCCCCTCAACATATGCACAAAAAAAATGATAGCAATTAAAAGCATATGGTGCATATAATCAATTGAATAGATAATCAATTTCAAACTTCTCCCCCTTTTGTCATCGACAGAAAAGGGTGTAAAAAATAAAGCAATTTAGGAGTAGATAAAGATTGAGTTAGGTACTCCCCCTAAATCAATGCTTATGGTATAAAAATATATAAAAATATATATAACCAAGTAATGCACATATACCTGTTCATGATCGAGATGTTGACATATATCAAAATGTTAGGTATTTTAATTAAAGTGAAAGTACCTCTCCAACTTAGAAAATTAAGAAGGCTAAGAGTACCAATTGAGTGATTTTTAAGATTAATATTTGACATCTCATTCATGCAGATACTACCAAACAAAGATGATATATATAAATACTATATAGATAAGCTGGTGAAAGGCACAAAGTATTTATTTGGCAATTTCTTTGACTTGATCCGCACTCCAAATGTTTAAGGCACTTCGGATATAACAAATTCTATCATCACTAAGGGGTTTTGTAAAGATATCCGCTAATTGATCTTCAGTGTTGATATATTTTAAGCAAATATCCCATTTTTGTGAGTGATCTCTAATGAAGTGGTGCCTAATCTCAATATGTTTTGTTCTTGAGTGTTGTATGGGGTTCTTTGTCAAGCTTATAGCACTAGTGTTGTCACATTGGATGGGAATATTTTCCATTTTAATTGCATAGTCCATCAATGTGCTTTTCATCCATAGGACTTGAGCACAGCAGGCTCCAACTGCCACATATTCTGCTTCTGTTGTGGACAGAGCTACTAAATTTTGCTTCTTGCTAAACCATGAAACAAGTGATTTACCCAAGAATTGACAAGTTCCACTAGTGCTTTTCCTATCTACTCTACATCCGGCGAAGTCTGCATCTGAATATCCGATGAGAGTAAAGGAAGATGATCTTTCATACCATAGTCCTAGACTTTGTGTTCCTCGTAACTACTTGAAGATCTTCTTGACTGCCGATAGGTGAGACTCCTTTGGATCCGATTGAAATCGAGCACAGAGACATACAGTAAACATAATGTCTGGTCTGCTGGCTGTCAAATAGAGTAAGCTACCTATCATACCCCTATACATCTTCTGATCCACAGATTTGCCAAATTCATCCTTTTCTAGCTTAGCAGTAGTACTCATGGGAATTCTTGATGTCTTACTGCTATCCATGCCATACTTCTTTAATAACTCCTTTGTATATTTTTCTTGATTTAAAAATATTCCATTTTTGTATTGTTTAATTTGGAGTCCTAAGAAATTGGTTAACTCACCCATCATGCTCATTTCAAATTCATTTTTCATTAAAGTTGCAAATTCATCACACAATTTTTGATTAGTTGAGCCACATAAGGTATCATCCACATATATCTGGACAAAGAGAATATCTTGATTTTCTCTTTTGATAAATAATGTTTTATCCACCTTTCCCATCTCAAATCCTTTTTCAACCAAGAAAGTGCAAAGCCTCTCATACCAAGCTCTAGGAGCTTGCTTTAACCCATACAAAGCTTTATCAAGCCTGAAGACATGATTTGGATGTTTGAAGTCTTCAAAACCTGGAGGTTGCTCAACATACACTTCCTCTTGGATATAGTCATTTAGGAAGACACTTTTGACATCCATTTGATATAATTTAAATCCTTTATGAGATGCATATGCCAAGAGTATCCTAATAGCCTCCATACGGGCAACAGGAGCAAATGTCTCATCATAGTCTATTCCCTCCTCCTGATTGTACCCTTGGGCTACAAGCCTAGCTTTATTTCTAGTGATAATTCCATTTTCATCCAATTTGTTTCTATACACCCATCTCGTGCCAATGACTGGATGATCACTAGGTCTAGGCACTAGCCTCCACACCTTGTTCCTTTCGAATTGACTTAGTTCTTCTTGCATAGCCATCAACCAATATTCATCCTTTTCGGCTTCCTTGATGGACTTAGGCTCTAATTCGGATAGGAACGCCAAGTTATTGCTCACACTACGATAGTATGATCTAGTTCTTACCGGCGATGTGGCATCACCTAAGATTTGGGATTCAGGATGATCTACCAATGTTCTCCTATCCCTAGGCAATGAGTCATCATTTTCATTTTCTACTTCCTCACTAGGTAATGTATGACTTGTAGATGCATGGGGAGGAGCACTTAATTTAGGTAAAAGATGGTCAATGGGTTCATCCTCATCATGTGGCATTTCTTGAGGTGTTGGCTCTCTCTCATCAAATGTCACGTGCATGGATTCTTCGACAACTAGGGTTCTTCTATTAAATACTCTATATGCCTTGCTATGTGAAGAGTACCCTAAGAATATTCCATCATCCGACTTCTTATCAAATTTGTGTAAATTATCTTTAATGTTTAAAATGAAACATTTACATCAAAACACTCTAAAATAGCTTATATTTGGTTTCAAGTTTTTCCAAAGCTCATAAAGTGTTTTCTTAGAAATTGGCCTTAAATATACCCTGTTTATGATATAGCAAGCGGTGCTAACCGCTTCCGCCCAAAAATATCTAGGGAGATCATTTTCATGCAACATAGTTCTAGCCATTTCTTGGAGAGTACGATTCTTTCTTTCTACAACTCCATTTTGTTGAGGTGTTCTAGGTGCGGAAAAATTATGTTTTATACCATGTTCATTACAGTAAGTGTCAAAATGTACATTTTCAAATTCCGTTCCATGATCACTTCTAATGTAAGAGATAGCAACACCTTTTTCATTTTGTATTTGATTGCACAATGTAAGGAAGTTTTCATAAGTTTCATCTTTGTGTGCTAGAAATATGACCCATGTAAATCGTGAGTAGTCATCCACAACTACAAACACGTACCTCTTTCCACCTAGGCTACTTGTCTTCATTGGTCCAAAAAGATCCATATGAAGTAGCTCCAAGGGGTAGGAAGTTGAAATCATATTTTTAGGTGCAAATGAGCTCTTCAATTGTTTTCCTAATTGACAAGTTCTACAAATGTGATCTTTGGTGTATTTGAACTTAGGCAATCCTCTAACAATTTCTTTTGAGGAGAGGGTCGAAATGAGTTTCATTCCGGCATGACCCAACCTCCTATGCCATAGCCAAGAATCCTCACTAATGGCATTAAGACAAGTCACATTTTGGAGTCTAAGATCATCTAGTCCAATTGTGTAAATGTTATTGTCTCTAGAACTTATGAATTTTACTTTTCCATCTATCTTATTTTTAACAATGCATTTATCGGGACTGAAGACTACTTCAAACCCATTATCACATAATTGACTAATGCTAATAAGATTATGGGACAAGCCATCAACAAATAGTACATCATGTATGGGAGAGGTAAAGTTACCTATGGTGCCTTCACCTTTGACTTTTCCTTTCTTATCATCTCCAAAGGTAACGTCTCCACCATCCTTGAGTGATAGGGATGCGAATTGAATAAGGTCTCCTGTCATGTGTCTAGAGCATCCACTATCAAGGTACCATGTGTTCTTCTTGTTATGGCTTTTAAGGCATACCTACATATGAATAGGCAAGTGAGATCCCTTAGGTACCCAAATCTTCCTAATCTTGCTATGTTCATTTATTTTCACTTTAGAGTTCAATTTGATTTTATCTTGTTTAGCATGCAAGCAAGAAACCTTGTAATGACCTTCTAGACCACAATAAAAACAAATCTTGGTACTACTAGAAGAAGCCTTTTCAAGTTTGTTTTTATAGTTAGATATTGTAGTATTCCATTTATGTCCAAGTCCACTTTTGTCACTTGACATTCTTTGTATATTAACAAGCTTATCCAATTTCAATGAACTATTTTCAAATTTTTCAAAAAGTTTCTTTAGTTCATCATATTCAAAAGATAGTTTACCATTTTCATGATGTAGCTTGTTGTTTTCATTAGAAAGTTTTTGTCGGTTTTCATTTAAGATTTTGATAGAAGCATTTAACTCATGAATTTCTACTTTGTATTTTTCATTTTTATCATCTAAAAATTCATGATCTTTCTTTAACCAACCAAATTCTTTTGTCATGTTAGCAAGAGAATTTTCAAGTGATGCAATTTTATCGAATTGAATTTCAAGTTCATCATTTGCATTTTGTAAGGAATCTAGAACTTCTTTTAAGACAATGACATCATTTAAAGTGTTTACCTCGTTATTGTCGTTTGTTGAGGCCATGAAGCACACGTTCCTTGCTATCAAGCAATCTTCGCCATCATTTTGTTCGCCTTCGCTTTCAATTTCCTCATCCCAAGTGGCGGTCATTCCTTTATTGCCTTCTCTTCTCTTGAAGCGGTTGGTTGAAGAAGGCTCATTGTTGAGTGGACAATCCGGGCGAATGTGTCCAAGCTTCTTGCAACCGTAGCATCGGGGTTGAGAAGATCCATCACCAAGTTCTTCTTTCTTCTTGAATGGAGGATTTGTCCTTCTATTTCTCATGCCTCCCATATTCCTTTGCAAGAATTTGATCCTTCTTGTTAAGAGGGCAACTTCATCTTCCATGTCTTCCTTTGTATCTTCATTTTCACCTGCATTACAAGCAAAAGAAACTCCTTTTCCTTTTTCAATTTTAGTTTCAATTTCGGGTGCTTTTGTTTTGAAAATCATCTCATGGGTGATCAAGGACCATATTAGTTCATCTAGGTTTAATGTATTCATGTCTTTGGCTTCCGTGATTGTGGAGGTTTTGGATTTCCATGACAAAGGTAGGGACCTAAGGATTTTGGTCACTAAATCTCTATTAGAAAATTGTTTTCCAAGACCTCTTAGTCCATTTACAAGGTTGGTGAATCTAGTGTGCATGTCGGCAATTGTTTCATCGGGTGTCATTTGAAAGAGTTCATATTGCCGAAAAAGATGATTCATTTTAGATTCTTTGACTTGATTGGTTCCTTCATGGGTGACCTCTAAGGTATCCCAAATTTTCTTAGCCGAATTCAAATTTGATACTCTATTGAATTCTAAGGGAATTCATAGCTTTGGCATTATAATTTGAAGCTTGTTGTTCGGCTTCGGTCCAATCATATAGATTTCTTGTGGGTAATGTGTATTCATTATTAATTGCTCTCCACATTTGATAATCTTGGGTTAAAAAGATTTTCATTTTAGTTTTCCAAAAACCATAGTTTGTTCCATCAAAATAGGGTGGCCTAGTGTTTGAGTAACCTTCATGGTGTTGAGGATGGTTTGCCATTTTATTTTATTTTTTGAATCTTTACTCTAGACCGGTTAGGGTTTTAAAAAATTAGAGACGAGGCTCTGATACCAATTGAAATAAACAAGAGGGGGGTGAATTGATTTTAACACTTAATTAGCCCTTTTGAAAATTAATTATAAACCCTAATTTGAATTTTCTTCTCTTGATTGAATTTTTGGTTAGTGCAAGTAAGATTAAGAGACAAAGTGAAATGTTAAACCAAAAAGAATGAAAGTGCAAGATAATGAAAGAGACACACCGATGTATAGTGGTTCGGGCAAAGCCCTACTCCACTCTTCTTAAGATCGTCCTTAAGGATTTCCACTATGCGAGACCTCCACGATGCCCGGCTCCGAGGCGGTTACACTTCCAAGGGATATTAAATGAGGATGCCCTTACACCTTTACAATGACTCTCCTTCTTCGCCGAGTTCTAAGCGGCTTCTCTCTAGGGAATTAAAATAGGATGCCCTTACACCTTTACAAGAAATGAAAGTTGAAAAGCTTAGCTTCTTCTTGAAAGCTTGATGCTCTTTGAAGTCCCTTGATTGCTCTTCAATGATGATTGCAAGTGAAAGCTCTAAACCCAAACTCAATAGATTTGCAAGTGCAGGCAAGTTTGGAAAAATCAAAATCTTAAGCTTGAAAGGGTTGCAAGTTTGCTCGAATGCTTAAGAATGTTTTTCAAATGATCAAGAGAGAGGAAATAATCCTCTAGATGTTGTATAAATAGTCTCTCCTCAAAATATGACCGTTTGGGGGTGGAAATAACAAAAACCACAAATTAATTCAAATCCCAACGGCTCTTTTTGAGATGTCGCAAGGTTCTCGGAGCTCCGAGAAATTCTCGGAGTTCCGAGAGAACGGCCAGAAAATGGAATTTTTCTACTGGACCATTTCTTGGAGTTCCGAGAAAATGGCCAGAAGCTACTGGACCATTTCTCGGAGTTCCGAGAAGCCTAAAAATCTGTATATTTTGAGATTTTATTTCTTGTTTGATTTTTGGCTTTTGGAACTCAACTCCTACGATAATTTTGAAATGTTTATGAGGGTCCCAACATGTTGGTCCACCACATAACCATTCACTAAACCTTTAAAGTTCCTTAAGTGTTTTTGAAAACTATTTTTAAAACACTTTGCCTTGACTTGGAAATCTAAAGAGACAGGATGTACAATGATACCTATGTAGCTTTTAACTTCTCTTTAGTCTTGGTCTTCCATCTTGTGTATGCTTGCTTGAGAGATGAGGTGAGCTTCACTTAGCTCCTTAGACTCTTGTATGGGATATCTCCAAGCATGACCATGTTGTGTGTTGGTTTCTTCAATGATCAATCCTATCTTAAACACAACACTTCAAAGCAAATTGATTAGTATTCAAAAACACAATCAATTATGTTTAGAATCATCAAAACAAGATAGGAGAGTAGACCCTTGGGCTTACATACAGTGATATATGTTTCTAAATCAGAAGCCTTTGTTTCTCTTTCAGCAACAATCTTTTCAACCTTTTCGAAAATGGGTTACTTGCAAATGCAAACACACCCCACCAAAAAATATACACGATCATCATTACATTATAGGCACTCAACAAAGAAAACCCAATTAAAATCAGCTTCCAAATCAACATAAAAAGGATCAAATAATAAATAAACTATTACAATTCTCAATTAGTTAAGTAACCAAAGCTTGCTATATGTAACAACTTCTAGAAAGGGTGAAGGGTCTGTTCGTCGGATTTTGAAAAGATGGAGCGGTTTTGGGCTCTTTTCTTTTTGAATTTTGAGAACAAAGTGCCTAGGACTCAAATCGGGTTTGGACCGTCTAGTTTACTCCCATATGGTTCTCAAAATCCAAAATGAACATGGCTTGCTTGTTCTACTCCCAATGAGTTTAGAGAGCAAATGAGTGATATGGGTTGAGAATGAGAGAGAGAGTGAGAGCATACCTTTGGGCCTTTGGCAACTTGCGCAAAAAGGGATAAAAATGTTGAGATGGATAAGAGAGAGACCTAAATTATAAAAAAAATGCAATTTAAAAACCTTAAATTTAAATTATGAGATTAATTTAACCTGCTAATCGGGATGAAGCCGAAAGGCAAGGTACAATATATAGAGAGGGAGTTAAAAGGGGGAGGGGAATCATTGAATCCTAATCTTTAGACATAAATTAATAGATTAATTAGCATGTAAAACCGTTTATTAACTATCATGTAAAGGGATTCTATGGTGTAAACCGGTTGCTATAGTGTAAAACGGTTGTGGACCCCGATCCGAGATAGAGGCGAGCGAGGGAACGGGTCTCTAGCACCCCCTGGATCATCCACGTGTGAAGGAGAGCTCTGCCAAGGAACTCTTAAAACGGATGCCACCCTCATAGCATAGCACGAGTGGCGATATAAAAAGAAAGAGATATGTCTCGATCCGGAGCCAAGGCTCGAATCGAAGACATACCTAAAATAAACTCAGAGTCGCCATCCATGGATATGCCATGGAACCCCAAAATCAAATCCTCTGTGCAATGGATAACCAGAAATATATATGGGTTCGTGCCTGGTTACGAATGGAGAAGGTTTGAGAGCACCTCCAATTCGTCCGAATGCAAGCACTTGGTCTCTTATGCCATTTATTATTAACTCCAAAGAAGTTTGGGTTAAAATCATGTGAAATGGGAACAATCCTCAGGAGTCGTCTACCTAAGCATGCATTTCCTGAGGATAAAGTAATAAGCACACATAAAATAAAATGAAAGATGTGTCATCTAAGCATAGCTAGGTTATGAGTGACATGCCTAATGGGTGTCTAAGTTCTGATGTGCAAACACATGCAAGCTATAGCTAAAGGTATAGGATCAGTACGAGAAAGTAAGAAAACATATCAAAACATATAATAACAACACGATAAATCCTAAAACTCTAAAACATTTGCCCGAATCTTCGGATGGTCTGGTATTCATCCAAAGAAGCATACGTATCCCCGCCTCCATGAGAATCAAGGCAACGTAGTTCTTCACGCCTATTCTAAGCTAGGATGCCTAAGACACCTAGACCTCTATCCTAGACTCGATCTAAAAGACCGGACTAGTTATTAAAATTTCTTGTTCGATTATTTAAATTCCCGTGAATGGTGGATTTTAGGACACCCTATATGCCCTAACTAAATGCAGATTAGCCCTAAGCTAATGCAGGTGATTCCTACAACCTATGTGTAACTAGGCTGTATTTCCTAAGAAAAAGCAAGGGTGGACTAGCGTATCCTACTCTAGTCATCACTTGGCGATGTGGATCGCCGACTGACCGGACGGATGCGCTCCTATAACTCTAGGACAAACCCCTAACTCTAAAACAAGCACACAACAAACAATCAAACAAACGACCTATCAAAAGAAAAGCCTAACTCTAAAACTCTTTATCTAGGAGAAACTCTTAACTCTAGAGGAAGATCTTTTGAAAATGAGGTTTTAAAGGTTTGCTTATTCAAAAAGATTTAAAATGTTATTTATAAAAGTTTGGCTGGACTTGGGATATAGATCCCAAGCTGCACTACGTACCTCGTGGAAGAGGATCAAGCCAACGTAGTTCGAATGGCGAACTCTCCTAATTAAAACCTAACAATCCAAAAGATTTAAGGTTTTTAATGTTTTTCAAATGTTTTTGATATTTTTAAAGTTTTCAATATTTTTGGATTTTAAAACTAACTTTTTCCAATGTTTTTGAAGTTTAAAGAGTTTTCATCCTTTTGGTCAAAGACCTAAGGGAATACACAGAGCAACACCCTAGGGCCAAACCCTAGGGTCAAAATAGGAGAAACTCCTAAACCAGGTAAACTAAAGTCAAAGATGAGGAAATGATCTAAGATCACAAATAAGAAAAAAAAACTCTAATGAGATTGTGCTAGTCTATAACAAAGAAGAACGACAACAATATTAAAGAGAAAATTCTAACTAAAAACACTGCCAAAAACGAAGGTAAATGAGCCAAAGACTCTCGAATAACACTCCTAAAAGGACAAATGAGTCAAGGACTCTCTAATAATACTACCAAAAGATGAATGAGTCAAAGACTCTCTAATAACATTGCTAAAGGACGAATGAGTCAAAGAATCCCTAATAAAGACAAATGAGTCAAAGACTCTCTAATAATACCAACTAAGAGACGAATGAGTCAAAGACTCTCTAATAATACCAACTGAGAAAATGAGTGAGTCAAAGACTCTCTAATAATATCAACTAAGAGACGAAAGCGTAAACAACTCTCTAATAATACCGACTAAGAGACGAAAGCGTCAAAGACGAATGAGTCAGAGACTCTCTAATAATACCGACTAAGAGACAAAAGCAGACTCTCTAAAGGGAGAGGCTCTAAGCAACGAGGCTTGTCCCCAGAGGAGAGCTGCCTAACGAGACAAAGCATGTCTTCTAAGCAAAGGAGGGGAGCGCTACTCGGACCGGAGAGGTCCCCTAAGGATGGGCTGCTACGGACACCATAATGTCTTATCATATATATATTTTTTTTATAATAGTAAAACAACCATGAAAATAAACAGCATGTCATGAACTTAGCTCCAAAACCTTTGCAAAATTAACACAAGAAATTTTTGTAGCCGCCCATAAAACAGAAATTGCAAATCGAACTGATGCAGAAAACTAATGCTATCATACTCATTCATGAAAAATTTTAAACTATGATGATGACCTACTCGGATAACAAAGAAACCATATCCTTATATAGCAGATTCACCTTGACCTGCTCTATTTTTTTCTTGAAAAACATTACGGCACCAAAATCCAAGATAAAAGGAGCTTAAACCAGCAAAGCAATTCAAACAAGAAATCACATCTTATTATCATAACATTTGAGATTAAGTATAGATGCATATGATCACAACTCACATGGGGATTATGGATAGCATCTCAATAATCGATTAACGAGCAATTAAGACTAAGGGAACAATAATAAAAGGAATGAGCAATATAACATTCAAGCTCTTTAGCTACAAAAGTGATCTAAACATTTTGGAAATTTTGCCACTGGATTTAGATATAGAAGGCAAAATGGAATGAACTTGCAACAGTTTTATGTCCGCACAACATTTATATCATCAACATAACCAAACACGGATTTCTATTAACCTCCAGATGCCAAGAAAGATGACGAAATCGATTAATTGAAAAGGAAACCATTGGATCAAAATAGGAATAAAGCAAGGACCAAAAGAAGAATTGCAGATCTATAAATTCCACATCGATTTGAAACCAGAATCAAAGCGTTAATCACGCACAAAGCATGTCAACAAAATCATCAACATGAATTTATAACAAGAAGATTAAAAGCAATTTTACCTCCGTGATTTACCTTTTCCCTTCGATTTCTAGCTTCCAGATTTATAATAAATTCCGACAAGATCGCCAAACTCCGGTCAGATCTGAGCTCTGGCGAGCTTAGCCGGATTTTGATCAGAAATATGATCAGAGAAGAAACAAAACGAAGTAGGGTTTGAAATTGGGGCTCTTCTCTCTCTCTCTCTCTCTCTCTCTCTCTCTCTCTCTCTCTCTCTCTCTGTGTGTGTGTGTATTTCTCCTCTTTTCTCAGATCTGAGATCTCAGATCTGAGATTTCTCTGTATTTCAGATCTAAAAACAAAATCAGATCTGAAAACCTACATGAAAATAAATAAAGGTTTTAATGGAGAAGGAATGGTGGATATGGTTGTAAAGCAGAGGGCGATTGAGATGGTAGTAATAGGGGTGATTGACGAAGAAAATGATCGGATTTGGTTCGGGTTGGCCGGAGATAGGCCGGAGAAGAAGGGCAGAGAATATGGGTTTTCTGGTTCGGGGTGGGTTTGATGGATGTGGTGATCGGAGGTGGTTGGGCAGTGATGGGGACAGTAATGGCCTCTCCTCCCCCTCTATGTCTTCTCCAAAATTGAAGAGAAAACCTCTCTTCCTGCAACTCTCTCGTTCTCCCTCTGCTCTCTTTCTCGAACGAAAAAATGAGAATCCTCCCTTTCTCTGTTCTTCATTTTTTTTTATATTAAAAATCTGGATGCTGATATCCGCACTACCCATTCGATGGGCGCACAAATGTTGATGGGCGTGCGAATCAAGCGCGGCCCGGACGGGATCATGTACCCCCCTTTTACATATAACTGATATATTTACCTCTTTTTTCCATTGGACAACCCTCTTTTCAGATGAATTCACTCCCCTTTTTGGTCTGCATTGCGCTCACTCTCCTGGCTCGTTCACTGAGCAAACGCGCTCGGATCTTGGCAAAATTTTATGGAGACCTACAGGGGACCTTAAGCTATGCTGGGGTTAAATTTGGGACACCCATTCACTCTTTGGACGGGGCTTCGCACAAATACAGCGAACTTGGGTCCGGTCAAAATGAGGTGTCTACAACGGTATATTAAGCATCGTGTAAAACGGGATGCAGTGAATCTGCAAGAAGATATTAATGCTGATTTTAAGGGATATTCTTTAAATACGAAAGGAAGTAATAACGTGGTGGGATACGAAAAGTCAGGAGAGACGTGGGGTGTATCTGCTAATTTAAAGGGGTGTTACTGCCCATTTAATTTAATCGATACGTAGAAGAAAGAGAAAGAAACGTATTTTTTTATTAAAGTTTTGAAGATTTAATAGCTTCCTTATTGGAGATTTATTTGGTGAGAGAGATTTATGAGAGGGAAAGAGATATTATAGGAGATTTAATAGCTTTAAAATAGCTATATGCAGGAGATTTAATAGCTTCCTTATTGGAGATTTATTTGGTGAGAGAGATTTATGAGAGGGAAAGAGATATTATAGGAGATTTAATAGCTTTAAAATAGCTATACGCTGAACTTGGGAGTATAGTAGGGTGCCACGTGGCACAACCACAGCTTAGAGGATTCTGCTTTACTTTTATATATATATATATATATATATATATGATGGGTGGCTCTCAAGTTGTTTGTGGGTACAAATGTACAATCAAATTAGGAAACTGATATTTTGAACGGTTTTAAAAACATTGTGACTAATCTCTATTAATTTTCTAGATTAACATGGAGAAATAGAAGGGGAAAAATGTAGTCCTCATATAAGAGGAGACAAGCACTGGATTTGCCTGGAATTACCTCATAGAGTGAAGAGTAGTGGCAAGTAGTGTTTGGTTGTGCTAGAGAGTACGTAATGGAATAAGTACGGGGTGTCATTACCAATATAGGTAGAGGAGAGAGGGGGATGGGAAGAGAGAAAGAAAAAAAACACTATTCCCATGAATTTTATAATCTGGATTGTAAAATCCTGAATTTACAACCTGAAACCTGGTTTTTACAACCCTATATTGAAAAGCGTTGTTTTAGCTTATAAAATCCAGAATTTTGCAAACTTGAATTATAAAATCCATGTATCCAAATGGCACCAGAGTGTTTTGAACTATTTTACCATGAGGCTTGTCTATTGTAAATTTTAGATTAAAGAGTAAAATTGAAATTTACGGCAAAAGCAAATATGTTGGAAATTTTAAATCAAAATCAATGTTTATTGTTTTATGAAAAGACTTTGTGATATTCTAGGATAGTTATAGTGTGTTGAAAATGCAACAGTACCCTTGTATGTTTTCTAGAGCTCTTAATGTCTAAGCTTGAATTTAGAAGAGTCAATGAAGAGTTTCTATATGTAGGATGCTTATAAGACTCATGGGGACTGTCACGCCCCGAACCCAGAATTTTAGGTATGGCGCACGTGACAGCCGCCGCACGCCCATAGGGTCGCCCCCACAAGCATGCAAGGCTCCTTACAATCAACTATTCTCAACATTCAGAGCGACTAATAATTGTGGAAATTTTAGTCTCAATTAAGGCTCAAAGGAAATACATATATAGGTCCATAAGTCTAAATCCAAACAATTCTTATTCGACGACAATCTCCTTAATAAAGTAACAAAAGTCTCTAACTGGAATAATGAAAGAAAGCAAGAAATTTCTTAAACTCCAATCCAAGTGCCTGAACTCAGTAAGTCTATTGCCGCTCGTCTGTATCTGAAAATTGTTAAACCACATAATGAGCTAACAGCCCAGCCGGTTTTCCAAATCTAAGCTAGCTAATAGGAAAACAAAAACAATGCTAGTGCGGAAAAGAAGTAACATGCCATAAAATTTTAGTCTATACAGAAATTGATAAGAAGCAAGAAAATCATTTCTACATAAGCTATATAAGAAAAATACATGCTTTTACAAAAACGGTTCCAATCGCTCGGTTATGCAGTTTTCCACTTTGGAAAAAATGACAAGAATATATATTTTCAACCACTTGGTTTTGCAGTTTTCCATTTAGAAAACAAATACTTAACAGTCTTCTCTATGGCGAATTTCCAACCTTATTGGCAAGTAGCGTAACTCAAGGAGAACACTCGTTCGCAGGACTCACAGGTCCTAAAGCGCGCAATGTAATATTATCAATAGCCAGAGGACTCCCTACTGGCCGCCCGAGATCAACCTTACGGGCAAATAAACTCGACCGGTCAACGTGATCACATCCAGTGTACTCACCCACTGGCAGGTTGAGCACTAGATCCCCACCAGAGATCAACCTTATTGGCAGCATCCATTCAATACTAAGACTGTATACAAATATAGAGAAAAGCAATTTAATGTTTTCAATACCATGCCATAAATTTTGAAGACGTTTCAAACAATTGGGGGCCCCCCCGTTCCAAACCATTGAAACCATATCATATGTAGAATGCTTTTCAATAGTGTTTCATGAATTTGAGTTTCCTAAATCATGTTAGTCACAAAGATCTTTTTTTGTATAAATAAGGAAGCATGTTAAGACTAAAGCATTTCATGGATAATGACAATTCAACCATTAGTATGACATGCTAAAAGAGATCAGTGAGAAACCTTTCCAAAACAAGTTCCATATAATGGACTGCAAATAAAGCTTGCAACAAATCTAAGTATATGGAATATATGTAATACACTGACATAGCGTAGGATCACCTACCTTATGCACTATCTCCAGAAATTTCCTTTGCAAGGTCAAGTCCCACGAAGATCTTCCTAGAGCGTAGAGAGATGTGATGTAAAGTAAGTGGCTGAAATGAAAGAAAAGCTTAGAGTTATATAGGACTGTTGGGGTAGAAGGTTACTCACCTCTCGTTACAAAGACCAAGCAATAGAAGGCTTTCTCCCGGTTGAGAAGGAACGACGACAACCAATTGTAGTCGTGTCAAAGGCGACTACAAGTATTTTATGGAGGGTCCCGAGACAACGAGCTTCCTCTTGCACTTTCCACCAAAGACGACACAGAACTTCCAAGGTATTTCAAAAGCCCAAGAAAGGAGGCTAAACGATGCAAATGAAGGGTGGATCGGGGCTGAAACAACTAGCAGTAATGGCTGTTTGTATTGAATTAGAATCCATTGGCATTGATTTTAGGGGATGATGTAGATGAGGGCACAAATACAAAGGATGGCTGCTGTCATTCAAGGAAGAGGAAAAATGATGCCTTCAAAGAGAACCGATCTAGTCTCTGATATAACCTTCACTTGAGGGAAAAGACCAACAATGGTCTCTCCACCAAATCCACCCCCTTCTAATAGATGATAAGAAAATGACTTATTTTCCATAAAGGCTTGATTTGTAAGAAAAGCTTGCCTTGATCGACCATGCAACAATTAAATTTGATTTGGCAAAATTTCCTTGCTTGTATATGACAAAAAGGTAAGCAATTTACTTGGTTTAGGTAACTTGCCTTCCTTGCCGATGGCCAACCCAACACACCAATCCAAATTGCCTTGCTTGCCCACCTTGCTATATTTAGTTAAGAAAATAATTGGCTAATCTTATTGCAACAAATCATGGCCATCCAAAATTCAAAGAAGGCACTAACGAATTTGGTCATTCTCTCCTACTTTCCCTTTATAAACAAGATTGATATGGGAATATCATTCTTCACACTTTCCTTTAAGAACTTCTATTTAGGATCGTACAGTACCTTACTAGTCCAATAATCATCATGGCCTAAAGAGCACAAAAAAATCTTATTCTTACTTTATTCAAGGCCTTTGCTTAAAAGCATAGCTACTTTTAGTAAAACATCAAATACCGGATTTTGATAATGACACCCTACTAAAAAAAATAACACTTTTAAAATTACCCTATTTTAGAGGCATGAGTTTTGGAAGGGACACTCATTTCCAAGCAAATATTCCTAATTTAGATTTTGGAACCGACGCTCATTCCAAAGACATTTCCAAGCAAATATTCCTAATTTCGATTTTGGTAACGACACTCATTCCAAGGAAATTAATCATAAGTCCATTTGATAATAACACCCATTACAAGTAGTTAAAACATGTTCAAGCATTGGGGCTGGGTGTTACAGGGACTACAACACAAAGCATTTAATATATTTTTAGAAAACTAGAATTAGTAGAATTCCCCATAAGGAAACAAGATCCTCTGAGAGAAAGACCGCCGGCAAATACGATTCGATCTTGCACAAATTAACAGAAAAGTAAAACATTAAAACAAGCTATAAGATGAACACCAGGATCTTCCGTGGGTCGGCCAAGCCTACATCCATTTCATCTTTCCGATGTGGGATTATTGCTTTTGCGTGGAACCCCCAACAATATCCCCTTCCACGCGGAAGCAATATTGTGGACAATCTCCCATATCCACGCTGCGGCGGGAACCACGAGATCTTCTCTAAGGGAACTTCACCCTCCTCAAAGGTACACTGGGGTTGCCGAGATCTTCCCCAAAGGACTTTTCTTTTCCATCCCCTGAGGAAACACCAGGGTTACTATGCCCTAGGTCTAATGCCACTTGTTAGGACTAGGTGAGAACTCCCCCTTGAAAGCTAGCGTTTAACCCATCCACATCCATTTCATCTTTCTGATGTGGGATATATGCTTTTGCGTGGAACCCCAACATTTTATTTGATGTATCATGATTCGTGAAGTCCAGTAGCATGTATAGTGGAGCACACTTCTTAGGATGATCCACACCGTTAATTTGATAGGCACAACATAAATAGGCTGTACCGTCCGAGCTGTAGAGGTTTCTATAATGTACATCCGGTCCCTCTACAGATCAGAAGGTTAGGATCATCCTATAAAGATGATTTAGGTGTACGGCCTATTTACATTTTAGCCCATCAAATGAACGTTTTGGATATCCAAATTAGTGATCGTCTATTTCACAGATCTAACAATTGGAATGAGAATAGAAAAACCAAAAAAGCATATTTATTATCACTCATCCAATACAACTCCAATACAATTAGGGCTACAAAAGGACTAGAAAGAGGCTTAAATTATAGGGAAATGATTTCCCCCCCTTCATTGCACACTTAATAATCTTATTTTTTAGAGACGTAACTCTTTGATCAGATTCTCCAAGTTCATGTAAGAAGAGCCTCCTTTCTTTGTAGCTCTCTCTGCACTCTCCTTCCACTCCCTAGCCTTCTTCCTCATCTCCTTCCCCTTCTCTCCTTGCATCAACTCCCTAACAAGACAGTCCACTTGCTCCCTCTTAACCTCTTGGCTAACCTCCATTCCAATCCCCCACTCACAGCAAGCGAATCGGCAATTCGTCGGTTGCTCCCCACAAAATGTCCAACAAATCATCGGCACCCTGCCACATATACTCTCTAGCAAAGAATTCCACCCACAATGCGTTAGAAACCCTCCAATTGAAGGGTGGGCAAGCACTTGCTCTTGTGGGCACCAACCCGGGAAGAAGCCCCTCCCTTCGACCTCCTTAAAGAAATCCTCCATTAGGACCGCGGATTCCCCCCTCACAAGATCAGGCCTAATGACCCACAAGAAGGATTGCTTACTTTTTTTTTTGAAGAAGGCAACAGAATATGAATATATAGATGAATAAGCAGAACCGAGATGGTCCTGAAGGAACAATGAGAAAAGAAAATAGCAATACAAGAATTCAAGGGGGGAGATAGTCAAAGCACTCCAACTCGGCCCGAGAAACACCGCTCTTAGCCAGGGAGTCGGCTGCCACATTGGCTGATCTCCGGACATGCTGAAAGACCATGGAGAAGCCCTTAACTCTATCCTCTATCTCCTCAAAGAAAGGCACAAGTCGCCAAGGGGGAGAAGCGGCTCCCGAAAGCCAGCGAATAACATTTACAGAGTCGCCTTCGACTATAAGTCTGTCGCACTCCAAGCACGGCATGGAGAGAATCCCGCTGTGTACGGCTCTAACCTCCGCCTCAGTCGAGTCTGCAAATCCAATAGGCCCCGAATAGGCCCAAATGATTTCCCCTTTGTAATTCCGACATAACCCCCCCACTCCTGCCGCTCCTGGATTGCCGATAGAGGAACCATCAAAATTGAGCTTCAGGGATCCCGGCGGAGGGGGAGACCAGGAAGGTCGAGTTTTCACTTTGGTAACTGATTCCATACAGATGGTTGGCCACCCTTCCCAGAGGGCATAAGCAGAAACAAACCGAAAAAGAGGAAGAGAACGGGCCCAGGAGATGACCGCTGCTACCACCTGAATATAAATCCAATATGGGGACCTGACCTTCCCTTCGAAGACACGCGCATTCCGCTCTTTCCACAAGAACCACCAGGAGGCTAATAGACACATCTTCCACAGAATTCTGCCTTTCCTCTTCCACGGAGCCCAGTCCCAACTCCGAATAAATTCAGCCATAGAATTGGAAGGAACCCAACTGACTCCGAACCGAGTAAAGAGAAGACCCCAAATATATGAAGCAAACTTGCAATGTATAAAGAGGTGGTCAATGGATTCTCCGGCGGAGAGACATAGAGGGCAGTGATCCACCAGCCACATTCCTCTCTTCCGCAAGAAATCCATCGTCTGAATTCGGCCCCAGCTTACCGACCACCCAAAGAAAGCAACTCTCGGAGGGCACGCTTGGCGCCAAACCGCGGAGGACGCATGTTCCACTAGATGGGGGATCAGATGGTGGTAAAAAGATTTGACGGAGAAAATCCCCGACGGATTCCAAATCCAAATTCGACGATCTACGCCCGAAGACTTGATGAAGCAAGAGTCCAATAAGGAGATGAGGGCGTTGTAAGCGCTTAACTCTCGAACAAAGAAGGCTCTTCGGAACTTAGGAGCCCACGCCACTTGCCCTTGGACCCGATCAAAACATTCTGATACCCAAGCCTCTTTCTGAGATGAAACAATAAATAAGTCAGGAAACAAAACTAGGAGAGAATCAGCCGAACACCAAGGGTCCTGCCAAAACCGAATTCGATCCCCCCTATAAACTCTGAAGCGAACTCCAGGGGCAAATAAAGACTTCAACTGCAAGATGTCCCTCCATACCGTGATCCCTTTGCTTTTAAAATTATCAACGGATTCCCAATTCCCAAGAGATGAACCATACTTACTGGCTATGACCCGGACCCACAAAGAGGAGTGTTCTTCGCCATATCTCCATAGCCACTTGCCCATAAGGGCCTGATTAAAGAGCTGGACCCTCCTGATACCCAAACCTCCATTTTTAATTGGCGAGCAGACTAGACTCCATTTAAGCAGGGAGACCCCCTTGGAAGACCTTGAACCACCTCACAGAAATCGTCTCTGAATTTGCTCTATGCGCTTAGCAACAGAAGCGGGACAGTGAAAAAGGGATAGAAAATAAATCGGCATATTAGAGAGAATGGCCTTTATTAGCACCAATCTACCTCCTTTGGAAACCAACCGGCGCTTCCAGGTGGCCAACCGACGCTCAATCCTTTGTATAATAGGAGCCCATAGGTTGTGCCTCGGACGGCCCACTCCGAGAGGAAGACCCAAATAGGTAGCGGGAAAGACATCTAGCCCACAGCCCATAATTCTGGCGAAGGAGGATGCATCGCTCTCAGAGACATTAATCGCATACAACCGAGATTTGCCAAAATTGGATCGTTGACCCGAGACCATCTCATAACAACGAAGCATGGCTTTAAGGTTGAGAAGCTGGGAGATGACCGGAGAACATAATAGAAGGGTGTCATCCGCAAACTGAAGTAGCGAGACTTCCACCTTACTATCTCCAATAAGGAACTCTTTATAGAGCCCCATGGCACTACCTTTTTTCAGTAAACTGCACAGGGATTCGGCCACGATCAGGAAAAGAAAAGGAGAGAGAGGGTCACCTTGCCGCAAGCCTCTAGAGGATTTGAAAAATCCTTTTGCTTAGCCGTTGATGAGAACAGAAAACCATGCGGATGATAAACAATTCCGGATCCACCCTCTCCACCTTGCCCCAAAACCCATTCGACCCATAAGATAATCTAAAGCGGCCCAATCCACACAGTCATATGCTTTCTCCATATCAAGCTTGCATAAGATGCCGCCTTCCCCTATCCTCCGGTAATAGTCAATGGCTTCATTTGCTGTTAATGAACAATCAAGAATTTGACGATTGCCTAGAAAAGCACTCTGATTTACCGAGATAATAGATGGAAGAACCACTTTGATACGGTCCGCCAGCACCTTCGCAAGCACTTTGTAGAGGCTGCCCACCAAGCTAATCGGGCGAAAATCTGATACTTTTGTGGCGCCATCAACTTTTGGAATAAGGACTAGAAAAGTTGCCCCCGTCCCTTTGTCGAGAAGAGCACCCTCAAAAAATTCTAGAAAAAAACGAACAAGATCCGATTTGACTGTTTCCCAACATGTCTGAAAGAATGCCAAGCAGAAACCGTCAGGGCCAGGGGCTTTATCCTGAGCCAGAGAGGACAGAGCGATTCGGATTTCCTCCTCAGAGAAGGGGATTTCCAATCCGGCAGAGGCTTCCAGGCTCAAACTTGTAAAACAAATGTCTTGGGGAATTGGGCGAACAAGCCCATCAGCGGAGTATAATGATCGATAGAAGGCAATAGTTTCTCCAATAATCCTCTCCCGGTCAGATACAACCGCCCCCTCCACTTCTAAAGACTCAATTCGGTTCCTTCGTCTGCGAGCACTGGCTATGGCATGGAAGAAGGCTGTATTTTTATCCCCCTCCAACAACCACTTGACTCGGGATTTTTGCCGCCAAGAGATTTCTTCAAGCATTAACAACTCTTTATGTTCTTGGCGGAATCTTCCTTGTTGCTCCCCTCCGCCGAGGCCAATCCACTATCAGCCAATGAATGAATCTCCATCAACCGGTCCTCAAGAATCTGCTTCCTGCCGAGTGCAATCTCTTTCTGCTCCTTAGCCCATGCTTTTAATTTCCCTTTGATGAACCTTAATTTTTTGCCAATAACGACATCACTGGGTCCCGTGAAGACACATTCCGACCACCATCGGACTAACTGAGCCTCCAAGAGGGGATTTTCCAGCCAAGCCAATTCAAACCGGAAGGGTGGGGGGGCCCAGGACTCCATTTTCGGGGACAAAAGAATAGGGCAATGGTCGGAGACAGAATGGGGTAATGCCTGCTGGTAAACTTCGGAGATAGCTGCCAACCAGTCGCCCGATAAAAGAAACCTGTCAAGCTGGCTCCGGTTCGAACCTCTTGCCCACGTGAAAGATGAACCACCCAAAGGTATATCAGCTAGCTCATTGATCGCGATAAAATCAGCAAAAGTTCTCATACCCACATTAATGCGCTGACCCCCAAGTCGATCTCTTGAATCTAGAACTTCATTGAAGTCCCCCCCAATGCACCAAGGAGCGGAACATAGGCCACGTATCTGATTTAATTCTTCCCAAAAAGAACACTTCTCAGAAGGGGACAAAGGACCATAGACTCCTGAGAATAACCAGACTGAATTATCATTACATTTTCGGAAGGCTACAGAGAGAGAGAAGACTCCTCGCCAAACATCCGAACTGGCCCACAAGACTGTATTCCATGCCACCAAGATACCCCCTGAAGCTCCTTTGGATGCTACGAAAGCAAAATTCCAATCAGAGTTGAACCCCATGCTTCTCATATCTATGGTACTGATTTGCTCCATCTTAGTTTCCTGAATACACACCACCTCGGGTCGCCGATGTTTAACTAATGCTTTTATTTGAATCTGTTTCTCCCGAGAGCCCAAGCCATTGAATTCGTTTCTCCCGAGAGCCCAAGCCTAGGATTGCTTACTTTTGGCCAGGCCCCACGCGAATTCTATCAACTGTTTGCCTGTCATAATCACAATGCTCCCAAAATTCACATAAATTACCGATCTTGGCGCTCTTTGATCCAACCAATCCAGACATTCTGTGTCTTCTTTCCATAAATTTGAACCGATGGATTTGGATCGACTGTCAGACATCTGATGATAGAGGTCCACAAGAGGGCCTATGGTAAAAATGTCAAGGGAAAACTTATTTTGGATTCCGTCGACAACTTTCCATTCCAAATCCTCGAATGTGTTGACAATCATACCCTTGGCTCTAAACGCATTCTTCGAATTCTCCAAATCATAATTAAGCATGATGTCGTCGTGATTTGTTGTTCTAATGAAAGTAGGAAGGTCCTTTAATCTAAAGCCTTCCATTCCTGGGATGAAGTCAATTGTGGTGTCCAGATATCCATTTGTGAAGCAATTTTCATCTGCAAAAACATGGCATTAGTGTATGAGAAAACGCATAAATTACTCATACAAACTGTAGAATTGAGCCAAATCAAACTAAGTTACAAATAAGATTACATGTTGCTATTATATCATGTGAAATTATATGTCCACCCCATATGTTTGTATTTTCTCTAACATGACTTGAACTTTCCCATCTCTGCTACTTTCAAGACATAGTTACCAAAACGTTGTTGGAACAAATGCACAAAATAAACAAATAAACCCTCATTTTGGGCATGTGGCGTTTAAAGCAATGAAGTGCCAAAAATGCGTTTAATGAAAGAAAACGATTAAAACGTCTAAAATCCTTTCCAGAGGTTGTTCCTAACCCCCTCTGATCTATTGATGGACTGAATATTAGAGTGTTGATCCGCACTTCTCACTTTATTAAATAGTATCGTATGGTCCGCACCATAGGATGATCCAAACAGTCCATTAGATGGGCCGCAGCTTAAATAGGTTGTGCCCTAAAATCATTTCCATAGGTTGTTCCTAACCCTCCGATCTATAGATGGACTGAATATTATAGGGTTAATCCTAAGGGTTTGGATCAACCTATGGAAATGGTTTTTGGGGCACAACCTATTTAAACTGTGGCCCATCTAATGGACGGTTTGGATCATCCTATGGTGCGGGCCATACCGTACTTTTTAATAAAGTGAGGAGTGCGGTCATCAGAACACCGTAGTGGTGAAATCATTTCCCTATTTGAAATTCTCATATTTGTCCATGATAAATTCCAAACAAAAAACAAAAGAAATAAAGATCCTTTCACCGGAAGTTAGATCTGCTCTATGTACCCCTCTTCACAGATATGGGAGAGGTTAATAAAAAAGATAAGACAATGAGAGTTCAGCCCATTATTAAAACTTAGTAGTGCGTAGTGGCAATATGAGTAGCATTCATGATTTCTCATTTAAACTAGCTTCTATATTTAGCTGGTAAAAGACCACAAAGTTTCTTTTTGAAAATTTCCAAACTCTTCCCAAAGAAACTGACTTTTGTGGATATATGCCCATTTCAAGACCCTCTTATTAAACATTTCTAACTATTGAAAACCAAAATTCCCTACAAATCTGAATGTCAGAGGCAATCCTTCTCTTGCAATATCCTTATCATCTTCAAACCATCGGGTTTGGAAAGAAGCTCAAGGTAATGGCCAAAGGAAATCGAAAAATTCTGAAATTAGCTACTTCATCAGGTAATTTAAACATGTTTACTTTTACATATCTCTAGCATTCCATTTTGATCTTATGATAGAAAATCTTCAGTTAAAGACTTGTTTGATTTTTCCTCTGTGTGAATTCACACCTTTAATATGAGCTGATGTTTAAGCTTAGCGATTTTGTGCAAAATAGGGCAGTGATATGGTGTGAGTGTATCTGTATAGGTGTGTGTATGTAGATGAACGAACATATGTGTGCATATGAATATATGTATCTGTTTGTGCTCAACAATTGAGATTTTTGGTTTCGTTTGAAGCACTTAGTTGCTGATTTTGTGGATATATGCACTCACAGTTATGGATTTTACCTGATTGAAAGCACCTAGCTGCTATCTTATTGATGTATACACTGGTTTGGTTCTTCATAGATTCAGTCCTTCACTATTTTAGTTTCACTGGTTTATGCAATTCATACATTGGTTTGGTCCCTCAATGATTCAGCTTTTAATTGGTTCAGTTTCTCGCTGATTTGTATGGTTTACACTGTTTTGGTTAGTATCTGTTGGTTCAAGCATCATTAGAATCTTGGCAATCTGATGGTCAATGGACATGTTATTACCTGCTTGTTTTGTTTGTAATCGTCAAGCGTTATATCCTTTGGATTGCACCTTTGTTGTTACCATCATGTTAATCAGGTACTTTAGCACGGTTCATATCAGATTTTGTACCTTTGCATCTTAAGTGTCACTTTAGTAACCTGTTGGTTTGTATATCTCCTATTCTTCTCTTATGGTCTTCCCATACCCAACTTCTGTAGCTATATTTGTTTTTCTGCAATGTTCTAAAATAAGTACAGATAAGCTGGGTTTAAATATAGCATTCATTTGGCATATGAAAAGAATATCAGATTGAGCATGCTGGGCTATATATAATGATTATCTCGATTTTTCTTCTTTATTGATGAATGAGAAAGGATGATAGGTAGAACATGCTTGAATGTACAACTTATGTCTCAATGGAAAGGTCAATCCTTTAGGAGACTATCTTGGTCTCATTAGAGAAGTCCACTCCTAGGAGACAGGCTTTGTCTCTAGAAATTCCCCCTCTTGGGAGGCTTGTATAGCCTCATTTGTGGGGCGCCCTTATAGGTAGAAGACTAACATAGTCTTTTTAGTCGCCCTGTCCTTGCCTATCATTGCTAGGGCGATGAAGGTGCTAGCCCAAGCCCATCCTTAGGAGACTTGCTCAGTCCAAGTAGCGCTCCCCTGCTTTGTATATAGGAGACTTGCCCAGTCTCATCAGAACCCTTGTTTACGTCATTTGTGTCTCAGAGACAAGCCTTGTCTCATATAGAGAGTTTCCCCTTTAGGAGGCTTACCTAGCCTCATGTTAGAGTGGCCTCCTCTTTTAGAGCGAGTCTTTGACTTGGTAGTGTTATTAGAGAGTCTCTGACTCATTTGTACTCCCTCCCTAGTGTTATTAGTTATGAGTTTTTCCATTAGAGACTAACTCAGTCATATAGAGCCTTCCCTGCTTGGGATCTTAGATTGTTTTCTCTGTTCTTTGGACACTAACTTTCTTGTTCTGGTTTGTCTCTTTGAGACGCTAGTTGCTTGTTCGGGGTTTCCCCCTTAGCTTTAGGGCTTTGTCCTAGTTTGTGGTCGTACTTGCGTGTTCCTTTTAAGAGTGAAAACATTTAAAGGTCCAAAAGTATTAGAATATTTGAAAACTCAAAAACATTAGAAATTTAAAACATCAAAAACATTTGAAAACATAAAAAACCTTAAAAAAATCTAAAGTGTTGAGTGTTTTTAGTAGTGTAGTTAGAAAGTTTGTTTCGAACTATGTTGGCTTGATCCTCTTCCACGAGGTACGTAGTGCAGCTTGGAATCTTCATCCCAAGTCCTGCCAAACTTTATAAATAAATACTTTAACCCTTTTTCAAAACCTTGTTTTCAACAAGATCTTCCTTTAGAGTTAGGAGTTTGTCCTAGATAGAGAGTTTTAGAGTTAGGAGTTTGTCTTTGATTTGTTGTGTGATTGTTTGTGTTTGTTTTAGAGTTAGGGGTTTGTCCTAGAGTTATGGGAGCGCCTCCGTCCAGTCAGTCGGTGATCCACATCGCTGAGTGATGACTAGAGTAGGATACATTAGTCCACCATTTGTTTTTTTAGGGCATACAGCCTAGTTACGCATAGGTTGTAGGAACCACCTGCATTAGCTTAGGGCTAACCTGCATTTAGTTAGGGCATATAGGGTGTCCTAAAATTCACAATTCACTGAAATCTAAATGATCGCTCAAGAAGCTTTAAGAACTAGTCCGGTCTTTTAGGTCGAGTATATGATAGAGGTTTAGGTGTCTGGAGCATCCTAGCTTAGAATAGGCACGAAGAACTACGTTGCTCTGATTCTCGTGGAGGCGAGGATACGTAGGCTTCTTTGGATGAATATCAGACCATCTGAGGACTCAGGCTAAATCGTTTAGAGTCTTAGGATTTGTTGTTTTGTTATGTTGTGTGTTTTGCTATGTTTTCTTACTTTCATGCGCAGACCTTATGCCTTTAGCTGTAGCATGCATGTGTTTGCCCACCAGAACTTAGACACCCATTAGGCATGTCACACATAACCTAGCGATGCTTAGGTGACACACTTCTTTCATTTATGTTGTGTATGCTTATTATTTCATCCCCGAGTCATGCATGATTAGTCAGACGTCCACTCGGGGATATTTGTTCTCATTTCACATGATTTTCGCCCAAAACTCTTCGAGGTTAATAATAAATGGCATAAGAGATTAAGTGCTTGCACTCGGACGAATTTGGGGTGCTCTTCGGACCTTCCCCATTAGTAATCAGGCACGGACCTTTTGTATCTCTGGTTATCCGTTGCAGACAGAGCATTTGTTTTGGTTCCATGGCGTATCCATGGATGGCGACTCTGAGTTATTTTTAGGTACATCTTGGTTTCGAGCCCTGGCTCCGGATCAGGATGTATCTCATTCGTTATGTATCGCCACTCATGCTATGCTGTGAGAGTGGCACTTATTTTGAGAGTTCCTTGGTAGAGCTCTCCTTCACATGTGGAGATCTTTGAGGATTGCAGGGGGATCTCGCATCCCTCGCCGCACTCGTCCTCTCAGGATCGGGGTCCACAGCTACCCGAGCCGAACAGGCGGAGCAAGAAAGAAAAAGAAAAAGGGAGAGAAAGCGAGAGTAAAAGTGAAATGTGAAAAGTGAAAACTCCCTTTTATAAGCCTTGGCTTAAGGCGGTTCGCATTTACGGAAGGCACGCACTTCGAGGGCCCTTGTATGGTGCCACGTGTCTTTCATTAATGACAGACACACACTTCGAGGCAAGGGCATGAGTAAATACGCGCGTATCTCCAAGGGGCCAAGCAACATCCGTAACGTGCTCGTGTACGGGATAATTTTTAAAGCGATTGTGCCCGTCAAGAAAATCTGTCCGGCCCAAGCCGGACATAATATGGCGCATCCGCTAAGCGACAAAAAACTGTCTGGCCCAAGCCGGACAGAATATGGCGCATCCGCTACGCGACAAATATCTGTCCGGCCCAAGCCGAACAGAATATGGCGCATTCGCTAAACGACAAAAATCTGTCCGGCTCAAGTCGGACAGAATATGGCGCATCCGCTGCGCGACAAAAATCTGTCTGGCCCAAGCCGGACAGAATATGACGCATTTGCTAAACGACAAAAATCTGTCCGGCTCAAGCCGGACAGAATATGGCGCATCCGCTACGCGACAAAAAATTGTCTGGCCCAAGCCGGACAGAATATGGCACATTCGCTACGAGACAAAAATCTGTCCGGCCCAAACCGGACAGAATATGGCGCATCCGTTACGCGACAAAAATCTGTCCGACTTGGGCCGGACAGAATATGGCGCATCCACTAAGCGACAAAAATCTGTCCGGCCCAAGCCGGACAGAATATGGCGCATCCGTTACGCGACAAAAATCTGTCCGGCCCAAGCCAGACAGAATATGGCGCATTCGCTACGCGACAAAAATCTGTCCGGCCCAAGCCGGACAGAATATGGCGCATCCGCTACGCGACAAAAATCTGTCCGGCCCAAGCCGGACAGAATATGGCGCATCCACTACGCGACAAAAAGCTGTCCGGCCCAAGCCGGACAGACAGACAGAATTTCCGGACTGATTTCTTGGCCGGACAGACAGAATTTCCAGACTGATTTCCAGGCCGGCCGGACAGAATTTCCGAACTGATTCCCAGGCCGGACAGACAGAATTTCCGGACTGATTTCCAGGCCGGACAGACAGAATTTCCGGATAGACTCCTCCCGTTCAGGAATATAACTCATCACACTTCCCCAAATCACTACAATGACTTGGAGAACTGGGGGGCAACTGATGGGGTATGAAAAACAGCAGCTAATTGGCTGTCGACACGTGGCCCCAGGATGGCCCACCACAAATCCAGCGTCGGCCCAGGGGTAGTCTGGTAATTACCTAAGAATATGTAAACTTAAACCCGTAAGAGGCCGACACCTGTCCTGAGGTAGGTAATCCAACCACCCCAGGTTTCCCTCTATAAAAGGCCTTTCAGGGCTCAGACCGAAGGGTAATAACTTCTCAATCAACACTCTTAAAAACTCGCTCTTCACTCCTGCTAGTACTGACTTGAGTGTCGAAGGGCCTGTCCGGAGTAACGACTCCGGGTTGGTCTTCTGACCTCGTTTGCTCCTATGCAGGGCTCACCTCCTTCACTTCGGCTCCTCGGGTCCTCCAGCTCAGCTCTTACGTCACTGCCGTATCTGTTACCGATGTTAGGCCTAACAGTGGATCATCCTATAAAGATGATTTAGGTGTACGGCCTATTTACATTTTAGCCCATCAAATGAACGTTTTGGATATCCAAATTAGTGATTGTCTATTTCACATATCTAATAATTGGAAAGAGAATAGAAAAACCACAAAAGCATATTTATTATCACTCATCCAATACAACTCCAATACAATTAGGACTACAAAAAGACTAGAAAGAGGCTTAAATTATAGGGAAATGATTTCTTCCCCTTCATTGCACACTTAATAATCTTATTTTTTAGAGACGTAACTCTTTGATCAGATTCTCCAAGTTCATGTAAGAAGAGCCTCCTTTCTTTGTAGCTCTCTCTGCACTCTCCTTCCACTCCCTAGCCTTCTTCCTCATCTCCTTCCCCTTCTCTCCTTCCATCAACTCCCTAACAAGACAGTCCACTTGCTCCCTCTTAACCTCTTGGCTAACCTCCATTCCAATCCCCCACTCACGGCAAGCGAATCGGCAATTCGTCGGTTGCTCCCCACAAAATGTCCAACAAATCATCGGCACCCTGCCACATATACTCTCTAGCAAAGAATTCCACCCACAATGCGTTAGAAACCCTCCAATTGAAGGGTGGGCAAGCACTTGCTCTTGTGGGCACCAACCCGGGAAGAAGCCCCTCCCTTCGACCTCCTTAAAGAAATCCTCCATTAGGACCGCGGATTCCCCCCTCACAAGATCAGGCCTAATGACCCACAAGAAGGATTGCTTACTTTTGGCCAGGCCCCACGCGAATTCTATCAACTGTTTGGCTGTCATAATCACAATGCTCCCAAAATTCACATAAATTACCGATCTTTGTGCTCTTTGATCCAACCAATCCAGACATTCTGTGTCTTCTTTCCATAAATTTGAACCGATGGATTTGGATCGACTGTCAGACATCTGATGATAGAGGTCCACAAGAGGGCCTATGGTAAAAATGTCAAGGGAAAACTTATTTCGGATTCCGTCGACAACTTTCCATTCCAAATCCTCGAATGTGTTGAGAATCATACCCTTAGCTCTAAACGCATTCTTCGAATTCTCCAAATCATAATTAAGCATGATGTCGTCGTGATTTGTTGTTCTAATGAAAGTAGGAAGGTCCTTTAATCTAAAGCCTTCCATTCCTGGGATGAAGTCAATTGTGGTGTCCAGATATCCATTTGTGAAGCAATTTTCATCTGCAAAAACATGGCATAAGTGTATGAGAAAACGCATAAATTACTCATACAAACTGTAGAATTGAGCCAAATCAAACTAAGTTACAAATAAGATTACATGTTGCTATTATATATATCATGTGAAATTATATGTCCACCCCATATGTTTGTATTTTCTCTAACATGACTTAACTTTCCCATCTCTGCTACTTTCAAGACATAGTTAGCAAAACGTTGTTGGAACAAATGCACAAAATAAAATAAAAAGCCTCATTTTGGGCATGTGGCGTTTAAAGCAATGAAGTGCCAAAATGCGTTTAATGAAAGAAAACGATTAAAACGTCTAAAATCCTTTCCAGAGGCTGTTCCTAACCCTCTGATCTATGGATGGACTGAATATTAGAGTGTTGATACGCACTTCTCACTTTATTAAAATGTATCGTATGGCCCGCACCATAGGATGATCCAAACCGTCCATTAGATGGGCCGCAGCTTAAATAGGTTGTGCCCTAAAAATCATTTCCTTAGGTTGTTCCTAACCCTCCGATCTATAGATGGACTGAATATTAGAGGGTTAATCCTAAGGGTTTGGATCAACCTATGGAAATGATTTTTGGGGCACAACCTATTTAAACTGTGGCCCATCTAATGGACGGTTTGGATCATCCTATGGTGCAGGCTATACAGTACTTTTTAATAAAGTGAGGAGTGCGGTCATCAAAACACCGTAGTGGTGAAATCATTTCCCTATTTGAAATTCTCATATTTGTCCATGATAAATTCCAAACAAAAAACAAAAGAAATAAAGATCCTTTCACCGGAAGTTAGATCTGCTATATGTACCCCTCTTCACAGATATGGGAGAGGTTAATAAAAAAAGATAAAACAATGAGAGTTCAGCCCATTATTAAAACTTAGTAGTGCGTAGTGGCAATATGAGTAGCATTCATGATTTCTCATTTAAACTAGCTTCTATATTTAGCTGGTAAAAGACCACAAAGTTTCTTTTTGAAAATTTCCTAACTCTTCCCAAAGAAACTGACTTTTGTGGAGCATGTGTTACAGATTTTACCCCATTCCAAACAGTATAGTTGAGAGAGAGAGAGAGAGAGAGAGAGAGAGAGAGAGAGAGAGAGAGACAGAGAGAGAGAGAGAGCTTTACCTTTCAATGGTATGTAACCTTTGTCAACGAGCTCTCTATAATGAAAATATCCAGCCACACCGCAGGCACTCGGTGTGTAGAACACAAACTCCGGAATTCCAAGCTCTTCTGAAGCCTTCATGGTAAAACCCATAGCCCCATCAGCAATTACACAAGTCACATGGGGTCGGGAATCCAAACCATTGAGTTTCTTCAATAACTCAAGAAAATAAAGGTGGGAATTCCTCAGCATTGAATTGCAGACCGCTGGAAGGTCCTGGGTCCGGTCGAAGTCCTTCGAATCTAACCCGTCGGAGATTGTCTCGAACCGGAAATCATCCAATCCCTTCACGGCCTCCTGCCCTCTTGAACTTACCAGACGTTGATGGTTGTATTCTGTATTGACAAAGGTTATGTAAAAACCATTTGAATGGAGGATTTTTGCTAGTTGAAATAAAGGGTTTATGTGTCCCTGTGAAGGGAATGGAACGAATACTATATGAGGTTTCTCTGCAACTAAGGACCCCATGTCTTTTGTCTCACAATCTCAGTGTTTAGAAGCTTGTAGGGTTTGGCTTGGTTTCTTATTCTTGGTTGGCTCTTTACTTCTTTTTATAGTCAGCTGAGCGGCGAAAGTGTAATGATTAAGTGATAGAGGGGTGGTTGTACTGAACCAATCCCACGGATGATTTGTGTTTTAAGCACTTAATTTGTAAGGGTCATGATGGACTGATTTTTCTTACATGTTCAGAATTTTTAGGGCACGGACTTCTCGTGGATGGCCATGTAGCACTTTTTGGCTGGCGAATCGTTTTTTGGTAAGTGTTTTTGCTGGCGAATCACATGAGGAAAATGATTGCGAGCATGAAGCTCAAATAGCTTTTATGAGCTTGAGGGCCCAAACATATGGGTCCTACATTTTTTGTGGTGATCCAAATCACTCATTTGTAAGGCTCCATCATAGATAGGGTGTGCACCAAAAATCAGCTCAATTGGATCATCCTAACCCCTCCAAAAGCGAAGGACATAAATGGGCAAATTTGTAGCAAACGGTGTCTGTCCATTTTGCCCTCCACATTTGGATGGGTTAGGATGATCATATGGAGCTGATTCTTTGTACACACCTTATCTATGTGAGGGCCTTTCAAATGAATGCTTTGGATCATCCTAACAATGTGGGCCCACATGTGTTTGGGCCCTCAAGCTCATATAAGCTATATGTGCTTCAAGCTCACAATCATTTTCCTCATATATATACATGTGGTTTTGTATACATGGCATTGATAAATACGCCGATTCTTTTAGGGAAATGATATTAACACAAGTGTGCACACGTTGTTTTAATAATTGCACAAACTGAGCTTGTCTTTTTTTTTTCTTTTAAATCGGCTTGTGTTGTGAGAGCATTTTGAGAACTACAATTACCTTTGACAGCTCTTTAAATGCTAAAAGACAGGAAGGGTAAGTGCAAATATCAAACATTGTTGTGCTGATATCATTACCCTTTTTTTATAATGGCACTCCACAATTTTGAAATTGAACATTGACGGCATCATGGGAATTATATAAATGCGGTGTCAAGGGGCCCAGTGGGCCAAGACGGTTCAATGAATCCATAGGATCCTAATGTTAATGGAGAGGATTTGGGCATAGTAGCAGGATTTGATCGTATCCATTGGATCTATACTCTAAGGTTTAATATAATTTTGCATTTTAACACAAAAATAGCAACAAAATCCGATAGAGTGTCTTTGATCCCAACGGTGGGCTTCAATGTACAAAAAATACCATTAATATTTTCATTCATTTATTAGATGCGCAACTCGGGCCAAGGAGCATTACCTCAATCCCAATCGACCCAAACATGAGTTTCAATTCAAGCCCAACCCGTCTAACCCAATTTTCCAAATCAGGTTACTGGAGCTTCGTGAAAAAGCCCTTTATCGGATTTGAACCGATGACTTACACCCTACCATGGCGTTACTCTACCACTGAGCTAAAAGGGCCCATTTTCTTCAATTCATGAATTAGTCACTAGTCACTCTGAGTTTAGTGCATGTACTTATGTATATACTATATGTACATATATACATAGGAGCAAATGAAGATGCAATTGGTTCGAATTTGACCATGGGGTATCTGGAAACAATATTTGATTATTTCTTTCATTTGAAATGGGCCCTTATTTTTTCATTTCATTTTTATTTGATTCTATTTCTATATTCTTTCCAGATCCAAGGACTAAACAATGAAAATACAATAATTATTTTTTTGAAATATTTTTTAAAATACCTTTCCGCATTCTGGATCTTAAAAATACAATAATTATGATCCTACGATTTTAAAAATTGCAATTAAATGACTACAAAATTAGGGGGACGCTGCAGGGTTAGGTTGCTCATGGCCTCAACCCTAACCCAACCCGAAATTAAATAAAAGCCAACCTTAACCAAAGCAAACCAAGCCAAAATCAGGTTTAATATGTCGGTTTCGTGCTTTGTCCGACCCAAGTTGCTCTTCTATTATTTATGTATATTCATTAGATGTATTTTTGTAATATTTAAAATCCATACTTAAAATCACAAACAACATTTCCTTTTCCTGCCTTTGGTCTCAAAGACAATTTCTCTGGCTCTCAGAGTTTTTTTTTTTTTTCTCTTTACTTCCTGGGCACATTTCATTTTCTTGCATTTTGTCACAATGATACAATTTTCCTGTTTCTCAAAATTTTCTTCTCTCTTTTCTTCCTGGCCCTAATTACGTACATGGTTTTAAATTTCAACCGAAATCCGAAATTTCAGACCGAAATTAGCCGAAACTGAAACTTTTGAAATTTCGTTAAAATGCTTTTTTTAATTTTTTTCCAAGATTTTTTATTTCAGACCGAAATCAGCCGAAATCGAAATTTCGTTACAAAAAAAATGAAATTTCATTTTTTTACCGAATTTCGGCCGAAATTTTGATTTGTCAGCCAAAATTTCAGTTTCGGCTGAGTCTGAAACTGAAACTGAGATTTAAAACCATGATTACGTATAAAATATGTAGGACCTAATACATTCTTATAAACTATTCAACTCGAAATAGATCATGACCCAGACTCAAAAAATACTATTTGAAAAACACTCTTAAGTATGATAAAATTTGTAAGTTATCCGATAAGATTCCGATAAGATCGAGACCAAGACACATGTGGACAGGATCCAAAGTGGATATATTGAAACACCTATTTAAAAGCAAATTAGTGCAGCATGTCAAAACCTGGATGTGGTTCAAAATGGTGTCGAAGGAAAACTTAGTAAACTCGGCAGACGCGGCCGAGTACTCGTAAAAAAGCATGTCGAGTGTAAGGGCCTTTATAAAGTCTCTTCTTCAAGAGAATATATTTCACTAATAAATACCTTCTTGGACACGAGATTTCATACTAAAAAACCAATTTAAATGTTTTGTGATAATTGCATTGCTAGTGATATTTCTAGTAATCCTATTTTTCATGAGCGGACAACACATAGAAGTCGATTGTCATTTTGTATGCCAGAAGCTTTAATAAAGAATTATGAGCACTCTATATATTTGAATTGAAAAACAACTTATAAACATATTCACAAAAGCAGTTTTAAAATCAAGATTTCAACAAATTCTTTCCAAGTTTTGCTACGCTGACATCTTTGCACCAAGTTGAGGGGGGCTGTTGGAGGGTGCGAGCCTTTGATCTGTGAACCGGGCTTGCTATGCAACACAGACATTCTCGTTTGGGTCTCACCTTTGACTGCGAAAATGTGCACGTGATGGACCTCACCATGGCATCACCCACTAGGCTTCTGGGTCACACTGACCCACAATCATAATATCTAATAATGTGTGTTTATTGAATGTGAACAATTGCCTATCCTGTGTTGTTTGAACTTTCATTTTCAACAACAAAAAATTACATTGTACGCCCACGAGAATCCCGTGGTTCAGTGTGACACGAGAATAACGAGACCCGGCCGAGTGGGAATGAATGCACATCTACCTAATAAATGCGAGTCTGATAATGAGGGAAAAATTGCCATTGGAGTACATCAAAATACGATAATTGCCAACCGGGGACACACTTTTGAAAAATTGTTAGAGAGGGACGAAATGGGGTTATCAAACTCTCAAAAGGTGGTTATCAAACTCTCAGAAAAGGTGTTGATAATCAACCCTCCTTAACAATTTTTCAAAAGTGTGTCCTCTGTTAGTAATTCTCGTATTTTGATGTCCCCAGTGGCAATTTTTCCCAATAATAAGGCTACTGATATTTGCACTACCGTGTTTTGATAATGACACCAGTCACCTTCGCCTTTCCTTCTAAGTGGCTGCTGAGATTTTTTGGGAGAATTGTAATTTGTAATAGGTTCTGCAGCTGGTTAAATTATAAAAGACAAGCTGATTTGTGTCGTCATCAAAACGTGATAGTGCGAATGTCAATAGCCCAATAATAAATTTACCTATGGTAACGACACCCCATATTAGTAACCACGAAACAAGTAGATTGATGGAATAAGTGCATCTCGTGCCTTGTTACCATCCAGATCAAACGGCTGAGAAGATATCTCACCACGCCCCTAACTCGATAGACGATAGCAAAACTAAAATCAGTTTCAAAAAAAGGACAGATGATTTACTATCCACAAGACGAAACATTGTGCATGTGAATGGTCCACATTACATGTGTGTTGTGTGTGTGTCCCGGGTTGTGTGTGTGTGTGTGAATGGTCCACGTTACATTGTGCGTGTTGAATGGTCCATGAAACATTGTGCATGTGAATGGTCCAACGGCATTCTCGTGTGTCCCCGGCTGATCATTTCTTATAAAAGAAACGTCTTTTCGTATTAGAATCTTTACTTTTTTTTATTGCCCACGAGAATCCCGTGGCATTCTCGTGTGTCCCCGGCTGATCATTTCTTATAAAAGAAACGTCTTTTCGTATTAGAATCTTTACTTTTTTTTATTGCCCACGAGAATCCCGTGGTTCAGTGTGAAAGTTCACGGGAGAACGAGACCCCATGGTTCAGTCGAGAATGAATACACATCTACCTAATAAATAATAGCCCCATGATGAGGCTCTGTTCACTTCTTTTCCCTGGTACAGCCTCTCTTTTTCCTGACAAGATCTTGACAAGACTACAGAAGTTTTATGTCCACCTCTTTTCAAGGGAAAAATATTATCATATGTGAAATTTCTTATTTAAAAGCTGAAAATGACTTGAAAATTGACTTTTTTCCTGTTACTCGAGATTTAGTTTCCGATTAAATATATCGGAAAGAGGCTTTCCAAGGAAAATGAAATCTTTTCCTTGACAGTTTACCTGGATTCCTTTTCCTTCTACCATGTCACTTGGAAAGGAAAGAAAAACGAAATCCTTTCCTTTTGTTTCCGGGGAAAAGTTGCCAATAGAGTACATTAAAATACTAGAATTGATGTCCTTCATTTAACAATTTTTCAAAAGTGTGTCCCCTGTTGCCAATTCTTGTATTTTGATGTCCCCAGTTGGCAATTATTCCCAATAATGAGGCTACTGATATTTGTACTACCGTGTTTTGATAAGTGATAACGATACCACTCACCTTCGCCTTTCCTTCTAAGTGGCTGTTGAGATTTTTTGGGGGAATTGTAATTTGAAATAGGTTTTGACAGCTGGTTAAATTATAAAAGACAAGCTGATTTGTGTCGTCATCAAAACATGATGTCGAATGTCAATAGCCCAATACTAAATTTACATGGTAATGACACCCATATTAGTAACCACGAAACAAGTAGATTGATGGACGAAGTGCATCTCGTGCCTTGTTACCATCGAGATCAAACGGCTGAGAATATATCTCACCACACCCCAAACTCGATGGACGATAGTAAAACCAAAATCCGTTTCGAAAAAAGAACAGAGGATTTACTATCCACAAGATGAAACATTGTGCATGTGAATGGTCCACGTTACATGTGTGTTGTGTGTGTGGGGCGGGGGCACAGAATCCCACAAAACTACCAATTACTCCAAAAGCTTAGGCGTTATTTATTCTTTTATACTTTAACACCCGCCTCACGTGTCACCCCTCTTTCTTTGGGTTAGCCTACACGTTGGCATATGTGACCACTCTTTTGGGTTTGGCCATTGCATGTGGATTTTTGCTATCAACGAGTTTTGAACTCGGGACCTTTGGCTCTGATACTATGTGAAACTACCAATTAATTACTCCAAAAGCATAAGCTCTTGTAGAAAGGCGCTATTTGTTCTTTTATACTTTTATACACGGTCATCGACATATTAAGATACTAATAATATGTTGAAATAAACGCAAATTTTGTTGGGCCTGGTACTAATTTAATGGATATACATGTGTGGGCATTCGCGGCTTAGCATTGGCCCGGAGAGGCTTAGCCAGAAAGAGATCTTGTGTTCCCTCACTAAGGTCGATACTCGACTCGCCACTTGGCACTCTCCAGCTAAATCCTTGAAGTAGTCTAGCCAATAGCATAACTGTCATTGCAGTTCCAAGTGGGGCCCCAATGCACCCACGCCGACCTGTGCTGAACGAGATGAAACGCAGCTCCGGTTCACCCAACTCGACCTCAGTCGAACCGTCCTTCAAGTGGCGCTCCGGCTTGAATTTGAATGGCTCGACCCAAACTTTAGGGTTTCGGCCGAGCCCGCTCCGGCTCAAAAGTACATGTCTACCTTTCGGGATGGAGTACCCGGCTACTGTGGCCTCGGCTGTGGACACATGTGGGAGGTTGAAGGGGGCAATTGGGTGGAGCCTAAAAGCTTCTCTAGCGCAGGCCTTGATGTAATTAAGCTGGGGAATGTCTTCCTCTTGAACTAATCTCAAATTTCCAACCACTCTATCCAATTCCTCTACTGCTTTTTTGAGAATGTGAGGTTCATTGATCATCTCCGCCATCGCCCATTCCACTGCATTTGCTGGGTTGTCTACTGATGCATAGATCAAATCCTGCAAAATTACAATTCATAACACATTTTCTCTTAATTACATTAAGTTCATTTACAGAGGGCTTCTATTGCCAGCCATTGGAATTGGATACCTCCACCTATGTAAGTTGGTTGTACCATAGTTAGCCGAATGTGACACGGCAAAAAAAATAATAATAATAATTTATGGACTCGAAAAATCAAATTTAATAAGGTATTGGCTCAAGAAAACCAAGAAAGGTTAAAACATGAAAAAATCATATTCAAGAGAAATTATACAGTGGCTGACCGTCAAGTCCCTTGTAGGTGGTACGATGGAAGTACCATCCTTGATATTTGATCCAACAGCAGCCTCTTAGAAAGTGGTCTGCTGTTGGATCAAATATCAAGGGTGTTATGGCTAGCACGGTACATGACGGTGGGCACCATATAAAAACTCTAAATTTGATAGGTTTAAAATTTGGGAAGTGATATTTACGCCCCTTTTGATCACCAGGGACACCCAACGTCAGTGTATCAATGGCAAAAAAGGAGATGCTGTACTTTATGTCAAAAAAATCCAGTGGCTTTGATTGCAAAGTAAAAATGCATGTAAAACATTTAAAATACAATTTTGAATTTCTTCTTCCATAAAAAATCTTAAATGAAGTATTAGACGAATGATAGACTGAAGGGCTCACTTGCAAAATGGCAGTTACAAGGGTGTCATCATTGGTCCTTGCCAAGAAAGTGCATTTAATTCTATATACGTTAACGTCATTTCTATATTTTTCTGTGCTCTTATAAATTCAATTTCTTGGCAAGGACCAATGGGGCGCTCTTGTAATTGTTTTTGCAAGGGCGCCCTTCAGTCTATCCTTCCTCGAAGTATCAAATGGCGAACCTATAAGTAACGCATTTTAAACGAAGTTCGGCTAACTATGTGTTGTGGGGTGAAATGGCCAATGACCAATTTGAGGGCCCGAAGTTGGTCCTCTATCAGTAAAGATTAGTTTATTTTAATCTTGTTTGCATTAGCAACATTGAAGCATCTTAGGAAGCTGTTTAACTCAAACAAATACAAACGTTGTTTGCAATGGGGAGTGATATTTCCAACCTCCCTTCGTAGTTTGTATCATTTCCACTCATCTTTAATTGAGCTGTCATTCCCATTATTTTCAACAATAAGGGAACAAGGGGTGGGAATGGACTTATTTTTAGTAAAAGACGAATGAAACAAAGTTCAAACTTTTTTCTTTTTTTTTGAACAATGAATAGTAAAGAATTGCATTAGAAAAAACTCGGGGGCGCCTGGGCGATAGAAGATCAAGATAGTCCAAAGAAACAAGTTCAAACTTCCATCAGTAAAGATTATCCTATTTGAAATAGTGACATGGAGGCCTCATTGGAAACCGTTAACTATGTAGCTAGGAATGATATTTTTATTTTAATCTTAGTCACCATAGTGACAATGAGGAATCATTGGCCTAAAAATTAAATTATTTTAATCTTATTTTCAATAGTGACACTGAGGCCTCTTGGAAGCCGCATCTCGGCCGGTAAAACCCAGTTTTGTTGTAATGAATTAATTAGGGAAATGTTATCAGCACTACTGTATTTTGATGAGGGCACTCCTCACTTTATTAAAAGTACAGTATGGGCCACACAATAAGATGATCCAAAGTACATAATTAAATTTTTCGTAAACTTACAGCGATTCAGCTGGAGGTATCCTAAGTACTACTTCAAGGATTCAGCTGGAGGTATCCTAAGTACATAATTAATTTTTTCGTAAACTTACAGCGATCTGTGCCTTGATCTCTTCTGGGGTTAGTAACGGCTTCCCATTACTGTCCTTCACCGAGATTAGAACATCGAGGAGGTCCTCCGGCTCCTTGAAGCACCCATCTTCCCCACCTCTCCATTGCTTGATTCGCTCGTCGATTATTGGCTCATGATACTTGTTAACAACCTTAATCGCCTTTTTCATAATCTTCTCATGCCCATTCAAATCCAACCATCGTAAGCGAGGCATATAATCCGAAACACAAAAGGCATAAAGAAGAGTGAGCACAGAGAATATTGCCTCAATGTGTTCTTCTTCTTCTGCTCCTGGGCCTCCATCTTTACACCCTTCACCAAAGTACCTCTTGTTGAAAATCATCTTCCTAACCACATTCCCACTGTATTGCCTAACCGCACATCTTAGATCCACAATTGCACCAGGATCAGGGCCACTGCATTGGTTGTATATGTACCGAACGACGTTATCTGCTTCTTCTTCTCTCTTGCAAAGGAGCCAACATAGTCTTGAAGGTGTTAAAACTTCAGATGCCACAACCCTCCTCATCTTCTTCCATTGATCGCCGCATGGTGCAACGGCGATCGATAGAAAGCCACGGCTTGAGTACTCAGTGCCCATGGTGATTGGCCTAGTTGCGAAGAGTGCATCATTCTTCTTCAAGAATTCACGAGCTATTTTTGGGCACCGGACCGGAATTACGTGGACATTGCCTAGGCGGATACATGCGATACCGGTGTTCATTTCTTTCATGAGGCCTAGGATCCATCGGAATGCCGGCTTGTTCATGAGAAGTTCCGGCAGATTCCCAACGACGGGCCATGGGGTTGGGCCTGGAGGGAGGGAGAGCTTCTCACGTTTGTCAAGGGTTTCGTATAGGAATTGTAAGAAGAAAAGAGAGGTTAAGAGAAGGAGAGCAGTGGTGGCTATGGCGGGGTATAGAAAGATCCCTGCTAGACCACTTGTGGAAACATCATGTACACCCCAACGTAGACAGAGAAAGGAAGAGGAGAGACTGGTGGTAGTATAGTTAATCATGGCAAAGTTTGTTTGTTTTTTCTTGAAGATATGAGTGTTGGGGAGAAATTGGGCTGGACAAGAGCAGGATGGCGCATCTCCTTAAATAGAGCATGATTATGACCAAGGGATTATTCTTCCAACTATTTTTTAATAAAATAATCCTAGGTGCTAAGCTGTCACTAAGCAGTTTATTATCAATTTCCATGCCACACGATTTCTTTTCCACCACCCATAGAAATGATATTGTTGTCTCTCCCACTATGTGATATCCCCATTTATTGTCTTTATCACAAGAAGTCATCTCAAAGATTTAAGTAATAAACGTAGTTCATTACATACGGATCTCATAACATAACCCCATTTAGTGTCTTTATCACAACAAGTCATCTCAAAGATTTAAGTGCTAAAACAGTAAAACGTAGTCCATTACTTACCGATCTCATAACTGATATACGATAACGATGTATACCAACAGTTTAGGCTACCAAAACTTTGGGCAATTAATCATGTCGTTGATTTGAGTTTAGGCATTCACATAATGAATGATTCCTATCAATCCAGCCTCTTCTAGGTTTCTAGGGCTGGCAACTGGGCGGGTCAAGGCCGGATGTTGGGGTCCCCGACCCCTTCCCCGCTGCGGGGAATTTTCCCTCTCCCCGCCCCCTCCCCACTATGGGGATGGTGGGGAATCCCCCTCCCCTCCCCGTGGGGAATATCTAATCCTCATCCCCTCCCCGCATCCGTTGGGGACAGAATCCCCGCCCCGTCCCCACCCCAACATCAGCCCCTCTTTTGTCCTTAAGACCGTACTGCTGGGTGTCCCTAATCAAAAGGGGCAGATATATCACTTCCCATAGACACTGTTGCTGTTTCTCTTCCTAATTTAACAAATGAAATTTAAATGAAAATATAACCAGGAGATGCATGAACATCAATGATACAAAAAGAGAGTTTCCAATACAACAAAAAAGTTCAAAACATAATTCAATGCCGCATATTAAGCAAGTGACCAAGCTAAAAAAGCCCTAAGATGATGTTGGCACTCCCATGTTTTGATATCTTTTCCTAACTCATCTTGTCTAGTTGTCTGTTAATTTTTAATTAGACAGACTTTGTGCAATTATCAAAATATGGTGGTTCCAAAATCACTTGCCTAAAAGAAAGAAATGCAAATGTGAAAATGAAATGTTTAATATTATATTCCAAAGAAAGTTCTCACAAAAAAAAAAAAAAATTAATGGGGCCAAGGCGGGGCGGGGCCAACTACATCCCCGTTTCCGCACCAGGGAATTTTTTAAACCCTCGTCCCCATCCCATCCCCACTCAAATCGGAGAATCCCCACCCCAAGCGGGGCGGGGCGGATCCCCGCTTTGGGTTTCCTTTTAATTACTACTCCGTCGATGTTCATTTTGAAATCCCGCTCTGGCCACGTAATCTTGACATTCCTTGTGGCATTCCAACAACGGACTTCAATATTTAAGTGCTCCAAGGCTTGGTGGTGAAGAATGATCATTTTCTTTTGTTCATTTGACTTAATCTCAAATATCTAAAATCATTCACAGTTCGATTGTTCTAATGCTCAAAAAAGAAAAAACGGAAAAAAAATTAATATTTCAGACCTATAAGCCTTTATAATTTTGTTAGAAAATCATTGCAAAAATTATGACTACGCATCTTACACTGATTCTCCCTAAAATTATGACTAGAAAATCAATAAAGTTAAGAGTTGTTTCATAGTTTCAAATTAAAAAGCCTATTGCAAGTAGGGGTGGCAACGGTTCGGTTTCGGTTCGGTTTGACCCCCAAACCGAAATTTGAATCGGTTTGGTTCTACATAACCGAAATTTGAATTTTCGGTTCGGTTTCGAATCGGTTCGGCCAATTTCGCAACCCCTTACTCATAATCATGGGAAATCGGGGGCAACGGTTTGGTTTCGGTTCGGTTTGAAATTTGAATCGGTTCGGTTCTACCAAACCGAAACCGAATTTTCGGTTCGGTTTCGGTTCGGTATCGGTTCGGTTTCGGTTGCATTACCACCCCTAATTGCAAGGAAAAATATCATTAAGAGCACCATTGGATTCAACTTAAAAGATCTTCCTTTTAATTACCTAGGGGCTCTTATCTATAATGGTAGAATGAAAATAAGTTACTTCAATAATATCATTGAGGTCCCAATTGGATACACCTTGAATTTGGATTTGTACTTGAATTTGAATTTTTAAATTCAAATCTGTCATTTCGCAAGCATTTTTGGCATTTGGATTTGGATTTGAGCCAATTCCACGTTAATTCCAAATTCTTGAAGTTAGTATAAATTTTTGAATCTATAAATTCATTTTGAGAGGGGTTATGTAAAAATCTAAATCTGACATCTGATTGGTCAGAATGACCAAAATATCCCCAAGATGTGGAAAATGACTAAAATACCCATATGATGTAAAAATGATCAAAATACGCAGCATTGTGTACAAAAGAATAAAATACCCAAACGCCATGAAAAATGACCAAAATACCCCTATATCGGGTGAAAATGACCATAATAAAACTAAGTCATGAAAAGTGACTAAAATACCCTTATAACATAAAAAAGGTCAAAATACCCACATGATACAAAATTGATTGAAATACGCCATACCGGGTAAAAAATGACCAGAATACCCTGTGTGATGGAAAATGAACAAAAAATGACCAAAATACCCACATGACATAAAAAATGATCAAAATACATTGTACTAGGTAAAAATGACCAAAATACCCCTGCAACATGGAAAATGACCGAAATACCCATATATCTGGTGATTATGACCAAAATACCTCTGAGTCTTGAAAATGACTAAAATGCCCTTATGACATAAAAATGTTTAACCTACCACATACAAGGTAAAAATGACTAGAAGAATACCCCCAAGTGATGGAAAAAAAAATGAAATACTCCCTATATTGGGTAAAATGACTAGCATACTCCCGAGTCATGAAAAATGACTAAAATATCCACATAACATAACAAGTTATCAAAATACATCGTATTAGGAAAAAATGACCAGAATACACCTATGTCATGGAAAATGATAGAAATACCATTTTATCTTGTGAAAATGGCTAAAATATCACCATGACATAAAAAATGATCAAAATACCCACATATAGCATAAAATAGCTAGAATACCCTTGGGTCTGGAAAATAATTGAAATACCCATATATCAGGTAAAAATGACCAAGATACCATCGAGTAATAGAAAATAAATAAAATATCCCAATGATATAAAAATGATCAAAGCACCTAATATCGGGTAAAAATGGCAAGAATAGCCTTGAGGGGTATTCTGGTAATTTTTACTAGATATTAGTTATTTTGATCATTTTTTTATATTGAGGGTATGAGTCATTCTCCACAACTGAACGGTACCTGATATAAGGGGAATTTCTGTCACTTCCACGACTCATGGTTATTCTGATCATTTTTACGCAAAAGCAGTATTTGGATCATTTTTATGTTATGGGGGTGTTTATCATTTTCTATTACTAGGTGTGTTCTGGTCATTTTTTATAACAGTGATATTCTAATCATTTTTACACTACATGGGGAATTTTGATCATTTTATATCATGGGGGTATTTTAGTCATTTTTCATGAATCAGGGGTATTATGGTCATGTTTACTCGATATATGGGTATTTCAGTTGTTTTCCATGACTTGGGTGTATTCTTGTCATTTACCCTATATGGGTGTATTTTGATCATTTTTATGTCATAAAGGTATTTAAGTCATTTTCCATGACTTAGGCGTATTTTGGTCATTTTCAATTAATATACGAGTATTTCGATAATTTTCCATGGCGCATGGCTATTCTTGTCATGATATGGGGTAATTTGATCATTTTTATCTCATGGAGGTATTTTAGACATTTTTCACAACTCAAGGGTATTCTGGTCATTTTACGTGATATAGGGGTATTTCAGTCCTTTTCCATGACTCGGGAGTGCTCTAGTCACTTTACCCAGGGGTACTTTGATCATTTTAATGTCATAAGGGTATTTTAGTCATTTTCTACAACATAATGGTATTTTGGTCATTTTTGTCATATATATGGGTATTTCGGTCATTTTCCATGATGCTGGTATCTTGGTCGTTTTTACCCAATATGGGGGTATTTTCTATCCTTCTTGTGTCATAAGGGTATGTTAGCCTGTTAGGGTATTTTGGTTTTTCAAAATTTCATATAGAAGTCCAAAGAGCATCCACACAAGAGATTTTTTTAATTCAGATTTGAAATCCAAATCTTTACATAGTCATTGAAACGACACTATTTATAAATTTGTGAATTTTAAAATTCTATATTTCAAATCCACAGATTTTTGAAATCCAAATTTTACACCAAATCCAAATCCAAATCCAAGGTTTATACAAACGGGCTCTTAAAGAATTCAAAAGAAAGTGGAATAATGGAAATGTAAACTCTTATCCACTACTCACTAGTGCCAAGTTCAAGCTTATTAACCATGTGTTAGCTGGCATGCCCATTTACATATTATTTATTCTTAGCCCCCAAAGATGATTGTCATTAAAAGATTTAAACTACATTCTACAATTTTTGGAACGGAAATAATCATCACTAGACCACTTAAGACAGAATTTGTAGGAAGAAAGAATAAGGGGCCGGGCGAGGTATTCGATCCCTCCATGATGTTAGTCAAGCTTTTGGACTCAAAATTTTTGGGCACAACCTATTTATGTTATGGCTCATCACATGGACAATTTGGATCATCCTATTAGAGTGTGGGAACAAAAAAAATGGGTGACCTGCGGGTCCACTCGGCCCATACAGGTGGGGTTCAAGTTCACAAAAAAAAGTGACCAGTAAGATTCCGTGTCATTTTTTACCCGGCACGTACCACCTGGGCCCATACGAGTTGGGAGAAACCCGGCCCGGCCCTGCCCACCCGTTTGCCAGATCTACTAATGAGCCCAATATCATGCAATTTTGGCGTGATTTGAGGAAGTTTTGGGCAGTTTACGAACGTAATGCATATCTGTCAGGTGATTTCTATTTTGGGGTTATTTTAGTTATGTCTCTAACTTTTATTTGTGTTGCTTTAGATAGACGATTGAGATTAGTTATTTAGGCTTTAAGTTAACTTATAGGTTTTCTTTTGGGAAATGATTTCTCCGCTCCGGTGTTTTGATAAACATGTGCTCCAGTTGTTTGTCGTGTAGTATTTAAAGGGATGTTAGAGGATATTACGGTTCTCAAAAAGCTCTTAAAACTAGGGCTGCAACTCGAGCCGGGTTTTACCCGACCCGCATCGACCCGACCCGAAAATAGCCTGGGTTGGGTTCAGGTTTCATGGGTTTCGGGTCGAGCTGGGTTGAGCATTTAAAAGCCCGCATGAATCTCAGGTCGAGCCAGGTTTGAAGGGGCCCGACCCGACCCGACCCGAGTTACATAAGTTATAGTATGTACATTTTTTTCTATTGTTAGTTAAAAGTTAAAAGTGAAAACCCACGCACCCACTGTTACTGTATGTGAGTGTAATTTCTGCTTCTATGAGTTGAGTTGATTCAAGTGTTTGATTCAGTATTGTTTGATTGTAATTACAACATTGTTTGATTACAGCATTGTTTGATTCAAGTGTAATGTGAGTGTAATTACATCATTGTTTGATTCAAGTGTAATGTGAGTGTAATTTCTGCTTCTATGAGTTGAGTTGCCTTGCCAAACAAGAATTTTCTTGCGTCAACGTGAAAAAACCCGACCCGACCCGAACCGACCTGAGATTTATCATGGGTAGGGCCGGGTTTGGGAATCGTGGGTTTTTCAAAAAAAAACCCGGCCCGACCCGAGATATTTCTCGGGTAGGGTTGGGTTCTCCAAAACCCGACCCACCCGACCCGAGTTGCAGCCCTACTTAAAACCCTTTAAATACTAAATGACAAACAAGTGAACGCATGTTTATCAAAACATTGGAGCGCTGAAATCATTTCCCTTTCTTTTTTCTTTTCTTTTTTTGAATTTTGGTCATCTATATAATATAATAAAATAAAATGAGGAAGGAAAAAGATATATTTGACTAGGTAGATTTTTGGAACATCCTTAATTTGTGATCAAGAGAGCATTGACTCTTTACCTTAATTTGTGATCAAGAGAGCATTGACTCTTTATCGTCGTTGAAGGAGCTTGGCTCCTTTACATGTCATATTGGAGTTTTTCCCCAAAACCATGATACAGGTTTTTCATATCAAGATGATTTAGTTGCTCATTGTGTGATCTCCATTTTGTATTGTTGCTCAGCGCTGCATCAACATCAAACTTAACTTTTTCCTTCTGATTTTATGCCTAAAGTTGTCATATATTTTGTACATTGTCATAGTGAAAGGAGGTTGACTTATATTGGAGTTTTTATCCAAAATCATGGTGGGAGTTTTTAGTTGCTTTTTGTGTGATCTCATTTCAGTGTTGCTGTCCAATGGTCCTACATCACTATCAAACCTTTTCCTTTTGATTTTATGATTTACTCTGTGATAGGTTTTGTTCACTTACTTACTATTATATTGGATTCCATATGATTAATTAATATGCAATCGAGAAGTGGTTCAACATTCTCAAGAATATGCTTGTTCAAATCCGCATATAGAAGGATATAAAAAGAGATTACTATTTGGAGTTACCAGATAAGGACCAGGTAGTCCTAGTATTTGGGTCTATTAGTACGGCCCACAAACTTCCACTAGTACTTGAATCCATTAGTAGAGCTTATAAATCCCGAGGATGCTGTTAAAAGATGGAGGAAGGCTAGACAAGCCCCTTGCAAAAAAAGGAGTAAAGGGCGCCCCCATCGGTCAATATACATTTTTCACTTTACCCCTTTTTTGAAGTGAGGGTAGCATTCCTCAAAAAAATTGGATGTTAAAATTAAGACTTCAAAGTTGCCAATGTGCATTCATAAAGCTCACAAGAACTTAGATCTCTGTGCATTCAACATCCAAGTCCCCGATCGTAATAGACAGACGGCTACGGTCCCTGACTATCATCATGCACCGCAAAAATATCAGAAATGAACTACAAATTACTAAAAATATTTGAAAACATTGAAGCTTGCCAAAACCCAATGTCATTGACCATTGAAATAAGCGTGATTGTAGATCACCTGTAGAAGATTAGTCCACACATTTGTGAAAGAGAAAAACAAATTTTCGAATTCATTCAATTATTTAACGTACTAATAGTTTGTTGAAATGAAAAAAACAAAGCCGGAGAGCAAGACACACTAATTTGCAGGGTAAACATGTGTGGGAAGGCGTGGCTTAGCATTGGCCCGGAGGGGCTTAGCCAAGAAGAGATCATGGGTCCCCTCTTTCAGATCGATGCTCGATTGACCACTTGGCAGGCTCCAGCTGAATCCCTGAAGAAGCCTAGCCAATAACATCACGGTCATTGTAGTCCCAAGTGGGGCCCCCATGCACCCGCGTCGACCCGTGCTGAACGAGATGAAGCGAAGCTCCGGTTCAGCGAGCTCGACCTCGGTCGAACCATCCTTCAAGTGGCGCTCGGGATTGAATCTGAGTGGATCGTCCCAAACTCTAGGGTTTCGACCGAGCCCGATCCTGCTCAACAACACATGGCTTCCTTTCGGGATGAAGTACCCGGCCACCGTGGCGTCGGCAGTTGACACGTGTGGGAGGTTGAAGGGGGCAATTGGGTGGAGCCTAAATGCCTCTCTAGCACAGGCCTTGACGTAATTGAGGTGGGGAATGTCATTCTCTTCAACTAATCTTTCCTTTCCAACAATTCTATCCAATTCCTCGATGGCTTTCTTGAGAATGCGAGGTTGATTGATCATTTCAGCTATTGCCCATTCCACTGCATTTGCTGGGTTGTCTACTGATGCATAGATCAAATCCTGCAAATTTAAATTGTTTTCAGTCTTTTGCACTCTTCTTTTGTAAAATTCGTTGCAAATAACAAAATTTTGCCATGGTCCGATCAACGAATAACATCCTTTGAGGGCAAACAAATGACTTGAAAAAAGGCAGGGTCCACAATATTTTTTTTAATATGGGAAGTGATGTATTTGCCCAAAGATTTTTTACTTAGGACAGTCCTCTCTACTGCATTTATGAACTCTCTTTTACACTAGAGGGGCGGTTTATGTACCATTCCTCCAAGTGGGGACACCGTATGAAACTCCTGTCATGGCATCCACTACTAGAGACTGAATATGCTTTATGAGGTATGCTAAACTCAAGGGCGCCCCCATTGGGGGCAAGTCTTGCATTTAATCCTAATTAACTTGCAACCATTGCAAATGCACAATGGTGACGTGCAGCCCATTTTTGCAAGGGCGCCCCTGAGTTTAGCATTCCATATGTATTTTCACAAATTTTAAAAGTGAGATGACAGGGATGTGACATTTTCTTCCGTATTTATGACTGCTCTTCAACACTGTAGAAAACTAGAAATGGTGGCCCGTCTAAGAAAGATGCGGCGAATATTTCACTTCCCATTTAAAAAACAGGGTAGTTGGGAGTTGGGACCCCACGGTTTCATTTATTGAGTCGTTACTTTAATAGGATGAGCTCCATGAATCCATAGGATGATCTTAACTTAACCCTCAGATCTGATGAGGTTTTTGTAATGCATCATCTCTCATTAGATCGGAGGGTTAAGATCATTCAATGCCTCATTTTTTCAAAATTATGGTACGGCCCACTCCACAGGGTGATCCAAACCATCCATTGTTGGGCCACAAAGTAAATAGGCTGTGCTCCAAAAATCTTTTCCATAAGATGATCCTAACCCTCCCGATCTATTGAAGGGTCAATAAAGTGTCCCCGTATTAGATTGGAGGGTTACGAATGTTACGATCATCCAATGGAAATGAGTTTTAGCTTACAACCTATTTACGTTGTGAACGAACAAATGGACGGTTTGGATCATTCTACGAACTGGGCCATACCATACCTTTCAGAAAATATGGGTTTGTGCGGCCACCAATCACCATCATCAAAGACTATGGGTGGCAATGCCATCCTATTCCTCATAGTGTTAATTCTGTTTCTTTTTCAAATTGTGCATGGAAAGTGGAAACCCAAAATCATGACTAATAAGTGTCCTAAATGGGATTAACTTAAGAAACATGAAGTTATTGTATTCATACCGCAGTCTGTGCCTTGATCTCTTCTGTGCTTAGCAAAGGGTTCCCATTACTGTCCTTCACCAATATTAGTACATCAAGCAAGTCCTCTGGCTCCTTCTTCACACCCCTATCTTCACCACCTCTCCACTTTTTAATCCTCTCATCAATTATCGGCTCATGATACTTGTTAACAACCTTAATCGCCATTTTCATATTCTTCTCATGCCCATTCAAATCCATCCATCTCAACCTAGGCATATAATCCGAGACACAAAAAGCATAAAGAAGAGTAAGCACATTAAATAGCGCCTCAACATGTTCCTCTTCTTCAGCCCCTGGGCCTCCATCTTTACACCCTTCACCAAAGTACCTCTTGTTAAACATCATCTTCCTAATCACATTCCCACTATACTGCCTAACCGCAGTCCTTACATTGATAATTGCACCGGCCCCAGTGTGGCCACATTGGTTGTGAATGTACCGGACAAGGTTATCTGCCTCTTCGACTCTCTTACAGAGGAGCCACCTTAGTCTAGAAGGTGTTAAAACCTCAGATGCCACCACCCTTCTCATCTTTTTCCATTGATCACCCCACGGTGCAACCGCAACCGATAAGAAGCCACGGCTTGAGTACTCCGTCCCCATGGTGGTTGGCCTAGTGGCAAAGAGTGCATCGTTCTTTTTTAAGAATTCGCGGGCAATTTCCGGGCACTTGACTGGAATTATGTGGACATTGCCTAGGCGGATACACATGATATCGGTGTTTAATTCCTTCATGAGGCCTAGTATCCATCGGAATGCCGGCTTGTTCATGAAAATTTCCGGCAAGTTCCCAACGAGCGGCCATGGCGTAGGGCCCGGGGGGAGGGAGAGCTTCTTATGTAGCTTTAGGGTTTCGGATCGGAATTGGAAGAGCAAGAAAAATAAAGAGGCTATGACGAGGAGAGCAGTGGTGGGTATGGTGGCGAGGAGGAAGAACCCAAAAATGCCATTTGTGGGTGCATTTGGTACACCCCAACGTAGAGAGAGGAAGGAGGAGAGATTGGTTGTGTTGTTGTTATTCATGGCTAATTGAATCTAATTTCCTTGAAGATATGTGTGTGGTTTGGAGAAATAGGAGTGGAGATTAGAGGGGTGGTGCATGTCCTTAAATATAACATGAGGGAAAAGGTTGTTGACAGAGGAAAGTGGGAGGGAATACAAAAAGTGTGCGTAAATAAATAACCTTACATGCTAATCAGTATGGAGCAGACACTAGCATCACGTGCCTGGCTCAGGTCTTTCAATTAGGCCATGTTGATATCAATACAAACGTCTGTGGCGGAAATTATTTTTTCTTTCAACAGTTTTGAGGGAAATGACAAGATTATGTCCTTCTAAACTGTCAATTAAGGGGCGATGCCAGAAATTTTGCACAGGGAGGCAAAAATTATAGTAATTTTTTATCTATCTTAAAATTAAGATAGAAAAAATTTCTATCTGAAATTTTGCACAAGGGGCAAAAATTATAGTAAATTTTGCACAAAGAACTGAGATAAAGATGGTAAAATTAAAATTTTTAACTTATTTTCTATCTTAGGAATGATTGGAAAGGGGGAGGTCAGATTGCAATGAATTTCACTATTGATAAGTGACTACAATTACCTTAAACAGTACTTGTGTAGAGCATTCTGGATATAAGCATAGACAGATAAGAATAAGTTTAGGATATCATAACCCTAAGCTAACATAGTTGCTTAATCTAAAACCTTGATGATCTAACTGACAGTTCTAATAGATCTGATCTATTCGAACATCTTTTATGCAAGAAGTGATCTCAAATGTTTCATTATTGGCAAAAGTAGCCCTACCTCATTTTTTATTCACCACGGTTTATTTATATTTCTCATTTTCTTTGTCTTTTTTTTTTCTTTTTTTTTCTTTTTTTGTTTTTCATGGATTTCATGTTTCTTCAATATAATACGATTTTTCTAAAATTTAACTTACAGTTGAATTTTGAGTTTCAAGAAGGTATCACTACCTAATTAAGCCTAATATCAAGATAGTAAGCTGAATATCAAGGATTAAAATGTTAGTTATTGATTTCTATTGATCAAATATATTCTACTGGATCTTAGTATTTCATTTAGGCCTCTAACGGTCATCATGGCAATGTCACTGTAATGTATACATTAGCGAATATCTTGTTCTTTATTTACTGCAAGAAAGTGAGTTGAGTTGAGTTGAGTCAACTTGACTGAGTTATATCCATGGTTTTAAATTTCGACAGAAATCCGAAATTTTACCGAAACCGAAATCCCCGAAATTTACCAAAGTTCACTCGAAATTTTGGAATTTCGTTCGAAATTGACATTAAAATAACAAATTTTATTGTGTTAAAGTATTTTGAACGAAATTTCGGTAATTTCGATCGAAATTTCATCCTAAAAATCCCGACTTTCGTGCACATGGCGAAATTTCGGTTTCGGATAAGTCAGAAATTTTAGCTGAAACAGAAATTTAAAACCATGGTTATAACTAAAGGGCAATTTCCATTAGCCTCTTATTTTAATAGAGGAAACACATGTTTTTCAAGTGAAATAAAACTTTATGTTTTTAATGTTTTCCTAACAGACCTTTTTTACATGCATATCAAGAAAGCTATTGCATTCTCCATTTCAATAGCTTTCTTGATATGTATAGATATTTATATTTTAAGCCTCATTGTACTAGGCAATCAAGTTGTATTTTAAATACAATAGGTGATTAGCGCTAATCAAGAGGGTTAACACAACATTCATTAGAAACTTTACTTTCTCCATATCTAATAACTTTTTGCTGATTCTCAAGTGTCTAGTCCAATATGAAGTGGTTTTGAGGACACATCATTTAGGGCTAAAAAACTCACATCTCCAACCATCAAATTACAAGGAATGTAAAATTCATCCAAGGAAAAGAAGTGGGAAACCAAAAACTAGCACCCATGTGGACACTACATAGTGAAGCACCTTCTGGAATATACAAATTTCTTTTTCAGGTAACTCAGTGCAACAGAACATACCTCCACATGGTTCTCCAATGTGAAAAAAACCCAGAGTAAAGGAGGAAACAATAACTCAATTAGACAGCTACAATTGAGTCATTACCATAATGATCATGAAGTGGGCCCCCTCTGAAAGAACCATAAAATAAAGTTTCCCCCATTAAATACTTGGGACAACCACACCGCTGGCTTTAATGTATTTCTTACTACTAAAGGACAGGAAGGGTTAGTGAAAATTCGCCCAACAATAATCCATGTTTTTGCAAAGTAGACAGTAAAATAGACTAAAAATTTAAACTAAAACACTGTTTATTGATTGAATGTCTACTTCTTCTTAAAGAGGACGAATTAAGAACGAAAATGAGAGATGATTATACATTAGAAAAGTGATTTAAAGCTGAGACTGATCATGATCAACTCTGTCACACTGCACCATCTGTCGACTCTAATACCAATACAAGGCATGTTTTTGTGGTGATATGTTCCTGACGTGGCACTATGGCACACGTGCTTCTCATGAGACCATACATTAGCTCTTTTTAGGGCTCGTGATTCTCGTGTAGCTCTAGCCTCTAGGACTCGTGATTCTCGTGGTTTTCGAAGTTTGATTGGTTCGGCTTTTCAGCGATTTTGATAAATAAAAAATAAAATAAAAATGTGTCATTTGTGTGTTTGAAAGGGATTTGAGAGGTACTACAAACTTCTTCTAACACTATTAACCTCTTCAAACAAAATTTGTACGTGCGAGGGAATGAGTTTTAGACCACCTCAATCGTAACCCCCCTCTCTCTCTCTCTCTCTCTCTCACACATAGAGGCAACTCATTTCTTCTATTTTTTTCAGCTATGTTTAAAATAGAAAGAGGCCTCTGATATCAGCACAACCATATTTTGATATTTTTCACAAACCCTGATGTCCTTAGAACCATGGTTTTAAATTTCGACCGAAATCTGAAATTTTGGTTTCGGTGGAGAACGAAACCAAAATCGGATAAACCTGAAACCCTACAAAATTTCGACCGAAATTTCAAAATTTTGATCAAATTTTGTTTTTCCCAACATTTCGTTAAATTTCGGTCCAAGATTTAAGGAAAATCCCAAAAAATCTGGATTTTTAACATTATTTGATGTTCTCATGAAATTTCGGGCGAAATTGCCCAATAATTTCGGCCGAAATTTTTGAATGAGATAAAATATTAGTTTATAGGTTTCGTCTAATTTCAGCCAAAATTTCTTTTTTGGTGAGGAACGAAATGCATTCCGAAAGAGAAATTTGAAACCAAGGGATTTTTCCGTCCTCAGAGGCACACTGGGGTTTTTCCGTCCTTAGAACCTAGGTAGAACTCACCCTTAAAAGTTAGCCATTCCCTTATAACCCATCCACATCTACCCGTTTTTTTCCAATGTGCGATGATTTGCTTTTGCATGGAACCCCAACAATAACAGTGGTACTATAAAGGAGGGGATAATGTGATTGATGACTTGAACTACATGGTGGTGAAAGCTAAAGACCTGACTGTATCAAAATCCAAGATTCTTGAGAAGATCAATATGGAAATTTTTATGAATGGTTTGCCTCCATGAAATTTGGTTGGTGTTGTACATAGGTGCAATGCAACCAATACTAATACTTGTACATAGGTGCAATGCAACCAATACTAATATGAAGCAATTGGCATTAAGACTTACTCATGAACAATTGTGCATGCAGTAGAATAAAAGCCATGATCTACTTTTGTGTCATGGTGTTCTTAAGAATCATGTTGAATCAGGCAACAACAAGAACAAGCTGAAGGAAAAAGGAAAATAAGAACTCGAAGCTAAAACAAAAGAAAATTAGTCTCGAAAGACATGTCCTATTTCTAACAACAGAGTAGAAAATCTATAGGAGAACAATGGCTACAATGATGAGGGTTATTATAATGTACCATCTTAACGTGTGAATGCAGTGATCTTGTGCTTCATGACGTCTGTAAACACCATGTATGAGGCAAAATCTTCTTCTCTTTCTATCGTTGTTGAAGAAGTAGATGGAAGATAATTTTTATAATGGACATATGACTATTGTAAAGAAATGAATTGTTAATATCGGAGGACATTTTGTCTAAGAATATGGACATTTAGAATTCATAGTTTTTGCTTGGTTGATGCATATGTTTGTTATTCTAGATTATAATATATTGATAAAAAAAAAGATGAATATTCAAAATAAAATTAATTTTTAAAATAATTAATATTAATTATAAAATAATTGAATATTGTATAGTTGAAAAAATGGTCCGGAATTTTTTTCAAAGACGTACAGAAAGAGAAGAAATTGCTTGGGGTAGTTCACTCTAATATATGTGGGCCTTTAAGTGTTAGTCTAGTATTTAGTCATTTTACTACTTGAGTAGATAGTTAATTCGGTTTGAATTTGGTGGTATGGGATGTCTACGTAAATCTCAATCCGAACTCATTTTCATGAATTTTTATATTCTTGAGATTATAGATTGGAGATTTTTTTGGTGTTTGGGGGGGGAGAGAGCTGGAGGCTCTTCTTTGTTCTATCTTTCAAGAGAAATTGAAATAGAAGATAGTAGATTGCTATCTTTCTAGATTTCCTTTCTTATCGTATCCTATTTTGTTTAATACAATATCAAAGAACTCATCCAGATCAATTCATTATTCCCTATTGCTTCAAAAAACTCTTGTGTCACCTTGCTCGAGTTGAGATCCACTCTCTTTGAGAACGCTACATATTTAAATCCATCCATTTGGCTCAAAACTACTTTAGTTCTATAAGAACTCTCTAAAAAGCCTCTAGATATGTAAGCTAATTCTTACTTTATGTTTGTGAAGATAAATCCTTGAAGAATAAAAACATATTAATGGGGTAGAACTCACCCCTAAAAGCTAGCCATTGGAGGGAGGGGGTTCATTCCCTTATAACCCATCCCCATCTATTTCACTTGTCAGATGTCGGACTATTTGCTTTTGCGTGGAACCCCAACAATCTCCCCTTCCACAGGGAAACAACGTGAACAATCTTGCCTCTCCACACGGCGGCAACGTGGGAACCACGAGATACTACACCGGGGTTACCAAGATATTCCCCGAGGGACATTTCTGCCCTCGGAGGCAAGCCAGGGTCTGATACCATTTGTACGTAGGGAATTTAACTGAATAGAACTTGTTCACTTTTTTATTTTAAAAAATAAAATAAAAATTATTTAGAAATTCAAATTTTATTTCTTTTATATAAAAAGTTGCATTTTTAAAAATGAAGAGAAGTGTCTCTTAATACAATTTAAAACGAACAGAAGTGTCTCGTGTCCTTCCCAAAGGGTCTTTTCTCATTCCCTTTGGTCAAGGCAACATAATTTGTGTTTGCAAGGCTACTGGGCTGCTTGAGTGCACATCCCTGGAGCGGAGTTGTTGTATGCCTTCATCCTGGAGGCATACGTTAGAGACTCATTTGCACCGTCAATTCGTCGAATGTGGGGGCGTTATTTGCCTTAAGGTTAGAGACCCATTTGCACCATCAATTCGTATGATCTATGGATTTAGATCCATGCCTCTACTCATGTGGCTATTTGATTGGTATGATCTGCTTAATTGCAATTTCCATGTTTTTTTAATTAATATAATCTGAATTCACATGAAGCATGTGAATATTTAACTAACAGAACTCACCCCTAAGTTAGCCATTAGAGGGAGAGTGCATATTCCCTTATAACACATGTCCATCCATTGCACTTATCCGATGTGGGACTATTTGCTTTTGAGTGGAACCCCAACATTGTTGTTGTTATTGATAAATCTGTGTGAAACCTAGATCGGATCGCAACGGATTTGATCTTCTCGGAGGGAAGATCGGCCTCTTGACCCACTTCGAGGGAAGGGTCCGTCCTCCTTTGTGCACTGGACACAATTTTCCAAAATAAATCTCTTCATTCCCAGTGGTTTAGTTACAAGCCTTTTTAAAGAAGAGGATAAATAACATAGCAAACAGATAACTACGATAAGAGTTCATCCTAACCGAACTCTAACAACTAGCAATCCTATCATTATTGTAACTTATTCTAGGAGACAAAGATAACCACGTAACCATCTGACACTTATCTAGATAACTAGGATACTTGAAAACTCCTACAATAACTCTAGCTTATCTGGCCTAACCCATATCCCAAACTAACCGGTTTGAGAGAAGATATTTTACACAAATAATTAAGATACATATCATTAGGGGTGGACATGGTTCGGTTCGGTTAGGTTTTGGTGTATAACCGGAACCGAACCATATATAATCGGTTCCCGGAAATTGGAACAAGAAGCGAACCATATATGTTTGGAACCGAACCGAACCAGAACCGAAATTGATCGGTTCGGTTCGGTTATGGGTTTACCCAACCTTCACCAAATGTAGATATTTGCCTAATCATGTGGTTTTCTGCTCCATGATGAACTACAAACAGTTATACAAGAGCAAGGGTTATATAAACAGTTATGTAAACAATTATATAACAGTTACATATGAACTACAAACAGTTCTATCAAACCAAAATTTCCGTGTGGTTTTCTGCTCCATGATGAACTACAAACAGTTATATAAGAGTAAGGGTTATATAAAAAGTTATATAAACAATTATATAACATTTATATATGAACTACAAACAGTTCTATCAAACCAATATTCCGGGTTTACCCAACCTCTGAACCCTCCTAAATTTAAAAGGGGTGAATTAAAAGGGGGTGGGGTGAATTTATCAAATGAGGCATTGGGTTTTAAGGTGAGGGTTGGTTCTCGGTTCTGGAATCCCAAACCCAGAACCAAACCGAATTTCCACCGGTTCCAGGATATAAGAACCGGAACCGAACCATGTAGATATGGAACCGAACCAAATCAAATGTGCCAGTTCAGTTCGGTTCCTCGGTTTGAACCGGAACCATGTCCACCCCTACATATCATTCCACCCCTCTTAAAAAGGAACCTTGTCCGCAAGGTTCCCACATGGAAATTTGGTCGAATAGTGCCATCTTGAAGCATGGTTCGAACCATCTTCTCAATTTCATTTCTAGGATAGTGTGGATACTGATAAAACCGTAGAAATGTTGGCATGTTGTCTTTGTGAAGTAGGATCTGATGATCCTGTGACAAATCAAGCAAGCTCTTCCTTGGCTCCATCGAAGGTTCTTCATCGGCTATCTCAATAACCCCTTCGACACACATGGTTTGGAATGCTTATGCTCCAGCAAAGATGTGTATAGAGATCTCTGGCGTTGGTCCACCGCCATCTTTGATTAGGTTCGGCTCATCATCCCCAAGCTTGTCGTCTGATTCTTCGCTTGCTCGAAGATTCTGAGTTTGGTTGAGGGAGCTATCCCCTTGCTCAAACAGTTGGTCGTTGGACATTTGATCAAAGCGAGCATTCATGGCCAAAAATATCTCATTCATCTTCTTGTGTATCATTTCCTGACCATTAGTTAAAGAGCACACCTTCTTCTCCAAACGCGCCAACCATTGCTCCTCCATGCCTGGCTCTGATACCACTTGTTACGAACCTAGATCGGATCGCAACGGATTTGATCTTCTCGGAGGGAAGATTGGCCTCTTGACCCACTTCGAGGGAAGGGTCAGTCCTCCTTTGTGCACTTGACACAATTTTCCGAAATAAATCTCTTCATTCCCAATGGTTCAGTTACAAGTGTTTTTAAAGAAGAGGAAAAATAAAAATAGCAAACAGATAACTACGATAAGAGTTCATCCTAACCGAACTCTAACAACTAGCAATCTTATCATTATTGTAACTTATTTTAGGAGGCAAAGATAACCACGTAACCATCTGACACTTATCTAGATAACTAGGATACTTGAAAACTCCTACAATAACTCTAGCTTATCCAGCCTAACCCATATCCCTAACTAACCGGTTTGGGAGAAGATATTTTACACAAATAATTAAGATACATATCATAATCCAGATCTGTTTAGTAGCAGAACCTAGATTACAGATCTATGATAGTTCTACTTGGAATTGAATACAATTCATCGAGATCCGTTCAAATTTTCATGTTCTTATTAGCTAGCATGCAAATCGATTTTCACTTTTCTAAGTGTTGAAGACTGAATTAAGATTCAACTGAATGAAGATCAAAACCAGTTAGAATCTGCTGATGCTAAAGAAAAATCAGCTTCAGAGCAGAATCGTGAGTCATTGCTTTCAGATCCGTCTTGTTAACAGCGTACGACACAAAATCTAAGAGGCCAATTTCTGAACCACTTAGTAGCCAATCCGGAACCAAAGTACGGGTGTTGGGTGTTAGTTGCTGGTGTCAATGTAACTTCAGTTCAAAGGAATTGAAGTGCTAATTGAGCTTCAAAGGTTTGCTCGTCCCAAGAGGAGTGCTTAATTTAGATTTGTTGAACTGTGATCACCAGTCCTATGTCTAGGATAGAAAAATGTCACATCTGATCTAGTTTCAATCTTGAACTAAACTGCCTACACTTCTGTTCGCTCAAGCTTAAGTGACTGCCTAATCTAATCTGTTCGATCAAGCATTCGGGAAATGTCAATGATCTTTTTATCCAAGCAACAATTCAAATGAAATCTCAAACTCGACAACTGTTGGAGGTCACTTAATTTGGCCGAACTTAACTTCATCTTCTCCACTCATGGTTGATCAGTTTAGTATTTGCTGGAATAAATTTGAAGAATGTCCTAAGGTGCAAGGTCCATCACAGTACTTTGATCGGTTTTTTGGATAAAAAATATGTGAGTTGCATCCTCCTTTACTTCAGAATATCAATGTAGAAGTTTCAAATTCTAGAATTGATCTATGCTTCAGCTTCCATACCTGCATCAAGTGGTATCAAAGAAGGTCTGCATAATTTCTTGATTTTTGCAATCCTATGGGGGACTTGAAGAATAGATCTGTAAGTTCGCTAGCTTTTTTCACTGTGTTTTTATAATTTTTGAGGATTAATAGGAAGAATTCTACTTAGTTTTCAATTATTGTTGCCTCAAGCACCTAGAATTGATTTCTTCTAGAATTCAAGTAGATATCCTAGTTATCCATGCTCTTTTGTGGCAAGTAGTCCAACACAAATTCAGAGAAGGGAACAATGTAGCTGACTCCCTTGCAAATGAAGCGGTTGCTTGTAGGTCAGCTGCGTCTACAGGTTGTGGAGAGAATTTCCCCTTTTAGCGACACAGCTGTTGAGGGTTCCGCGTGAAAGCAAAGATCCCACATCGGAAATGAAATAGATGTGGATGGGCTTTATAATGATTTGGGTGCCCTCCCCTTAACGGCTAGCTTTTAAGGGTGAGTTCTACCTGAGTCGCAACAAGTGGTAATAGAGCTAGGTGCGCTGTGTGGCCTTATAAGTTGGTTTTTTCTGCTTAGTATCTCTCCCTTGGGTAGTCCTCTTGTTCTACACTTATTATTATTATATACGTCTTTCAGTCTACGCCCGGGCCATTATTTTTCTTGTGAAAAAAAATTAAACCATATTGTGAAGAATGACAATATAAGGCAAGGAACAGTGAGTTATTAAAGAATGGAAAACACTTCTTAAACAGGATCCCGTGCTACAAATAAAGAAGGGAAGAAAATGGCCTAAAAATTTGGCCCATTTTCACGAGTTTTTGTTTATTTGTAGGGATATGTGCCCTCTTTTTTTGTTTTTTGTGCACATGTCACGATAGATGATCCGGTGCTTTTTTCTAGCACGGGATCCCGTTTTCCTATCAACCCTCTTAAAGAACATAAGAGATACAAGTAAGCCCCTTTTTGTTTATGTACTTACACATATTATGTACATATCTCTTTAAGAATCTCTTTGCCGACTCTACAATGCGTGGAGAGTAACACTGTTTGACATATTCTTCCCCAAGGTTTTGCCGAATTCGTTTTTTATGTCATAAGAGTCCTCATAATTATCTTTGTCAACTTCTATCCGGACATTACTTTGCATGTACATACAAGGTTTTCAAATATAAAATAAATGTTGCAGGCGCTTCTGTTCATTTTGTGAGGTCCACTAGTCATGCATTTGCCATAGATTATAGTGAAGAAAAAGAATGTTTATAGAGTTGGGAAACTTGGAACAAGTTTTCGTGGTCATGTTTTCGAACTCCTTTGTTTTTTAATGTCATTGTAGTTGAAACCAATGTTTTGGTCGTCTTGTGTAAAACAAGATTAGAATCTCTTCATTCCAACCTACAATAAGACTATCTTTGCTTATTTTGATTCTTATCGCCTAATCTTGTCGACCAGTCGCACAACAACACCTGAAAACGCGTTTTTAGTAGCCCTTAATGCAATTATTAAAGCAGCATTTTCAATTTGTCACATAACTTCCGAATAGGTTGTTTCTCTTTCTTTCTTCTTCTTCCTAGTTTCTTACTGAAAATTCATCAGCAATTTAAAACATTTTTAAAAAAAGTTTTAAAAAATTAAGTACTTAAACTTGAAACTTATAAAAATTACCAATTAAAACATTTTCTGCAGAGAGTTAAAATTTTTCTAGGGTTTCACAATCACTGTGGATTTGACATAGAGACCCTTAAATGTAGGCATAACACTCATGTCTGTTTGTCTTTTGCATATAAAAATGAAAAAGAAGCAAATATCAGAACTGGGATGATGAAAATGGCTAAATTTATGGCCTTTTATGCATAAATATATGAATGTACATATATGGCAACTGATATTCCCAGCTGTCAATAACACAATTCACTTCATCTTTTATTATTTACCGATGGAGAGACCAACAATGAGAATGCACCATGTGTGCAGTAAAAAATTACTTTCTTGTTGATTTTCCTTAAACTAAGGGATGCTCACGGGGTCCTCTGCTCGGTGGTACTCTCCGTCTCTCTGGCATTACTCTTCCCAAAAACATAAAGCTCTAGGCAACCAATTAAAAAGGAAAAAACAAGTTGAGTTTGTTCGTATCAAACATGGTAGTGTATATTTACTGTATACTAGCCACATATATAATATGTATATGTAGAATGGGGATGAAATGGGGATGAAAGGGCGCTCACATTGATTGTATATTACCAAAGTGCATTAAATGGGTTGAAAAGTCAAAGACCATGGCTGATACGCAACCAATGCAGGTGCCCTTTCATGTTTCATCCTATTTTTGCAATGGCTCCCTTCACTTGCGGGCGGGGGCGCACTAATTTACACTTTGCCTGCATTGGTCATTGGGGGCAGCTTACTAAGGTTGTAGGTTAACTCCCAACTTATCTTATAAAAAATAAAGGGATTTTGAAGTCATCGGAGGCCATGGCCACCCCCACGTTATATGTGCCTCCGCCCCTATAATAGCTTTTGATAGCTTACTGATATCCACATGACCATATTTTGATAATGGTACAACAATATTATTGTTTTACACTTTTCAAAGAGTTGTCAAAAGCTATTACAATTTTTTTTTAGTAGGTAAGCTGGGAACGAACGTGTGACCTGAAGGTTGAGAAGCAAACCCTTAACCATTGAGCTACAGGCCCAAGCCCTAAGCTATTACAATTAACAAAAGAAAAGTGATATATTTGCCCCCTCTTCTTTCCCAGGTCACCACCTTTTATACATGAGATTTGCTAGGGACCATCGCAGAAGGCATTTCGCAGATGGTCTATCACATGTCAGACCAGCCACCTCGTGAATGATGACAAAATCTGCTGAAAAGTGTGCCTCTGTGGCTGGTCTGACATGTGACACCTCTATGGCTAGTCTGACATGCGACAGACCATCTGCGAAATGCCTTCTGCGATGATCCCTAGCAAATCTCTTTATACATATGTGTGTGTATTTCCATGAAGTATTCCACTTATTTTAGCGTGCATTTCTTATACGGGATTTGCTGGACAATTTCACATAAAGCCATTCTGCGGTTCACTTTTCCAGGAGAGAACAACCACACAGCCATAGGCTTAACCTATTTTATACCCATTAAATAAGGAATAATAGTTACAGGCTACTGATATCGGAACTACCATGTTATAATAATTGCACGAACTGTTTTGTCTTTTATTATTTGAACAGCTCTCAAAGGTTATTACAGTTACCAAAAATCGCTCCGAAGCTAATTAAAACAGAAAAGGTGAGCTGAGCTTGTGCAGTTATTAACACATAATAGTGCCAGTATAATATTAAAATTGCAAACTTGTCCGGCAATTAATAATTAGTACCTCCTAAGCACGGCCGGTGGAATAAGAAATATTTTTGTCCGGCCCACAACTTCCAAAAAAGCCCAACAAAACATCAAACTCATCCAAAATACATCCCAACAAATATAATAATGACCCAAAATATTTAGGGTCTGGAGCACATAAAATTACAAATGTGCCATCTGTGGGAGTTTCAGCATTTTGGCCCATTTTGCAATCTTGGTTTGAGATTTGGGCATGGTCCATTCTACACATATGTTCATTAAGATTGTGCAGATTGGGTCATTAGAACAGCTTTGGATTGTTGAAGACTTGTTCGTATAAACTTTCTCACTCTGCCAATCGTGGTCTCGCTAGAGTCTTACCTTTTTTTCCACCATGACTGAGTTCTCTTGAGTTCGAATTTTCCCTAGGTCGTGTTCGGCGACCATTATAATAATGGATTCTAGTGGATTTTGTTGAGGTTTTAAGTGCGGAGAATGAAAATTACTAAAGAAACCCAAAAATCTTGTTCCTGACCCGCTAAGCCGTTTTTAAGTCTTATCCTATTTGTGCCACTGAAAGATGAGATTATGCGGAGCTACTCAGAGTTGCTTCTGCAGATTCTCATTATTCCGTTTCCACACAATTACTCGAGCGAGAATGAGAAACCTTGCCAGAACACTCCACTAGTTAGTGAAAAATCTACCACATTATCAATCATTAACTCACTCTAGTTGATTTTGTTTTACCTTAGCCAAGTTGTCCCCTATGTCCGAGTTTTGAAACAATGCATATATGAAACCATATATAGTGTTCAATATTGGGGTACAATCTGGGACGGGTCCAATCAGAATCCAAGGGGTCCTACCCAATTTCGCTCATGTTGGCTAAAGCCAAACCGATTTAATTTTGGGTTGGGTTAGGGACAGATAGGATTGCCCAAGGCCTCAGTAATAAATTTCCTGTTTTTATGATCAGCAGAGGTTATGGCCAACCAATGATAGTTACTAGTGAAATTTTTGGAACATAGAAAGAGAATTGTTCATGTACACTGGCCAAGGGAGGGCATAATGTAGTTATCTCAAAGCTAAAGGCTGAATTTGTCTCCCCATTTGTATAGTTTAGCATTTCTCTATCCTTCCTCGGTTTTGCAAACAACATAGTCGTCTTTATTTAGTCCGGCCAAATATCTTGGCTCTTTATTATGCTTCCTCTCCAACGCATTTCCTTCTCCACCACACCAAACTAAAACCTACCTCTCCCTCCCTCTATCTCATGGGAGACATGGCTACATTGGCAAAGGCAAGGCAAGAACTAGAGGATCTATATCTTGGGGTACCGGATGAATCTGTAAACCTCACCTTTAAGGACTTTGCCAGCATAGAACTAAATGGAGTTGCAGAAAAGAAAATAATCAAGTTAGAGCCAGTAAATGAGTCTCGGTCCATGAACAAGAAGGAAGAACTACCTTTAGACAAATCTCCAAGCCTAGATTTTAGTAAAGGTTTGGAGAATTTGAAGCATCACAAGAAGATTGAAGCTGAAATATATCAAGATCATACAAACAACTCCACAAGGAATAAAGGGTTGAGAAATGCTGTAGAGAGTAGCTTGGTCTATGATGATCGTAGTGTGATGAGCACGAGGTCGAGGATCCAAGATACAGGAGGAAGAAGGCGGCCTGGGATCCCTCACTCGAATATTTGCACTGTTTGTAGTGATTATATCTACATTTTTCGCAACCGTTGCCTGGTAAATAATTCTCCCTTCCAGTTCTTGCAACAATGATCTGCTGTTATGCTTTAAAAATTATTTAATTGCCTTGTTTAGATTGCAAGAAAAATATTTAGGAGTTTGAAGAATTTGTATCACCTGAGACCCTTTCTTTAGTTATGGTCTATATGGATTGGGGTGCTGCTTTGTACCCTTCATTGTAATATTTTTTTATATTAATACATGGTAAGGGTCCTCCTTAACCCCGGCTTACCTATTAGGAAAAAATAAATTTGGAGTGAATTATTGAAAAAAAATTTCTTTCCATAATTTAGATAGAAATGATATGATTGTGATTACTTAAGAGGCTATTATCATAAATTGAAGGTCCCTCTAAGTTAAAAATGAATAGTGTTGGTTCAAGTTATCTTTTTTCTTGTGTAAAAAAGGTACAAAATTTTAGAAGTACTTTTCCTTCCAAATTATATTTTTCCTTGTGTAAAAAGGGTAGGAAATTTTAGAAATACTTTTGGAAGAGAAAAACTTACAAAATGACATGCTTTTCCATTGTTTGATTACATTTGAACAAAAGTAATTTGAACCATGGCAGTTCAAATTTTATTTACAAGAACCTTTATTTTATATTGATATCTTTAAAATTTATCATTTCCCTTTAAATATATTGTTGAAACAAAACAGATTTCCTCTAAAATGTTTTTCCTGCAATCCAAACAGGGCCTAAAAGATTGTTTAATCAGAGAAACCAGTTTATTCTACTTACTTTGATCTCATTCTCTAGCAAATATATTTTTTTTAAAAGTTCATACAACAATTCAATCTGTTGCTTTACATGATAGTTTTGTTTAAATTCAACAATACTGTGAAAAAATCGTACAAAATTTTCATGATTAGCTATCATCTTTTTGCTGATCATCGATCTCATCAAGTGATCTTAACCGTTATCAAAATATACATAGCCTATTGAATGGGGGGGTATTTCATAAAACTATGACAAGAAAATTGGACCATTGTTCCTTAGAAATTTGCAATTATTTCTTGAGATATTTTTATTTATTAGCTGTGACTTATTAAGATCATTATCAAAAGAAAAAAGATTAATTTGTACAGGTGCCAGTGGGTCCATGTCGAAAAATTGACTACTTTTCTAAGGCCATGTTCGCTTAAGATTTTGACAACCGATTGTGAGTGCCAAACCAATTTTTGGACTCAAATTATTTTGGGTCCATGTCGAAAAATTGACTACTTTTCTAAGGCCATGTTTGTTTAAGATTATGACAACCGATTGTGACGACTTAAAATAATTTGAGTCCAACAATTGGTTTGGCACTCACAATCGGTTGTTATAATCTTAAACAACAGTGCCTAAAATTTGATGTTTGTTCTAAAAGATTCTCTCAAAATATATAATCGTTTTTTCACAGGTATGTGGAAGAGTCTACTGCCGGCAATGCTTAAGTATTGGCATGGGAGAGATGACTGAAGGACGAAAATGCATTGAGTGTTTGGGAAGAAGATTTAGCCAAAGGTATGTCAGCGTTTTGTTGAAGGATGAATGATTAATTAACACCAACTCTAACAGCTTAAGCTTTTAGAGTAATTGGCTGCTTCACGTGGTATCAGAGCTATTGCCTCTACATGTGAGCTATTGCTTCAAATGTAGAGCCTAGCCAAACTGAGTTGACTCGATTGAGTTGATGAGTTAATATATGAGTTTCTATACATGGGGTGGGGCTCTAGTCACTGCTGCTGCTGAGGTCATTGTTGTTGTTAAATGATGTGTCCATGGTTGGTTATTGTCATTTACATTGCTCCTTTAACTTATAGAGACAAAATTTGAAAATGAAGTGGTGCAGAGTTTAAAAACTTGCTTAAAAGTGAGTCGAGTCAAGTCAACTCAAATGAGTAACTATTGACTCGATAAAAACTCGAGCACATTTTCATGTTAACGTCTAAAGAAATTTATATTTCTTACATTTTAATGCATAAAACATCCCGGCAGTAGTGCTAAAAATCATTTCATGCTAAAAGGGTGGTCTTAGATTCAAAATTCAAAACTTCTTGCCGGTTTTTTCACTTTTCATGTCTAATGAGTTATTGGCGAGCCATTGTCCTGCTAAGGAGTAGTGTTAACTCAGATGAGTTTAAAGTTGACTCGCCAAATGTTAGTAGTATGAAATGGTGTGTCCATTATGGACAAAATTATTGGTATAGCCTTATAGGCTCTCTCTCTCTCTCTCTCTCTCTCTCTCTCTCTCTCTCTCTCTCTCAACCAGGGTCGATGATTAGGGAATTCGGGTTGAGCCTTTACCATAAAATTGGGTCGGGTGTTCGGTTTGAATCCCATACATTTTTTAGCAAAAACTCAACGTAACCCGACCCAATTTGCATCCCTACTCTCTCTCTCTCTCTCTCTCTCTCTCTCTCCCCCCTAAGAGAAGGTATGAATTGTACAGGTACATCAAGAGAGCAGGGAGCTTTGGCTGTTGCGCGAGGATCCCAAGTAGAGTGAAACAACAAGAGCTCAAGTGGGCGGAAAAGGGGCCGCGAAGAAACGGTGAAAGAAAATACGGGAGGAGTAGCATGGTGTCAAGATCGGTCAGCCCGGTGATGCCAAGATCACCTGTCGGGGTTCACGCTAGCATGAGCCCTTCTTCCTTCGTTATGAGCTCACCATACTCCCCTACCAACCCACCAATGCCCTACTAAGGCCAATGGAGTTTATTAACTTTTGATCCATCTATCTTATTATAATTTATTTGTTTAAATAAATACCATGATGGCTTAACATTTTTCACAGATGTAAACAAGAGAATTATCTGTTTCAAAGGGTTTACAGTGGCTCGCTATGGAGACCTTATTATTTTGATTTTATTCTAGAGGTGGTCATGTTGGTGTTTTATTCTGTGGCCCACATTGGTGGGACCCACTTTAAATAAAACGTTGGTTTTCCTATTCTACTTTGTGTTCTATTCTTCTCAGAGGGAGTCTTAGGGATAAATCCTAAGTGTTTAAGAACTCTAAAACACTGACTTCTTTGAAGTGTGTAAGGACACAAATTCATGTGATCCGAAATCTATAAATATTGGTTGCGTTTAATGGGAACAACACTCATATGATATAGCTCAAGTTCTATCATAAATAGGGTCCTTGGGAGGAAAATTGTGCCTGCGATTCCATCGATCGAGCCTTAAGGTCTTCTTATAATTAGAAGATTTCTCTTGTTCGTACGCAGCAGCGATCGTGTTCTTGTTCGTGGTTCGCTGAAGCTAGGGATTCGTGATCTTCAATTCTAATCACCATGGCCGGAGGTAAGTTCTGCATTAATTACGTAGTAATTTACAGTTTAACAGGTCATACAATCATAAGTTAATAAGTTAATAAGTTCGAAAAGGAAGGAGGTTGATACATTCACTAAAAGAGGACTGCCAGCTAAACTGTGTTGGAAATTCTTAAAATAAAAATGTGTATAAAAGTACTTTTCAAAATAAAATTTTTTGAAGGGAGCTTTTAAAGAGATGTAAGAACATGTGAGAAGACAAAGTTTAGTCTCACTTGGAAAAGTGAGAAGAGTGGATAGGGATTAGTTAGTATCCCTACACTCTTTCAACTTCTTTTTAAAAGCAAATACCTTTTGCAAATGTCCGGCCATAGGATATTGCAATGCATCGTCCACACATGCGCGATGTGGGTTGTAGGGCGCTAGGGGTGCATAGTGGAGCTTTTTATGGGGCACTTTGCACTCGAGCATTCAATATTGCATCTTCAAAACTATGTTGGCAGAAGAAGTTTGGTGGGCAATCCTGTCTAAGAGGGCTGGTTGGCCCATCCTTTATCTAGACCGCAATATCACAAACCAATGATCGGGTGTGATATGGACCACAGGACCGTGACCAGATGTGTACTAATGATCTAATCTTGATCGATCTGGACCATAGGTTCATGATCGATCGTCATTTAACTGTCAAATGGCCATTCAGGGACACATCGGAGTTTTACAGTAGCCAACAATCATGATTTGAATTCTTTCTATACCGTAGAATCATGATTGGGCATGATCTAAAGTCAGATTTCTGCCTGGATTGATCCAATGGAATTAAGAGTTGTAATTCAAGTTTTAAGAGCATCAATCGAAGTGATCAGGGAATCTGCTAAGTTGCTTAGGCAAGCCAAAGTATTGGGATCTAGTACAATTCTGCAAGCCGAGTTTATTTACAATAGCTCTCCTTATTAAACCATGCATCGCATCCCATTCGAAGTGGTGAAGAATACCAATCCAACTAGCGTGATTGGTCTTTCTCCCATTCCGAATCGACAGAAGATACATAGTAGAGATCAAGAGATGGGAAGAACATATTAAATTGGTACAAGAGCAGGTGAGACCTCATATGTATTGAGAAGAGCAATGCAAAATAAGTATAAAACCTATTTCCATTGATGAAAGGTATTATTTGATGTTGATAATTATGGTTGGGTGGTTCTCTCCATTGAACGACTTCCAACTGGTGCTTAGCCAAGAATAGTAGCTTCTTACTATGTCATTGAGAAAAATAAACTACAAAACCTACTATCTGAAGTTACTAAGTAACGTGAACACTTTTGAAGTTTTCAATTTCAAGGATATCTTATTGCGTGCGATGCTAATCATTGGGAGAGTAGAACACATACTTGAGGCCAATTTTTTTTTCCAAGAGTAGTCACTGATATGGGAGCACATGCTGCCTTGTTAGACACATGACGTCGATGGATCGCCCCACGCCCCGAAAGAGACCAGATGCAAAGGTCCTTTGTTAAGCACAGGCAGGTACATCCTTGAAGTGCATGCTTACATTCATGGGGGCATGTTATTTCCTTCTATTAGTTGTTATTTTAATTGTTTGAGTTTCAACATTATAATTAGTTAGGTAGGTAGTTTCTACTAGTTTAATTATATTAATAAGTTGGATTGAAATACTAAAATCTCACCCTCGAAATAGCCTTTTTTTTTTGCACATTGAAAATATCAAGGAATATGCATAAGCCCAAGCCCCGATCCGATGGTTGGATCAAAAGATATGGTCATTTGATATTTTGACCTTCTCACTAGTCTTGTTTTCATCTTGGTCATTTAGGAATTGTTCCACAACCTTTCTACTTAAGTTGTTTGCAATGAGGATAGAATCGTTGAACAAGATGTTCCCATGACTAGATATTATGTCTGTATAAGTTTATCTCACAAATTTTCTTATGGTAATATATTGTCCAATAATTAACAAAGGTCACTGGATAGTAACAAGTAACAACCACATTAGATCGCAATTTTGCATGATCAAAGTTGTTTTTTCTCTCTAATGTAGATGATAATTCCACTAAGCCCCATGTCGAGACGCATTGATGTCTCTTAGGACTTACGACAATGACTTGAAAAAAAAATCAGATCAATGTCTCAAAAGGAAAATCAGTACTATAATACCACCATTAAGTATTAGAAAAAAGTAAGTTGGCCGGCCTGTGGATAGATGTAATGACTAAATAATCTAGTTTAGCTTGTTTATTATCACTAATCGATAAAAACCAATACCAATTGTCAATTAAGAAGCTAATTAATGACATTTGCTAAGTTCTCCTCGTGAATAATAACGAGGTATTATAGAATGTGGATGTCCATCTTGGAGGCTTTATTGAAAGGGATGTGATAGAATTTAACTTAGAGATTATGATTACTATGAACAAAACTTAGTTGGCCACCTTCCTTTCAAACCAGCTTGTCTTCCTAACAGTTCTCTAACCAGAATTTCACCTTAATTATATTCCAAAGAGATTGATTGGCGAGAGGATCTCATCTTGACTAATGAAAACGAGCATGATTCAATACATATGTGGCACGCATGTGCCTGATGATCGGGACGTTGATCTAGTGGGCCATCTTAAGGGGACCTAATGGGCTAAGTTTGCACACAAAAATCAACGCGTGAAAGACATGGCATCTTTTTAATCATACTTGATCAAATGTCTAGAATTATAAGATCATATTTCCTTAACTAAATTCATGAAGACTCTTTATTTCCTCCACCTTTAGAAAACTCACAAAATTAGTGACTGATAACAAACACATCTCTTTAAATTCATGAAGACTCTAAAAAGATACTTTATTTCCTCCACCTTTAGAATACTCCCAAAATTAGTGACTGATAACAAACACATCCCTTTTTAGAATTGTTTTATGACTTTTGAACCATTTTTCCTTTAGTCATAAATTCGAATCAAAGGGAGGCGCCTCTTGGTAAACAAAGGAGGCACATTTTTCATTTTTTTATCACTCCCTTTCAATGAATGGGCGATGATAAATGTCTTTACCTATGAACCCCACAGTTGTTATTTGTAGTGGTCTTTATGAGTAAATGAAGTTTTCTTTAGTTATAAAACCACAAGAAGTAGGTGCTGACAGTAAAGGGTGGACATTTATAATCACCTTTAAGTATTCACAAGGAACCAAACGGAACATATGGCTGATATTAGCCAACAAAAAAGTTAATGACTTTTGGTACAATATGACCCTTGATTATTGAAAGCGATTCAGCTATCTTTTTAGCGTAAGGCAAGTAACAAAACAAGTGGACCATGAAAATTAGCAAATATTATTTCAGAAACCAGGGAACCTGTTCAAAAGATTGGACCTCAATTCCAACAGAAGAAGAGATGAAAAAATTGGCCAAAAATGGGGTGAAAAAGGAAACAAAAGTTGAGATTGTTAACACAGTTCGAGAAAGCAAAGGTGGAGCTTTATAAATTAGCAATCTGATGAATCCATTCCCATAACAGAGGCTTGCATTGTTCATATCTACAAATGACCATCCTCTCTTTTGTGTCTCCATGAGGGATGGATGGGTGGAAGAACCACAACTTTATCTTCTATATTATGTTAAATCACAGAACAGAAAAAAACAATTAAAATCAAAAAAAAAATTATATATTATCAACAATCAAAACCCTTCAACCCCAGACCTTCGGACTGACGAGGACCTTTTTCGGCTATCATTCGTCGGATTCACCTCGAGCGAAACCATAGAGGAGCACGAGCGAGGAGGAAGTGATGAAGGCACTGAGGGCCGCGTTGGAGAAACCGATGGCCGAATTATTGATGATGGAGAAGGTGAAAAACTCAATCTGGGTGCGGGGGTAACCATGTTATTGAGACTTGGGGACCGTGACATTTGTTTTCCAGCAACTGCCGCGGGCTCTTGCAGTGGAAATCGACTTGGGTACTTGAGATCTTGAATGTTCTTGAGAGATTCGACGATGATTCGCATTGTGGGTCTTTCTGAGGGGTCCATTTGAAGGCATTTTAGAGCAATGTCGGCGACTGTTCTGGCTGCTTTGGGAGGAAAACGACCTTTTAGTCGAGGATCCATGATCAGAGATAAGCGTGAATCGTCAGCTAGAAAGGGTCGGCTCCATTTAACGAGGTTTCTTTCTTCCTTGGGGTTGCGACTGTCGAGATTTCTCCGGCCAGTGAGTAATTCAAGAAGAACAATTCCAAAGCTCCATACGTTGCTCTTGGGAGTCAGTAACCCTCTCTCCAATGTCTCAACAGAAACATTACCAATTGCCTGAAAGGGATAAAAGAAGGAGGGCACTCCATTAGGTAGTGAACAAAGTAGGAATTCACAGACTTTAGAAGTGCTTTAAACAAGTTCCAGAAAAAGATTCACAAAAGGGAAATGATATCAGCAAAACCATTGTTTAATAATTGCACAGACCCAGCATGTCTTTCCTTTTTTTAATGTGCTTGTGAAAGCTTTTTCGAAACTGCAATAACCTTTTGACAGCTCTTTAAATACTAAAAGACAAGATGCATTAGCGAAAATACCAAAACATGGTTGTGCTGATTTATTTATTTTTTAAATGGGTTTTCTTTTCTTTTTTAACTGGCTTGTGAGAGCTTTTTGGAACCTGTAATAACCTTTTAACAGCTCTTTAAATACTAAAAGACAAGATGCATTAGTGAAAATATCAAAACTAAGTTGTGCTGATATCATTTCCCATCACAAGAACAGAATAATAATAGTAGTTAATGAATAAGATCGGCTGCTTAACTTAGTTCTACATGCATACTGACTCAATACTTCTGAAAAAATCCGTATCTTAAAAAGGGATTTGCTAGCGTCCATTGCAAAAGGCATTTTGCGGAGTGTCTGTTGCATGAGAGAGCAACCACCTCAGATGAATTAATTGAATAAGACAAAATCTGAGCCTATGGGGCTGCTCTCTCATGCAACAGATGCTCCGCGAAATGCCTTCTGAGATGAACGCCAGCAAATCCCTCTCAAAAAAATATTCAAGATTTGGAAAGTCTGCTGATTTTTAAAGCACCTACCGTAGAAGTATTTGTGATATCTGCATCCGGATTGTGGCAAACACATCCATAACCAGAAAGCTTTGCGCTAAAATCTTTGTCAACCTGTACGTTTGCAGTCGAGAATTCATTGTACATAGCCTGTCAATGTAAAAGAAAATATTCAGTGAATGTGAAAAATTACTGAGATGACCCTTCTTTTCATAAGTGTAAAGAATCAGAGAGTTATTCGTGAAGTTCAAGTACCTGGAATGGTCCTTCCTCGTGCAAAAATGCAAGACCTTGGGCAGCACAGAGCGCCACTTTCATCCTGGCAGACCAGTCAATTGGAGGCCCATCAGATCTCCCATAGAGCAGACGATCTAAGCTCCCGTGATAAAGCCTCTCATAAACCAACATCCGCTGCTCAGTGCCCTCACGCGCGTGGAAACCAATCAATTTACACAGTTGGGGATGTTGCAAGGACGTGAGAGTGTTAATTTCATTGACAAATTCCTTATACCCCTGCAAGCATAAGCAATGGTTTTGTTTCCTTAAGTTTCTCATTTTTAATTCAAAACAATGAACAATAACCAAGAATTGAAAATTTGATTGTCAATACTAACAATTCAGCAGGTGATATGCACTAGTATCTTTATATTTACGCACACACTTACACAACAATAATGCATAAAACAAGGTAAACAAGTGTGAAATCATCTAACCAAAATCCTAATATCCATTCCAAAGGTGAATAAGTCACCCCAAAAGACCGCTGGGATCGTCAATTCGTCATCAACAAGTAAATGATTCAGGTATCCCAAGATTTCTCAGAAGACAAGCTGTGTGGTTTTTTTCCAAATGGCAAGGAAGTTTACTAATAAAGAAAAGAGGGAGAACCCGCGACCAAGAAGGTCAGAACACCAATACATAGAAGAATTGCATGCTATAAAGATACAAGCAAACCACCTAAGGAGTTTCACTAAGGGACCACAGCTCCTTTCAAGGCAACAAATAATCATAAAAAGCTAGTTCGACCTTGGAAACACCTTCTTTGGCCATCCTATCAGCCCTCCCTATTAGCTGATCTTTTGACATGGATAAAAGAAATCGCTGAACCCTCCACTCAGTCTTGAATCTCATCGAACTAATGGGTGAATCTCCAAGTGAAGGGATGGCTCCCCTTGTGCCATTTCATGACATTGAGGGAGTCCCCCTCTACTAAATGATCCATGAGAATAGGAGCTACCAATCTTAATCCCTGAATGTCATCAATCACAGGTTCAATTCCAGCTTACCGACCAAAAGAAGTCTATACCACAGGGTTATCTAAAAAGGATTCTTGCGTAGAGACGTTTGCACTTGTCCTGAACAAACCTTAGGTAAAATTCAATGTTCGGGGATAAGATTGCAGTAAGTTTAATCACTTATGAATAAATGTCATAACAATCATAACAAACCATGCACGAACACATCATTATAAGCAGAGCAGTGAGAGTAATATGCTACCTGAGTGGACGGAAGAAGGCGAGTAACGGTAGCATCAAGCTTCTTCGAACCTGAGGCATCATCTCCAAAGGAAGCTTTGTAAATCATAGATGAGAGACCTTCAGAGACGCAACGCTCTGGCGAGAAATGTTGGCAAGCAGCTGCAATCTCATCATAGGGGAAATTCCGAAGACCCCCTAGCGGAGGGAGCGGCAAAGGGCCAGAAGCGAAAATAGGGCCACTAGCATTGCTTGACTTGAAACTTCCCATATTCTTCAAAACAGCACCAGTTTGAGGTGATGGGAGAGGTAGAGGTTGTGGGCTAGGGGCCCTTTGATCCTTGGCCAATCCAGCCCTAAGTTTAGCCTCTTCTTGTTCGTCATACTCTATTGATGAGAAGGCTTCTTCGTCAGCCACGTGCAAGCTTGATGGAGCAGATAATGCCCGGGTTCTACTAATGGAGACTCGATTAGCCGATTGAAGATTAACCGATTGAACAGGTTTAGCTCTAGTTCTAAAACTTGGAGGGGCGGATTGGAGAGAACGGCTTTGGGATTGTGGTTCGGGAAGTGTGGTCGGTGTATTGTCCTGGTGATTGATCGGTTTGATGCGGATGGGTTGCTCAATTTTCTTCTTCTTGCTTTTCAAGACTGTGAAGCAACCCATTTTCAGTTGGGTCTTAGTTCAGATTTCTTTTGTTACAAGGTTCAATTTAATCCTGCAAGAAGAGAACAGAGAATAAAGTTGAATATAAGCTCCAATGTTTAATAAGCAGGGAATTGGGAGAACATGGAAAAGGAGTCATAATTAAATAGAAGGAGAACTTGGATTTCAGATGAACAAAATTAGGGATTGTAAGGTCACATGGAAAACTGAAATTTCTAAAAGAAGATAAATCATGCCACTGAGATGAAAATGTTCCAAAAAAAGTGTAGAAAGATCAAACCATCAAAAACATTATTGCATAATCAGAAATCTAGTAAAACTGCCACAAGACAGAATACTGCCTAATTCAAGTAGCTTCATCTAAATCTCCAAAAGAACAAATGAAAAAAATTAAAGCAAACAAGAACCAACCAAAGCTTAAAAAAGGTTGGCACATCTGAATCCTTCCTAAAATGATCAAATATCAAATCAATTGGTCAGGTTTGTCAAATAATCACCAAATTCCTTGAAATCTTTGATAAGCACATCTGTGGAACCTCCATCAGAAAACATTGAGAAAAAAAAAAGGAAATGGAAAAAAAGAAACAGCCAAAATTTAATTTAAACTCTTCTACAGAATCCGTCAGAACCCTCAACAAACTGTAAAGAAGGAAGCTAATCCCAAATAAAATACTTTAATTCTTTAAAACCCAGTACCCACAAAACCCAGTAAATTGCTTTAATAGTCTAGAAGGCCTAAAAAAGGATTTCTGAGCAAATTATAAGAAAAAAAAATCACGAATTACATCGATATTCCAAGAAACTCCACCTTGAAAAAATTCAGAAAAAATTAAAAAGAAAAAGAAAAAAAACCATGAATTTGATGAGAAAGGAATCAAATTCATCAAAACTCTGGAAGAACGATCAAGCCACCCAGTAAGCTGTTGTAATTCTCTAAAACCCATTAAAAAAATCTCATTTTTCAGCAAAATACCACAAGAAAACCATAATACTTCACAAAATATTCAACAAACCCATCAAAAGCTTCAAAAAAACGAAACGAAAACCATACCCAAACGATCAAGAACTGCTTTGATTCCTTAAAACCCACAAAAAATATCAAATGCTTATAGCAAATTACCAAAAGGAAAGATCAAATTACACCAATATTCTATGAATCTCCATCTAAAAGCTTCAAACAAAAAATAAAGAACTAACCTCAAACAAATCCATGCCACACCATATGCAAAATATCCTTCAACCCACTTTAGCTCCCTTTTCAAATCGATCTGTGATTCAGTAGAGATAAAATATAACACAAGATACAAAAAAACCCACCTTTAATTCGTTATTTCTTTGAAGAGAAAGAAGAAAAAACCGAAACCCTAATGAGAACAATGGAAAGGAAAGGGAGAGGCGAAGAAAAACGAAACAAGAGAAAGAGCATCAGTCAAGCTTATAATTAAAAATCAAAAGAGGAAGCAACAGAAACGGTTTTCTTTCCACTGACTCACCTAAATGCCCTTCTATTTCTCTATAATATCATACTCTGCCATTCCATTTTAGGCGTCATTTCACCATATTAACGCTCCTGTTTCCTCCACCTTGAGTTGGATATTTTTCTTGGGAAATGATATTTCCATTTGATATTTGCACTAACTTTTCTTGTCTTTTATTTTCTAAAGAGCAGTCAAATTTATTTACATTTCCCGAAAAGCTATCACAAGCCAATTGAAAAAGAAAAGAAAAGTTGAGTTTATGCACTTATTAAAACATGGTTGTGCTGATATCGTTTCCCTTGGAGATGATAGATTTTCCCTCTCATTCCACTTTTGTGGAATTTCCGCAGGAAACCCACGTTTGGTTGGTGGGCCTAAAATAATCTTAGGAACCAAAATAACCCGGCACAAAGGAAGGAAAAAAAAAATACACTCAAGAACCAAAAATAAGCTTACAGAAGAATATTTTTTTCTTCCCAACAGTTCAAGCAACCAAACAACATAGTCCGGTCAATAAAACATGGGATTTTTATTTTACCGGAATACTTCCACGGAGTTTTTTTTCCCACCAATCTTCCAGAAAGCTTTTTGTTCCACAAAAATCCCAAGAACCAAAAAAATTCCGGCACGTTTTCTCTCCCATTGGAAGATTTTGGGGGCAAGTTGGCCCAAGATATGGGCAATTGCGTAAAATCATAAGTACAAGGGCATTCCCGTAAATTCATCAGTCTGTAAGGGTTCTTTTCTTCATTGCCTCGTATGAAGTGACAATCCAGTCAAAGCTGGAAAACAGTTTTTTAAGGCAGTTTAATTGTAGTCAAAGGAAAGGATCATGATTGGGTTTGACTGAATATCTACCATTAGATTCTGGCGTGGGCGGGCAAATCCAAAGGCCAATATTTCTATTCAAACCTTCCGGTGGGCCATGCCTGGCACCGAAATTTGTCGGGCGAAGAAAAGTTGATTTACAGACATGAGATAAGAATTTACTGATAAAAGAGATTAATAATTGTAATCAATCATTTAATCATGGTAATTAGTTATAAAACCTTTTATCGTACCGGCCGATACTTATCGTTTCGTCTGTGCCCAAAAACTTCTCTTCATTGGGAACTATCTATCATCCAACCGCACATTTACCGGTGTGGGCCAGTTGTTTAATAAATCTAAACCGTTCATCTGTTCAGCCCTCCAAATCTATGTACAAAAAAGATTCAAAATTTTGATTTCAATTAAACCAAATTTCTAAAAAAATCAAACTATTTGTTTGTAGGAAATTGAAATGAGAAGTTTAACTTTTGAATATAATAGAAATGAATTTGTGTAACTCAGATGTCATGCAGACACATCTAAATCCTCACATATAGATTCATAAACTCAGAAATTCAAAAATGAAAGAGATCATGGAAAATTTATGTTCTAACTTATCTAAAAAGGAGATTGAAAATATTGATCTAAACAACAATTAAATCTAGATAATGTAAGAGAACAATAAAAATATTTTTAAAAAAAATGGTATAATAATTTAAATTGGAATGAAAATTCTAGATATCATGAAAAAGTAAAGAAAATTGGATAAAAGAACTAAACAAAGATTAAAATATCCTAAAAATTGGTAGGTGAAAAGTTGGCTTTTGAGAAGAGCTCCTCATTTCTTCTCCACTCTGGTGTCTGGATTGGATTTCACTTGAGGTCTGTGCTCAAGATCTTCATATTTGTAAAAATCTAAAAATTTGTGTATCTTTTTTCATTGAATTGAACCCTTTTATATGGGAGATAAAAAATTAAAGAAAATTTTGCTCAAGAATGATGTGGGACTGAAATATAGTAAAAATTCACGCAAAAAGATTGAAGAGTGAAGAAAAGTAGCTATTTGAATTTTCAAAAGAACCAAGTATGTCCAATTAAATTAAGGGAAGTGATATATCTGCCCCTTTTCATTACTTGGGACACCCAGCTGCAGTGTATCTATGACTGCAAAGGAGCTGTTGTACTTCACATGGGAAGGATTCAACGGATTTGATTGCCAACTTACACTGCAGCTGGGTGTTCCAAGTAATGAAAAGGGGCGGATATATCACTTCCCCTGATTAAACTCTCGGGAATTCAAACCAGTTTTTAAAGAATATTTTTAAAGCATTTTCATGACATTAATTTTTTTGGTGAAATTGAGTAAAACATATCTTAAAGCCATTTCAAAAACATATCATGCTCAAAGCCGGGTCCAGGCCGGGCACGCGACAGCACCGCACGTCCATGACTCAACTGCACGGGTGTTCCAAGCTATGTATGCAGAGCTACTAATATCAACATTAATTAATAAATCATCAATGAGTCTATAGAAATAAATCTCCATAAAATCGACATTCATAATAGCTCATTAAGGATAATTACGCTCAACAATAAAATTTCTTTCTCAAAAGTCTCAATGAAATAATAATATCTGATGGCACTCCTATCGGCTAAATTCCACACTCACCCAAATAATCCCCCATCGCTTTCCACTCTAATACTCAGGATCTGAAAAAACATAAGATGATAATAGAGTGGGCTTAACGCTTACCAAGTAACAAGCTACATAACATGCGGATCAAGCATGTACATAAAACGTGAAGAAAACGTTTCAACATGCATGGTCACTTATCATGGAAAGAGTAAAAACCTTGAAACAGTTTAACTGGACAACAACGTTTTCCATGCCAAATTAATGCAATAATTCTTTCTTGTGAGCAAGACATAAAATCATGCAATAACTCACTTGAGCATGCAACCAATCACTCGTACCCAAAATAGCCAATACCACAGTCAGTGTCCAACCCCATTGACAGTGAAGGTGATCAGTCCAAACGTGGTCATGTATTAGTGTCCAAACCCATTGGCAAGTGTGTTAGTTTTCCGTTTAGTCCCAGTGTCCAACTCCGCTGGCAGATAGGAAGACCATAACAACAATATAGATATGTGTCACCTCTCACACGGGTAAGTACACGACCGATCTATCTAACGAGACCACGTCCTAGTGTCCAACCTCACTGGCAGGTGTGGGTATCCGGTTTAGTTCCAATATCCAACTCCACTGGTAGATAGGAAGACCCATAATAGGTAACTAGGCTAAGGGCATGCATGATCAAACACTCCACAACAACCAATTGGGTTAAAATAATTCCATGGAAATCTCATGGTGCAAGAAACCATCAACAAAACTCATGCAATGCTTAATCCAGAATTTTTATACACAACATGATACGAAAAATGCCACCGAGAATAAATCACATTTATAGATGCACGTTTTCCTAGACAAATTCTCAAAGCTTCTCAAACAAGTATAATCTATGAGTGTGTAAATCGAACATGGGTTGTTACAAAATGTATGCATCATTTTCAAAGGAAATTATGAAGTAAATGGAAAACAACCGGTATAGAAATAAGTTACTTACACTTGAAGTTGATCGGATTCCCTTAAATACACAAGATCTCTCAAATCACCAAATTTGTCATCTACGGTCACAATTGTCTCCAAATTAGATATTTAACACCAAAACAGAACATTCGAGACAAAAAAAAATCTCTAGAAACCCTCTTGGAAGGCATTCCCATGAATCGGCAAAGCATTCCGGGATGGTCGACCGTCCTTCCCCCATGGTCGACCGTCGAAGAATACTATTTCAAACTCAATGATTTTAAGAGACAGTTCAAAAATGATTTGTAAGAATGACTAGAAAATTGATTTGAGGATTTGTTTTAGAACACATGGATATTTTGAAAACATTTAAAATTTAAGATTAATCACATAAGAGGTTTCGAGGGTATTTTGAATTGGCATATGACTTATGTTCTAAATATGGGTCTACTAAAAGGATAATTAGTTTAAACCCCTAGGGATTTTCTTAGAAATGGTAAAACAAGATGATTTTAGTATTCCTTTATGGCTTAGTTATATGTAGTCATATTTAAAAGATGTTTTGTGCTCCCTTAAGCAAGAAAGATAATCGGATCCTCAGTAAAGCATATATTAAATGGACGTTGACCAGTGTCAGGTTTGGCAAGAAGGATTTATCCAATTTAATCAACCAATTTCTAGGATCTGTAGCCCCATATTTTCCTCCCATTAAAAAAGGAAAAGAAAAAGCAATTTGCTGCCCAAATAAATCTAGAATATGAGTTTCCTTTGTATAATTCCAGGGCCATATGATCAAGATATTTAACATTTAAATTAAACCTTGTTTAGAATGTCCATTTCAAAACTTACGGTATAACTTCTTGTAAGTATGCAAGTCATGATATAAATACTCTCCCAAGCTCACCTGAGCCCACTCAATCAATTCGACCAAAATTCGCTAGGTCTAATCTACGCGAGTTCTAATTCATCAACCAATCAGTAAGGCCATGTTTGCAAACAATGAATTTCTTTTCCATGGAATATTAGCTAACCCTATAGGGAGGGAGGGAGGGAGGGAGGGAAGGAAATGGAGAGACCGAAGAGGGACTGAGGAGAGGTAAGAAAATGCTGAAAAAACAAAGAAAAAAAAAAAGCTTTAATCAAAAGACAAATTATTTTTTCTTTTTTACGTAGGTAAGTTGGGGTTTGGAGGGGATTTATACTGGTTTATTAAATGTAGAGAAAGATAATACATTTAAGTATGAAAATTATCCCTATTCTTGAGACGCATTAGGAAGGGAAAACAAAAGACTCAAATTATCCAAATTCTAGTGACTTGAGAGTGAACCGATGATGAAGAACAAACATTAAATTGACTTTGGAATGGAAACGCCAGTCTGGGCAGCTAGCTTGAGTGAGGTTGATGCCCCTAACATTCCAGGAGATTTATCATCTTCCGACTTAGCTTCCTATTTCTCTTGCTCTTCCTCAAGTTCTGGTGGTTTGTTCTCCGTGTTTTGTCCTCTGTTTCTAGTGGGTTGTCCTCAGTAGGAGGAGGGCTAGCATCTCCTGACCTAGCTTCCTGTTTCTCTGTCTCACTGCTGTGGGGAGAGTGGGGGGACTCATCCTCTTCTTCTTCTTTTCTTCTTCTTCAGAAAGCACCTCGTAAGGGTTTTGGGTGTTAATGCTTGTAAAAGGTGCTTCTTAGCTTCAGATAGCTGAATTTGGTTGGGCATCGGTTAAGTAGTATCTAGCTCCTCATGAGTAGGGGTCTCGGTAGGGATATTGGCTCTGTTGTGAACGGGTCTCCATTTCTTTTTAGAACTTTGACAGTCTCCTCATTTGAGATGATGGGGCAAGAAGTAGAAGAGTGGTTGAAAGTTCTACAATTAGAACATGACCGCGGTTTCCATTCGTACTCGACCTTTTAGATGATTTCCCCCCCTGGAGTTTTTATCTCAATCTGGTCTGGCAGGGATGTCCCAATTTCCACCTCAATCTAACTCTAGCATAGCTTAATCTCGAGTTTTCTTTGTTTTTAGCTACTGCTCAACTCTAATTCATGCCAGCTGAAGCCTTTTCTTCTCCCATCCTAGCTACCCTTCTGACCACTTGATAAACTTATATTCGATGGCAAAAATTTCATTGTTTACAAGAAATGGCCTAAGTGACAAAGTTGAGTCAAGCCAGGTGAGTCCCGAGTCCACTAAACGAGTTTACAAACTAGGATGAATTGTAAATAGGGCTGGCAACAGGGCGGGATGTTGCATTCACCATCCTTGTCCCCGCCTCAAGGAAAATTCCCGTGCCCGCCTCACACTCTAAAAGGCAAAGGCCAAAGGGCAGATTTGGAATTTTTAAAATATAATTTTTTTAATCATACAAATTATGAATTGATAATGGCATAATGCAAGGCATTAAATCGGCCATCCCCATCCCTGCTCCGTGGAATTTCTTAAATCCTCGTCCCCATCCCCACCTAAGTCAGGGAATCGTAAGACCACGAGTCATGCCCACTACAAGATAGTGGGTCCAACCTTTGGTCGATCTTAACCATGCACTTGCTAGAAACATGGTTTCAAATTTTGGTTTCGGAATGCGTTTTGGTCCTCACAGAAACCAAAATTTCGGCACTTCGGGATAATATTAAATAATAGATAAAATTTAGATTTGTTGGGACATTCCGGAAATTTCAAAAAACAAACTTTTGGCCGAAATTTTATACCGTTTCGGGTTAATCCCATTTCGATTTCGGTCTCGACCAAAACCCGAAATTTCAGATTTCGGTTGATATTTCAAACCCTGGGCAAAACTTCTTTAAATTTTGATAGCTTCAGATATCATGTTCACGAGTACTAGTATGTGGATGAGGATAAAGTCTACACAGCCACAAAAGAGAATAGGCAGAAGCAGCGCATCAGTGCAGTTGATTTCATTTCCCCACATGGTTATTGAGAGGAATGACGAAAGAACAGTCAAATCTTTCATGGCTGTCAAGTTTGAAACTCTCTCTCTATCTCCCTGTCTCTCTCAATATAACTGTTTAATTACAAAATGAAGTTCATCTCACGTCAGGAGAAGGTAGGGGTATATTCAAATAGGATTGTGGGTTTGAGGTCAAACTAATTTGTTTTCACTTATTTCGAACCACGCGTTTATCCACTATAGATAATGGGGAAATTTAGGTGGCTTTTGGTTAAAATCTTATAAATGGAAAGTTCTTTAAAAGTCTTCCTGCACCCTGCGCATTAGTGGCTTAAAAAGCCACCGATTGGTTCGCATGGCGGGTCCACCTTTGCGGGGTTCACAAAAAGCGACCAATCGGTGGCTTTTTAAGCCAGTAAAGCGCAGGTAACTCCTTGCGCAGTTACGCTGGAACACTTTTCTCATTCATTAAATACCTTATAAATGTAAATTTATCAATGGAATATGATTTGAGGACGTGGTATGATCCCTGGGCCGACATGGCCTCTACCTGAGTGGCTTCTGACGTTGGTTAAAACCTTATAAATGTAAAATTTTCCTTCTCATTAAATTTCTTATAAATATAAATTGAGGAGTTCTAAACTGAAGGGCACCCTTGCACAAAGGATGTGAAAGAGCGCCCCCATTGGTTGAATATCACCAGAGTGCATTAAATGGGATGAAAAGTGAAAGAACATGAATTGCACTTTGCTGATTTCCAACCAATGGGGGCGCCCTTTCATCCCCTTTTTGCAAGGGCACCCTTCAGTTTAGAACCCCTCATATCAACTTCTTTACTCTAAATCTTTTCTCTCCCTATTTATAATGTCACTCAAATTTCATTTGATCTTCTTAGAGAATTTGGGCTGCCTTGGGATGGTTGGATGTTTAGCTTCAATAAATCTTCTCCCACACTGCTGCTGGTGGAACTTGAAAGTCACTCATTGTCATGCAGTTAATGTCATGCATTGATATTTTTAGGCTATGGAGGAATGTGGAATTTGGGCTCCCTGGATGATTCAAGGACCTTCAATAAAAATTCAAGATCCTAAATATCAGATTTAATTTTTTTACTTTGACTTAATACTCAAAATGAATTCAATTATGAAGATAGGACTGTTAGGACACGTGCCTCAATAGAATGGACTGTTATGGTGTGCACAGTGCACATATTTGTTGTTCTCTTTAATTTTAATTCTTTCTAGAAAACCTTCTTTTATTATGCATTTGAAAATATATGTCCATTTTTTTTATCAATCTTTTTTATATTCTATAGGAGAACCCAATGCAATGCACATGGGAAGACCTTACGTTTATAGGATTTCAAATGTAAAACCCCTGGTTTGGTTGCCAATATAGCATTAAAACTCCTAAAGACTACTAGGGATGTCTCATGGTCAATCATTGTTTGTATGTTCATGTTTCACCCTTGTCTCTTCCCACTAAAATCCTTGCCAAAAATTACAAAAAGGCACTCTCTCTCTCTCTCTCTCTCTCTCTCTCTCTTGACTGCATTACCACACTACTCTGCAAAGTAAATACCATGAAAATATATATATATATATATATATATATATATATATATATATATATATTGGTAATGACACTCCCTACTACTATTATGGAGAGGTTGCAACCAAGCACTACTTACCACTATTCTATGAGGTAAGTTCTAGGGAAATCTAATGCTACTCTCCTCCCTGTTGACTGCTTACACCACACTACTCTGCAAAGTAAATACCCGCAATAGTTACTTTTGAAGAAAAAATGGACCTAAAATGGGAAGACCTTATATTTATATGATTTTAAATAACCTAATAACCTAGATAATAATGCAATACTAGCCTCTATAGGATTTTAATTTTTAAATAGCTCAAGGCCTTGTGTGCACAACAGCCTTGGTTTTCCGTTTATTTAATTTATATTGGTAAAGATTTGATGTAAGTGATAGAGAGCAAGGAAGAAGAAAGTAGAACACAAGAACACAACCAAAAGAAGAAAGCGAGAGCAATGCTCAACCAAATTGATTTATTATCAAAAGTCTCAGTTTTTCCAAAATTTCGAACTCAATCTCATACAACTCATTTTATAGAATTCTTACATGAGACTCTTCCTACTATTAACTACTACAATTTTCAACACCACAACTTACTAAACTTTCTTAAATAAACACAACTTACTAGATTTACATAGTGAAATACAACTTATTAGACACTAGTTAATGAAGCACAACTTACTATGACTAATAACTGAAGGAATAGTCCTTCAAGCATTCATTATATGACATGACTGTCGAGTTGGCGCTGCATCAAGATTTTGAGTTGCTTGCTTTCTTGGGATTTGCTAGGCAAAGCCATTTTCGTGGCTCCCCACTTTATCAGGAGAGAACCGGGCTTTCCATTTGCAGAGTTTTTATATGGTGTAAGCCCTTATAGTCCCTTATTTTTCAAAAAGTATTGTACGGACAACATCATAGGATGATCCAAACCGTCCATAAGATGGAACACAACCTAAATAGGCTGTTCCCCAAAAATCATTACAATAGGATGATCGCAACCCTCCGATTCATAGAGGAACTGCATATTATGGAAACCTCTAGAGATCGGAGGGCCACGATTATCCTATAGAAATGATTTTTGGGGAACAACTTATTTATGCTGTGTACCATCTTATGGACGGTTTGGATCATCCTATGATGTGGTCCGTACAGTACTTTTTGAAAAATAAGGGACTATAAGGGCTTACACCATATAAAATCTCGCATTTACATACAAGATTATTTGCAAATAATTATTTGGGGTATTCCAAAGAGACCCTCTTCAAGTTCAAAACCATTTGCGTCCTTATGTTCAAATAACTTTTAAGAGTATCCAAAGAGGCCCTTAATGTTGTCTTGCAATCTTCCATCAATTCCTCTTTGTGTCAACATCATTGGTGTGGTTTGCATTAATGACTTCAAATGGATTTTGATAGATAAATAGATAATGAAGAAATGGGATGAGTATCGATAAAGAAGAGAATTAATACCCTTTGTTGCAAATGGGTGGAATAGATCCATTAATAAATGTAAAATTCAAGTAAATAAATAAGGGGCCAACCTTTTGGCAATTTCCTTCACCAAGAAGTGTGCTGATGAGAAGAAGGATACCAATTTCTTGGGGTCTCCAGGGTCTACTAGCTGGAACAAAGAAAATATTCATACTTAGGAGTGAAAATGAGAAGGGGAATGTAAACCTCATTGCTTTATGTGTAATCTAAAACTTAAAAAAGGCCCAGATTGTACTCACATTGAGATTTGGGTGTAATCAAAATGCACCTTTAACATAGGTTTTGTTTGGCTTACCATATTAGAGAAGCTTTGGCACACCAGTAGTAGGTTAGCAATCCATGTCGAAGATGCTTCTGTTGCGTTCTTTCCGCCATTGGATAATACCCCCAAGTCCATCTGCAAGCTAAGACAGGTGAGAAAAATGTGCTAAAAGTATAAATTTCCAATGGATTTGCTAGCCAATTTCGCGGAAGGCCATTTTGGGGCTCACTTTTGCATTAGAGAACAGCCACCTTAGAGGAATTAATAATGAATAAGACAAAATCTGCTAAGAAGTGAGCCTGTGTGGTGTTGTTTCTCTACTGTGAAATTGAGGCGAAATGGGTTTCCACAAAATTGCCCCAATTTTGAAAGAGAGCGTAATTTCACAAATTGCATTTCGCGGGCCCTTCTTTCCACCTCAGGGATGGTTTAGGATCACCCTCTTTTGCACTATGGCGATTTGGCTGCCACATGAGTGGTCATGATCACAAACACGTGTACCAAATTAGAGATGAATACAGAAAATGAGAAAACAACTAAAACCAAATTCTTTCCCCATTTGCACCCTTAAAATTAGGAACGACACCCATTTCAGTTACTCCATCTGTTTAAAGGTGGAAGAAACAAATGAAATAAGAGAAATGACAACATGGATCAGGATGAGTTTCACCAATAATGAGTTTCCCTGTATTTGACCAACACACGTTCTCCATTGAATTTTTTTCTAAACTAGAGAATAATTTCCTTGTTTTCAAGCAAATTGCAGCCCCACTTGATCCTGGAATTTTGTATGAAAAAATCCATGTACCAAAGTGCATTCAAGATTTGAAATAACTTACTAGGGATTCTCTCCTTACCCTTGAGAACTTGTGCATTCAAGATTTGAAATAACTTACTAGGGATTCTCTCCTTACCCTTGAGAACTTGCCCTTGAGTCAAACTCCATAAAGTTGAATTGGTTTTCACTTATTTGACCACCCACATCTATATACCCATTAGATATTAAATCCAAAAATAACATGTGGATGGGGGGAGATGTCCATAATAAAGATACAAAGTTGGGGAGGCAAAGAACACTGAAGCTTTCATGGTTGTCAACATTATGCAATACCGAAGTTTTCATGGTTGTCCATCAAGAATTTGGTGTCAAATTTTAGTGGCAGACAATGGTTTGTGGCTTTGTGCAACTTAGACTGGTTTGAGGGTCAAAATTGACGTCGGCCGAATCACAGGTTAATTAAATGCTTCCTCCCTTGTCTGCTAGCAAGAAGATCTCAAGGTTGGAGATGGATACATTTGATAAATCTTCACATTACAATTGGCCATCTTCTAAACATTCCTTTTTCAATGGAAAAAACTATTAGGTTGAACTCTTCTTTGGTATCAACATAATAGCCATATATAGTCATTGACTCCTTCGAAAGAGGAGAACAGTGACCTATTATGGAGCCATACAATGCATTACAGACGTATGATTATTACGCTTTAGTTGGGTTATTCTAATTCACCCTTTATATGGAACTTAAATCAAAATACCTAATAATAACATGGAGATGCAGTTGTACAAACTTCTATTATGCGCACGTGTGGAGAGCCAAAGACAATCATGTGAAATCCAATCCACGGAATAATTTGATCAATAGAAACATCATTGTCGTAAAGGTCATAACGCCAGAGGAATCATTATTGGAGAGCACAGAAAGGCGGGGGGGAGTCATGTGTAATATATCATAAAATTAATCTTTCGACAAATGCATACATTTGTCCCATACAGTAAGGGACGGTGAGAAGAGATATATTTTACATCTCAAAGGGGCTATGACTGGAGATATAAAACAAATAAATATGAAGATTGATGACTTAGGGATATAAATGGAGATAAAAAAACAAATAAGTATGAAGATTCATGACCTAGTTTGGCATGTACATTATGGTTGGAAATTGTAAATTATGGTTTTGTAAAGTCTTTGTAGTCTTCTAGGATAGTTAATTTGTGTGGAAAAATGTAAAAGTCATTGTATGTTTTCTAGAGTTATTAATGTCTACGCTAAATTATCAATTATCAAAAAGTCAATGTGGATGGATGATGTTGCTTAGCAGGGGCGGAGGCACATATAGCATGAGGGGGGCCATGCTCACCACCACCCCCCAAAATGACTAGCAAAATCTCTTTTATGGTTCAAGGCATCCACATTTTGAAGAAAAAGGGAAAAGAACTCCAAGTCTATTGTAAGTGTGTTTTGAAATATGGGAGCTCTATACGGGCCCTTTGGTCGTGTATCTCCCAAGATCGCTTTTACCTTGCTCTTAAGATCACAACGCAGCAAATATAATCGATCAAGCCAATTGGGGCCAACATGCTGGTGGATGCATATAGATGTTAAAGACCTCAAACAAATGAGAATAATGTATGATGATAAATTTCAAAAGTTTAATTTTATAAATATTAACAACTAACAGCTTTTTTGGATATCAATAAAACGATTGTTCATGTCTTTCTTCACTGCACACACAAAATAAAATATTTTGCAAAGTGGGAACAATTATTTTCATGCGAAAAAGTCATTAACATTATATATTGTTTGTATAATTTTTTTTTTTAAATGCATAATTGAAATTTGCTGTGCATTTACAGTCCAAACTAGCCATTAAGGCAAAGCTTTTTCCATAGAATATTTGTTTATCAAGTGGTGGGAGAGTGAGTGAATGGAGAAGCCATGAGTGACGAGAGTGTGAGAAGTGGCTGAAAATAGGTAAAAGAAAAACTCTAAGCTAATATTCCGTGGAAAAAAAATGCATGGTTGCCAAACATGGCCTAAAGGAAGGAACAAATTGGATATGGTTCCTAGAGACATACCATTTTCAAGTAGAAAGGTAACATAGCCGAGATTAAGAAACCAACTGACTTCTTCCTCTCAATATGGAAATAAAATCTAGACAGAATAACCTGAAAAAAACATGTGTTGAAAAATAATCACCATAATATCCATCACATTGCTAGATAAGAAACTAAAAAAATAACATTGATAAAATTACTAACCTGTGTAAGAAGATATAAACACCCAAAAGAAATTGTATGGTTCCAGGCTTTCCAAACAACTTCTGGAATATGACCTCTATAATTCAAATAATTCAAAGAAAACCCAATTGAAGAAGCCATTGATGCAACTAAAAGTAATGGGAAATGGCTTGTTCTGCTTAGAAAACTCTTTACTAGTAAAACAAGGTAAAAGATGAGAGTAAAAGCATAGATGGTGATTCCTTCATGATCCTTCTGAGAGACTGAACCAGAAAGAAGGGCCAGATTTCCAGTTATCGCGGGTAATGGTTCCTGCAGGCAAATTTGATTGCTTTAATCAATATTAAATAATTATCCAAATAATAGAAATTGAAAATAAAAATAAGTGACCCAGATCAGGACCACCCCCCCCCCCCCCCCCCACGCTTCTTCCTTCAAAAGGCTTTTTTTAATTCTTTTTCTTTAAAGAAATTTTAGCTATTGATATTTGTAGATCTTAATCAAGTGCATTTCTCTACATATTTATACTACAAGAAAATAAGCCACGAATATTGTTTGTGGGAAAAAAATAAATACTTTTATGGCTAAGTTTTCATATGGTAAAAATAGAGCCAGAGCTTAAGAATGGTGTATTTTTTATATGGTAAAAATAGAGCTGGAGCTTAAGAATGGTGTATATCATACATATTAGTTGACGATTATACAGAAATTTGCATGGGAAAGATATTTAATAGTTACGCGGAAATTTATATTTATATGGTTTTAAATAACCTTGAAGGCCTCCCAAGTTTTCAAGTACCGATTTACATTTAAAAAGTATCTAATAATTAATGGAAACTTTACATTTATGAGTTTTAAAATAACCTCGTGTAACCTCTAAGTTTTCCCATTATATAGTACAAGTTTAATAGGTAAAAGAAAATTTACATTAACCTTTAGAGCCACCTTATGTTGCATAAGTACAGGTACTAGTGTTGGAATCCGACACAGGTATCGAGTGCCAAATTTGGCAAACCTTAAAAAGATTGATTTGTGGATTCACAAAAGTATTTTTATCAGCTTCTAAGTTTTAATTTTTTTTACATAAAAATATGGTTATAATTGAAAATTTTAATAAGCACAAATAATGTTTTATTTTCATTTAAAAACTTACTATTGGGATGGGTAAAAATAAAATAAAAAACGTCCCATAATTGTAAAGTTGTGGAAGTAGTATTTAGAAAAAAAGGATTTGCTAGTGTCCATCGCAGATGGCCTGTTGCATGTGAGAGTGTCCATCGCAGATGGCCTGTTGCATGTGAGAGCAACCACACAGGCTCACTTTTCAACAGATTTTGTCTTCATTCACGAGGTGGCTGATCTCACATGCAACAGGCCATCCGCGAAGTGCCTTTTGCAATGGACGCTAGCAAATCCCTTTTTTTTAAAAAAACAAATAAAAGAGATCAAGAAGTATCTCAGTGAATCCAAAAGTACAGAAATCAGAGACGTTCTCACACGGATACTACACACATGTTGAAGAATCCACATAAAAGTACATGTATTGTATTGCTTTGTGTTTTGTGTGTGTATTCCTTTCAGTTTTTGTTACATGTTTTGTTCTTGTATCCCTTTCAGTTTTTATTAGATACGGTGTGCATGTAGTCCGTTTGGGTTTTGTTACATATTTTGTGCATGTATAAATTTGTGTTTTTGTTATATGTGTTGCACATGTATTTTCCTTTATGTTTTAGTTATATGTTGATGCTGCCAAGGTCTCACACAATAAATCAGGTCAAGATGATTGATGAAGCAAATCCAGACAATCATAGATTTCAATAATCGAACACGAAAAACAACCCAAGAACTAATCATATGACAATATATAAGAGGTTAAGCAAACATGGTCCACAATCCGCACAAGGTAACAATATATAAACCAAATCACAAAGATTAAGAAGTGAGAGAAATCACTTACTACGAAGAAAGAAACCATCCAGCATCAAGCCAATTCAAATCCCACCAATTAATTGGCTTGATGCTGGATGGTTTCTTTCTTCGTAGTAAGTGATTTCTCTCACTTCTTTTCCCACCACTTGAAGGACCAAAGCTAAGGAAACTCTTCTCTTCATAAACAGTATAATTTCTTCAATACTTCAAATTCATGGGGTTTAGACCATAGCTACCAGGGTGGGAAACAAATTCGGGAAACGAAACGTGAAACGAAAACGGGAAACATGTGAAAAGGAATATAGGGGAAATGAGAAACGAGAAAACGATAGAAAGTCATATGAGAAACGTCTTAGGAAACACATTAGAAGCATTTCAGATACGATAGAGAAACCATACATGAAACATAAGGAAAATATATGTAGTTTTGTAGATTTAAATTTTGTTAATTTCAAATTCCTGTTTGAATTTTTCATATTTTCATTTATATTACAATATGTGCTATTGTTTTCTTTTTAAATTTCTGTTCCACAATTTTTGATGTGTTTTTTCTCCAAAATGATTCTCGTAAGTTCCACACATGTTTCCTACACGTTTCACATGCGTTTTCTACAAGTGTTGCATACGTTTATCACGCGTTTCACACATAATTTACATAAGTTTCTCATATGTTTCCCATGCATTTCGGAAACATTTCTCCAATTTTTTTTATCATGTTTCGGAAACGTTTCCGAAACACGTTTCCCTCGTTTTAGGGGAAACGAGTTTCCCACCCGCGAGAAACGATTTTTCGGGGAAACGGGTTTCCCACCCGCCCAAGGAGTTTCTGGCGACTATGGTTTAGACACCCTTTCAAATCCCTTACACCGATGAAATATGAAAACCCTTAACTATTCTTCACTTAAACCCCTATCTTCAAATAAAAAATAATGTCCTTTTGTTGTCCACATGTGAAGCATTCATTGTCTTCTTACATACAACAAAATGTATAATCTTAGAAAAAATATAAACAACAACAAAGATACAATCAAAACCTCATTGAGTTCATGGAAGACTTAAAACAAACTCCATACAAATATCCTCCAATGGAGCCTGTAGGACTGGTAATGGAGTGTACAGCTAGCTATTCTAGCTCTCACTCTTGGTTTAAATGCCATACAAAACAGAAGGCAATAGTCTTATCCCAACCAAAATATCCAGTTAGCCCCATCGATGTATCTCAAACATAATACTCTATCAAAGAACTAGTTAGAATGCATTGTGAATTTCCTTACTAGAGATATTGCACAAGATAGTCGTAATTGTTGCTACTAATATGTAAATCGGTACTGTTGGGATTTGAAATATATCATAAAATAATATTGGTCGCAGAAGATGAAGTCACACACTTATTAGAAGTAATAATCTTGTAAGATGGGATGATCGACATATTGGCCTCAAGGAGACATCAACTCTCAATCTAGGGGTGTGCACTCACGCAACCCGGATGCCTTTCAAACTTGCTTATCATGTCGATTACCTTGATCAGAAGAAAATAAAGGAGAACAAAGATCGTAAAAACAGAACCAAAGAGAACCAGAAGAGAGAAAATGGAAAGCCTTTTTTCCTTTCGGAATATCTCTCTCTGTTATCACAAAACCGAATTTAAAGAAAGTGAAAATATGCTTAATTCACGAAACATCACACGTTAATTGCGCATTAGATGTTTCCAAACGGTCCACTAAACCACGTGGAAACCATAACCCAAACGAAAAAGAAGAGATAAACACTATCTGATAAAGAAGCTATTTTTCCGTGGTAAAGAAAACCTTTTTCTGGGAAAGGAAAAAATAAAATAAAATAAATAAATGTAACTAGATAAAAGAGGAAAGGAAAAAATATAAAATAAATTTCACACACACGCCAAGTACACGACCCGGCCCGCCCAGCTCGACGCGCGTAGGGTAAAGATTTTCCTACAAACTTCATGGTTTTCTCTTTAAGAATCCCCAACCCTTAGAGATTCTCTCTCTCCTCTCCTCTCATTCTTCCAATGTGGGACTAAAGATCTCCACAAATATCAAGAAGAAATGGAAGGGAGATTCGAATTTGGATTTGAAATTCTCAAAACTCCAAAAGGTCACGTGTGCTACAAAATGACAAAAGACCGCAAGTTGTAGCTTTGAATTACAATATGGCTTTTCTTTAAACAAACAAGAAAAGGACAAGATGTCTTTTCTCTTAAAATATAAAAGAAAAGTAAACAATCCCCAAATAATTCGAAATTGTAAGAAAACAATAAAATCACAAAGAGACTAATTTGATCACAAGGCAAAGGAATATGTTATGCATCAATACAACATAGGTGATTTTTGGACTTGAACCTTTACTTATTGTAGATATATTGAATTTATCAAGTACTTAGTGAGCTTATCAAATCTTGAACCATGTACTTTGAGTAATAAACTAAGATAACATACCACATACATAAGCAAGTTCATACGGTTTAGCACTTGTCATCCATGTGTTGTATCATGTTTTCATGAGAGCGTTAGAGAGAATTTGCCCAATTCTCATAGAAAGCAGCAACACTTCCACACTCATATAAGTGTATCTATCAGAATTGCATATAAGTATGCACCCCACTAACAATTAGTTAACCAGCTAGTCAACTATAACATTGATAGTCCAATAACTCATCCTCCTCGCGTCACAGGTTACACCCACATATAATAATAGGCTCTGTGAACTTAATTAACTATCATCATGGTGCAAAACAAATCACTCAAATAACTTGTTCCCATTGAACCTACTTCTTAGAATCTCATTACAAATAGGTTGGGTTCCTGTTATTGGTGATTTAATTAGCCCATCTCCATCGATGTGCTAATGACAAGTTCCCATTTAGTACTTCTGTAAGATAATCTGATATATTGTCTACTGATCTTACATAATCAATGGTTATCACTCCATTCTTTAATAGCTGTGTTGTGAAGTTATGCCTCAGACGAATGTGTCAAGATTTTTTATTATAAGCATTGTTATCTTCTCTTCCAATAACAGCTTGTCAATCATAATGGATTGTAATACATGATACTGGCTTATTCCAAAGTGGAATATCTATCAACAAATTTCTAAGCCATTCGGCTTCCTCACTTGCTTTCTCCAAAACAATGAATTCTGATTCCATATTAGATCTTACTATACATGTTTGCTTGTTTGTCTTCAAAGAAACTACAGTATTACCTAGGGTGAAGACATATCCACTCCCTGATTTACTTTCTAATCTTGATATCCAATTAGCATCATTGTACACTTACAACGAGATATTTTGATTGAACCTCTTTAAAAATACAGGTTTGCAATCAAATTGATTGAACCTCTTTAAAAATTTCTCTACATACTGAGACCGGGTTAAAATTATTTCTTCTAAATTTCTTTTAATTTTAATACCTAATATCACATCTATCTTTCTTAAGGCCTTTCATATCATAGTTATTCGATAGTAATTTTTTAGTGTCTTTGATTACCTTTACATTTGTTTCGATGATTAACATATTATCTACATACATACATACAATTACAGCAGTGTCCGTACTAAATCTATTGTATACACATTTATCTGTTTCGTTAATTATGAATCCATTAGATATATCACACTATCAAATTTCGCATGCCATTGTTGAAGAGATTGTTTCAGTCCATATAGAGACTTTATTAGTTTACATACTTTGTGTTCTTAGCCTTGGATCACAAAACCATCAGGTTGCTCCGTATAAATCTTTTCATCTAATTCATCATTTAAGAAAGTTGTTTTGGCATCCATTTGATAGATTTCTAGATTATAAATTGCTTCCATAGCAATTGACACTCGTGTGATAGTTATTCTGGTTACAGGTGAATATATGCCAAAAAGTCCATTCCTTACTTTTGTTTAAACCCTTTGGCTACTAGTCATCTTTGTATTTTTCAATAGTACCATCAATTTTTAGTTTCTTTCTAAAGGTTCACTTGTAACCAATAAGTTTGAAACTAGGAGGTAAATCAATTAAGATCCATGTGCCATTATTGTTTACCTTTTGTTAGTTAAGAGAAAAGACATCTTGTCTTTTTCTTGTTGGTTTAAAAGAAAATTCAAATTGTAATTCAAAATTACAACTTCCGGTCTCTTGTCATTTTGTGGCAACACTTGTGCTCTTTTGAACTTTTGAGAATTTCAAACCCAAATTTGAATCTCCATCCATTTTTAGTTTCTTTCTAAAGATTCACCTGTAACCAATAGGTTTGAAACTAGGAGGCAAATTAGTTAAGATCCATGTGCCATTAATGTTTACCTTTCATTAATATTTTAACAGAAAAGACATCCTGTCCTTTTCTTGTTGGTTTAAAAGAAAATCCACATTGTAATTCAGAAATACAACTTCCGGTCTCGTCATTTTGTGGTACACTTGTGCTCTTTTGAACTTTTGATAATTTCAAACCCAAATTTGAATCTCCCTCCATTTCTTCCTGAGTTTCGTAGAGATCTTTAGTCCCACATGGGAAGAATGAGAGAAGAGAGGGGTAAATATAGAAGTTGAATCTCTAAGTGTGGGAGATTCTTAGAGAGAAATCCATGGAGTTTGAGGGAAAATCTTTATCATGCACGCGTACCGAGCCTTGCCATGCCAGGTCGGGTCGGGTGGACATAGCGTGCATGTATGTAATTCATTTTTTATTTAATTTTCTTTTCTATTTTATCTACTTACATTTATTTATTTTATTTTATCTTTTTCCTTTTTGAGGAAAAGGTTTTCTTTACCACAACAAAAGAGCTTCTTTGAGGGATAGTGTTTATTTCTTTACCGTTTAGGTTAAGGTTTCCACGTAATTTATTGGATCATTTAGAAACATCTAATGCACAAATAAGGTGTAACGTTTCACGAATTAAGAGTCTTTTCAGTTTCTTTAAAATCACTTTTGAGATAACAGAGAGATAATCCAAAAGGAAAAAAAAGCTTTATGTTTTCTCTCTCCTGGTTCTCTCTGGTTCTGTCTTTTACAATCTTCGTCCTCCATTATTTTCTTCTGATCAAGGCAATCAGCATGATAAGCGAGTTCGAAAGGCATCTGGGCTGCGAAAGTGCACACCCTTGGAGCGAGAGGTGACGTATCCTGGAGGCATACGCCGATCATCCAATCTGCACTGTGGATTCGTCATAATGGGGGCAAGATTTGCCTTTAGGACACCAAATACATATTCATGTCTCAACTCGATAAGTGATCTCTTCTCTATTTTCTTTGTTTACAATTCATGATTACTGCTTCTCTTAAGTGTGACTTCATCTTCGGCGACCAATATTATTTTATCGTATTCGAATCCCAACAGTACTGATTTACATATTACTAACAACAATAACTACTACATTTAGACATTGGACCCAACCGTAGAATAATCTACATCTTCGGCATATAACTCTAGCATCACATCAAAGTCAATAGCTTTGGCAATCATAGGGGCTAATAGCATGCCTCATATGCTCAAAGCATCAACCATTCTATTCTAACTCCCTGCTTTAGGTCGAATCAAGAAGGTAAGCCACCAATCAAGCATGTTGAGAATTCAACTCATTGTATCATTAATGTGCTTCAAGGCCTCATCATCTTCTGCTCAAAGCATGACTCTTCTGCTCAAAGCATCAGCCATTCTATGCTAACTCCCAAATTTAAGTCGAATCAGGAAGGTAAAGTCATGCAGGTAAGTCACCCATCTAGCATGTTGAGTACTCAACTTATTGTATCTTAAAGTGCTTCAAGGCCTCATGATCTAAACATAGAATGAAGGGCCATTGAATAAAGTAATTCCACCAATTACGAAGAACCTACGAACATATGTAGAGTTTCAATGCATCACTTATCCCGCTAAAAAAATATGCAGTATGTAGAGTACCAGTGCATAGTGTCACTTAGTTCACTGGAAAAAAGGATACAGGATTAACTCAAAGCTCTTCTCTGCCTCTAAAATCCACAAAAATGAACCTTCATGGAAACAATCAATGATTGAAGAGATGATGGACCTAATGAACCTCTTACATAACATAGCCAAACCATGTAAGTTGTGAGTCTATTAAACGCTCATTGTCTCTACCTTCTTCTGGTTCATCTCAAGACCTAAATGCAGTACTACACACTCAAGAAAAATCAGCCTATCTATCAAGAGTGCTCATAGAAAGCTCACGGCAATTTATAGATATGGGGTAAAAATCCCTTCCTTAATTAGTGTGGTATGTAGGATTTTTCCTAATGATCAATCCTTAATAAGAAATCTATCAGAAGAGAACATTAAAAGAAAATCCAAGTCGTTAGTTAACTGAACAACGCAGAGGAGGTTCTTAATATCAGGCAGGCACCCATATAATATTACGTACAGAAAGAGAAACGTGTTTGAAATGAGAAGAGTAATCGTAACTGTATATGTGATCGAAAATTCAGTTCTCCAAAAGCAAATTCCTTCATGAAAGAAACCACTTTTAAATTCTTCGCAGACCCTATTAATAATGGAGTGTTTCCCTGCATGTCAGATACCAGGATGGTGCCACCCAATTCTCCAAATGTAATTTTCATTAGTTTGGATGGTGTCCAAAGCATCCGTACACTTTTTGTGGTCTCTGCCCATTGTGTATAGATCCTTCTTAGTGTATACCTCCCTCTTAATGGGACATGCGAGAGACTTCCATGCCGTTATTCCCGACTCTGTTACATAAGAAAGTGGTAGCTAAAGCAAATCTAATTTGCTGCTTTTTGGTTCTTATTAGATAAGTCAGTGGCGTAATAAGCCAGCCTTTTTAGAAAGAAAGTTAAAAAGTCCCTGATTGAACTAGAAAGAAAAAAAAAATGAATGGCCAGAGAGCCATTACCCAGAAGCAGTGTCATTAACCTGGTATTCCGAGCGGGCGAGCCATTACCCACAAGCAGTGTCATTAACCTTGTATTCAAGAGTAGGCACTAATGGTCTGAAGATTATTCAGAGTAGGCACTAATGTTCTGAAGATTATCAGTCATGTGATTGGTTGCACCAGTATTCGGAAATCACTATTGATCATTGTGGCCAAGAGACATTGCACCAAGTGATTGAAGCAGATAATTGTCCTGATATGCTTAGTTGAAGCACTTGTAACAGTGGAGTGACACATGTCCAAGGTATTTACGAATTTCAGAACAAGAAGTGGTTCAAGCGGTATCAGAAGTACCAATATATAGAACAACCTAAGTATGGTTGGTTTGTAAGGACGATGAATAATGACCTCCATTCCGGATGTTGTGTAGCTAGCTTGTATTCTGGCACTGATAGTCTGATACAACACCTTGATGGACTAATGTGCAAGATGCACACATGAGTCGAGTTGGTGCAACCAAAACTGAATCCATGATTTTCTTGATGTAGTGGGACTGATATATAAGCCAAGTATTAGAGTTGCGAGTTGTGAGAATGTCTTTGAGTTTTGTTGAGAATGAGAGTTGCGAGTTATGAGATTGTCTTAGGTCAAAAATGAGAGTTTGTAACTCTACACTGAATTAGTGAAACTCTTCTCCCGTGGGCGTAGGCACACTCTCAAATCAGGTAAATCTTTTGTTCTTCTTTTGCGCGACTGTGTTTCTTGCATCTTTTCTTGATGTTTTGTTGTACATCATGTTTGATCCTTACGTGAGAGATTAGAGATCTCTCGGTTTCTACATTGGACATGCCCACGAACATTGCTTCGGCTATGACCACTGCCCTAAGCATGAGTAGGGGGCAGACAATACCAAGAATGTTGTGTAGTGCATAATAGATTGCTCAACTTAAGATGCATGCTCGAGATGGGATTCATGATTGAGGAGAAGCAAGTTGGAATCAGCAAAGGGTGGTGGTTAAAGATGAACTGATTGGCAATGACAAGAGACACATCCAAGTCCAAGGATGGTGAGGCTATTGAAGACAAGGTCAATGTCGGATACCGGTTATCATATGATGGAGAGGGAGTTAAAGGTGGAGTTGACACGCTGAACATTGCTTTGGCTATGACCACTGCCCCAAGCATGAGTAGGGGGCAGACAATACCAAGAATGTTGTGTAGTGCAGAATAGATTGCTCAACTTAAGATGCATGCTCAAGATGGGATTCATGATTGAGGAGAAGCAAGTTGGACTCAGCAAAGGGTGGTGGTTAAAGATGAACCGAGTGAGCAATGACACGAGACACATCCAAGTCCAAGGATGGTGAGGCTATTGATGACAAGGTCAATGTCGGATGCCGGTTATCATATGATGGAGAGGGAGTTAAAGCTGGAGTTGACACGCTGAAGGTTTTCTTGGCTGTGTTTGGTTGCCCTAAATCTCGGAAACCGACGGGATTTTGAAGGAATTTCAGATGTCATTCCTTGTTTGGCTTCCATTTATAAAATGAAATCCAAGAAGACACATTTGGATGTCTCCTGGGCAAGGCTTTAAATTTCGGTTTCGGAATGCATTTCGGTCCTCACTGAAACCGAAATTTCAGAAATTTAGACGAAATCATTATACGGCTATTTTATAGGGTGTGGAATTTTGATCGAAATTTCGGTAATTTCGGCTGAAATTTCGGGATAATATTAAACAATCGAGATTTTTGGGTCAAATCTCTTAAATTTCAGACGAAATTTTGATCGAAATAAAGTACCGTTTCGATTATAGTGGATTTCGATTTCGGTCTCAACCGAACCCTGAATTTCAAACCGAAATTTCAGATTTCGGTCGAAATTCAAAACCTTGCTCCTGGTGAATTTCATGTCTGATGAGGTGGACTTCTTGTCCCCTCCTTATAGTTTTCAAACCAAATTCCCTTAAAAAAGGTGGAATTTTGCTTGAAAATCTTGGGAATAGTGCCTTTTCTCTCTTCTGTTTCTCTCTCCCCCTCTCTTCTCTCTCTATATTAGTAATGACACCTACTTATTCCCCTACTCTACGAGTCTGTGCCGCACAACCAAATGCTACTTACCTCCTAGGTAATTCCAGGCAAATTCAATGCTTTTCTCCTCCATGTTTCCTTCTTATTCCACTATTCTCCGACACTATGCCCAGCCAAACCATGGTTTTGAATTTCGACCGAAATCCACGGGTTTCAGTGGATACCGAAATCGAAATTTGGTATACCCGAAACATTATGTTAGATGTGTATTATGTGATGTATGTGTTGCCCAAGGGCATAGTGGTCATTGTACCTTCCCTCTTTGTATAAATACATAAGTGAGGGGGAGAAGTCTCCAACTCACTATTTTTCTTCTCATCTCTTCTCTCTACCCTTCTCTCAACATGATATCAGAGCCCTAGGGTTTACCCTAACCTAGGGACCACCATTGGAATACCCCTGCATCTTCTTCTTTCTTCCTTTTTCTTTCTTTTTTTCCCTTTCTCCATCTTCTTCTTCTTCTTTCCTTTTCTTTCTTTTTCTCTCCTCTTTTTTTCCCCCCTTTCTCCATTTACCCCGCTCAAACCCTAACCTTACGGCCTTCCCCTCAAACCTCTCACAACCCTTTTTCCCCGTGAAACCCTAATCTAAAAGGATACCTCTCCTTTCCATTTCTTGCCTTCGTAGTCTCTTTTTTCTACACTCTCCTACATGGTCTAAATCCTTTATGTCTTTCTCCCTCTTCGTCTCCGCGGCTCCGATCTCTTTGGCTCGTTGATATCTCTTCTTTGGTTAATTGTCCTATGTCTACAATTTCTCTTTGTCTTCTTCGGAGCCGCGGTATCAAAGGTGCACACCACCTGTTTAATGAAATGACTGAGTGAGCTATTGTGCCTCCGTCTTCATCTGCTAGCCTCTATTCTCCCTGGCTAGTGATCCTCAGTCTTCTTCTTCTTTCTCTCTTCATTGTGGTCACGATATCATGGTTGGGCCCACTCTCTCTCTCTCTCTCTCTCTCTCTCTCTCTCTCTCTCTCTCTCTCTCTTCTCCTCTGCCGTTGTGTAGTTGAGTGTGTCTCTATATTTCCGTCCTCATGACTCCTCATGTTAGTTCGACTCATACTATCGGATCACCTCTTCTACCTTCGACCACTTTATCTTGCTCTTTCCCTTCTACGGAGGCTTCTTTCCCACAGATGGCTTCTGCCCCTCTTGACAGGGTCCATTCCTTCCCTCCCAGGGATCCTTCCTCGTGCGCAACGCTATCTGCGGCCTCATGGGTCTAGTGTCAGGATCACCTCTTCTACCTTCGACCACTTTATCTTGCTCTTTCCCTTCTACGGAGGCTTCTTTCCCACAGATGGCTTCTGCCCCTCTTGACAGGGTCCATTCCTTCCCTCCCAGGGATCCTTCCTCGTGCGCAACGCTGTCTGCGGCCTCATGGGTCTAGTGTCCCTTTTCCTGATACTTCTATTGTTGGCACATATGTTGGGGGTAATCATTCTAGCTGTGACGGTGGGCTCGTGGCCATGCTTCTGTGAGCGGCCGTGTCGTTGGTGGGCGTGGGTGCCCTTACTACACTTCTTATCCGACAGGGGGACATTTTGTGGCTACATACTATGCCTCTACATCCTCATCCGCTGGACTAGTCGCACATGATGATTATTTCCTTATCTCCAGGGCCGAGTATGATGAGTTTTTGTGCCTGCGTGCGCACCACCGCGCACCTACCTGCCCCTGCTGCACAGTCCCAGTGGTTCGCCAGCTTCCCTCCTCACTACCTCCAGCTACTGGATTATTGATTCAGGGGCCTCCAACCATATGATGGGTAACTCTGCCTCTCTTCGTTCTTTCACCCTCTGCCTCTCATACAGTTACTTTGGCCAATGGGACCACTGCCCCTATTTTCGGTATTGGTACTATTTCTCCTCACTCTAGTCTTCCCTTGTCCTCGGTACTTTGTGTTCCTTAGTCCCCCTTCAATTTACTTTCTGTTAGTCAAATCACAAAGACTCTTAACTGTTCAGTCTCTTTCTTTCCTTCTTATTGTGTTTCTCAGGATTTGTCGATTGGGAAGACGATTGGTTTGGGACGTGTGGTGGATGGTCTCTATCGTCTTGATCGCACCCCTCCTGCTATGTTACATGCTTCTGTTAATGCCTACCAGTGGCATTGTTGTCTCGGCCATCCCTCCCTTTCGCGACTTCAGTAGTCCTCTGTTGTTTCTGGCTTTCTTCTGCCCTTTCAGTGCGAATCTTGTGAGCTCAGGAAACACCATCGTGTGTCCTTCCCATCCCGGGTCGATCGTCGTGCTTCTTCTCCTTTTGAGCTAGTACATTCTGATGTATGGGGTCCCGTCAGGACCACATCTCTCTCTGGTTATCGATATTTTGTCCTCTTTGTGGATGATTTCTCTCATGTGACTTGGTTGATTCTCCTTAAAGGCCGCTTTGAGGTCATGCAGAGATTACTACCCAATATGGTTGTCCTCTTAAGTGTTTGCGCGCTGATAATGCTAGGGAGTACTTCTCTGGTGACTTTCAAAAAATTTTATCCACCCATGGCATTATTCATCAGTCCTCTTGTGCCTACACCTCCCAGCAAAATGGTGTTGCCGAGAGAAAACTCTGATACTTACTTGATATGGCCAGTACTCTTCTCTTTCACATGCGGGTTCCTCAACTCTATTGGAATGATGCCATTCTTACATCTTGTTTCCTGGCTAATCGTCTCCCCTCTTCTATTTTATATGGCACCTCTCCCTTCTCGGTCTTACATCCTCAGGGGGATCCATTTCCCCTCACTCCCCAGATTTTTGGTTGTGTTTGCTTTTTTCACAACGTCTACATCGGCCTGGATAAGTTGGCCCCTCGGGCGGAGCAATGTGTCTTTCTGGAGTATTCTCGCACCCAGAAAGGTTATCGTTGTTATAATCTTAGACTACGACGCTTATTTGCTTCTGCCGATGTCACATTCTTGGAGTCGGTCTCCTACTTTATTGTTCCTGCTGAGAGTACTCCCATTGTATCCGACCCCCAGGTTCCTCTTCCCCTTCCGGTCCTACGTGACCCGGTTGCGTCCTCTTCTCCACCGTTAGAGGTATCAGTGGCTCCTCCTATGTTAGATTTTGCACCATTACCAGTCCCAGCTCCTCCTCCTTCAGCTCCTACGAGCTGGGGGAGGAAGGGGAGCCGAAGTCAGCGGCGTCCGAGGCCAGATGTCCATCACTCTGCACCTGAGGCATTGTCTTCTCAGCCGGAGATACCGCCTTCTACCTCTCATGTATCTTCTACTCCTGATGTAGCTGTAGATGCTCCTATTGCCTCCTGCACTCGTTCACACAACTGCTCATCCTATTTTATCTTATATTTCTTATGATCATCTTACCCCGTCATTTCGTACCTTTGTCTCTTCTTTGTCCTATGTTTCTTTGCCTAAATCTGTGCAGGAGGCTCTTGCTCACCTTGGGTGGCGTGCTGCTATGGACAGCAAGATGGCCGCTCTCTAGGCCAATCATACTTGGGATATAGTTTTCCCTCGTCCTGGTGCTCATCTTATTGGTTGTCGATGGGTGTATGCCATCAAATATTTTCCAGATGGGACGGATGAGCGCCTTAAGGCGCATTTGGTTGCCAAAGGGTATACGCAGACCTATGGGATTGACAACCATGAGACCTTCTCTCCTGATGCTAAGATTCCATCAGTGCGTGTTTTTATTTCTCTTGCAGTCAATCATGGGTGGCCATTATATCAGCTAGACGTAAAAAATGCCTTCCTCCATGGTGATTTGGTTGAGGAGGTGTATATGGACTATGGAGCAACCGCATGGTTATGTTGCTCAGGGGGAGATGTCCTCCTCAGTATGTCAGCTTCGTAAATCCTTGTATGGTCTCAAACAGTCTCCTAGAGCCTGGTTTGGACGATTCAGTGAGGCCCTCATGAGATATGGCATGAGGCAGTGTGCAATTGATCATTCAGTTTTCAGCCATCAGTCAGGTGCTGGTCATGTTCTTCTTATAGCGTATGTGGATGACATTATTATCACAGGGAGTGACACAGTTGGTATTCAGCAGTTGAAGACTTTTCTGCAAAAAGAGTTCTCCACAAAAGATCTTGGCCGCCTTCGATACTTTTTAGGGATTGAGGTAGCATACTCTGGTACTACTCTCTCTCTCTCTCTCTCTCTCTCTCTCTCTCTCTCTCTCTCTCTCTCTCTCACACACACACACACACACACACACAGAGGAAGTATGTGTTGGATCTTCTAGATGAGACAGGGTCGTCAGGTATGAAACTGGCCACTACCCCCATGGTACCAAATACAAAGCTGCATCCAGAAGAAGGTGACTTGTTACATGACCCTGGTAGATATAGGAGACTTGTGGGGAAGCTCATATACCTCACCGTGACTCGACCCGATATTTCTTATGCCGTGGGAATTGTTAGCCAGTTCATGAGCGCTCCTCGTACATCTCACTTGGTAGCTGTGAGTCAGATTCTTCGATATTTGAAAAGCGCCCCAGGGAAAGGGCTGCTTTTCAAAAGACATGGCCATCATAGAGTTGAGGGATACAGTTATGCTGATTGGGCAGGCTCTCCAACAGATAGACGCTCCACGACTGGCCATTGTACCTTTGTGGGAGGTAACCAAGTGTCCTGACGCAGTAAGAAGCAAAATGTTGTAGCCAAGTCTAGCGCTGAAGCGAGTATTGAGCCATGTCACATGCTGGCAGTGAGCTTATCTGGCTACGATCACTTCTGTCTGAGATCGGATTTCCCTCCTCATCCCCTGCACAACTATACTGTGACAACAAGGCCGCTATCCGCATTGCTACCAATCCGGTCTTCCATGAGCGTACGAAGTATATAGAGGTGGACTGTCACTTCACACGTCACAGGATTCAGCAGAGAGAGATATGCACTACTTTCACTCAATCGGTAGACCAACTTGCTGATGTTCTCACCAAGCCCCTTAAGCAAGGCTAGACTTAGTGATATTTGAACCAAGCTTGGAATGCTCAATATTTACATTCCAGCTTGAGGGGGGTGTTGCCCAAAGGCATAGTAGTCATTGTACCTTCCCTCATTATATAAATACATAAGTGAGGGGGAGAAGTCTCCAACTCACTATTTTTCTTCTTAGCTCTTCTCTCTACCCTTCTCTCAACACGTAAATTTTGGCGGAAATTTGGTAATTTTGGCGGAAATTTGGTAATTTCGCCCGAAACTTTGTAGGAGATAAAATATTATTTTATTTGATTTCGTTGGATTTTAACCGAAATTTCGGTTTCGGTGAGGACCGAAACGCATTCCGAAACTGAAATTTGAAACCATGGATCCAACTAGTGATTATCTAATCAAGGTGAGTCCACGTGACACAGTAAGGATTGTGACCATACCCACTCAATTAAAAACACCCATGACTAGTGCAACTTAATCAAACCCTCGGTGGGGCAATCCTGACTGGCCAAAATAAGCTCATTTTGACCTGATCAAGTTTTTAACCAAGTACAATCACTTAAAAATTCACATATGAGTGCTTAAATGGTGTCTGCACATACATGAACATATTTTTTAAACGTATAGTGAAGCTCAATCCATAGGGTGATCCAGAGCATTCATTTGTTGGGCGCCAATGTAAATGGGATGTTCCCTGAAAATCATCTCCATATGATGATCCTAACCCTCCGATCTGTAATGGGACAGGCACATTATAAAACCCTCTGGTTAGGACTTAGGATCATCCTATGGAGATGATTTTTTGGGCGTGCCCTATTTACACTGGGACCCAACAATTGAATGGTTTGGATCTTTTTTTTCAATAGCGCCCTTCAGTTTAGCATTCCTTGTATAATTACATACATATACATATGTACATGCCTAAAAATGCTAAGCCCGGTCGCATCATGAGTATCAAAATTCTAATTATAGTTCAGCTCTACAAGATTAAAACAATCTTCCCATGGCCGAACAGAGTTCACATCTCTATTCGATAAAGGTCTTGAAATGCCAATGATGAAATTTTTTTGGTAAAAATGAAGGATCAGGGTGCTTCATTTGGAGTAGGACCCAGACACTTCTACTACCATGGTAGCCCACATGATCTACTATCCCAATTAAGATATACCATGCATCTAGAAAAATTAAAGGATGAACAAATGAAAATCAAATAAGAACAAGCATTTACCTCTGACAAGAACCCACCATGCCTCTTCGCCACAAAATCATTCTCCGGCCATAGATTCGATCTCCCCTTATTGGTGGGGGCTTTAATCCGAATAAATGGTTTCTTAATAATGTGAAGGATTCTTGATATGGAGCACCATCTTCTGCAATTCCGGACTGGAACTCCAGAATCAGTTTCCATTTTTAGAAAAAACCGACGAAGCTTAAGGAGGAAGGTGAAGTGGGTTGCTTTGACTCCCAAGCTGGGAAAAAATTTCCCTGCTCTGAACTTGAATTCGAAGCTTTTGGCCCTGGCATGAACAGATATTCTCCATGACTGATTCTTTGTTGCTTGCATTTATAGATAAAAATTGCAAACAAATTAATGGAGAAGAAAGAGACATGGTTGGCTTTTGTTTGGAGGTGTGATTTATCATCTTTACTAGCCGTTGGAGGTGAGGGGAGTTTTCAAATTTTGAAATTACAAAAGGGTAGATGGAAAGAGGACCGTTGCTTTAATGGCGGGCCATGTTCCCCACCGCTTGACCCATACATTTAGGAGTTTTGGAAATGATAAATTCGCCCCTTTTATGTACTTGGAACAGCCCCTTCCAGTGTAAAGGAGTAGTCATAAATACACTAGAGGGGGCTGTCTCATGTAAAAGAGGGCTTAATACATCAATTATCCCCTGGGTCCACCAAATGGTATACCTTTCAATCTCTCAGCTTGGGCCCGCAAATGTATTTGCAAATCCTTTGAAAAACAAACAATTATTTTCTAAAACCATCTGACAAACACTTTTTTCAAATCCGTCTGGCTAGACATATTTAAAAGGCTTGGTTGAGATCAAAACTGTAAATGACTATCCTCTTAAATAGAGGTAGAGGATTCCTTGTTGGGCATCCATATTTATCCCATGAATTGCCCTAAGACCTAGCACTACCTGTAAGTGACCCCGAACCTGGGACCACTCTGAGATAGACTGAAGCTATAAGGCGGGCCCATAGACCAATATAACCTCTTAGATCTATGGACATATAAAGGGTTCTGACTAACAGTATAGCATTATCCATATCCTTGTCGTCTGGCTATTCTGTAAATGATCCGGTTAGGTGCGTAAACCATCCATCACATCCATTCTACCCAAGTGACCGAGAAAAGTCACTCCAACTCATCATGGAAGCGAGTATGATGCTGGTTATGTCCAGGAAGAGATGTACAGTCTCAACCCCAACCAAGAATGTTTTAGGCCTGCAAAGAGCTGCAATATCATATCTACCCACCCCTTGGGATCTATTAATCCATGGGCATGACCATATTCCTACGATGCAGCCTAAGGACGGACGTGTGTCATTAACTACATCACACACTCCTATACAATACCCAAGTAACTCAACAGATGCAATGAAATGTCAACAATAGAAAATTCGATACATCAAATACTGATTTTAGGGCACACACTCTAATATGAGTGGCCACCATTGCGCCGAACACTGCAAATTAAATTTTGAATTTGGTCTCTATGTGTTGGAAATTTCGTTACACCCAAAAGTTGGGCAAATTATGTGTCACAGTCAAGGTTTTAAATTTCGGATTTCGGTCGAGACCGAAAGCGAAATAGGGTATACCCAAAACGGTATAAAATTTCGACTGAAATTTCGTTGACCAAAAAATGGATTGTTCCCGTTATTTAATAATATCCCAAAGTTTCGGCCGAAATTTTCTATGAAATAAAATATTATTTTATTTTATTTCGTCGATTTTGCCCGAAATTTTGAAATTTCGGTGAGGACCGAAACACTTTGTGAAACCGAAATTTGAAACCTTGGTCACAGTATGCTTATCATTGCAAACCAATTTGTGAATTTGGGTTCTCAGTCTCAAATTTCATTACTCCCCATGAAGAGCCATTTCGCAAATTCAGACTCAGTCAATCTGTCGCTAAAATTTGAACAGCGATCCAATCGATGAATTTGAATGGTTTGTTTGAATTTGATTTGCCAGAGCCGGCGTACTAGCCATTGAGAAGCTAATTCTAGCTATTTGTGTCAGATTTCAATGGTGAATGAGGCGGAAATCAAATATCAGCTACTAATCAAGACTTATCTTCTCTTTGCTTTAGAATTTTGCTCTCTTGAGTTGTTTCTGAAGGGTTAAGTGGGGAATTCTAACGGCTAGTTTTCATGAGCAGAGAGAGTTGGGGCAAGGAAGAGAGGGTGGAACAAACGGAAAAGGGGTGTAATTGTGTTTTTCCTCACTTGGGTTCTTCGTAATCTCTTTTTATTAAAGTGAAAGAGGGTTTTGACCTAGAAATGTTGTGATGAACTAAGAGCATAAATGCGTGAATTTTCCTCCTTATGTGCTTCAGTTCTACAGCTCCTTGAACGAACAGCATTACTTCTGCAATCTCTACAAAACTTCCTGCTGTCAAACTTGTGACATAGAACATCGAATTATTAATTCGTATTCAAGTAAGACAATCTACCATGAGACATATAAGAAGGGAGTCAAAAGTATCACAGGGTGTGTCTTAGCCACTCAGGATGAGTTTGTAACTGCTCTGCAATAACCCACAAGTTGGTCACCTTTTAAGACTGGTCCAAAAAGCTAGCTTTTCATGGCAAATATATAAGAATGATTATTTAAATTGAAACGGTAGGTAGATAGGTGTGCAATTCGGGTTAGGTTTGGGTCGGGTTGGGGTCAACCCAAAACCATTGATACAACACAATTTTAAAATTTGATACAAGGGCCAAAATGGTAACAACCAACAATCACAATCACCGCCATAAACGTGTCTTACATAATGAAAAGAGTGGAGAACATGCTCTATTGCTTGCAAAAAGCCACAGTAGGCATATAACATGCTGAGAAATTTTATGGTGCCCGACCGTCAGGTCCCATGTGGGCGGTGCCACCCTTGATATTTGATCCAACGGTAGGGCACCTACTACGTTAGAGTAGAATTGTAACAGTGCATTTTCTCGTGCAATCGTGGACTACCCCGAGTCGACTCCCTTTTATCACCTTTTCCACCTCAACATTTTGCCCTAGAGGGCAATAAAAACTCCTTTGACTCTCCCGAATTATGACTACTTCAACCGAGTACCGAGCCGCATCAACCGAGTATTCGACCGCATCGTGCCGAGTCGACTGATTTTCTTAGGCCGCGTTCCGCACCGCATCTGTATTTTTAAACATCGGTTGTCACTGAACATGCTGAACTTATGCCAATCTGATTTCAAGGCAAAAGCACAAATAAACAAACTACTGACTACTGAAAACATTATGCAATAAAGAATAGAATTCTTACATTTTTAAATCTAAAACTAATGATATATTTGATTCAATAAACAATTAAACAATATTTTCAGCATTAACTAAACCATTAAAGACTAGACATGAACTGGAGAGCAGGAAATTTGTGCTCTTGCAGTCCTAAACTGGAAAAAAATCTGCACACAATATGGTTAACTAACTGGAGTGGAAGAAGATGAGACACCTATTACAATCAGAATTGGCAATAGCCTAAATTTAGCCCAAAGACAAAAACCAAACCAAATGCTCCTCTAGATCAACAATAAGCCAAGAGTGTTACATGATAATTAAAACTAGAAGTTGAAAAGTTAATATATGGAGCTTAAGAAAAGACATTAAGACATGCTTATATATAAATCACAATGAGAAAGAGAGAGAGAGAGAGCCCAACTGCCGGTGCCAGGCGATATGCAACACAACCAGAGAATCAAATCAGAGGAATGCAAACACAGTAATCTGTGGTATGTAGTCAATACAGGGTACAACTAATATCATTTAACTATGAATCCAAAGTACTTAGTCATTTATACGTGTTAGACATGAATACCTGTAAAGGGGAGGAAGTAGACCTGGCAAACGGGTCGGCCGGGCCAGGTTTGACCCGACCCGTACGGGCTGGGTCAAAATGACCCGGAAAAATTTACGGGTCACAAATCTTGGACCCGCACCCGGCCCGGGTCGACCCGCAGGTCACCCGTGTTTTTAGTAAATTTTTGTTGTTTCTGTTTTTTTTTTGTTTTTATAGGTATTTGCTAGCCACCTTCTACTTCTCAGCTTCTTGCCCATCCTTTGCAATTGTATGTGTTGAGAGATTTGTCTTATTAGACGTGGTGAAAACTGCACGGAAATACTATTTCTGGAAAGATGGCTAGCAATAATAAGTACCGAAAGAAGCTAGCAATAATAATCATAAGGTACTAAAGTTTTGGAGGAAAATTATGGAAAAAGTGCTGTAAAGTAGAAAAATTACTGAAAAAAGTACCGAAAAGGGTACCTTTATATGACAATTACAGAAAAAAACTACAAAGAAGAGGTATAAAAATATGACAATTACGGAAAAACTACTTTGTTTCACTTCTACGGGCACCTGCGAGTCCACCCGGACCCGCCCAGTTTTGACGCGCCGGGTTGACCCACGGGTCAACTTATAAACGGGTCACAAAATGTTGACCTGGAAATTACGGGCAGGCTGGGTCGACCCGCGGGTCTAGGTCAATTCTTGCCAGGTCTAGGAGGAAGCAAGGAAATTGCTTAATCGTTTTCTCACCTGAACCCAAATCAGGAAAAAAAAAGCCCATTGATTTGTCTTGGGTTTTCAAATTAAGCAATATATGAACAAGGAGTAAAAGCATAAATCAACCCATTTATAACGCCAATAAAAGTAGAGTTAACAGGTAAGTCAAAGAGCATATGAACAAAAACAAGGAATAAACATGTATTCAACTATATAATAGATAATTTCACTAATCAATCACTGAAACTAAGTAAAGTTTCCATGGATAACTTCAATAGGTAAAAAGTAATCATAATGATTTATATTTCTAAAGCTATTAAAATCTGTCATTCTTCATTTTGTTAACAGATATAATAAGCACAAAAAATTAAAACCACCAATATAAAACCACTCTATTTTAAGAAAGCTCTCCTACATGTCCAGAATCAAAGCTACCATCAAATAAAAGAGTCCGAATTTGGGACTCTAAATAAAAATTATTGGGAAGTGACTGAATATTCGGGTGAGAACACAAATCATTATGATAGAGAATCAAATAATATACAATTATACATAGACCTAATCCTATTCGTATCCTCCAAGTCAAAACTGGCTTCACCTCAAAGCCTGCTGAACCCCTAGTAGACTTTGCGCATAGGGGAGTATGGGGTAGAGAGAGAGTGAGAGAAGGGGGAGGGGGTACACGTAATGGCTCGAAAGCGACATAGAAGGGGAAGAGTAGACATTGGGGACATGGAGATGATAAAAAGGACACGCACCAATCAGGGACAGAGAGTGGGCGATGTAGGACAATCCGTAAAGCTTTACGGATTGTCCTATATGGGTAATTTTCACCCAAAACCAATGAGGGGAGAACCAACTCAATGCTTCTAAGGCATATAGTCACTCCCAAATATGGGTAATTTTGTAAAAGAATCTAAGGACTTGAGAAATTTATGCCCTAGTGACTAAAAAATGCGGATGTGGTTACAAGTGTGCCAAAAAAGATAATAATAATAAATCTGAGAATTTAAAGAGATCATGTCAGAGTAACTTTCTTTCTAATGGAATACCTCCTATGAGGGAGATCCAATACCATATTGATTTCATCTCATTTGCTAGTTTACCTAACTTCCTACATCAACGCATGAGTCCAAAATATAATGAAATCTTGTAGGGTAACAGGAAATAGTTGATTCGAAAGAGAATAAACAGAGAGAATAAGAACCCATGTATTGTTCCATCCCTCTTAACACCAAAGAATGATGGGAGTTGGCACATGTGAGTCGACAATAAAAGGGAGGCCCAATGCACGAGGCTCCCACCATTGCGGGGTCTGGGGAGGGCTAGATGTACGCAGCCTTACCCCTGGCACATGTGAGTCGACAATAGGGCTTTAAATTATATTTTTTTGAAATACAGAACTAGGCGACATGTTGGATCCCTCCAACATGTTCTCTAAAATTTATCTAAGGGGTGGGTATCACCAAATCAAGATTAGACCAAAGAGCGAGTAAAAATAACCTTTAAGACTAACCAAGAGTTATACGAGTAGCTAGCGATGCCTTCTGGGATTCAAGCATACCCCATGTACTTTCAAGAGGGTGATGAACCAAGTAATAAAATCTTCATTAGTTGATGCATAATGATATAATTTGACAACATATATATTTATAGTCTTATCAAGGTTGAAGAACATGTCAATCACCTGACAGAGGTGCTTACTGTGTTGAAGAAGAATAAACTCATCGTAAATTTGAAGAAATGCAATTTTATGATAGAGAGGCTTACGTTTTTTAGCTTTATTGTGAGAACCTAGGCATTAAGAAGGTAAGGGCCAACATAGAGTAGTTGAAACATAAGAATATTAGTGAGGTGAAAAGTTTTCTTGGGATGGCGACTTTGACAAGAGTTATTTGAAATTTCAATACTATAAATAATAGTCCTCATTATAAAATGCATCAAGAAGAAAATTTTCATTGATTAGAGGAAGGTGAGAAAAGCTTTGCATTCATCAAAAAACCTCATGTAATGCTTCATGTGTCGACAGAGGAGTTGTGGTATCCTAAGAGGGGCAGACTAGTTACCTTTTTACAGAGATAAGTTGAGTTATGCTCATAAGAAGTGGTAAACTTACTATTTTCCATGTATTTACTTTACCAACTGCCTGTTAGAGCTTCCAAGAACAGTAAATTTGACCTATCAATTTTCCAAGATTACCCCATTCTAACCCAACCTAGGATTGAAATTTCGGCTTCGATTTCGACCTCAGCCGAAAACAAAATTTCGGTGTAAATCTTATAATTTCGACCAAAATTTTTAAATTTCGGTTTTAAAACCATGTTACCCAACTAACTGTGTCCTGGTTTAGCACACCAATTAGCTAGCTTAAGCTATTTCTGTCTCAATTTAAGTGAGCATAGATAATTTTGAGCCAACCTTTGTATGTAGCTGTTGTAATAAGTAAATCCAATGAAACTTTGCCTGCTAAATATCCTAGAACTTTGCATCTTAAGAAACACTTACTAGATAGTTAATAACTTTACAAGTTAAGCAGTTCTATGCACTTTAGACCAGATAGCCGTCTACTCTTTTCCAAGGATAGTTAACAAATTTACAAGTTAATATGTTTTATATACCTTAAATAATCATTTACAGTTAAAATTAGCTTGAGGGATTTTTCCAGAGGTGAGTTCTAGTACTTTTTGTAATTGTACATGCAAAAATTATCAGAATACACAATCATTAAATTCAAGGGGTGGAATGGATGCTCCACTAATGCCAGAGAGAATGGTACCATTGGCGCCTCGCTTGTCGCGTCTGTGTATTGCCGTGTCTGCGTAAATAGTCAAGTTGAATAATCCTGCATTAACAAATGAAAATTAAATCGTAGAGTACCAATAACACGTACAAAAATAAATCGGGGTGAGAACATTTGTGAGGAAGAAGCTCGACTTTGAGTACCTTGTACATCATCTACAATCTCTATTTGGTTGAGTCCGCAAGAGTTGTTTCTTTGGTCGATGTCATAAAGGTAACCAATGATGAGAAAAGAGAGGGCCTTCTTCAAAACCCTGGATTTCCGGGTTGGATTTTTCCCACCAATTTTGGTGCCACCAATTTTCCTCACTTTTTTTCCTTTGAATCTATAAACAATTTTTTCATTAAAAATTAGAGAATGAAAAAATCCACTTGTTAAATACATAGGAAATGACTTAATTAAAAAGTAGAAGATCTTCATTACCCATGGTCAGCCAACATGGACGTATATAACAAAACAAATATCTTATTCAAAACAGGCAAAAATCAATTCCATCAAATGATTAGAATATTAGTATTTTGTAAAACAGGAAAAGAGGACAGATATTCGTTGTGACCATTTTCTGATAATGGGATGAGCTCCCTTCGTGTTACATTTTTCGACCAGATGTCAAAGGAAATTACAATTCTCAAAAAGCGCCGAGAAGATAATTAGAGAAGTGTAAAACAAAATGATAGTGTGCACATGACTAATAATAATAAGGGCAGTGATAAATCGACCCCCAAATATCTTAAATCGACTCCCTATGTGTCTTTCTCTCTCCTCTGAAAGAGGAGAGAGATAGACACATAGGGGGTCGATTTAAGAAATACAGGGGTCGATTTATCACTCCCCTAATAATAATAGGAAAACACCACATATACTTTCCTACGATCCACTCCCTTCAAAACACCACATTCTAATGCAAAATAATAGGAAAAGATAATAAAAAAAAGGGAAATGATATTAGCACTTCAATGTTTTGATATCCACGCCCTCCTTTCTTGCCTTTTAGTATTTAATGGGCTTGTAAGAGCTTTTCGGGAACTGTAATAACCTGTTGACAGCCTTTTAAATACTGAAAGACAAGCTAGTAGAGCGTGATATCAAAACAATGGAGGGTTGATATCATTTCCCTAAATAAAGTGTAATACAATAACATATACGCCCAATTAATCTCTTGCTTAGAAAAATGATCATGTCTAGGTGTGCAATATAGATTGTGGACCCATCATGCATTCGACACGTACTATAATCTTTTGCTTAGAAAAATGATCATGTCTAGGTGTGCAATATAGATTGTGGACCCATCATGCATTCGATGCGTACTATAAATTCTATAATATGGGGAATCTAGAAATAGATATTGTGGTAGATGGAACTTCATAATATACTAATATAGTAATGAAAGATACATCATACCATTATTTACATGCAAATAAATAGTCAGATATAATTAAAGGCTACTTATGTTAGCACTACCATGTTTTGAGTGAAGCTCCATTGATGGGTAGTCCTAGAGCAGTTGACTGTTTTGATCTCTCAAGTAAGCCCTTGTAAACTTTCATTGATTTTTTTTTTCTCAGATTTCAAAAATGCAATTTTTTCGATTTGTGCCGCATATTCTTGGTTTTTTGCCAAGATTCTATACTGATTCATAAAATTCCCATCAAAGTTTCAAAACTCTCCCGCATCATCGTTGACTCACCCGGGTCGACTCCTTTTTACCTTGGCCGCATTCTTGTCCAAGTCCGCATTTTGCCGCAAAGTCAAACAAAACTCATTTGACTCCCCTGAGTACTCGACCGCGTCAACCAAGTACTTGGCTGTGTTAGGAATCGGAACAGGAAAACAAGCAAGGCTGAAAAAAGAAAAGAGAATGAAGGGGAGGTCTTGCTCTTTAACCACAATAGGGTTCAAGCCTAGCGTGCAGAGAACAGAGAAGAAGCAGGAGCCGAGCTGTCCACCGATTCAGCTATCAATCATTTACTTGCCTTACCTCTGCAGAGCAGGGGTAAGGCTGCATACATCTAGCCCTCCCTAGACCCCGCAATGGCGGGAGCCTCGTGCACTGGGCCACCCTTTTTTTTATCAGCCGAGGAGTAAGCCGCGTCGACTAGGATTTGCTTTAGCCTCGCTCTGACCCGCATCTGCATTTTGAAACATTGGTTCTCATTGTTCTTATAGGTTGAGCAGGTCAATCCTTGGATCACAAAGTAACAAAAGCTGATAACAAACTAAGGGTGGGAGAAACATTCCCAGGTTTGAGCCCAAAAGCTCTGAACAGTGCAGACATGTATGCAGTGCAGAAAGAGTTGTATTTGGGTTCATTATGTAAAGTTGCAGACAACCTAAATCCATGGCAGTTTTGAATGGTGACGTTGAAAATGGAAACTTTGACACAATCTAGTCTGTGTTGGGTTGGGTTGGGTTGGGTTGGGTTGACCATCCTCGACACGAGGCTTTGGTTGGGTCAGGTTAAGGTTGAGGAAATTCTATCTCAGGGTTGGGCTATTGCAAAGGTATTTAACAGTTAGAAACACATACACATCTTGTTTGAATGTGATTTGGGAGATTTGTAACCTTAATATTATTACTGGTTCCTTGAACTAGTTTTGTATTATGAAATTTATCTTTCCCTTGAAATCTCACATAAATATACAACAATACTCGAATCCCTTCCTGGTGAGATTTTTCATCCTTCTCAGCTTAACATTCTACTCAACACCAGCACCCAAACAATAAACACCAAACATGGCACCCAAATCCATTGACATGGCTATTAAAAAACTTGAATTCAACCATTAAAAAAAACTTAGAATTTCAAGCAAAAGGCTAATCAAATATACCAGGTAGGAAGGGAAATAAAGTCCATATTCAAGCTGATACTTAGAATTTTAGACACATGCATCTCTCAATAGTTGCCTTGCTAGAGGAAGAGAAATAAAGTCTATATTCAAGCCGTTTACCTTGTAGTTATGCTTGGCGAAAATATCGGCCGCATGGTTTGCTGATCTGCAAATGTGTTTAAGATCCCAAAATTGAAAAATCTCCTTTCCATTGAGTTGATCCCTTACAGATTTGACAATGTCCGCAAAAAAAAAAATCCTCTGAAGGATTCAAATGATCTAATATGAGATTTACTGCTGATTCGTTATCGCTCTCTATTGCAATATATTTAAATCCTCTCGCCGCTGCTAATGAAATGCCATAATGTATTGCCCGCAACTCTAAGAAAGTACTGTTTGGTAATCTTTTATGTACCTGCAGAAGAGAGAAACTATGATTTTATTATTTAAACAGCTGTCGTATGTTATTATATAGTGGACAAGCCTCACGTGTAGATCTGGGACTAGACCACCATTTATGTTGTTGAAGGCACACGTAGGTTCTAGGTGGCTTGTAATACTACCTCGATTCTTCAAATAAAAATCGAGCTATTACCTTTGGAGTAAGATTCGGCAAACCAAGAGCCTCGGTTCGAAGATCGGAAAAGCCTTCCACTATGTTTTGCTCTTTCAAAATCCCAAGCACACTTTTGGGCAAGGACAACAACTTAAAAATAAAGTCAAAAAAATCTTTACCACTTCTGGTAAAGATTGACATCCTGCTTTTCGAGTTAGTGTAAATTGTCATGTTGAATACTCCTGCATTAACAAATGAAAATTAAATTTTAGCACTCTCTTAAAATAAAGAATGATAAAAATAAAACAGGATGAAAGCATATGTGTAGTACTTTGTATATCATCACCAATATCGATTCCGCCTTGTTCGTAATGATTGTTTCTTTGATCAATTTCAAAAAGGCTAGCGATGTTAAGAAAAGAGAACGGTACTTCTTCCATGCCCAGGAAGTCTGGTTCCTCACCTGTAGCATGAGAAGACAATTATAGCAATAACATGAACTAAATCAACCAGAATGTATCCATTTCAAATGGGAAACGAAATAGCTATCGGGGCGAGTGAAAAAGAGCTCCATTACACCTCACAAAAGCAAATTCAAAATACATTTAAGTATAAAATTCAAAATCCAGGAGTTTGGTTAGTGGAAATGTTATATTCTTGAAGCATATGCTTGAAAACTATATGCCTGACCTGTCACGAGGAATTTACCACGAGTAAACACTTTCTTCTCCCTAGTGCGTCGAGAAGGCATAAAACTCTTTTTTTTTTAAGACAGTTTATGTCATTTCTGCCTAATAAAAGCTATTACAAACTTACAATATAACATAATAGCTTATCAAATAAAAATAGTTGGTGGCACTAATGCTAAGCCACTTACACCCTATGATTTGTGGACACGGACACGAGTGTCGTGTGTCGACACGGACACGAAGTGTCGGACACGGCAAACTCCAAAAAGTTAGAAACGGGGACACAGCTAAAATAGAAAGCACATAAACATGATTTGTGAACACGGATTTGTGTGCCAAGTTTCGACATGGATACGAGGTATCTGACATGGCAACCCCTAAAAATCTAAAAATAGTGTCACACTCATACACATACATAAATATAAAGTTACTGATACTTCTAGCAGTACACTTAAAAGCGTCTAACGGAGTGTTGACACGTGTGGACATGGGTGTCGTGTCGGACACGACACGACACGTGTGTCGGCAATAAATTCGAAGTGTCGGCCAAATCATAGGTTACACATTTGAGGCCAGTTACACCTTTGAGGGTTGTGGTAGTGTTCTACTATGAAATTCCATGGATCCCAACATATATATATATATATATATATATATATATATATATATATATATATATATATGAGAGAACATTTCCTACACACTAGCTTAAAATACAGTGGGGGCCCACATTGTTTGGGTGATCCAAACAATTCATTTGAATGGTCCTCACATAGATGGGTGTCCACAAAAAATCAGATCCATAGGATCATCCCAACCCTACGATTTGTGGAGGTAAGTTACCTACACACTAGCTTAAAATACAGTGGGGGCCCACATTGTTTGGGTGATCCAAACAATTCATTTGAATGGTCCTCACAGAGATAGGGTGTCCACAAAAAATCAGATCCATAGGATCATCCCAACCCTACGATTTGTGGAGGTAAAATGGACGTGTATAAACCTTCACAAATTAGTCCATTTTTTGCCTCCATAGTTTGAATGGTTGGGATGATACTATGGATCTGATTTTTTGTGGACACCCTATCTATGTGAGGGCCATTCAAATGAATGGTTTGGATCACCCAAACAATGTGGGCCCCCACTGTATTTTAAGCTAGTGTGTAGGTAACTTACCTACACAAGTGTGTAGGAAATGTTTTCTCATATATATATATATGGGTGTCCCTGCTTTAAAGCAAAAGCTCATGATTAAGATCCACGGGTGGAAGCAGATGAAGGTTTCCTTCTGCCTAGAAAAGATAGCCTTCTTTATTCTCATAAATGTCTAATTAAAATGTAGGTCTCTGAATGCAAAATTTAAAAAATTAAAGCTTATATTTCCATAGCATGGAAGAAAACAACAGATATAATGGTTTGGTTGCCTACAAAGTTATGTAAAATGCAGAGGAGGTTTGGGCATGTGCTAACTAATGATTTTTAAAAGCGAGCTCGTAGAAATTGTGGTTAATTTGGTCGCTATTAGATGTCGTGTTGTGTTTTGTCGGCTTGATTCTTTGTATTGGTGAATGGCTCACCGAAGGTCATTTCCGAAGCTTGAGGGGGTTGAGGCAAGGGTACTGCACTGTCCCGTTTCTCTTCACTATGGTAGCTGAGGTGCTTAGTCGTGGTCGTGGTTTTAAATTTCGGCCGAAATATTTCAATTTCTGGTGCTACCGAAATGAAATCCACTTGGATTCGGAAAAATACTAGATTTCACCCCAAAATTCGCAATTTCATTAATGTTCCAGTCGAAGTATGTGAAACAGACATTTCGACAGGAACCCGACAAAATCAACTCCACCAGCAGAAAAGAGAACCATGATATTCATTTAAGATATTTCTAAAAAAAAAAAAACCAATGGTGAAGAATCTTTCTTGGATTTCGGCCGTGTCTTCGCACCAAAAAGTTTTCTTAATTTTACAAGATTTCAGCTGAAATTTCGTACCGAAACCGAAATGCGTCGGTTTAGCTGATGACAAACCGAAACCAAAACTGAAATTTAAAACCTTGGCCGTGGTGGTCTAATTGAGGCTTTAAGGTGAACTCTTTAGACTTTGTTACATCAGCTCCAAAAGTAGAAGTTGCATTGGAATCGAGAAAGTTATGTGGAGTTCATAATTGCATAAAAGGAAGGGCTTTCCATTTCAAGAGATTGACTCTTCAGCAGTGTACTTGGCACTCTTATTTTCTGCAATTCTTCTATGAAGCATGCAAGTAATGTCAAGACTATCCTTGGGTAAAAAGCAATTTCAGCTAGAAGGATAAACTAGCTCAAATAAAAAATGATAGGGGTGCGAATGGAGGACACGATCGCCATGATTTTAAACCTCAGCCAGGATGTGTCAATCTCAGAGGACACATGTCAATTTCGGCTGACATGTGTCGACATCCATGGAAACGAAGTCTGAGGTTTACCACTAACTTATTTTGGCACGAAATTCCTGTGTGTAGCAAAGATAATTTCCATGACTTTTGGAGTGATCACCATGGACAAGGAGAAGGTTAAGGCTGGGAGAGTCTCAGCCATACAAGCTACAACTAATTGAAATTTGAAGTCCCTTTGAATGATGAAGCAAGTCAGGCAACATGGATTGGGCGGTCAAAGCGTTCAAAACAATCAAAGACTCGATGAGAGGATTGACCACCTCATAGGAAGAATTGACAAAGGGGCCGTTGAATGAGGCAATACAATGTTTGTGTGAGGAGGACATTAGAGAAACCAGGTGGAGGCTGTCACAAGGTGACAATTGGGCTCAATCAACTCCCTTTTATAGGCCTAAAGGATGCTTGAATAAACCCTGGCGAAGTGGTGAAAAATTCAGAAGTCAAAAGTTGTGTAGAAGACTCTTGAAAAACCTAGAATTATGTAGAAATGTGCAGATATTTTCAAGAGTTATATTCTTGTACACTCTTTGTAGAGACAAGAGTAGAGTATTCTGTGTGACTCTAAAAGGGCCAACGTGACATGCTAGGGGTTTTGATCATGTGTTTTTGTTTTGTTTCATTTGAAGCATTTTAACAACTGAGAGGAGATTGGTATCGTTCTCTTTCATCTCCAACACGGATCATTGGTGGCAGGATATAGTAACACTAACAGAACCATTCAAAAAAAAAAAAAAGTAACGCTGACAGAGACAGACAAAGCCTGAGATCTATATATGAGCAGTAGATATAGAAATCTAATACCTCATAAAGAGAATTTGCAGAGAATTTATAGATAACCTGAAAATTAGAATGTTGAAGCAGAGGAAAAATTAGAAATCTAATACCTGATAAAGATAACCAAGAAATCAGAAACCAGAAATCATGAATCTCATATAGAGATAGTACTTCCCACTGACAAATGCATCCGTCAAGACAGTCTTGGACTGCCATGATGCTTCTAGAATCATCAATCCCTATCATAATGTGAGAGATATGAGTTACTATTAGAAGTTAGAAAATGACAGAGATGGAGCTAGAGCTAAAGGTCTTACCATTTCCATGCCGAAAGTAGACTCATGAATCTCATACTCTTCTAAATCTATAAGGGCACGCGCTTCATTAAAGTTTTTTAACGGTCTGAAAAATACATTTTCCATCACCAAAAACTGTTTCTGCTCCGTCACATGCACATCCAAGTTCTCGTAGTATCGGGCGATTCTCATTGGAGCGCCACATAGTGGACAAGCCTCATGTGTAGATCTAGGACTAGACCACCATTTATGTTGTTGAAGGCACACGTAGGTTCTAGGTGGCTTGTAATAGTGCCTCGATTCTTCAAATAAAAATCGAGCTATTACCTTTGGAGTGAGATTCGGATCCGAAAAGCCTCTCACTATGTGTTGCTCCTTCAAAATCCCAAGGACACTTTTGGGCAACGACAACAAATTAAAAATAATGTCAAAAAAATCTTTACCACTTATGGCAAAGATTGATATCCTTCTTTCCGAGTTAGTGTAAATTTCAATGTTGAATAATCCTGCATTAACAAATGAAAATTAAATTTTAGCATCCTCTTAAAATAAAGAATGATAAAAATAAAACAGGATAAAAGCATATGTGTTTTTGTTTTGTTTCATTTGAAGCATTTTAACAACTGAGTGGAGATTAATATCGTTCTCTTTCAGCTATTTCAAAAACAAAATATCGTTCTCTTTCATCTCCAACACGGATCATTGGTGGACAGCATATAGTAACACTAACAGAACCAATCAAAAAAAAAAAGCAACACTGACAGAGACACACAAAGCCTGAGAGTCTTGATCCGATGATTCTAGGCCCTTGATCCATCAAGCCTCAATCAAGCCTCCTTCAAGATACTCGTGAAAGCATCAAACCATGATCCATCATTAGCTCTCCTTTGCAGATAGCGATTTTGGCCATGTCAATGCTTTGGCTATGGCTATAGCAACAAAAGCACAACGTCCTATCCCAAACAACAAAAGAGAGAACGTGTATCATGTTTTAGAAGTGTTTTCTTAAAAAAAACAATTCTTGGGTAGAAAATATTGTACACATCTTCTAAAGGTGTATTTTTGGTCAGTCATTGACATTGCCATCCTTGGATAGCAATGTTAAATGCACAGATGATGATATATTGTCGAAATTCCTTAATGTTGGCTGCAAACAAATGTTCAAACAAAATCTTATGCGTACCATCTCAATTGATATCATTTCAATATGTACATGTGTGGTAGATACATATATTTCTTACTTGAAATGTCAAATGTTTAGTATCCACAAAATTATCTATGAGCGGTGGATATAGAAATTTCTTACTTCAAATGTCAGCAGAATTTGTAGTATCCACAAAATCTTTTTCAAATTTGCAGAGAATTTATAGATAGACCTGAAAAAGGAAAATGTTGAAGCAGAGGAAAAATCAGAAATCTAATACCTGATAAAGATAACCAAGAAAGAAAAATGATACTTGCAAGAGATAGTACTTACCATTGACAAATACATCAGTCGAGACAGTTTTTGACTGCCATGATGCTTGTAGAATCGTCAACCCCTATGTGTGAGAGATATGAGTTAGATAGAGATGGAGTTAGAGCTAAAGGTCTTACCACATCCAATGCCAAAAGTAAACTCCTGAATCCCATACTTTTGTATATCTATAAGGGCATGCACTTCATTAAAGCTGTTTAACGGTCTGAAAAATACATTTTCCATCACCAAAATCTCTGTCTGCTCCGTCACATGCACATCCAAATTCTCGTAGTATCGGGCGATTCTTTCCCAAAAAGCTCTCCAAAGCCCATTGATAAAGAAAATACAAGCTAGAGTTTGTGCAATCTTTAAAACATGGTAGTGCCAATATCAGTAGCCTAATTAATCTCTTGATTAGAAAATTGATCATGTGTTTCCACGGTTGATCGGCGGGTGACTACCCTGGTTGGTCAGTGCGAGTGGTGTGTGTGGTCTGTCATGAATGTGCAGATGTGCCAGTTTATAAATAGTCTGAAATTCAATTCTAGGGTTATTCGACCGATTTTCCATCACCTGGGATTGGATTTCCGGCGATTGAGAAGAAGAGGGAACGCCACTTTTTCTGTGGGCTCTAATGCCATTCCAAACAAAAGGACTTTTCTAGAAAGAATGTGATGTTGTCGACACGGAAGAATGTGACCGACACGTCGACACACGTAGAACGTGAATTGACCAGAGTTAAACATCAATGCGCGCATAACGCAAAACAAAGGCGTCGATGCACTTAACATGCAAACGACTAGAGATTGACAGGTGTCCATTTAACTCTGTAGAATATGAGGACGAAATTGTTAATGTCGTGAGTCAGTGCAGTCTTCGCCAGCAAAACATTCCCCCATAAATGGCCTGTATGGAACAAGAAAAGGCTTCTTCCCCTCCATTGAACAATCAGGAAGACTCTGGAAAAAATAAAGGAGGTCGTAACAAAGCTGAAGATGGAGAAAAAAAATCCCCTCACCACTAGGCTTTTCTCTCTGTAAATCAGTCTCTAACAAAGATAAACACTTCTAAAATAGAACTCGGTTTTAAAAATATTCCATTCGATATGGTTGACAATTTAGATTTGATGAGGAGAAAATAGACTTTGCTAATTGCAAGAATCAGAAACTAGTTACCTATTACTATCAAAAAGGTACACTCAGAAAAAGGTTAAAAGATGAAGAAAGTTTTCAGCCTGATTGCTCACCTTTCCTTATGCCCTAAAAGCATGTGTTAGTTGGCAAGAAACCCACCAAATGAAAACTATACGATGAGCAGACAGTCAGCAAAAATAGTGTATTAGTTGTAAAGCAATAAGAAGGAAAAAAAAAATTTAATAAAAAAACTTCAAGTAACAGATAAATGTTTTAGAAAAAAAAAGGATGTGATCATGTGGGAAAAAATGGAGATTTTCTTTTTCAAAATCGGAGGTGCGAATTACACGCTTCCCACCACCCTGTAGAAGGCTGGTTTCTATGATAGACCCAAACCAGCAGTGGAAGAAAGAAAAGAGAGAGACAGACAGAATTCAACGTACGAAATTAAGAAGAGAATTTTAGTCAACTTTGCATTCAGCCTTTCCATACCATGAATCTGCCCATCCAAATTGGAAATGGTGGGTGTCTTGGATGGAGATTACTTCATGATTTTCATATTTAAATTCAATAGAGCTGTAAAAAAATTGTAACAAGACTATGCCTAATGATTCCCTATCTAACAGAACCCCGAAAACTGAATTCTACATCCCTCATCTACAGTGCAACATGCTTTGTGTTCCCGTTATCATTTACAAGGCATCCATCGCATGCTAGAATACAGCAATGAGAGAGAGAGAGAGAGTACCTTGACAGCTGCAATTCGGTAGGAGTAAAAATGATGACGCCCGCTGTTGAAAAATAAAGGTTGAGGGCTGCTAGCAAAACGGTGATTCATCTGGAAAATAAAGATAATGAAACCCACTATTGCGAAACCGCAAGAAGACAAAGAGTGAGCACAAATCCGCATGAAATGCAAAACTCAATATGGAATTGACCAAACTGTCGGTCAATTCTACTTTCATCTTTATTTTCCAAACCAAATCCCATTTTGAAAGTGTTTTCTATAACCTATTAACGAGGATTTCCATTTTGTAAAATTAGTATTGAAATACCCGCGCGCGGAGGGGGGGATGGAAACGAAAATGTTTCAGTCATTCTGTGTCGGCTTTGGTGGCAATTTAAAACCATGAAAATCAAAAATTTAGACGGACACTATCAAGCATTGAAGGTCCACTAAGCAAAAAATGAATATGGTTAGCCGATGGCTCAATTTATCTTTTTTCATATGTAGAAAAAGTAGGAAATTTTTGCTATATTTTTTTCCCAAATTTCTCCATAAAATCTTTGCAATCAAAGCAAGGTTTGAAGAATTGATAAGGTGGAAGAACCTTTTTTCATCTACCACAATATATCTTTGTTAAAAGTTCTCCCTAGAGAGATACTATTATTGTTAGGCAATTTGTAACTAAAACTAACTTCAATTATAGCATGCATTCAAAAACATATAAAACTCAAAAGCCACAATCTATAGCATAACAGCAATATATAGTTTCTAAAATGTTAAATTAAAATCTCAAGTAAGAATTTACCCTTTTTTTCCTAAATCACCTGTTCCATCGATATAGCAATTGTAATGTATTTGCTTCATCTTCACTCTAGGCACGTGTGAATTCATTAGTCTATGATCTTCTGTACCTTTGTCACAAAAATAAAGACAATACAATCTTGTGAGCTTCCTAGTTTAGGTTGTTGTTCTAAGAATATTAAAATCTTGCAAACAATCAACTTAAATAAAATAGACAATCAACATAAATCAAAAAACAAGAGAGAGAGAGAGAGGTGTAAGCAAGCGAAAGGAACAAAGATTGAATAAATAATCCACAACAATGATTATAAAAATAACAACTCGCAAAGGATAGATAACTAGCATAAACTATTGCACAAGAAACATACCAATAGAATAGACAGAGGTAAAGATAATCATTTCGTGCGTGAGTGTGTGGGGATACATGCATGCAAGTGCACTATATTCATGTGTGCTTGCATGGGTGTGAGCACAAGTGTGGCACCAGGGAGTGCGCATGCATGCTTTGTTACCAGAAATTCTTGGATTTAGACCGTAGAATAGTGAGGCTTTTAATTATTCTATCATAAAACAATGTATTCTTAATCTTAAGAGATCTTATTTCCATTTATAGAATATTTACATTTTTTTATCAAAGTATACATAGTATTAAGTTATATATATATAGGGGGCGCGGTATCTGAGCTAGCCACTATAAATACACCATCTCCCATGTTGTTTGACTCATCCAACCCATTCATTCCATAGAACCTGACATAGATAGGGTGTTCCTAAGAAACCATCTCCATACAATCACCCTCACCATTCGATCTGTACAGGCACAAAATGGACCCATTTTCTAGCCGTCCATTTTAAACCTCCACAAATCAACGCTTACCATGATCCTATGAAGATGATTTCTTAGGGACACCCTAACTATGTTAGGTCCTATAGAATCAATATCTAACATAACCCAACCAACATAGGCACCCACCCTATTTAGAGTCTCTAGCTCAGATAAGCTATCTGAGGTTGAGCTCAGAAACCATTTACCAACATATATAATTAAATTAGGGATTTGCTAGGGGCTGTTGTCTCCATTAGGGGTGAACATGGTTCCGGTTCGAACCGAGACACCGAACCGAACCGGCACATTTGGTTCGGTGCCATTTCTATATGTTCGGTTCAGGTTCAGATATCCGAGAACCGGTGCAAATTCGGTTCGGTTCTTGGTTTGGGATCCTGGAACCAAAAACCGAACAGAAAACCGACCCTCACCTTAAGTGCAATGCCTCCTCATTTGATAAAATCACCCCACCCCCTTTTAATTCACCTCTCTTTAACGTGTTGCTTTGCCTTCAAAATTTTAATTCACCCCCCTTGTAAGTTTAAACTATTTGCTTAGACTTTTAAGTCGTAAAAAGTTAAAAAACTAAAATCACAAATTCACAACACAATTGTAAAAAAAAAAAAAAAAAACCCTAGTTTTCTCCACTCTCGCCGTCTCCTTCTCTCCGACTCTCTCGGTCTCTGCAACTCGCAAGGCTCAAAAACCAGGTATGATTCCCTCCATCTTCTTCCTCTCTCTCTCTCTCTCTCTCTCTCTCTCTCTCTCTCTCTCTCTCTCTCTTTCGGGTTTTATCTCTCTCTCTCTCTATTATCTCCATTTTTTGTTTCCCATCAGTTTAATTTCTCCCTCCCTCCCTCCATTTTCTCTAACCAAAGACCCTTCTAAAACCCCCTTTTTTTTTATGTATTTCTGTTTTTTGGGGCAAAAACCCTATTTCGGGATTCATGAGTTTCATTTTTCCCCCCATTCCTCTCTCTCTCTCTCTCTCATTGTGTATGAAACCCTAGATTTAGGGTTTTTATTTTCCTGAAACTTTATGGTTCTAACCCTCTACCATCTATTTTTTATACATGTTATTAGATTGTTGGGTTTTTGTTTCTCATGGCCTTGATTTCTATATTTTTGTAAAGATTTATAGATTTTAGGGTTTTTTTTTTTTTTTTTGGGGGGGGGTTCTTTTTTGCAGATTGGTTTTAGAAAGAGGGGTATATGTTAGAAAGAGGGGTATCTATTTGTAGTTCATATATAAATGTTATCCCAAATTTGTGCATTGCCCAAATTTGTAATTCATATATAATTTTTGTATTGCCAAAATTTGTGCCTGATTATCCTAAATTTGTGCCTGTTTGTAGTTCATATATAATTTTTGCATTGCCCAAATTTGTGCCTGATTATCCCAAATTTGTGCACTAACCTCATATATAAACAGGACCAAACTGAACCGAACCGATTATAAACACGATTACGCAAAATATCTACATTTGGTGAAGATTGGGTAAACCGAACCGAACCGATTATATATGGTTCTGGTTCTGGTTCGGTTCGGTTCCACACATATATGGCTCGGTTCTGGTTCCAATTTCAGGGAACCGATTATATATGGTTCGGTTCTGGGTATACTCCAAAACCGAACCGAACCATGTCCACCCCTAGTCTCCATTCACGAGGTGGCTGGTCTGACATGTGACAGACTAGCCGCTAAATGCCTTTTGCGATGGACGCTAGCAATTCCCTTCAAATTATACATTCCCTAAACAAATGTTGTTCATTATGTAAGGTTCTAGGACATGGGCCGTGGGAGCAGGGGTCCAAATAAGCGTAGGGCCTCACGCCGCCGCCTTAGCCTCCACATAAAAGGCTCTAGCTATCGATGTCGCCAATCTCGCGCTCTAATCGATGGCACGCAATACCCCCCAGTTTGGGGTCAGATAACCTGAACTCGGATCGTATTGGAAATTTTCCCACTAGGATTGGTAATCCGATGAGGAACAGAGATAGAGTAGCCACCTATGATGAAGGGCCTAGCACCCTATATATGACTCTGTGTAAAAGGCAGGTGAACGTCCCCAAAGTGGTGGGTCCGCGCCTGATTACAAGTGGGGAAGGTGTTAAGCACCCCATTCGCCCGAGAAATCATCGTCTCCTATGCCCGTTTTATTATTTTTAGAAAATTTAGGCGAACGTGTGTAAAATGGAATACCCCACTCTCACAGATTTAAGAGGTTATGTGGTGAGAGACTGTCTCACAAATTTAAGTGATTGTGTCATGAGATGAGTCCACTTTCCAGAAAGGTCAACTTTCCCAGGAAAATTAGCTTCCCCAGCAGAGTCGCCAGCCTATGGACCCGCAATCTCGAGGCTACCCTAAGGGCCTCTCGATCTCCACATGATAGAAAGTTCTGCCAAGGCTCTCTAAAAATATAGCGCCCTCACAGCATGAGTCATGGTGAAAGCGATACCTCTTCATTCGGAGTAGAACTCAGAACCAAGACGTATCTAAGTGTAAAGAAGAGTCGCCATCCATGGAATAAGGCCCTGGAATCCATAATATATGCTGTGTGCAACGGATAACCAGAGAAGAAAGGGTCCGTGCCTAGTTACGAGTGGGGTAGGTGTTAGACACCCCACTCGCCCGAAAGCACACTCGGTCTCTTATGCCATTTTTTATTAACTTTGAAAAAATTTAGGCAAAAATCATATGAAATGGGAACAGGCATCCCCGAGAAAACATCTACTTAAGCATGCATGACCCGGGGATGGGCAAAGAAAGCAAACAAATCCTAACTCATCACATCTTATCCTAACTCATCACATCTAAGAAAGCGGCAAACAACCACATGCACAACTACAGCTAAGCAGATAAGCATATATAACGAGATATCAACAGATAATGAAATAAGATAAGCAGATAAACAGTAAAGAAGCTACAGCTAACAGATAACCAAAAATAATAATAAACAAGTAAGCAATAAAGAGCTACGAGCCTATGACTAAGCACCTGTGTAAACAATAATATACAGATAAGCAAGTAAATGCCACAGCTAAGCATATGAACAAGATAAGTATGTAAATACTACAGCTAAGCATGTGATCAAAACAATAATAGTGTTAAAACTAAGCATGTGACCAAAGCAATAATAATGCTATAGCTAAGCATATAATCAAGCAATAGAAGACGGTGGTGTGAGCGTGGTATAATGGCCGGCCGGCGTGGGGTCGAGGAAGACGAGTCGCAGCCCAGCCTCTGTCTCTCTCTCTTGATCTCTCTACTTCTCAGTTCCCCCTTCTCTGAATTTTTCTCCCCAAGTCAAGAGCCCCCAAACGAAGAAGAATAAGAAAAAGAAGATGAGAACCCACCTCGATGCCCTAATTTGGTGGCTTTTTAAAAGGGAAATGACATATTTGGCCTCCTTTTCTCCCTTGGGACAACCTTCTTGAGTGTAATTATGACTACTCTTTACTTACAAAGGTGTGGTCTGAGATAAAAGGAATGAGAAGAATAATATGTCTACCTCCTTTCCTCTCTAGACAGCTCTCTTTAGTGTGTTTTATGCACTATAGGGGGTTGTCCAAGTAAGAAAAGAGGTAAATACATCATTCCTTTTGTAAATGGGACCTTGGTATTGGCACACTTCCCTTGTTTGAATTCATCTCCCTTTTATTTTTACCTTCTTTTTAATGACATTTGCACACTCGTTTTTTATATGCACACTCCCCTAGCTTGTCTTTTCTATGTTAAATCTCTTGTAAATGGACCTTGAAAAATGCAATAACCATTGATAGTGTTTTTTAACACTTAAAGACATGATAGGTTAGTAAAAATATCAAAGGAGGGCTGTGTGAACATCACTTGCACTTGAGGATTCAAATAGGGGCAGTGCCAATATAAAAAATTCAGGGGTATTTTGTAATTTCTGCAAATCTCGGAAAAATGAAGGAGAAGGTCACAATTAAACAAAGGGACCTAATGGGCTCAAGGGAATCATCCGGGCTTCAAAATACCCCAAAATGATCTGCAAATGGGTACTTTTTGGGTTTTCCAGGTTCTTTCGCAATTAGAGCTCGGTTTTTGGAAATTTCGGGACTTGGTTTCAGACACTTCGGGAATCGGTTTCTGGAACTTGAAACTTGACTTTATGGAAATTCTGAATTAGATTTCAGGGCTTGGATTTCGGGAACTTTATTCGATTTCGGGATTTTTATTCGACTTTGGGAAATTTGGGGTCTGGTCGAAATGGGGTGTCTACACCCACATTTGAATCTATTAAAAATATTTTCAAGACCAAAATCTAGAAGGATAAAAAGTCAACTTTCCTATTCTACTACAAAATTCGAAAAAAAAAACATGTCGGGTCAAAATCTTAACTTCCAAACGATAGGGTATTTTTCCAATTTTAAAAATTCATAAATTCTATTATATCCAAACATTATTAAATCCCAAAAGTGAATGTTAGATCTTTTACATATTTAGTTCATTTAATTGTTTCTTACATTTTTCTAGCAATTTTTTATTTTTTCATATTTCTAACTATTTAAAAAAAATTCCCTCATCATAGCAGAATGAAAAGTTTCAAACAAAATCCGACCGAAATGAGGTGTCTACTCTCTTATGCAACAGATTTTGTCTTATTCATGAGGTGTTGCTCTCTCATGCAACATATTTTGTCTTATTCATAATGGTCTCTAGCAAATCCCTTTATAAACTTCAAGTTTAAGCTTGTAAAATCCAGAATTTTACAAAGGGAAATGATATAGCACAACCATGGATCAATAATTGCGCATACCCATCTTGTCTTTTCTGTTTTAATTGTCTTGCGAGAACTTTTTCAAAATTGTAATAACCTTTTTGTACCTCTTTAAAAGCTAAAAGACAAGCTGCCTTAGTGAAAATATCAAAACTTGGTTGTGCTGATATCTTTACAAATTACAAATTTACAAGGGAAATGTAATTAGCACAACTACATTTTGATATTTGCACAAACCCAGCTGTCTTTTCTTTTAATGGCTCTTGGGAGCTTTTTGGGAGATGTAATAACCTTTTCACATCTCTTTTTTGTGTTTCATGCCTTCATCTTTTGATATATAATATACTTATAATTTTTTCAACAAAATTTCCGTCTCGTCAAAAACTCTTACGAGTCACGAGTCAGAAAATGAAGAAATCGAGTCACGGGTTGACAAGTATGCCAACGGCCATCATGATCACAACTCAAGCGGGCATGAGAAGGGCGGCAATGAGGTTTTCCTCTCATGCTCCATAGAAAATCCATGAAATTCGGGGGATATCTCCCTCGAATTCCATGGATCGAGGTCCATGAGTGGGAAGCCATATTCTCAGCCTTCTCTAGCCAAGTCACGGTCATGGAATGACCCTCTTAAAGAAGGGAAAGAGGAATTCCGCTTCGGCAATGGCCCAGGGATGTGTGATCATATATATACACCCCTACATAAAATGAAAAGAGACAGATAGCAAGTCTACCATATGTACGCAATATCTAAAAAGCACGCTAAAAAAAAGGAGGGTCGATATTAACATCACTTGACTTTGAGGTTATGCTGAAATCTCTTGTCCCCCCTTTCCAACATTATATACAATACAGGCTTGAGTGATACAAAAATAATACATCAAGGAATTTTTGGGGAGACGGAAAATTCTAGTGTAATCTCAAAGCCATATGACATTAATATCAATCACAACCTACAAGTATGCACACTACAATGTCCGAAAATCCGCCTAGGAGTTGAATAACGAATTCAAAAGCAAATAGCGAATGCAAAAGTAAAGAATTCCACATAGGTTGCAAATAGCTAGTGCAAAAAAATCAAGAGTGAAGGATTCCACACAGATTGCAAATCGCTAATGCAAAAAATAAGAGTAAAAGGTCCCTATGCTCCTATTCCCTTTAAAAAACAATACTAAAAAAAATCAAAATAACACTGAACCTATAAATGGGGCATTAAACTTCTATCTAAAGGTTGGGAAAAAAAACTAGGATTATGAGAAAACCGGATTTAGAGGAAGAACACCATTTTCATCTACCTTCGGATGCAAATAGCAAGGCCAAAATCAAGGTGAGAACCGAATTTATAAACCAAAATTTATCACTGCTTCCTTATGGATACACATAACAAGGGCCGCAAACCATTGAAACACAGTAGTGTTGATATTAGTATGTTAAGATACTAATACAGTCGCTGCCCCGTCGAAACAATTGAATCAAAGCCATTTCAAACCACATCACCCAAACAACCACCAAGTAATGAATCGAGTCTAAATGAGGAAACAGATTTTTTTAAAAGCTTTTTCCTAGAGAAACAACTTCTTAGAAGTTCAATTGGCCTATACTGATAACTTCACGCGCACATTACAGGGCTGAAGAAGACCATAAGTATAGCTCCAAAACTTGGCAAACCAACACAGACATACAGAGATAGAACCACAAAGAAACATACACATGACTCCAAAGCCTACAAGATTGAGTGACTATACCCAGATTTCACATACCCATAATCATAGAGTCAAAGAAAGATTGGTAAATCGTTTCAAAACTGGGCAAATTTAGGGGCTGACATAGAAAATTTTGAAGAAGGAACCAAATAGAGAGTACCAAATTTGCTTCTCTAATTAATTAAGAAACAAGCATTCACATAGAAAAAAAATGGAAGCAATAGAAAAGAAGATGACAGTATCAGATTCAAAGACCTAAAACAAACCCAGAAATGAAAATGAAAGTTGAATAGAAAATGAATTTAAAGGGGCAATAGAACACTTTCATCCATAGCACAAGTAATAAAAGAGTAGAAGAGAATAAAGATATGGAGAATATACCCTTTTTTGTTTTGCGATGTCTTGATCTCCTGTTTTCCTTGTTCTCTTCTATCATCCTTTTATCAAGAACCCTGTCCTTCCCAAATCGTAGAAGAGAGATGGAGAGGTTGGTGGTAGGTGCAAATGAGCGTAGAAAAGGGGTATTTGGTTAAAGGTGAAAGGTGAAAGTGGGTGGCTGGAATTTACCTAGATGGGTCCCACTTAGTAGAATAGGTTAATTAGATATTTTAGTGAATTAGATCTTATCTTAATATATTTAGTAGTTATGTTAGATTAGGATACCTATTTAGATTAGGATAATCTTTATTTGGCTATATCTATTATTATCGTAAGATCTTTCTATATTTATCATTTTCTATGTTTATTTGTAAATGCTTTATATTAGCACATGCTAATGTTAATTAATTAATGAATAAACTAGTTTGAGAAATTGTGTCTTGTGAACAAAAGAGGACTGATCCTTCTCTCGAAGTGGATCAAGAGGCCGATATTCCCTCTAAAAAGATCAATCGCGTTGCGAACCAATTTGGGTTAGTAACAATTGGTATCAGAGCGGCCGATCCTACGCCATGGCTATATTTTTAGAGATTTTGGATTTGATGCATGAAGATTTTCAGATGATCAGAACGCTTGTTTTGGATTTGATGGAAGGACATCGTGACATCGTCGGTTTGCGGAAGGCGTGAACAAAATCAGCATAGCAATCGAGGAGGGTTGCACAATAAAAAAGAAACGGAGAAATAGAGGAAGAGGAGAAAAGAATAAGGCAGAAAGAAATCAAATAAAAGAAAAAGTGAAAAATCCACAAAATAAAGGTCGTCGCCGAAGAGTCCATCGTTCCTCTCAACACGTCCAATGTTATCGAAAAGATTCTCACCCACAACCATATGTGGGCCAACATCCAAATCATTCAAAGAAATAGCAACAAAAGAGCCTTGACGAACGGCACAATGATATCGATTTGAAAATGGAGTCGCCTCAACCATTGATGATGAAAATAGTAATTAATCGCAAGACGAAGAGAAGAAGAAAATGAGTGGGAAGGAAAAAGAAAACAAAAAAAAGAGAAAAGAATTTTAGAAAATCCTACGCATCTTATTTTTCAAGCTTAATTTCCAACCTTGAGGACAATGTTGATTCTAAGGCGGGTGGAATGATACGTACCTAGATGGGTCTCACTTAGTGGAATAGATTAATTAGGTATTTTAGTGAATAAGATCATATCTTAATATATTTAGTAGTTATGTTAGATTAAGATAATCTTTATTTGGCTATTTCTATTCTTATCATAAGGCCTTTCTAGATCTTTCTATATTTATCATTTTCTATGTTTATTTGTAAGTGCTTTATATAAGCACATGCTAATTTTAATGAATGAATGAAGAAACTAATTTGAGAAATTGTGTCTTGTGTACAAAGGAGGACTAATCCTTCCCTCGAAGTGGATCAAGAGGCTGATCTTCCCTCTAAGAAGATCAATCGCGTTGCGAACCAATTCGGGTTCGTAACAGGAGAGAAGAGGGCGTCAGGTGGTTATTTGAGAGAGATGAAAGAGGGTTTGTGAGGTTGTGGTTAGAGAGATTAGGGTCCAGCCCTTCTCTGTTTGCAAACTCCCTTCCCAAAAATGAAGACCCCTACTTCTCACATAACCAGGGCTTTTATATGAGAAGCCCTAGTTATACTTTGATCCTAGCCCTCCACTTTAAGATAAGCTTCTTGCTTTAATGGCTTGGATCATTCCACCATCCGCCTTCGTTAAAATGGACGCCCCCAATTTTTCCAATGCCACCCCCTTGTGTTGCCTTTGTTTTTTGATAGAATGGTTCAATGCTTGAGGATAAATTCACCCACTGTAACGTTTTTCTTTGCCTTTAAAACTTAAACGGATAACGTTTAAGTTTGTGAGGGGCAAATCTTTAGGCCACAGACATCAGATGGTTATGATTGTATTCATTGGATGTGCACGAGAAGTTTCAAAATTGCGGTGTCAATGGACTCAGATGGTTCAATGAACCCGAAGATTCCAAATGTTGACTTTGGGACCATTAGCTAGTTATGATTGTATTCATTGGGTGTGGAAGAGGAGTTTCAAAATTATTTCCAACTGTAATACAAACATAGCTACAAAATACAACGGGGCGTCTTGGACCTCAATGGAGGACACCAATGTAACAAAAATACCATTTATATCGGGCGCTGATAAATTAGGCCCAATCATTCGGTTATTCGCCCCACTAAACAAACAAAAAAGTTACTTTGTAACGTCTACATTGCTGGCTGTTCTTTTCTCTACCCAGTAGAACCCATAAACCTTCAAGAATTGAGAGGAAGGGGAGAAAAACCAAACCAACCTTTGAGAAGTGAGAGTGATAGCCTCTCCTCTTACCATCTATTTATGCAAATGTTGAAGAAAAGAGTAAGGCTTTGGTTCTATACTTCGATTAGAGGAGAACCAGTTACTCCTAACTTCTCAAAAACTAAGTGCAGAGGTTACACATAACTGTTGGACCATCCCCTTAAAACTACTACATGTCCCATGCAACTACCTCTGGTACTAAACCACGGACATTTAAACTACTAACACGTTCAAAACAAAAACCCACTAACATGCAAAAACTACTCCAAACCAGTTCTAACCGCTACCCACTAATAGCAGTATAGCACCAACTCGATCAACTCATCATCCCTTTTGATGAAACGTCACCCGTGACCATGCAACCTCAAGTCACCCAAACAAACTTATGAATTCCCTCCCCCCTGCAGATTCACCTCGTCCCCAAGGTCGAACGCTGGATATGTTTGCATGAGATCAGAAGAATGCATCCATGTGGCGTCTTCTAGTTCTCTCCCTAGCCAGCTCACCAAGACTTCTGTAACTGCATGGTTGTTTTGCCTGACCATTCGACAGTTGAGGATTTTATCTGGGATCCAAGAAGTTATGTCATCTTCAATTACTTCATGAGGCTGATCTTGAACGAAAATAGTGTCCCCAATCTTTTTCTTGAGTTGTGACACATGGAAGACGGGATGGATTTTGGACCATGTTGGTAACTAGGGTCTATTTTCGCCAAAGGTTAGGGTCCTGAATGGGGTCCTGTATTAGTATGGACTAGGTGGGACCGAGCCTGGTATGGGACATGTTTAAAGGACTAGCCTAACATGTTCCATCAGCTTTGGAGCTTTTGGCGCATTGGCTAGGTATCTTAACATTTGGTACGAGATCAACCACCAAGCCATGTGTTCGGGTCATGGAAGGGGTGACCGATGGAAAGGGCTACATAGAAAAAAGGCCAAAGTGAAAGCTGTCACAAAGTGGGCCACCAAGGACAGCAGATGTAGAAGCGTAGTAGAATGTTACCATCCTGACTGGGGGCCTGTCTAGGTATGGGACTAGGTGGGAGCTAACCTGGTATGTTACATGTTTAAAGGGCCTAGGCTAATGTGTTCCATCAGCTCTCTGGAGCTTTTGGCATACTGGTTAAGTACCTAACATGTCTTGGAGTCCTTAAAATTAATGAGAGGTATTTTTCATGAGTAAAAGTTAAAATTTAAAAGTGCCATCTTTTCCCTTTTCCCCATCCAAGCGTGATTCACATCTCACAAGTCACACGTTCTCAATCTTACAACATGATGAAAAAGAAGCAAAAAAAAAAAAAAATGTATCCACAACAACTGTACAAAACAAACCTTTAAATATGTATCCACAACAACTATACAAAACAACCTCTACCAAATCTTCATCATTCTCAACTGCCCTCATCTCTCCTCCTCTACCTCCCCCCGCCGGACTCATTCTCCCGCTACTGACCGGTTCCCCATCTCCACATCAACAGCACTCGGTGCTGGACTTTCCAGCAGGGACTGCCGGCAATTTGGGCATGATGAGTGGGACACTAACCACGTGTCTATACACTTAACATGGAACTCATGGTTGCACTCGGGTAGGATCCTCACTTTCTCTCCCTCCATGAATTCTCCAAGGCATATTGAGCACTCCGTCACCGGAATATTCACTCCGGACCCATAAACGGCCACCGGAATCTGACGCAACACTCGCTTCTTAAGGCCGGTTGAGGCAAGGTGAGTGGCGACCTCTGCCGGAGTCTCAATGGCCATCCTACGACATTGAAGGGCATATCGCACAATCCAGTTCAATACTAACACACAAATAAGTGCACATAGTATGGCAGCAAGGATGATCACCATGCTGGCTTCCAAGTTTGTGTTGCTGCCGTAGATGACACGTGGCTTGCTCTCATTGGTCAATGTTGGTGGGAAGAGTATGGGATGAGTAGCCACCATTGCCAGTCAATAACAAATTATGTGCCACATTGCACTAATCACTGCAAGTTAAATTTTGAATTCGTTATGTGTCGAAAATTTCGTTACACCCCACGAAAATCAGTGGCGAATTATGTGTCACAGTATGCTTATCACTGTGAACCGGGCTCTTTATGTGTCTGAAATTTCGTTACACCCCTACAAAGAGCCTTTCCGTGAATTCAGACTATGCGTCTCTTGATTTCTCTTCAGAGTGAGTAGGAATTATGTTGCTAAATTTTGAACGGCAATCCCACTGATGAATTTGATCTGCTGGAGCTGGTGAACTGGATATTCAGTAGCTATAGTTCTAGGTATTTGTGTCGGATTTCAAATCTCAGCTACTATTCAAGACTTACCTACTCTTTGCTTTTGAATTTGGCTCTCTTGTATTGTTTTTGAAGGGTTAGAAGAGGGAGAATAAGGGCAAGGAAGGACAGGGTGGAACAAATGGAAAGGGGGTGCAGTTGTGTTTTTCCTCAATCGGGTTTTTTTCTGAATCTCTTTCTATTAAATGAAAAGAGGGTTCTCTAGAGCTAGAAATGTTGTTATCGATGAGAGAAAGGGAAGAGACGAAGAGGGGTTTGTTGTAAAGGGATTCTGGACAGTCGTGTCACTGAATTCTAGCTTTTTTATGGGAATTCACATATATAATCTGACCGAGATCTCGATCGAACCAAGAGCATAAAATGAGATGATGAATGATGTTTGTGGGACACATAAAGTTAATCCTTACCTGAGCTTTTTGGTGGCCGAAATTCGCCGACACCGACTATAAAAAGCCGTCTTGTCGGGTTCTTCTCTAAGAGGGTGACTCTTGTGGTGCAGGGGAAGAAGAAGGTTTAACATCTCCCTACAGTTTGGTACTCTTTCATGGCTTAAGTGAGGAAGCATTTGGGACACAAATGAAAGATAGAAAATGAAAACTACATTTGGGTATGGTGTGTTTCCCTTTCATTATTATTGGGTCATATGACAACAGTAGTTTTAAACCCCTTTAAATCCAAAAGGAAAGAGTCCAAAAGAATTTTGATTTTGGTACCTGATCCTCACCTAATCATGATTAGAGTGTAAAATACTTATTTTGGCCACCAAAAACACTCTCCCACCCCAACCCCCATTGCAGCTTATTTTATCCATGAATTTCGAACAAAAGATTTTGATTAGTATGAAGGGCCCAGATCGAAACGAGGGGAAATTCACTGTCCATGTTTAATTTGATTAGTCTTGTTAAAGATTTCCCAGTTCTTTGAAAAAATATATCATGTCCTTCACCAAGTTTTCCTCTGTCAATGTATGGATTTTGACCCAAATTGAATGACTGATTTTTCGGATTAGGAGTGCCTGTCCTATTGATGACAATGTTGTGTGACCACTTGGTTAGCAGTCCACTCATATGAGCCACATGTGAGGGGAGGGCTGTACCATTTACAGTTCATGTGTGTGGCCAATTTATCGATCCGTGGCAGTTAAGGCACTTGGGGTCCCAAATGTGAAAGGCGGTGTCATGTTTGGCCTACATTGCTCACCCGACACACTTTGATCAGCCCTACATGTGCTCTCACCTTCTCTTCCCTACCCTAATTAATCAGGGTCTGTTTGTTTAGGATTATGACAAGCGATTGTTAGTGCCAAATCGATTATTGGATTCAAATTTAAATTTGAATCCAATAATCGATTTGGCACTAACAATCGCTTGTCATAATCCTAATTAAACAAACAGGGTATCAATGGTTTAGGTAGGAAAACAGATTATTCAATACCTAGTTGAGAAGGTACATTTCAAGATTCCATTTCAAAAAAAAGGTACATTTCAAGATTCTCCTTGTCCAAACATCTCAACTGTGGTGGTCAAACAACTTCACATTGATGTTAAATTGCCATATAAACATTTTGACTAGGGAAATTCCCAAGTGGGATGGTTGTGTAGATTCATGACAAAAATGATGTGGGCAATTGTAAGGGCATAACCCTAATAAAAAATTGCACCGACAAAAATGATGTGGGCAATTGTAAGGGCATAACCCTGTTGCAGCCTAAGAAGTAGGGCTGCAACTCGGGTCGGGCGGGTCGGGTTTTGGAGAACCCAACCCTACCCGAGAAATATCTCGGGTCGGGTCGGGTCGGGTTTTTTTTCGGAAAACCCACGATTCCCAAACCCGGCCCTACTCATGATAAATCTCGGGTCGGTTCAGGTCGGGTCTGGTTTTTTCATGTTGACGCAAATGTTTAAGGAAAATTCTTGTTTGGCAAGGCAACTCAACTCATAGAAGCAGAAATTACACTCACATTACACTTGAATCAAACAATGATGTAATTACACTCACATCACACTTGAATCAAACAATGCTGTTATCAAACAATGTTGTAATTACAATCAAACAATGCTGAATCAAACACTTGAATCAACTCAACTCAAAGAAGCAGAAATTACACTCACATACAGTAACAGTGGGGGCATGGGTTTTCACTTTTAACTTTGGGATAATTACATTTACACCCCCTCTAGTTTCTGACACATCCACTTCTACCCCTATAGTTTAAAACGTGACAAATACACCCCTGTAGTTTCAATTTGTTTAAGGTTTGCCCCCTCAGCTGAAGGTTCGTCCATAGATTGAAGGGTTAGGATGATTCGATGGAGCTGATTTTTTGGGCACACCATATCTATGTGAGGACCCATCAAATGAACGTTTTGGATCATCCAAATAATGTGGGCCCCTACCCGAATCCAAATACTACCAAAATATCATCCAAATAATGTGGGCCCACATTGTTTGGATGATCCAAAGCGTTCATTTGATGGGTCCTGAGATAGATAGGGTGTGCCCAAAAAATCAGCTCCATCGGATCATCCTAACCCTTCAATCTATGGACGAACCTTCAGCTGAGGGGGCCTACCTTAAACAAATTGAAACTACAAGGGTGTATTTGTCACATTTTAAACTATAGGGGTGTAAGTGGATGTGTCAGAAACTAGAGGGGGTGTAAATGTAATTATCCCTTTCACTTTTAACTAACAATAGAAAAAAATGTACATACTATAACTTATGTAACTCGGGTCGGGTCGGGTCCGGCCCCTTCAAACCTGGCTCGACCCGAGATTCATGCGGGCTTTTGAATGCTGAACCCGGCTCAACCCGAAACCCATGAAACCTGAACCCGACCCAAGGTATTTTCGGGTCGGGTCGATGCGGGTCGGGTAAAACCCGGCTCGAGTTGCAGCCCTACCAAGAAGTAGAGATAGCACAAAAAATCTCTCAACTCTCTAGAACCCGACACTTTCAACATAACCAAAGGCCCATTGCTAAATATCAAATCCCACACAACAACCACTCCCTATCGTGACTTTAGACCCATTGCTAAAAGACCTTTTTCGATGGCCCCACCTTCAACCAATCCAAAATTCTAATTCATAAAGGAAGATGATATTTCCAAAAAGGTTGTTCAAGTGTCATGCCAGGCTACTAATTAAGACTACTACATTGCTAATTACGTGCACGTTACCAATACCCGGGTCTCATCTTTAAGTTTCATTTCCTTATCTTCTCTTTCTTTCTTTGTTTCATTTATTACAACCTCCTCGTAGCGACGGGTGGGAATGGATCCTCCTGGGCTTGAATCCACCAATGTCTTGGTCACAATCCATTTGGATCTCTCAGTGTAAACGGATCCACCTCAAATTAAATCCACCTATGTCTCGGTGATCTCTTATCAATCGGATCCATAGAATCAGGTCGTCCGTCCTAGTGGCTTTGATCTAGGACACTGCATCGGATTTTTTGATTACGTCTGGGTCACGATCCAAAATAATTTTGGACCTTAGGATATTGATCTAATGGACATATATAGTTCAATCCAGTTGAAGTGCCTAAATTCTGTCAATAGCGTCGGATCCAAAGGATCCATCGAACCGTACGTGTCCATTGACACTCCCACTCGTGGTTATCACACTTATCATTTTCCATTAAAATTTGACAAATCTCCACTATTCAGGTGGTCATATTCATATCAGAATCAATCAAGAGATGGGCCCATCATAGATGAGCCAGCAGATCAAATGACTCTAAATCCTCTCTTTTTCCCCCCTTTTTAATAGACTTTGAGAACGACTTATGCAGGAAATCACTTTCACAGTCAATGGTAAAAAGCAATTTTTGAGACCTACGAGGGGGCATATAGGGCAATGTATGTGAAATCAAGACCGGTGATCTTGTCGGAATCCATTGGAATGGGATAAGTGAACTTCACTTATCCCATTCCAATGGATTCCGACAAGATCGATAAGTGAAGTTATAAATATATGGAGCTTGATGAAAAATTACTTTTATTACGATGATTCTTTATTAGTCCATCGCGCCAATTCTTTTATTAGGGTGATCTAGTCTCCACATCGGATAAGTGAAGTGGATGGGGATGGGGTACAAGGGAATGGGCACCCTCCCTCTAATGGCTAGCTTTTAGGGGCGAGTTCTACCTTATTAAATTTCCAACAACATCAATCACGTAAGATACAGAGGAAAATAAGGAATACGTATAATGCAACTGAGAGAAAGATAGAATATAGTGAGAACAGTGAGGCGTAGGTTGTTGATTCATTGGAAGGAGTCCTTCAAGCCTTCTTCAAGATTTGGTTGACGCGGAGAGAATGGAGAAAACAAGTTTGTAAACAATGGTGGGGAAACTTTATTAATTTTTGTACTTTTCTAAGGCCTTATGAGATGTAGCTTCTTGGTTGTTTTTGGAAAAGCCACTAGAACTCGTCTAGAAGCTAACCCATGAAAATCCTCCAATTTCACACCTATAAAATTGGAGGGGAATAAGATGTAGAGAGATATCTTCAAAGGCCTTCTTCGATCTCCATGAAAATCACGCATGTGTTGGTTAAGTCTATGAAATTTATTTATACCTAAATCATAGCCTTTGTTTGCGGGTAATCATTTTTAACTTCAAGATGATTTGTATATAAGATTAAATGAAGATAATTTTTAGAGAGATACAAATAGGCATTTAAAAGGGCATGTTCTTCAAGACTCCTCATTCTCAACCTTTTTTTCATTAGGTTGCTTGGTTTATTTACCAAATGAATAATCTCATATTTGCCATGTACAAAAATTAAAATTCTTCATTCCTTTTTAACATAATTGAAATGATTATGAAATCCTAATGCTTTTTACCACAATTATAATCGACATTAGTAGAGAGATTTTCAAATTATATATGCCCTAATATTTTATGGGAATTGATATCAGCACAACCATGTTTTAATAATTGCACAAACCGAGCTCGTCTTTCCTTTTAATCGGCTTATGAGAGGTTTTTGGGAACTGTGATAACCATGGACAGCTCTTTATTAAATAGTAAAAGACAAGATGAGTTAGTGCATATATCAAAACATGGTTGTGCTGATATTGCTTCCTATTTTATTTATTTATAACATAAAGGGAACTTGGGATTTAATATTTAGAGAATACTAGTGCACCTATTATTGCTAGGAATCATACGATTGGGATTTGGGGAGATTTGGGGCGCATAGCTAGGTATCAATTGACGTTTCCGAAAAATTCCTTTCTTGAGACAGAAGACACAACTCCGATCAGAGAGGCGCAATGCAATGGACAATGGTCAATGGAATGCTCTTTCCCTTTTCTTTCCTAGGACAGCCCCTTTTTAGTGGCTGTCCCAGGGAAGAAAAGGGGTAAATATCACTTCCCAACTCCTAGGTCTCAAAGAAACTTTCCTAATTTTTTTAAATTTCTCCAACCCCCAAAAAATTTCACCCCTCTTCTTCTCCACACCGTCCCTTTTTAGTCATAATGTCGGAACAAAATGCTAAGTTGCAGAGAAATCCAAATCCAAATCCAATTCCTCTAAATTCTTTCTCCTAACACACACACACAGAGAGAGAGAGAGAGAGAGAGAGAGGCAATGCAAATGCCGGATCCAGAAGCTCCTCCTCTGATCCCAAAACCTAATTCCAACAATCCCTCATCATCATCATCATCATCAGCTACAAGGCTGGAAAATTCTACATTCCCATTGTGTGGGCCCCACCATCATAGAGCTCAATCAGAGGCCGCCTTCACGATTCCCACGGATCTCGGCGGCGCGTCTAGTTTTGATGAGGAGGATCTGTTCTCCACATACATGGACATTGAGAAATTGGGGTCTAGAATTGAAAATTCTCAAGGGATGAATCAAAATGGTGGGATAGGAGTAAAGATTGAAGAGGATAATGTTGTCAGGCCACGCCATCGGCACAGTGATTCTGTTGATGGTTCCATGATTTCGCAGGGAGAAAGAGAGATTATGGAGGCCAAGAAAGCTATGGCTCCTGAGAAGCTTGCTCAACTCGCTTCCATAGATCCCAAGCGCGCTAAAAGGTGAATTGGATTTTATTTCCTTTTCCTGGAATGATTGATTGCATTGTGTTGTTGAAATTGATTTTCATTCTCTTATTTTTCCTTTTTATTTTTTTTGCGAATTTGATTGGTTGTTAGAAATGGGCAATTGTTTTGAATTGGTTTGGATCTGTGCAGTGGTTGAAATTTTCACACATTTGTTTCTCTTTGGAATTTAATCGTTTTTATGGTTTACAGAAAAAAGGTTTATTTTTTATACATTTATCCTTTTGTGTGTTTTGATTGATTTATTACTTGTAGTGACATTAGAGTTCTGTTTTACTTCTATACCTCTTATATACAAGTTCTGTATTTTCCTTTTTCTTTTGGCGTAAAGAAGTTTATAGGAAAACTATAGTAAATTGTATCTCACTATTGAAACTCAACACCATTCATGAACAAAGTAGTATTCAACTCCTGAGGACATTAAGACCGAAAAATGAAATGATGGTTCCTTGATAGCTTGGCTTGCTGCCCAATCAACAAACAGATTCCCTTCTTAAAACATCACTGTATGTGAGACATAGCTGCCTAGCATCTCAAAGTACAGGCTTTAAACTCCAATTGACAGCATCCAATTAGAAACAACAAACAAGAGTTTAGGAAGTTACCCTCAATACAGAGACAAGAGATGTCCTTACAAAGATCTTCAGTTGAATGTCACATCTTCTAAACGGGCAGCTATGTGCAGGTCCAACACCCTTTTTGCAGGACACCATGTCAGCCCACGAAAGCTTCTTCAGACAGGTGGGCAGATCTAGTTATCCCTAAAGCCTTACTATTTGTGTGAGTGGGTGTGTTTGGGTGGGGATTGTTGTTGGGTCGACTACTTTATTACCATCCCACTAAAGTAACTTAAGCAAAGCGAACAACACTTGAATCTCTAGCCCAGGGAATTGAGAGGCTGGTTGGTTTGGTTTGGCAGTGGTAGTCAATGATTTGGGAGTTGTGAAACAACCAATTACTCCAAAAGCTTAAGCTGTTGGAGAAGGTGTTATTTAGTCTTTTATACTTTAACAACCCCCCTCACGTGAGGCCCTTCTTTTATGGTTGGCCTACATGTGGCACATGTGGCCCCTCTTTTGGGTTAGCCATTACACGTGGAATTTTAACACAAGGACCTTTTGCTTTGACACCTTGTGAAATAACCAATTACTCCAAAAGCTTAAGCCGTTGGAGAAGGCGTTATTCTTTTATACTTTAACAGGAGTTATAGAAGAGATGCATTACTTGTAGGAAAGATCCCTAAGACGAACTTCCTCAACCTGCCTCAAAGCTTGGATCTCTGCTAAGGAAAGCTATCAATCGAGATGTGTGGGCACGGGTTTCTTCATTGCTGTGCTCACATTGAAGAAAGTATGAGACACGGTGCTTATACAACACCCTTCTCAAGAAATTTATTGATGTCATAGATCCATGGATTACCTTTGTTCTATGGATGGTACTACTAAATATAAAATTGTTCACTTAAAAAATGTCGTGGTCCATCTTGGCCCCACATCCTTGACCCTAACCGAGTTGTAGAGGTTCGATAACATTGTTTTAAAACTCGATGTGGTCAAGACCTTAGCTTTGCCCATATCAAGTCAGCTCATCTTGGCCGAGTCAAGCGTCAATGAGGCCAAGTCAAGTGATTTATTGTCTCCCTTTAAAAAAAAATTTAAGTTTTAGGGTGTTGCTAAATTCTCCCCCTTCCTTTACCACCTTCAATAGTCATAAAAACATTAGAAGGGACATGCATAGTAAACAAAGGGGGAAATTTATTGTCTCCCTTTTTAACTTTTATGGGTTAGCCTTACAATTACCATAAAAAATATAACAAAGTGTTTTAAGGGGTTAGGGTTTTAGCCTTGTTGGGATGGATGGGCCACCAAATGAGGCATTATGAAGGGCTGTGATGTTGCCATTCTAAAAAAAAAATTGGAGGGTTATGATAGCTTGACATTACAATAGAGGGGAGGGGGGGTGGTGATGATGGCATTAAAAAAAAAAAAATGGAGGGTGATGATAGCGTAAGAAAGTTCTGCACCAAAGATTACTGACACTACAGAGTTTGAATGGGAACAATGTGGAAGAATGAGTAAAGCTCATGAGAAATGCATTGTCTGTGTTTTAATTTGAAAAGTCACCCATATGTTTTCATTTTCTCTGTCAAATCTTGCTCACCATCGGTATGCGCAACTTCATTTGCTAAGACCCCTTTGCAGCCGATACCACTTGGAACGGACCCTTCAATGGGATCATGTTGGGACCACTAGGGAGAGCTTTCACTGCTTGGCCACGAGAAAGAGGGCGGTTTTATGTCTGTTTTTCATGGCGTCTCCTCTTGATAGCACTGATAAAACCACTTCTATGCTCTGCTTGAGTATAAACAAGAAGAGTTGTTTTTTTCACCTTTTTGATGTCTTGTGAGGTCCTCAAAACAGTTTTGAGGTCGGGCCTTCAACTTGGTGAACGCGAGCTCTTTTAGATTCTTAGTACTAAATGTCACGGGTTCAAATCCTACAGCCGTACCTATTACTTCTTGATGCAGGTGCATCTCATCTGAGCATGCGGATCAACGGCTCACGTTGATCCTAAACCATTAGTTTGATTAGAATTTCTTTTTATTATTAGAATTTTATTTTTTGGTAACTTTAGTTGGACGAATTTACTTGGAGTTTGGATCGTCCAAATTTTTGAGAAACTTTAGGGATTTGAAACTATCTAGGAAGTTAGCCAAGATTTAGGAATTTGAGAATCTTTAGGAATCTTTCTTTTGAGTTAGACGCAAAGTAGGAGTTTCTTTTCCTTGTTTTACTAGATTTAGGAAATCCATCAAAAGCCTATAAATATGGCAGCTCTATGTAAACGTTGATGGCTGATTTTATGAATAAAAGTTGTCTTTTTTTTAGGAATTGATTTCCTTCTATCTTCATCTTCTCCTTGGCTTGAATTTACAAATTGAAATAATTTCAGTTTTGTATCTTCCTTCCCCATCTCCTTCCATCTTGTTTTAGCAAGATTTCACCATTGAAGCAGCCCCATTTCTGCTTCTATTTATCCCCTATTTATTCCCATCCAACTCCACCTTGTTTCAGCCATCTCTTTCTTAGGTTTCTTGGTAGAACCAGTCCCTATTTACTGCCCTTTATTCTCAGCCGGACAGCCCTTTCATCCCTCAATAGCAGCCCCTTTACTAGATCATAACAACCCTTCTTAACTCCTTTTAATTCACCCGAGACCTTACCTGTAGTTCCGCTTTCCGCCCTGCGTCACTTCTCCTACGGGCATTATCAAGGGATCAATTGAGTTCGATTCAAGTTGGACATAATCTTGCATTTTATGATGTCACTGTTCCTAACCACAACTCCAACCAAAACCTAATCCCTTGCCCATTTTCTAGTCTGCACCAAAGCTTGACATGAACTCACTTCCAACTTGACACACCGGCTGCTCTGGATCACTTACCTAATGGCTTAACCCCGTTACCTTTCTCCAAAGAGCTTCTTTCTTCTCCCCAAACCTCCAAAGCTATTTTCCAAGCAATTTACTCCTTAATTCCAAGTCACCTTTATCCTTGGAGCTACAAGCCATTTCTTACTTAACAAGATTCTTCATTTTCTTACCCTTTTCTTTTACTTCCCATAAGAAGTTTCTTTGAATCGTCACAATCTTGTTAGCAAACCCTTTGGGAATGCTAAAAAAGGACACAAAATATATTAGAAAGCTGGCCAAAGCGCCCTCAATGAAAGTTACCCCTTTGGAAATACTCTCGACTAGTTCTCATTATATTTCTTAAACTATTTCAAGTTTTATATTACGATTAATTAGTTCATGACACCTCTACTGATTGTATGTGTAATGTAAAGATTCCTTTGGAAGCAACAACTACAAAGTAGCAATGCAGAGTTGTACAAACTATAAATTGCAAACAATATAGAATTATACAAGTCAAGGTAGATTGTAGAATGATAAACTATAAAATTATAGATGGAGCACATTCATGCATAGCTATAGCCTATGAGCATCCTACATGCATCTATCTATACTCGTTTCAGAATTAACAAGCAAATAAATTGAAAAGAAACAAACGAAATCTGTTACTTACCACAAAACAAAAGTTTGCTCGATTGGAGGTTCAAAGTATTTTTTTTTTTCAGAAAATCTAATAAAAATAGGTCTTGAAATGCTTTACCCAAGCTTGGAAATGTAAAAGAGAAGCGAGGGAGAGAAGCCCCCCTGTTCTGCCTGTTTTTAAGTGTGAGAATACACTTGTATCATAAATTAATGGTCCACTGTTACTTTTCTAGGCGAAACTCACAGGTTCAGGTAAGTGAGGGAGGGAAACCCTATTTCTGCCACTTATTACACATGATAATATACACATGAGTTTAGTAACTTATTGGGCGAATATTGCATTTCTTGGTTAATCTCACATATAAGGATGATATTGTCAAGATTCCCAAACATCCTTGGATAATGTTTTGGATATTGAAAAATCTGAGATATTTGATATGTCCCTGACTCAGGCAAAACAACAATTGATTGCCTAATAGTCCTCAACCTAGCTGGAGGATCAATGTTTCCTATATACAAATAAGGGAGGTGCTTGTCAAAGGGTCTGTCTCCTAAATAGTACTTAGTTTAGTATCAAACTAACTAGTGAAATGCTTGTCAAAGGGTCGTCTCCTAGTTAGTACAAGTATCAAACTAACATTCTCATGTAAATACCTCTCTCTCTCTCTCTCTCTCTCTCTCTCTCTCTCTTTCTCTCTCTCTCTCTCTTCCATGGCTATAAGTTGTGCGACTATAGTCTATTCAGCTTTAGTCATTTCATTGGCAACAAGAAATGAGCTGTAAAGAAGGGTGCTCTCTTATCCAAGTACCCAAATAGTTTCTGAAGTGACTCAGAGAAACTGTTTCTCACATTTTTAGACATTTTCTTTTCTCTGTCTACCATACCTGTTACTTATTTTAAGGTTTGTTTAATTCATTTTATTCTTTTATAACTTATAAAGAAATGGGTTGTATAAATCACTAGAACTTTCCCCAAAGTGAATTGATTATTAACCAAAATGACCAGTATTTTTTGAAATATTATTTTATTTTAATGAGATTTTTCTTAATACTGTCGCTGTTGCTGAGGATTTGCCAATTATATTTTTTCATAGTTTTCATCAGCATTTATTTTTCTGCTGCAGAAAAAATACATTCATGCATCATTTACATGGGATTCTTTTGGAATTCTGTCTGAGTAATTCTAGATATTATTTTATTCAGGATTCTGGCGAATCGGCAATCTGCAGCGCGCTCGAAAGAGCGAAAGGCCCGTTATATATTGGAACTTGAAAGAAAAGTGCAGACCCTTCAAACTGAAGCTACGACTCTCTCGGCACAGCTCACACTGTTTCAGGTTTGAATTGAATTCTTATTCTCGTATATTTGAGTCCTAACATTTATTCTTTCTGGGAACCTGCTTTGATCCAATCTGCCCCTCTACCAAACTGCACCTAAATTTGCTTTCCTATAATTTTTATTTTCTTTTGAAGGATGCTAGATTTATTAGAAATGAAAAAGGGAAACAAACAAAGGAATTATTGAGCTGGTCATTGCAAAAACAACCAGGCAGACTGAAAAGGAATAAGAAAAATTGAAAAAGGCAACTGTTTAACTAGTCATATGGTGTAAAAAATGTCTCTGTAGCTTGCTTTCCTGTGCCTAGGACAATGTTTTCAGAGGTAAAAGCATGAGGCATGAGGCGAATGTTCAACCCTCTTGAGTGATGGGTCATAGCCTCACAAATTTTCCTTTTTTTAATAAAAAATTTAAAAAGAAAAAGGAAAAAAAAGGAAACAATAATAAAAATACCATAAGATTAGGGCTCAGCATGTCTGGTTGAATTTTGAACCCAGCAATCTGGTGGAATCGAGCTATGCTTCATAAACACGGCCCAATGGATCGTTATTATCATAGATATATAAAGTACATGTTTATGCATCTTGTCGACCATTATGGCATGCCTCTTCTAAATGTAGTTATCAATTATTGTTTATGGGAATAAAGGCAGAATGATGATATCAGTAATTTGTAAGAAGATTGGACATTGATTTAAGTGAGATAATAATTTGACAACTGTTGAAAAGTTGAGCTCTTTAATCAATAAAAGGACGATATTTAAAGCCGTAAAAACCCTGTTCTTTCTTATAAAGAAAGAAGACTGCTGGATTTAATTCTTAGGAAATTACTTATTTATAACAAATAAAAACACCAGGTACTACTAACAAATCTACTTTATTCTGTTTTTTGAGGGCATCGAATACGGAAATTGCCAAATTGATGATCTTAGGAATTTTTTAATAATTTTCAGTCAAACAGTTTGTTGAGAATGTTTTCTTCTTTCTTCTGTTATCTCTTCCAGCATCTTTTGGTTGCTACGTCTTTAAAAGTGCTATTTCTTTTAGAAATTTCAATTTGTTCTATACATTTATGTCTAGGAAAAAAAGTTATGTTTATCTAAATTATCTTTTGCTATTAATTTTTTTTTTGAAAACTTAAGTTTTCTTGCCGATCATTTGAAATATAAGCCAATCAGTCATATTCTTGTCAATATGTTGAAAAAGTGAGCAAGAAAAACATTTTTGTTAATAAAGTATCTTTTATTTCTAAAAAGTGGTCCTGTCTGGGCTTGTGAAAAGTTCTAAGCAATAACAGATGGTTTGGGCTCTTTCATAGTTTCATGCCTCAACAATTTTGTTGACTTAGCCCTAATTCTGCACTTTCTAGTCTCTGTCCTCTTCTCTTTTCTTCACTTTTCCATCTATAATGCATGTGTAATTGTAAATTCCCTAATTCTCTATATTTTATGGCCGTTTTCCCCCTCTCTGTTTTGAATTCTTTTGCCTTTGCTGAATCATCACGGTCTACTCTAATCCAGCCTCACACCAACAACAGAGCTGGTGTAAGTTTCTACAAATTAGAAGGAACACTTTTCTGTCATGTTGTAGAGCCCTACTCTCTTCTCCATATTTCTTTATAATTCAACATTCTTCCAAATCTATATATACAATCTAATTATCACATTCTGGGTGCAACTTCTTTTTTTCTTTTAAATGATAACAAATAAGGATTTATTGAAATGAAAACAGCAAGTGCGAATAATGCTGGATATTGGTTCTTGAGAGACAATTGAAGCTATTCACTTTTTAAATCAATTGTGTCTCACATTTATTATTTATTTTCTGTATAACATAGACGGAATGACCTTGCTTCTTAATGTCTGCCCTTTCATTTAGAGAGATACAACAGGGCTGACTGCTGAGAACACAGAGCTTAAGCTACGGTTACAAGCTATGGAACAACAAGCTCAGTTGCGTGATGGTAAGTTTCTTTGTCATCTTAACTTGTTTCTAAAATATTATTATGATTTAATTTATTTCTCATATTAATTGTTCTTCCTGGAAATTTGTTTATAGGGATGCTAATTTACATTTTTCATATGTGGTGGTGGTGGTGGTGGTGGTGGTGGAGCTAGGGATATTTGTTGAGATATAGAGGTTTATTGGGATTAATTGATTGATCATAGGAAGATGGAGAAGAGACGAATTCATAACTATTTATTTATGGAGATTTTAAATTTCTTAATTGATAATTATAGGACGAGGTAGGTATTTAAAGTTTTCTTTTTTTCCCTATTCTCTATGTTACTTTAATTTTTGATTTTTGTGAATTTTGATTAAGTTGTTCTTGATCGATTGATGTTTATGATCAAGAAAAATAAGTCAACGATTCAATAATTCAATGTTCTTTATGTTTATGATTATAATCTATATATGTTTTTTTAAAAATAACATATATAGATTTTATGTTAATTAACTATTAATCATAATTCATATATGAGATGAGTTAGATACTTTATTTTTGTGTGTATGTAGTGCTGATAAGTAATAGCTTGTATTCTACTTTTAAATCTCGGGATCGGTCTTAAAATAGCTTGTATTCTACTTTTTCTTTCTGAGTCTCTAAAGAAGCACACAATTATTAATACATGCAGCCTTGAATGAGGCGTTGAAACTGGAAGTCGAGAGGCTCAAGATCGCTACTGGGGAAGTATTGAACTCTGGTGAATCATTTAACTTGGGCATACATCACATGCCCTATAATCCATCCTTTTCTCGTCCAAACATCCAAATGCAAGAGTACCATCCCTCTCTGTCTGACATTGCCTATCAGCAATTGCTCTCCGACCCTCGGGTTTTTTCGGAAATGATGCAACAAGACCCTCTCGGCAGATTAGAGGGTCTAGAAATCAGCGGAGGTTCGCATCTCGTGAAGTCTGAAGGCACTTCAATTTCTGCCAGTGAAAGCAGCAGCACCTTCTAACCACCAACTACCTGTGTAGTAGTGTCTGTTAAATTGTCTATATCCTCATATCCATGAATTCCTCCCTCAGGTACTCTATTTTTTTATTGCATTTGTTCTTTTATATCTGCCATTTCTTGTTTATTCTTAGGGTTTTTTTTTCTATCTGTCTTGTTTTTGTTGCATATTTATGAGTTCTTTTTTGTGCTCAATTCATTTTGTGTCCGCTGTAATTTTGGGAATGGAAGGTTCTTCCCAACCTTGTATCTCCTCCTTTCTGAACTGTACAAGCTTGTCATGTTGTTTTCTTTAGGATGAGTAACATTTACTTCTATGTACCAATCTAATTTATGTTTTCTTTGACTGAATCTAGACTTCATCCACTTTACTAAACTTCTAATCCTTTGGTGTATTACCAAAAAACAGTTGTTAATCTCAGCCCTTTTCATTTCGTTATGTGGGTGCTTGGTGAGATTGTGCTTTTCATTGCAAACTGTCCATGATTCTGGAATAACGGATACAGCGGCAGGTATCCGATATGGCATATACTTGATAGAAACTGTGGCATTTCATATCCGTATTCAATAGAGTAAATGCGAGTACATGCACTTCTGGGTTTTGTCCAACATTGTAGGTTGCAAGTGAACTTTTATATACCCTTAGTGGCTCTGGACACACATCTCAGCTCTGTCATACTGCAACATTTCTTCTCTTGTAGTTGAGACCAGAACATGCTGGAGTACAAAATCCAGGATAGAGTCCTTCTGTATTATGCAATTGATTTGGGGCGTTTTAGATTGCACTGTACATCATTTGGGTTACTTCCAAATACACTCTCAGAGTACTCCCTTGCCTGCTATTATGCGTGCTTTTGTTCCATCCAAATTCACAGAGAGGAATGCTTCGCCGGGAGCATGTGTGACCTCACTGTAATACAATGTTGTGTCACCCCGCTTCGGCATAGTAGGTCTCACCTTTTCATAATTTCATTGATCTGAACAGTCAACTTGGTGGGCTTTGATTTGGTTCTCTGGTCCAAAATCAAGGCAACAATTCACTCTTAATATTACAATGACATGCAAAAGAATTAAAAATAAGATAAAAATTTTACTTTTTTTAAATATTGTTAATAAGAGGAATGCTAGACTGAAGGGCGCCCTTGGAAAAATCTGGTGAAAGGGCACCCATCGGTTGAACATCACCAAAGTGCATTCATCTAATTTGCAATATTTAAACAAAGTAAAATTTTTAATTCTTTTGTATGTCTGCATGTGCAGTAGTCCATTCTTTTATATGCTGTGTGCGCATGGAATTAGGTTTGTCAACGGACCCACTTCGGATCGGATCTACCTATGTCTTAGTCACGATCCATTCAAATCCCTTATCGGTCGGATCGGATTCGGTGTGTTCTTCGGATCCTACTTCTTGTGTCCCGGTCATGATCCATTTCAAATCGGACCGTCCATCTGAGTGTCCTAGTAGGACCTACTTACAAAACAACAAAAAATCTCAGCTTTCTTCATTTGAAATGAATTCCAAAACTTTTTCTAGTCACGATATCTAATAACAACCTATGATTTTGATGAAAAATAGGATTTTATTGTTGAAAAGAACCAATGTTCAACGGTGCATGACGATAAAACTTTCTAATAACAAATCCTTGTTGAGGGTGAGTGGCAAGTTACAAGAAGAAAAACCGATTGAGGAAAGGAAGAGAAAAGGATGTCTGGAAAAGGGGGTAAATGGAAAGTTGTAAGCTAAGTAATATTTAGTTCATTTTTTTATGAAAATACCCCTCCTTTAAGACTTAAAATATTAATTATTTTGAGGGTATTTTAGTAAAAAGGACTTTGGATCATGACCATCCATCTTCGGATCTTACGAAAAGGATCCAAAATATGTCCATGGATCCTTCTAATTTGCCTAGATCTTGTCTATTAAGGTCCGACTATCCATCAGACCATCTGGGTCCATTGACACCCCTACATGGAATCCATGAAATACAGTATTTTTTCAGAAAGCACAGGGCCCACTTCATAGGATGGTCCAAATCGAGCCACAACGTAGATAGGCTGACCTAGTAAATCATAACCCTATGATGATCATGCCTCCGATCTGCAAGTGCCCACATCATTATAGAAACCTCTGTAGATTGGAGGGTTATGATCATCCTATGGCCATGATTTACCAGGTACCCTTTTTATATGTTAAGATCATCCTAGGAAGTGGAGCCCACTGTACTTTCTGAAAAATGATGAACTTCACGAGCACACAGCTAAAAAATCTGGTGATGAAGTAACCGATAAGGAGGGAAATTGAGTAAACATAGGCGGTTCAATCGGATTTACCATCCTAGGAAGTGTTGCTACCAAATTGCTATTTTGTAAACAAGTTGGCCACCAAGGTGTTGTCACGTTACTTGCATAAAAACACTACACATTTGAAATTGGGCATAGTAGTTTTGACACTAAAAACCAAGAACTCAGCTGCTTAAATCGCGGCTACAAACAACGTCAACTAGACATAACATATAGTCCTTGCACAATTGAAATGGAAAGCCAAAATTACTTCAAACACACTTTTTTTTGTTTTTTTTGTTTTTGGGAAAAATACAGTTACACCCTCTCAACTATGGTCAGATTCCACTTCTAACCCTGTGGTATCAAAGGTACCAAAGACACCCCCTAGTTTTTAGTAATGCTTGTTATGTGACGAGGTGAACGGGAACGAAGAAATTGTATCTTTGATGAAACTATAGGGTGAAAAGTCATGCGGTCTACTTAAAAATATCATAAAGTTGTCTTTGGTATCTTTGATACCACGGGGTTAGAAGTGGAATTTGGCCATAGTTAACGGGGTGTATATGTATTTTTCCCTTTTTCTTTTTTTTTGTCAAAACAAAAGTCAAGAAAGGCACACAGACTAAACCTCAGTGAACTTCTTCAATCTTTGGCCCAGCCCTCATCATCATCTATGCCACCCCCCATATCACCACCGGCATAGTCCATTTTATAGAGAATTGGGTTACAAATGCTCTCCAGCTCCTTCAACTTGTCATCAAACTCATCAGCCTCCACCAGCTGGTTGCTATCCAGCCACTGAATCGCCTGCTCCACAGAATCCTCTATCTTCCTCTTGTCCGCCACAGCCAGCTTAGACGCAATCTTCTCGTCCTGAATCGTTTTCCTCATATTGTTCGCGTACTTCACCAGTGCATCCTTTGACTCCACCTTCCTCTTGTGCTCCTCATTCTCCAATTTATACTTCTCCGCCATCTTCTCAATCTCATCCTTGCTCAATCTCACCTTCTCATTGGTAATGGTGATCTTGTTCTTCTGCCCCGTCGTCTTGTCCTCTGTCGAGACATTCAAGATACCATCGACTTCAATCTCGAAATAGACTCTGATCTGGGGTACACCTCTGGGTGCCGGAGGAATGCCGGAGAGCTCGAATTTGCCCAAGAGATTGTTATCTCTGGTTCTCGTGCTCTCGCCCTCGAAGACCTGGATTAAGACGCCGGGTTGGTTGTCTGAGGAGGTGGAGAAGACCTGCCCTTTCACGGTGGGAAGCGTGGTGTTTCTTGGTATCAAGACTGTCATTACTCCGCCGGCAGTTTCTAACCCTAGGGATAGAGGTGTGACATCCAAAAGAAGAACCTCCACCTTCTCATTCCCCTCTCCACTCAAAAATGCAGCTTGAACGGCAGCTCCATATGCAACAGCCTCATCTGGGTTTATGCTCTTGCAGAGCTCCTTCCCATTAAAAAAGTCCTGCAACAGTTGCTGAACCCTAGGAATCCTAGTGGAACCACCAACAAGAACAACATCATGGACACTGCTCTTGTCCATCTTGGCATCTTTCAAGCACTTCTCAACAGGCTCCATACACTGCCTGAAAAAATCCATGTTCAGCTCCTCAAACCTGGCTCGAGTAATGGTGGTGTAGAAATCGATCCCCTTGTACAAAGAATCAATCTCTATGGTGGTCTTATCAGTGGAAGAGAGAGTCCTCTTCGCCCTCTCGCAAGAAGTTCTTAGCCGTCTAAGAGCCCTAGGTTTCCCACTAATATCTTTCTTGTTCTTCCTCTTGAACTCCTGAACAAAGTGGTTAACCATATTGTTGTCAAAGTCCTCTCCTCCGAGATGGGTGTCTCCAGCCGTGGCCTGGACCTCGACAACACCCTCTTCAATGGTAAGAAGAGAGACATCAAAGGTTCCACCGCCGAGATCAAATATGAGGACATTCTTCTGATCACCCACACTAGAGGATTTCTCCTCTAGACCGTAGGCTATGGCCACGGCCGACGGCTCATTGATGATTCTCATGACATTAAGGCCGGCGATGACGCCGGCATCCTTCGTGGCCTGACGTTGGGAGTCGTTGAAGTTGGCAGGGACGGTAATTACGGCGTTCTCGATGCTAGAGCCAAGGTACACCTCTGCAATTTCTCGCATTTTCATTAGAACCATGGCTGAAATTTCCTCAGCGGCGAACTTTTTTTCCTCGCCTTTGTATTGGACGACGATCATTGGCTTACCAGCAAGGCCGGGAGTGACCTTGAAGGGCCAGAGCTTGATGTCACTCTGGACAGATGAATCACTGAACCTTCTGCCGATAAAACGCTTAGCATCTACAATGAGAGATTCAGACATGAGAAACTTATTAAAAAAAAAAACAGAGTTCGCTTGACGAAACAATGACAAACGGTATAATATTAAAGGATTAAAAAAATAATTAAGTTATTCGTGGCAGGAAGATCTGGATCGATGTAGAACTGTAGGGCTGCAAACGAGCCGAGCCCGAGCCAAGCTTTGTGGTGTTCGGGCTCGGCTCGTGTGATTTGAACCCAAGCCCCTTCTAAATCTAGTGCCATAACCACTCGGCCAAACCTTCATTTGTGATAAATAACCCACATTCTTTTATTTTATATATAAAAAACAAACATAATCCAAGCTCGGCTCGGCTCGGCTCGTTTATGAACCAAGCCTAAAAAGCTCACGAGCTTTTCCGAGCCGAACTATACAAAGTTCAAGTTCGGCTCGTTTATTTGGCGAGCCTAATTTTTGGGCTTGGGTTCGGCTCGTTTAGTAAACGAACGAGCCCGAGCCGAGCTTTTAACGAGCCGAACCCAAACATGTTCGCGAGCCGGCTCGGTTCATTTGCAGCCCTATGTAGAACAGGACTGCAGATAGTTGTGACACTGATATGTGCATTCTAGTGATGTAAAATGGGGCTAGTTAGATTGTAGTTATTATGTCGTTATGAGTTATGTCGGTTTAGGGTAGTGGGTGTGTGTTGTTGATGATATGTCTTGTAATGGAGCATATGGATTGTTTACTTGTAAGTTGTAACTTGTAACTATGCGTTATTGTATTTAAGTGGTTGTATTTAGGGCTGCAACTCGGGTCGGGCGGGTCGGGTTTTGAAGAACCCAACCCTACCTGAGAAAAATCTCAGGTCGGGTCGGGTCAGGTCGGGTTTTTTTCCGGATAACCCACGATTCCCAAACCCTGTCCTACCCATGATAAATCTCGGGTCGAGTCGGGTCGGGTCGGGTTTTTTTATGTTGACGTAATTTTTTAAGGAAAACTCTTGTTTGGCAAGGCAACTCAACTCATAGAAGTAGAAAAATTCAAGCATGACAAACTCTTTAGTGCATTAACTAATAACTAGTCCAAAGAGAATTAATTGATGCATTATCAAATGAAAATGATTTATATTCATATGAGATAAACGACAAACTACTTTGTGCATTAACTATTTAGTTGAAACTTGAACCCCTAGAGCTAAAGGGGGGAAATGAAAAGAGCCCCTCTGATTGCGTGCGTGCGTGAGTTTTACTTTTAAGTTTTCACTTTTAAAGTAACTGTTAACTTACCAACTTCTCCAAAAGCTTAAGCTGTTGGAGAAAGGCGTTATATATTTTTTGTACTTCTCCAAAAGCTTGGCAAACACGTGGTACATGTGGTCCCACTTTGGGCTGACCTTCGCATGTGGATTTTTGCTATCCGAGAGGTTTGAACTCGAGACCTTTGGCTTTGATACCATGTTAACTTACCAACTTCTCCGAAAGCTTAACCTGTTGAAGAAAGGCGTTATTTATTTTTTATACTTTACCAGTAACAAAGTTTTAGAAAAAAAAAATACATACTATAACTTAAGTAACTCGGGTCGGGCCCCTTCAAACCCGGCTCGACCCGAGATTCATGCGGGCTTTTGGATCGTAGACCCGGCTTGACCTGAAACCCGAGAAACATGAACCCAACCCAAGCTATTTTCGGGTCGGGTAAAACCCGACCCAAGTTGCAACCCTAGTTGTATTAGAATGGTAATAAGGAGATAATTTCACCGAAAAGAAGACTTTGTTTTCAAGAGAGTTATGGTTCCCTCCGGAATTGAACCGTAAGGAGGTCTAGTTGCCTAGAAGCAACCTCTTTCCCATCTTTTCTCTCTATTGTTTTGTTTTGTTCTGTTTAACAGACACTCTGAAGCATTGCACGAACATGTTGTATGGGAGAGCGAAGAATGCAAGATAAATACAAAAATACCTAATCGGTGGTATGAAAGATGGAGAAGGACAGAGAAAGAGGAAATGTACTGCCAAAAAGAAAAAAACCTCAAATCCATCAAATAAACTAGCCAAATCGTATCAGCACGACAAGCACTAGGAATCCCGATCTACAATAACGAGAACCCAAAGAATAAAAAATATAAAAGAAAACTAAAAAAAAAAAACCTTCTTAAATTCACGATCTACAAATATCTAGACTTGGCAAAAAGTGACCTGGACCCACGGGACCCTTTTGAAATTTGACCCGGCCTGTACGGGTCACGTCAAAACTAGGCCGGGTCGGGTGGACCAGTGGGTGCTCATAAAAATCCAAATGATATAGATTTTATATAGTGTAAGCCCTTATAATCCCGTATTTTTCATATTGTACCATACGGACCACATCATAGGATGATACCGTCCATGTGATGCAACACAACTTAAATAGGTTGTGCCCAAAAATCATTTCCATAGGATGACCCTAGCCCTCTTATCTATAGAGGTTTCCATATATAATAATATGCAATTCCTCTATGGATCAGAAGGCTAGGATCATCCTATGGAAATGATTTTTTGGGGTCTAAATTATTTACGGCCCATCAAATGGATGGTTTGGATCATCCTATTATAATGTGGGAATAAAAACAACAATAAAAAAAAGGAAAATCAGGGAGATCCGCGGGTCCAACCGGCCCATAAGTAGGGGTGTGCACTATTCGGTTTTAACCGAACGAACCGACCGAACGGAATTATATTTCGGTTTCGGTTTCAGTTATTTTTATTTCGGTTTCGGTTTCGGTTAATAAATCTTGTATTTTTCGGTTATCGGTTATCAGTTTCGGTTTAAACAACAAATTATTCGGTTAGACCGAAAAACCGAATTGTATTAGTTCAGTTGTACACAAATTATTTCGGTTCTGCAGTCCAATAATGCCCTTGCATAAAATAATGCTCTTACATGTTACACCTAACACCCCATTTTTTAATCTTACATACCATTTTATATATGAGGAAACTGTTGGTGAGCTTAAGCTAACCAAACTTATGGTGAGCTAGCTTGCCCAATCACATGGGTCCCACATTTTGGGGAGTGATCCAAACCATTCATTTGCAAGGCCTTATCATAGATAGGGGGTGTACCAAAAATCAGCTCCATAGGATCATCCTAACCCCTCCATTTGTGGAGGACAAAAATGGACAGACACAAATCTGCCCCCTCCACAAATGGAGGGGTTAGGATGATCCTATGGAGCTGATTTTTGGTACACCCCCCATCTATGTAAGGGACTTTCAAATGAATGCTTTGGATCATCCTAACAAAGTGGGCCCCCATGTGATTGGGCAAGCTAGCTCACCATAAGTTTGGTGAGCTCACCAACAGTTTCCTCTTTATATATATATATATATTTTCTTTCTTCTTTCTTTGCTATAGAACTGACATGTGACGAGAGTACACCATTTATATATTATAAGTTATAACACCCCATTTTTTAATCTTGCATATTATTTTATATATATATTCTTTGTGTCTTCTTTGTCAATAAAGACCTGACATCTGACATAGAGAGGATAGAGATAAGAGAATTTGAAATTCAATTTATCTACTATAATAGTATAATAAGCGGGAAGGGTTATTTTTAGTGGTGACAGCTGCTGCGACGTGGCACTCCTCTCTCCACACACGCAAGTATTACCAAATCCCTATTCCTACTAGGGGTGGACATGGTATGGTTCGGTTCGGTTTTGGGGTATACCAAGAACCGAACCACATATAATCGGTTCCTTGAAATTGGAACCAAAACTGAACCATATATGTTTGGAACCGAACCGAACCAGAACCATATATAATCGGTTCGGTTCGGTTCTGGGTTTACCCAACCTTCACCAAATGTAGATATTTTACCTAATCATATTTATAATCGGTTCGGTCCTGTTTATATATGAACTACAAAGACTAACATGCACGAATTTGGAATAATCAGGCACAAATTTGCACAAATTTGGACAATGCAAAAATTATATATGACCTACAAACATGCACAAATTTGGAATAATCAAGCACAAATTTGGGGGGTGAATTAAAATTTTAAAGGCAAAACAACACATTAAAGATGGGTGAATTAAAAGGGGGTGGGGTGACTTTATCAAGCGAAATGAGGCATTGGGTTTTAAGGTGAGGGTCGGTTCTCGGTTCGGTTTTTGGTTCCAGGATCCCAAACCCAGAACCGAACCGAATTTCCATCGGTTCCAGGATATCAGAACCGGAACCGAACCATATAGATATGGAACGGAACCGAACCGAACCATATGTGCCGGTTTGGTTCGGTTCCTCGGTTCGAACCGGAATCATGTCCACCCCTAATTCCTACACAACTCTTCATGTATATTTCGAAAGACTTTATTCCCTCTCTATCTACACGACTCTTCATCCCCAAAAATCAACCATTCCAGGTACTTTAATCGTCATTTTTTCCTTTATTCCTACAAAACTCTTCATCTGTATTACCAAAGCCTTCCCTAAAAATCAGCCACAATCCCTTTAAATCATCGATTTTTTCTTCTAATCCCAGGCGTCACTTTTCCTATTTTCTTTTCATCCTTTAAATCAACAACGATCGAATTTTCTTCTCTTCCTGCCAAGAATCATCATCTCCGGCGAGGTTGCCGGAATCCGGCTGGTCTTGTAATAAATACTTCAACTTGTTTTCTCATTCTCAACAGTCTACAGAAACAAATTCGGTTTTAACCGAACTAACTGATTAACCGAATTACAAATTCGGTTTCGGTTAGGTTCAGTTAAATATAATTTCGGTTTCGGTTTCAGTTAACGATTTAAGCTAACCGAATTTATTTCGGTTATTAATTTTGGGGTTATTCGGTTCGGTTAAAACCGAATGAACACCCCTACGGCGCCATAAGGGTGGGCTCCGGGTTCACCAAATTGTGACCCGTAAAATTCCGGGTCATTTATGACCCGGCCCGTATGACCCGGACCCGTACAGGTTGGGTGAAACCCGGCTCGGCCCACCCGTTTGCCAGGTATCCTAAGCGGTTTAACATACCGAGAGAAAACAAGATGTACAGGTAGTTTACCACATCAAGATCACCCCAAAAAATTAATCACAAATGACATATAACTCTTACCGAAAATGGTGTTGGTCGGATTCATGACGACCTGATTCTTGGCATCATCTCCGATAAGACGCTCTTTATCTTTAAAAGCTACATAAGAAGGTGTTGTCGCTATGATTTTAACACCATCGCCATCCCAAACTCCCACGCGCGAATACGTGGTTCCTAGATCGATCCCGATCGCCGGACCTTTTCCTTTTCCGGCCATTTCGATGCAAAATTCCGGCGACATTTGATTTGAAAATAAGGTGAAAGGTATAAGACGCAGAAGAAGAATAAACAAGAAACAATGGTGAAAGAGATTGCTTTTGGCTATAAGAGTTGACTAAATTTTGGCAATAAGAGTTGACTAATTGCAACAGCTAGGAGGAGAAATTCCCATTCATTTAGGGCGATGATATTATCACCCCCGCTACAGTACGTATTCGCCCCCTTATGACGAGTTGCCAACTTTAACGCTTTTTGACGTCAAAATCACGTTAAAAGTGGGGCGAATGCGAACTGCAGCGGATGATAAATTCGCACCTTTGCAATTTTCTTTCCAGAGTGTTCCGTTTATTTTAGAGTGATGATAAATTCGCACCCCTGTAGGATAATTCGCACCCATTGTAACACGATTTGACGTCAAAAAAACGTTGAAGTCTGGCACAATTCACGTGAAAAGGGTGCGGATTATCCTACAGAGGGTGCGAATTTATCATCTCCCTATTTTTTATTGGCCGTCTAAATTGGATCGCGAATAGAAAAAAAGTTTTCCATCTTCAAAACAAATCTATCTGGTGAAATTGCATGAGGTCTGCATAGTAGTCATTCCTTCTTTTCTTTTTTTCTCTATACAGAAAATTTTTATGGGAAAACAAATGAAAATTTGAGAAAATATTTTCCACGATTTTTTTATACCTGATACATAGCATGTGAGGGGCACCCTTATATCCTGCAAAGCAGGTCAAAAGAACCTTTTCTCATAATGTTTTCAGCAGTTGCAAGACCAAATGGCCGAATTGCCCTCCATTTTACCCCCACGCTTAGCATAGGTGGAAACCACCATTTTACACCTCATGTTTTGATGGAGTAAGGTCACCATTTTACACATAATGTTTTCCTGGGGTGGGGCCCACCATTTTACACCTGGGACCCACCATCTCCACCCAAACCCATAAATAGGTTGGGTCCACAATTTTATACCTACCGTGTTTGATGGGTGGGGTCCGTTTTTTCAACACATGCATAGTATGGCCCACGAATGCTAGTGAGTACAAGTGCCACTTTTCACATTGATTTTAGCTCATCCTCCTCAATTGGGCCCATGAATATTTCATGAAATAATTTCTATGGGGAATTGCTAGCGTCCATTGAAAAAGGCATTTCCTAGTTGGTCCATCGCATGTCAGACCAGCCACCTTGTGAATGGAGACAAAAGCTCAAATCCCATTTTTATGAGTATGCTTGCTTTCAAGTATAAAAACCAGCATTAAGATACACAGTTAGAACTCCAGTCCTTACGTCTGTGAAACAACCAGTTACTCCAAAGCCAAAGCTGTTGGAGAAGCCATTATTTAATCTTATACTTTTAACATTTCTCCTCACGTGTGGTCCCTCTTTCTTTGGATTAGCCTACACGTGGCACATGTGGCCCCACTTTTGAGTTGACCATTGCATGTGGATTTTTGATATCAAGGAGGTTTTGAACTCAGGACCTTTACTTTGATACCATCACCTCACACCCAAGCCTCTTGCCTGTCACACCAAGAGAAACGAGAGCCTATTACTTAGGTTTTCTAAAAACCTAAACAATTGTCTATCATGCCTCTCAATAACAACCCACAATCCTAATTAGATGTCGTAGTGGGAAACAAGACAACTTTCCCAACACATACCATGCATACGACGTGTATAGATATGCATGCATGTCCATACATCATGCATGGATGTATGTGTTTATGAGTCTATGACCTATCAATGTTTCCAGAATGAAAAAAGTGGCATTAACATGGAAGTACTGCGTTTGAGTATTGTTTTGGTTGGGTTTTGGACCTTCCTAACCTTTTTTGCAAGAACGAGACAGGTTCTAAGAATCTATGTCCTTTTCTCCTTTAAATGACAGTTGCATTATGGTGCGGTTTTCTATTTCCAACAAAGTTCCCACGTCATATTATTCGAAGGGAATCCCATCTCTCTCTCTTTCTCTACGTTCGTCATCTCCGCCCCTCTATTTTATTTAAAGTGGAATGCTAACCCGAAGCGTGGATCATGTTAGTGGGCTCCATGTAATAGAGTAGGCTCTGTCAGTGAGGCCCACACTATTTGTGTGTTCTATTGGATATGTATTTATATATTTGCTAGGGAATTTCGCGGAAAGGCATATGGCTTCTGACTTTAGCATGACCGAGCGGCCTCAGAGGCTCACTTTTCATTAGATTTTGTCTTATTCATTTAATTCATATGGGGTGGCTGTGTTTGGCATCCATGAAAGTTGTTTCTATGGAAAATTAATTGATCAAGTGGTCGGAGTGAGAGGAAGAGGATGAGAGAGAGAGAGAGAGAGGGGGGAGAAGGAGAGAATTGAGTGGGCCCAGAGTTGAGAGATCATAAAAAAATCCATAAAAATTAGTGAAAAACCATTACCTATTTAAAATTAGTTTTTTTTGTTTTCCTGGTATTTAGGAGCTTTTAGGATCTTTTTATCCTCACCTCACCATCACCGTCTCAAGTCTCTCCCTATTATCCTGTCCATCTTTCACAACTAGCCCACAAATATTCCATGGAATATTTTTTTCATGGTGCAAACACATGGCCTTTGTTTTTTGGTTAGCGATTAGATTTGCTTTCACTCTCAGCAGGGGCGGAGCTACATGTAGCATAAGGGGGGAGTTGCCTCAGTTGAGTTGGGCCATATCCTTAATAGGCACAACTCAATTGGGCCCAGCCCCCTTTAAACTTTGAAAGCCGACCCCATTATGTATAAGCCTGTTTAAGTTTGCCCACCTTATGCATTAATCCTGGCTCTGCCACTGACTCGTAGGATGGGAGAAAAGGGAAATAATAATAGCTAAATAAAATTAAATGGAATAAAATATAAATATAAATAAGTATAAAAGCCAAAATAATAAAAATATTAGGTAAAAATAATAAAATAATTATATACTCTTCTCTTTATTACATTTTACTAATGGAAAATGCTATTTGTAGCCGCTCTGTAACCAATTTCATCTCTTCATCTTTACTCTCTATGTTGTTTCGAAGTTGTCTCCCTCAATCAGTATCTCTCCACTCTTAAAGTAGGAGAAAAATAAAAATAAAAGATTAAAAATAAAGTATGAAAATAAAAAAGTATATAATTAAAAATTAAATGCTATAAAATATAATAAATAAGTAAAATACAAAATCAACACATGGACATGTGAACGGCTAGTCAGACAGTATCATATCTCGATGAATGGTGACGATCATCTCTAGAACATTACGAGGCTTGGTCTTGGTCCCATGCCGAAATGACATCCTATGATTAAGAAAAAAAACTATAAAATCAATGGTTTAGCTTTTATTGTTGAATCCCTAAAAGTGGTTCCATGGATAAATGAACTGGGCTTGTCCGGTCGAGGGATTCTCAATGGCATTTAGTTGGACTTAGGAATTGCCGGTTGGACCAACAAATTCGATCCAATAGACATACCGCCTTCTTCTTTGTATTTTGCCTTTATTGAGAGACTGCTACATAGGTTTCATCCCTCTAATCAAGGACATTTTAGAGGGAGTATATAAATTGTTAGCTTCGCAAGCCACCCGACCAGAGCTGAAAAGATAGTAAATGATAAATCCGCCACTTAATTTGTATATGGGTATAGACGGTCTCTCTTTATTCTTCGTGATATTGACCACATTTTTTATCCCTATTTGCATATTTCTTATATATTATATATGAGACCGCCCCGCCATTCCTCATTCAAGATAAAGAAAGTATTCATAGTTTTAAATTTTGGTTTTGGCCACCATGGAAATGGAAACTTTTCGGTCGGAAATTTCAATGGAATTCCTGTAAAATCACGGGAAAACATATGGAAACATATGCGAATGAGGCTTTAAAGATGAAACATCATGAAATGCGAGAATAAGCATACATAGGCACTAAAAACTATCACATAAGCGAGAAAACCATCCATAATGGTTTGAAAACATCGAACACCTAGTGACATTCACTTTCAGACATATCTGATAATTTAGTATATACTAAATTTTATATGTAATTCATACATATAAATATTCATACATAATACATGTAGGGATGTGAACGGATCCACTTCGGATTGAATCCACCTATGTCTAAGTCATGATCCATTCTAATCCTTTCGGTCGGCTCATATTAAGAGTGTTCTTCGGATCCTACTTTCCATGTCTAGGTCACGATCCATTTCAAATTGGATTGTCCATCGGAGTGTCCTAGTAGGTTCTACGTACGTTGCACACATTTAAAATTCTCAAAAGACGGCAAGGGCAAATTGCAGCGGTGTTGAAACAGCGGACTAGAGACTTAACGTCAATGGTTAGAGAAAGAAAAGAAGAGGCAGATGAATGACAAAATACTGAATAGAAATAGCTAGAAAAATAAATTATGACTTATTTTTACTACAATACCATTGAAATAATACTTAATGTTATAAAAATTGAAGAGTATTTTCATAAAATAATATAATAGTATCAAATATAGGACATTCCCTTGGGCTGTTATTAACTGACTGGATCCGATTGCTAATTTTTTTCGGATTCTATGATCAGGATCTCAAAATATTTCCATGGATCCTACTAGCATGTCTAGGTACTGTCCATTTGACTTTGGATTTGGATACTGTCTGGATCCATTGACACTCCAAAATACATGCATCACATTTCGTATGTAATTTTTAGAAATATAATTATATAGGTAATACAAACTGATGAGATGGTATACCACTATTGCACTTACTATTTTGCGTTATGCATGTAGGTAGTTTTCATATTGATTTGGCTGAAATTTAGAACCATGAAGATAGTAGTCATGGTAATTTAGAACCATGAAGATAGTAGCCAAAGAACTAATACGTCAGGACTTTTGCTACCTTTTCCACCGACCCTAATCTATTCCATCCGTGGTTCTTAGATTGGTGGGTACCACGGGAATCTCTGACACCTAGCATCTGTTGACGTCAGCATATAGGATGGCTTGGATCCGGGAGGCCCATTTTGATTCAACCGAAGCCCGAAAACTCCAGTCCGATAGAGAAATTTGACTTTAAGACCCAATCTTCCTAATAATTACAAACATAGCTATTTACAACAGTCGAGCAACATCTATTCTACTAGCTGGATGAGTTTTTGGGATTTCAATTCCGTATTTCTGAATAACGAACGTAGAAGAGAATCACAAAAACTCCAAAATGAAAATAATTTTACATGCAAAAAAAAAAAAAAATCGAGAAGGAGACCTGTGAAAGTGATCGGTTCCACAACACCAAGACTCACCTTTCCTTTTTATTAAAAAATAATTCTTATTATTATTTTATATTGGGGTTTTAGAAGATTCTTAATATATTAGGGTTTCCATGGCCTCTCCAAGGGCCGCTCTTTTTTCTTTTTCTATCTCTACTTTCCATGCATGAGGAGCCACTAACCTCTTTTTGTCTCAGAGCACTGCACCACAGCACATAAATAAAGAAGCTTTAAGGGTGAAGAAACTTCAAAGGAGAAAGGCAACATAAATATATATGGACAATTAAAAAGCTTTTCCTTTTTCATACCCTTCATCTCCTCTTTCTCTTTCTCTCTTTCTTTCTCTTTCTGCAACTCATAGTCTATGTGATTCTCCACCATCTTCAAAACCCACCAACCTTTAATAAAGGAAAGGAGAAAAAAAAGAAAGAATTAAACCATGGTTTTTACATCTGTTCCTCTCTATCTAGATCCACCCAACTGGCCACAGGTAAGTGCTTTCAATTTTTTCCTATAGCTTCTTCAAGAAAAAAGCAATATTGAAGAAAATTATTCCTACCCTTTTGATATATATAGCTCTTCTTGGATATACCATAGATTTGATAATTCACTTTCCAATTGCAGCAACAAAATCATCATCAAGGTACCCCAGGTGAGAATCTCCTACCGCCGCCTCCAGATGGGGACGTGGCGGTGGCAGGTGGGTCGGGCTCGACCCGGCCCGGGTCCATGACCGATCGAGCCCGGCTCGCGAAGCTCCCGATGCCTGAGACAGCGCTCAAATGTCCGAGATGTGAATCAACCAACACAAAGTTTTGTTATTTCAACAATTACAGTCTCTCGCAGCCGCGGCATTTCTGCAAGACCTGCCGGAGATATTGGACTAGAGGGGGCGCATTACGGAATGTTCCAGTGGGTGGTGGGTGCCGGCGGAACAAGAGAAGCAAAGGCAACAGTTCTAAATCCCCTGTATCCACTGATCGCCAAATGGGCGCCTCCTCTTCTAGTGTAATTCCCTCCAATAGTTGTACTACTGATGTACTAGGCCATCTCCAGCCACCGCCGCCTCAATTACCTTTCATGACCTCTCTACACCATCTTTCTGGCTATAGCGCAAGTGACGTAGGGATGAATTTTGGGGGAATTCAGCCATCAGGTGTCACTGGCATGGATTTTCAGATGAGTGGTAATTCAAGTGGTGGCCATGGTGGTGCCATATTATCGGCCAGAGAGCCCGATCAGTGGAGATTACAGCAAATTCAGCAGTTTCCTTTTATGACTGGATTAGAGCCGCCACCGGGGTTGTACCCATTTGACGGTGAAGGGGTTGAGCAGCCTTATGGTGGGGGAGCCTCAAGCCAGCTTAGAGGGAAAGCATCTGGGCCAGGTGTTGGTAATATGGCATCTGTGAAAATGGAAGAAAATCAAGGGTTTAATTTTTCAAGACAAGTTTTGGGTATTCCAGGAAATGATCAATATTGGGGTGGGAGTGCATGGACAGATCTCTCTGGTTTTACCTCATCTTCTACAGGAAATCTTTTGTAGTTTCACTCTTTTGATCTCTGTAACCTTACTTTTGAAGCTTCATTTTACTATAGCTTCTACTGGAGACACTCAATTTAGAATCTGTTGCTCTCAGCCACTGTTAACTTGGAAAAGTTCAATCCCAAGCTAAGATAAAAAACTTGCAGTGGAGGATCCCACCTTTGTAGAACACAGCAAAGGTAGACTTCATGTTTTCTTTTATTTTCTGTTGGTTATTATTTTTCTTTTTTTGTAGTTTATAGCTCGTTTCCTGAAATGGGTGCATGTGTTCATGGGGGTCTGATATCTGACTGAAGGGCTAATTGTTAAATATGAGAAAAAACACTGTAGTGAGTATTTTTGTTAATGTTTTTGATAAATTGTTCCATTATATGTTCTATAGTGGTTGGCATTACTGTTATTGCATTACAAAGATCACATGCCATGCTGTAGTCAGTGACTAATTAAGTTCACTATATTCCCACCACCCTTGGACAACTGTTAACATGTTTCTATAATTCGATGTGAGGCAACCAATTACTCCAAAAGCTTAAGCAGTTAGAGTTGGTGCTATTTAATCCTTAATTAATACTTCAATACACACACTACCACTCTAGTAAATCCAGTATTAGGAATAGCTTTCCTCTCTCAGCATACCTTCTTCATTACCAAATTCTATGCCAGGAATAGCTGCATCATCAACTTTTAGCTCCACCCCTCACTAAGGGAAAGACATCTTTAGACTATAGTGATGTTAGAGATGTTGAGTAAATCAGATCTACTATGATCTGACCGCTGGATCTAGGAGGTTGGATTAGTCAGGTGGAGTCGATTAGGTAGTTAGATTTCATTTCACTCATTCTTACCAATTTCTTCCCTTCATCTTATCATTATCTTCCCATGCTTATCCCTAAGTGTATAAGCACAATTTACGGTCGATTGTAATCATTCAATATTAATGAAATATTCGTTCTTTATCAAGAGAAACTTAGCTTCCACTCATTGCCCAGTCTTTCAAGAGATCTGCTAAGAAGTTACTTCGACCTGTTTGAGAAAATTCTTGGCCTTGGGATAGGATTCAATCATGTTTGTATTGTGTGCTAGTTAGAGAGAGAGAGAGAGAGAGAGAGAGAGAGAGAGAGAGAGAGAGAGAGAGAGAGAGAGAGAGAGAGAGAGAGCATTTTGCTGCTCTTCTAGTTCAGCGTGATTATCAATACCCATAAACACTACCCTGTAGGAATTCTGCTTAACCCAATTAGGGCAACAGGTTTTCTATTTAGAACCATCGGGTTGCAGTAGATATACAAGATCTTTTAAGATATAAATCAGTAATCAAAAGGGAAAATAAATATTACATATAAGATTTGAAAACTCGAGAATAAATTGTTATTAACAAACTGTCAAGGAAGATTTGAAAATATATATATATATATATATATATATATATATATATATATATATATGTTACATGCCTGCAATTGCCTAATACGCTTATAAAACTTACATTGAAATCTTTGACTTTTCTCCATCTGTCCAAAAATTCCTTTTCATCTGTTGAGGACAAGTTATTATCGATAAAAAAAAAAATTGTTATTCGATTTGTGAGTTGACTGTAATTTTTTTCTGTTGTCTTTATTGAAATAGAGTATTTTGTGATTCTTCTGGTGTTTTGCAATGCATATATCTGTTCTATTTGATGTTTAATGATATTTGTGTATGCTGTTTTTCAGAGAGAGAGTTTGCAAGTTGCTCTTCTTCTAGTTCAGTTTGGACATCGATATGTGAAAACAACCAGTTACTCCAAAAGCTTATACAGTTACAGTTACAGTTCGTGTTTTTTAATCATTTATACTTCAACGCTCCTCATCACATGAGTTGTCATGTTTAGAACCCAGGACCTGCAGCGAGACAATATCTCTGATACCATGTGAAAACAACTAATTAATCCAAAAGCTTAAGCTGATAGAGTTGGTATTATTTAATCATTTATACTTCATCACTTTCCCTCATGTGTTACCCCTCTTTTTTTAGTTGGCTGTACACGTGACACATGTTCTTGTTGGGGACCTAAAGAGATTCTTTTGTCCAGTGGGACCACTCTGCTTTCTTTCTATAATGGTCATATGTCATCTACATTGTCTTAGCGAAGGTTTCAACTCCCCTTCATGTGTAACCCCTCTTTTGTGGGTTGGATGTACACATGGCACATGTTCTTGTTGGGGAGTGTTGAAGCGTAAATGATTAAATAACACCAACTCTAACAGCTTAAGCTTTTGGAGTAATTGGTTGGACAAGACGACTTCTGGGAACACGTACAGAGCTTCCCAGTGTTTCATTGCTAAGTATAGTTATGGTTTTTTCGGCCGATCTGTCTGTTCAACAAATAGATGGCAGTTCCATCTATCAATATCTATGGTCTTGGACCATCAATAATGATTTTTCCTTAGAGTTCGGACACTTGATCGACCCACTTACTTCTATTATGTCAATACTAATCACTACTGTCGGAATCATGGTTCTTATTTATAGTGACAAGTATATGTCTCATGATCAAGGATCCTTTTTTAAATGGACCATATCGTGGAACAATAAAAAAAGGATATTCACGTCCAATCGTGGATGATTCAATCATTTCGACAGAGGATTCCATAGGAATGGTTTGGATAAATAGGATTCATGGTATCCTCCCCAATCTTTCTGATTACCAAGACCTTTCAGAATAAATAAAAGGGTTCTTGGTTGGTTTCGCCATCCCACCCAATGAATCATTTGGATTCGTTTTTAATAGAATCTTGTGCAGTCACAGGTTCCGTCGTTCCCATAGCTTCTCCATTAATGGTTAGGTCTGAACTCTACAGTGGAGCTCCCAATTTCATTTGTTACCGACTAATTGGTGTACCTGAGATGCATTTCCCCGAGCTCCCGAAAAGGACATTATATGGACTGGATTAGAAGGATCCGTCATCCTAAAATTAGGATGCACACAATACCATAAAAAACTACCCATGAATTAGAGCATTAAATTATGAAATTGGTGATAGTCAAACTTACATTGGAAATTTCAAACTTCTCTCCATCAGCCAAAATTTTTATTCTCATTCCTTGGAAGACAACTTGGGAATCCCATCCATGACTTGAGTGCAGCTGGTTTCTGGTTTATTAAGTTATAGCATTGTTTTCCATTTATCTGTTCTCTTGATATCGTACGATATTTATGTATGTTGATTTTGTTGAAATAGAGAGGAATGGAACATAAAACGCCAAAAATTCAAACCCATGGAAGAAACAAACCTCTTATTTTATCAAACCATTAGAATATAACTTCTATCGTAATAAAACACTCAAAAGATTACCCATACTTCTGCCATTTCTCCATCCCTCCCAACAGAAAAACCAAACCTCCCATCTCTCTCTCTCTCTCTCTCTCTCTCTCTCTCTCTCTCTCTTCGAATCTCCTATATTCTTTTGCTTTCTCTAGGCCCAAGAACTCTTAGAGAATAAAGCAATCAATCAATAAAGCAACCTCCGAAGTTCGTTTATGTCTGTAGAGAGACAGTATATATATTGTTATCCAATCACATATAAGAAAGAGAGAACCATAAACAGGGAAAAGGATGAGATGTGGGTTCCTAAGAAGAAAAAAAGAAAAAGAAAGTAAAAGAAAGCATCATTGACAGAGTACGAAGAAATTCAAAGTAGGCTCGGAATTCCATGCATTTGCTCTGTTGTTTGTTTTTTACCCACATGGATCAGCATGAGGTATTGAGGTGTGTTTCTCAGTAGCAGCTTTCACTTTTGAGACGTCCTTGTATCTTTCTCTTTCCTCATTCCAAACAACCAAATGATAAAAAGGGACGACCCCCCCCCCATATTACGTGCTCTCACGTTCTCTCACATCTGATCAATCATAGATTTGTAGATTCTCTCCTATTCCACAAAAATACTACTCTGATATATACTGTACAAGGCACCCCCTTTAACTCACGCTTGGCTGTCTTTATATGTTCTTTGTTATCCTCTCTTCATTTCAATCAGGTTTTACCCAATTACATACCCTCTCAGATCGAACCCAAATCCATTTCAATTTCTACAGATAGTCCCTCCATGCTACTTAGATATCAAGTGAAAATATAACTCTAATGGCCAAATCAATGTAAGTTATAACATGTACAATATGTAACATCGATCATTTTCTAACTATATCTTATACCATGGTTCAAGCAATTACACTTACATAGAATTTCAACTAGAAGTAAACCTTTTCAATTTCTAAACTTACACGAGGGTGCACCATGGTGCAAGCAATGGCATGCATGGTGCGATATATAGTTTCCACCATGGTGCAAGCACTTTGGATACATGTCAAATACTAAGCATCATTGTCATAAATATCTCCGACTTTTCCAAAATATCTCAACTCAACTCAACTCAACCAAGCCTTTGTCCCAAACTAGTTGGGATCGGCTTATCCAAAATATCGTGTTATTTTTTATGAAACAATAAAATCCCAAAATAATCCTAAGAATTTAAACAATTCATGATATTTTCATTTTATCATTTACTGTGAAAAATATCACGATAAAACCATTATAAATTTATTTTTATTTTTTTCTTAAATTATACAATTTTATGTATTTTATATATTCTATTTTTCCAATATTTTCCAGGTATAAACCCGAAAGTAACAAAAGAATTTAAACTCTCCCGAGATATAGAATTCTCGAGAAATTCCCGAGCAAAATATTTGTGACTACGTCAGGCATGACACGTCGCGCCCATAAAATTATTTCCTTATTCTATAATCCTGGACAATGATTAACCATGTTGGATGGCTTTTGTGATAGCTTCAATTCGATTCTTGTATTCTATTGTTATTATTGTATTTTTATTATGCCTTGGCATGTGACGACGATGGAATGTGTCCACTCCATACGCATTCGAAGCACATCCTATCGGTACCAAACTGTTACCCAAAGAGCATAATGCACAGGCATTATTAGCATTCTTTTAATTTTTAAATTTGACATGAAATTTATGAGAAAAAGAGAAGTTCAGGGATCAATGTGAGGGTATCAAAAGGCAATTATGCTCATGTTATGTGCTTTTTTTTTCTTTTTCAAATGAAATTCTTTGATAATTATCGAAAGCAATGAAAAGAAAGAAACTATATGAGGCAATCATGATCGCTGGGTCACTTTAAAATAACTTGGAGATTAAAATTTTGTCTTGCCTTCAGATAATTAATCAAGAAAAATGCTACTTGAAGAAATCTATAAAAGTTAATATACATCATAAAGTATTTTTAATGTTTAACATAAAATATTATTATATAACCATGACTGAATTGTCTGCGAAAATCTGGAGCTTATCAACATGAGATGGTGTGATGATTGAAAGAAACATTTATTTTCTATTGAAAATTGTTAGAAAAATGCAAAGTTTTGGTTAAATTGTCAAGTAAGGGTACGTTCTTTTTTTTTTGTGAAATAGGGGCTGTCAGTGCTTCTAGAAATTCCAAAGGACAAGAATACCCTCCCTCCTCTTTTTTCCTTCACCTTTTTAGCTCACTTCCCTATGCATTTTCACCTACCCTATCACCTTTTAGCTCACTTCCCTAATGATTCTGAGATATAAAATGTGGTTCCCTAGTGGTTCCGTGGTAGAAAATGTGGTTCCGTAGTTGTTCCGGGGTATAAAATGTGGTTCCCTAGTGGTTCCGGGGTATAAAATGTGGTTCCCTAGTAGTTCCAGGGTATAAAATGTGGTTCCCTAGTGGTTCAAGGGTATAAAATGTGGTTCCCTAGTGGTTCCGGGGTATAAAATGTGGTTCCCTAGTTGTTCCGAGGTATAAAATGTGGTTCCCTAATGGTTCCGGGGTATAAAATGTGGTTCCCTAGTGGTTCCGGCGTATAAAATGTGGTTCCTTAGCGGTTCCAAGGTATAAAATGTGGTTCCCTAGTATAAAATGTGGTTCCCAAGTGGTTCCAGGGTAGAAATTGTGGTTCGCTAGTGGTTCCGAGGTATAAAATGTGGTTCCCTAGTGGTTCTGTGGTAGAAAATGTGGTTCCGTAGTGGTTCCGGGGTATAAAATGTGGTTCCGTAGCAGTTCCGGGGTATAAAATGTGGTTCCCTAGTGGTTCCGAGGTATAAAATGTGATTCCCTGGTGGTTCCGGGGTGTAAATGGGGTTCCCTAGTGGTTCCGAGGTATAAATGATGCTTCCATAGTGGTTCTGGGTTATAAAATGTGGTTCTCGAGTGGTTCCGGGGTATAGAATGTGGATCCGTAGTGGTTCCAAGGTATAAAATGTGGTTCTGTACTGGTTCCGGGGTATAAAACCCATTATTTTATTGATTGTTGCAAGTTTCTCTTGTAGGTCCGGTGTGTCCTTCGCACCTCCTTTCTTTGCTTGGGAATGGAGTTGTTGGTTTTTTCTACAAAGTGGCATTGATTTTGGGACACTTGTTACTGCACATGATACTTACTCACACGGAATTGGTAGAAATTAAACGCTATTGTAGCCACTATTTGGTCGAAACTGTACATTGATTTTATATTTACCTCTCTCTCTCTCTCTTTATCTTTATCTCTTTATCTCTCTCTCTAATAGTATTAAATTGGTTCCAAGAGTGGAAGTTGTGTTTGGGACATTCTAATATCATTGGGGTTCGAAGAGTTAAATTATTGTAGCTTGAATTTGTATAAGGTAGGCCCCCTCTTTGAAGCACAATCAATGCTAATGAAGACCCCATACACCCCTCCGAATCTAAACACTACCGAAAACTCAGTGGGCCCACATTGTTTGGATCATCCATAGCGTTCATTTGATGGGCCCTCACATATATAGGGTGTGCCCAAAAAATCAGTTCCATCGGATCATCGTAACTCTTCCATTTGTGGACAACAATGTGTATGTAGCCCTACTCGGAAGTCTGAACGAAGATTCAAATTTTCGAATAGAGTCCAACACACTGGGCATTGTACTGGACTCCATTCGGAAGTCCGAATCCTTGTTTGGAAGTCCGAGTCGGAAGGCCGAAAAAAATTTCGGACTTCCGAATGAAGTCCAGTACAATGGCCATTTTATTGGACATTGGTCGGAAATCCGAGTCGGAAGTCCGAAACAAATTTCGGACTTCCGAATGAAGTTCAGTAGAATGGCCATTTTACTGTACTCCATTCGGAAGTTCGAAGCTTTGTTCGAACTTCCAAGTCGGACTCTTGGAAGCACTATTTACACTCTTGGAACCAATAAATTGTGGTTCCGAGGTGTTCATAATGGTTCTGATTATATACATACTAAGTATGAGTACCTTAACCACTATCAATACACTCATAATCACTTATAAAGTGTATGAAAGTCTATTTACACTCTTGGAACCACTACTTACACTCTTGGAACCACTAAATTGTGGTTCCAAGGTCTGCATAATGGTTCCAATTGTATAAATTGATTGTGTACATAAAGCAACCAAATAGGATTGATAATGGGTTTGATATTGGATTTACAAACATTGAACCATTTAAAAACTTTACAACCATTGAACCATAGAGAGAGAGAGAAAGAGAGAGGTCAAAAGATTCATCTAAAACCTAAGCAAGAGAGGATGAGAATAAACCAAAAAATCACAACATGAAAACAACATCTTTAACCTAATCAAGAGAGGACCTACCGGCGCACACGAAGAAATCTCACGTTTGGGGAAGAAGAGGGTGTTCACAATGGAGGTTTTTATCAAAAGCCAATGGAAATGGAGCTTAGAACGTTTGGCAATGGCAAGCTTCCATGGGGTTTCATGGAGTTTCTTACGTTTGGGGAAGAAGAGGGTGAAAAGGTGGAGGAAAAAGGAGATAGGGTAGGTGAAAATGCATATGGAAGTGAGCTAAAAAGGTGAAGGGAAAAAGAGGAGGGAGGGTATTCTTGTCCTTTGGGATTTCTAGAAGCACCTGACAACCCTTATTTCACAAAAAAGAGAACGGACCCTTACTTGACAATTTAACCAAAACTTTGCATTTTTCTAACAAATTTTCCTTTTATATTTCTTTGCACTGTCAATTATGTTTCAGTTATAGTATGGGTTAGTGGGATGATTTGACGTTTTATGTGATCGAGGGATCATGAATATTGGCCGATTGCAAACATTCTATTCATACTAATGATAATAATATATTTGGTTTATGTGGTTGATGGAGTGAGTGAGCATTTACTAGATTTTTTTATATTATAAGGTCCTTTCATCATCAGCCACTAATGATAGCATGGAATTAGCTTTCGTGGGGGAGCACTATGGTCACTGGGATATTTGGCTTTCGTTTTGGTCTATATTAAAATCCTTTGTTAATGTCGACGAGAGAGAGATAGGGATTTGACTGGCTTGACCAGCCGACTGGCTTGACCAGCCGAGAGAAGTAGGGGAGACCAAAGCTTATGCTTTTAGAAAAGTTTTTAGGGTTCCACATCAAATAAAGAAAATGATGTAAGCATTGATCAATTTTCTAAAGACAAAGGTGGGAATTGATTTTCTGTAGTCAAATATTGGGCTTCTTTAGATGAATGTAATTTTTTATTCAGAAATTTCAGTCAAAAAGCAAAAGGAAAGAGAGATCCATGAAAATCCAAAAGAACAAAAAAACAAAACTTAGTTACACATTGGACAATTCACAAACTCGTTGGCAAATAATGTCTCCATCTAGAGTTAGAAGATAGAAAGGCATGGCTTGGCATGGCACGTCCAATGGATTTTTCTGGATCTTATATATGAGCTAGGAGTGATCATGTGTATGATCAAACTATCTTTTCCAAGGTTGGATGATTCGTTGTAAATCTGTTTCACAAACACACATATGGAAAACACTTCCAAAACGGAACTCCACTTGGAAAATAACGAAGAAAGTGAAATTCACCAGCGATTTGGTCATTTGTGCAGTATTTTTGCATTTCATTTTGTGGGAATTCGAGCTCATTTCCTTGTCTTCTTGCGCGTGCATGTCTTACAATAGAGATTTTCATTTTTTTTATTTTGCTAGCAGTCCTCTCTCTCTCTCTCCCTCCCTCTATCTATCTATCTATCTATCTATCTATCTATATAATGTGTGTTATGTAGTGTATAATTTGAGGTGTTTAGGGTTTCGAATTATACTAACACAATAACATTTTTTTGGTCGGTCACAGTTACAAATTTAAGGTGTTTAGGGTTTCGAATTATACTAACACAATAACATTTTTTTGGTCGGTCACAATAACATATCATGGGCAATTAAATAAAAAAAATTTGGATAGAATTAGATGTTAAAAGTAAATTAAAGTCCTCCTTTAAGCGTTGACCAGCAGCCTAAAAACTAGGGCAAAACCCCTTCGCCTCCATCATCCTTAAACTGATTCTTAGGGCAAAACCCCTCCCTCCACCTCCATCATCCTTCCCTCACTGTATGAATGATTTCTCTCCTTACCCTTGCCCTTGATTTGACATAGAGACCCTCCCTATGCTTGCAACCGAACCCCCCATTGTGGGGTTCTTCCCCCATCTGCCCCATCAGATGACCCCACCCTCCCTCGCCCCACCATTCTACCCATTCCCCCTCCCCCAATTGTTTTCCAGAGAGAGAACCCCCCCCCACCAAATCGTTTGCAGCTTCTGTTACAAAGAGATTATTTCTCCCCAAACTCTGTTTGGGTGTGAAAGCTCCTAAACTCCCACCAGAGAACCAGCTATCAACTTCACTGGGGACGACATTCTGAAAGGATCGGTACCCTTCCGTTTGGCCTTGATCGCAAAATGCTCCTATGGGAACCCCCCATTCGCTCTGCTCAGAGAATCTCTGAAGAAGAAACACTCCCTCTCAGAGGATCCTATAATAACCTCTCTTGATCAGTGCCATCTCCTAATCCGCTTAGGATCCGACATGGATTTCATGGTTGTATGGCTCTTTGGCAGCATCAAGATTCAGGGTCTTCTACTTAGATTCCTAAGATGGACCCCTGACTTCTCTCCATGAGAAGAACCCCCCATCGCCCCTGTCTGGATTTCGCTCCCTGGCCTCCCCCTATTTTGCTACAATGACGATTTTCTAGTCTCCGTTGGAGGTCTTGTTGGTAGAGTATTAGAAATCGATGGATATACATCTACTGGCTCTAGAACGGAAGCGGTTAGACTCTGCGTAGAAATCCAAATTAACGCGCCCCTTCCAGAACAGCTTTGGCTAGGATTCCTTGGGCAAAAAGGCAGATGGCAGAAGGTAATCTATGAAAGAATCCCACACTACTGTAGTTGTTGTCTCAAATTTGGCCACTTACAACCTAACTGTAAGCTCCAACCCCCTAAAATACAAAACCCATATGCTAAGACTATCCCCCCAGCTGAGGGGTTGGCAGCTGCTGTGCCCCCGGAAAAATCCCTTCATCCAGATTTGAATAGAGCCACCAAATCCTGGGTGGAATTGGCTTTTCAGAAACAAACTCCAGGAGTGGATGCTGCCCCACCTGACCCAATCAACCTTGAAGATGTTCACCCACTATTGGGAGGATCTCCGAACGAAGTAGTCGCCCTCGAACTTGTATCAGTAGGAACTCCAAACCTTACCTCCCCTGCTGAATCACTTAGTATGCAACCAGATTCTCATGTAGCCCTTGACCAAGTCATTACCCAAAATCTGCCACATCTCCAACCGTCAACAACCCAATTGACGCCCTCGGCCTTACCACCTCCCTCCCCCCTCTCTATCCCTCTGTTCTCCCCCCCATGGTCTATCCCTCGTTGTTGACTTAACCTGCCCGCCCCTGCTAGAACCCATTACTCCCCCACTACCATCCTCTCCTCATTCAACTGAGCCTCCCCACCATTTACCTCTCTCAGAAAATCTACCAAGCAGCTCCCCCACCCCACAACCCCCGATGGCCTTGCCCTCATCGGAGCCCGCCCCTCTAGCCATCGAAAGGTCAACTCATTTTGATTCATCACCTGTAGACTTTCACCCTTCCTCTATCACTACTCCCTCTAACCTCTCAATAAGTGAGGATTTTTTTGAGGCCAGAACCTCAGAACTCTCAGAGCTGGTTAGATTAGACAACTCTAGATTAGCCAATTTGACTGGCAGAGACCTTTCTAACCCTCCTCCTTCAGCTCCCTCTCCACTCCATGGCCCCTCAACACGTTCCCCAATATCCCCCTCACCTCACCTTCTTACTCTTTCGCCATCCTCCTCACCCCCCTGCCATCCTCCTACCCAATGCACAATCCCACCGATCATCTTCTGCCTGATCAACCCCCAGCCCAGAGCTCTCTTTCCAACACCCAACTGATCCCATTCTCCAAAAACTCTCACCCCAGCTCCTGACTAAACCCAGCTCCCAACCAAAGAAAAAAGGGACGCGATTTGGGAGGACCCGGAAAATTGTCCCATTATTAACGGTCTTATCTGGAATATTAGGGGGGGGCGCGCAAAAATAGGCCTTCCAGGAGAAGGCTGAAAGCTTTATCCAAGCTTCACAAGCTCAATTTCATTGTTCTTTTAGAGCCATTCTTAAACGAACTAGAGGTTCATAAAGTTTCAGAGCTGCTACACTACCCCAACTATATGACAAACCTCAACGAATCTTCCAAAATTTGGATTCTATGGGATGGCTCCCTCTCAATGAGTCGGGTTTCTTCTAATAACCAAGCGCTGTCAGTAGAGATTGCTCACTTGCAATTTGGTTCAGAAGCCTTTATGACCCTTATTTATGCCAGTTGTTCCATCATAGAAAGGAGAGATCTATGGAGTTACCTCTGGGACTGCAGCCAATCCTTTTCTAAAGCTTGGGCTGTCGGGGGGGACTTCAATGCCCTGTTATCACCTGATGAGAAATTAGGAGGAAGGCCTCCAGATCCCACTTCATGCCGAGAGTTCCAATCAGCCATAGATGGCGCAGGCCTAATTGATGATGGGTTCATTGGTAGCAAATTCACCAGGTATGGCATCAGTAGGAATGGCCAGAGATCTTGGACCAGATTAGACATGATTCTCACAAACTCTCAGTGGCTAAGCTCAATCCCCTCCACCTCCATCACCCATCTCTCCCGCACCTGCTCAGATCATTGTCCCCTCCTTTTAAACATCCATCGCACCTTAACCCCCCAAATAAAACCATTCAAATTCCAAGCTATGTGGTCAAAACACCCCCAATTTCAATCCATTGTGAAGTCTGCCTAGTCTATTGAAGCCACTGGTAATCCTCTTGAGATCCTTTCTGCCAAACTGAAAAACACAAAAAATGTCCTGAAAACCTGGAATAGAGAGATATATGGCAATGTTTTCCAAAATGTCAGATCCAATGAAGACATGGTTCTCAAAGCCTAGCTGGACCACCAAACTAACCCAAATGCCACCACATCGGAAAGTCTATCAGAAGCCATAGGCAGGTTGAATGAAACCATTCTCCATGAGGAAATTTTCCTTAGACAGAAAACCAAGGAGAAGTGGTTAAAAGAAGGAGACAGAAATAATAAATACTTCCATGCTGCAATGCACCATCAAAGGAACCTGGGAGGAGTCACCAAAATAAGACACAACGGGAACTGGATCACAGACAAGGGCATAATCAAAGACTTGGCTTCCACCTACTTTGAAAAAGCATTAGCTGAGGAGGGGAAAAGGACTCACCACGGCCTTCTAAATCTCATCCCTAAGTTGATTTCTCCGGCAGATAACCAGATGCTTCTAGCAGCCCCATCGGAGGAGGAAATCAAAGAAGCCATAATCAGCAGCCCACTGGAAAGCGCCCTTGGGCCAGATGGGTCGGAGGTATCTTCTACTCTTCTTGTTGGGACTCGATCAAATCTGACCTCCTTCTAGCTGCAACTGCCTTCTTCGAAGGTGGTAACCTTTCCAGGCACTACTCTTCCACATTCCTAGCTTTGATTCCCAAAAAGGAAAACCCTCTCACATTACCTGACTTCAGACCCATCAGCCTGTGCAATTTCTGCTACAAAATCTTTTCGAAGGTCATGGTCTCTAGGCTTGCAAAGGTCTTGCCTAAAATTATCTCCCAAGAGCAAGGCACTTTCGTTAAAGGCAGGTCCATCTCAGACAATATTGCCATCGCCCAGGAGATGATTGTCGGTCTCAACAAGAAGGTCAGAGGAGGCAATGTGATCCTCAAAATAGACATGGCAAAAGCGTTCGACAGATTAAACTAGCAATTCTTGCTGGATGTGCTCGAAAGGTTTGGCTTCTCCATGGAATGGAGGAATTTGATCATGCAATGCACCCATAGAAGCTGGTTTTCAATAGTTTTAAACGGAGAGCCTCACGAATTCTTTCAATCCTCTCGTGGCCTCCGTCAAGGAGACCCCCTCTCCCACTGCCTCTTCATTCTAGCAGAGGCCTGGCCGCCCTATTCAGAGAAGGTGGAGCATCCTACTTCCTTAGAATGAGAGGCTGTATCCCCATCACCCATTGTCTCTTCGCTGACGACACGATTATCTTTTCGAACGGGAGCAAATCAAGCCTAAAGAGTATCATGTCCTTTCTTTCATCATATGAGTTGATTTCAGGGCAAAAAATCAATAAATCAAAGAGCTACTTTGCAGTTTCAGCGAAAACCTCTCTAAGCAGGAAGAGGACCATAGCCAATTCTACTGGTTTTTCCAACAAAACCCCTCCCATCACCTACCTTGGTATCCCACTTTATGCCGGCCGGATGAAAACTTGCTTCTTTGACGATCTAATTAGAAAAATCAGATCCAAAATTGAAGGATGGAAGGGTAAGTTACTCTCTCAAGCTGGCAGACTTGTTCTCATCAACCATGTTCTATCCAGTTCTCCTATGTTGCTCATGTCTGCCATCACTCCTCCTAAAGCTGTCCAGCATAAAATCGACAGAATTATGTCAGACTTGTGGTGGGGCAGTAGTGACCATGGGCCTAAAACTCACTGGGTCTCCTGGCACCGCATTTCTAAGCCTAAAGCTGAGGTCAGCTTGGCCACCAAGTCCATGGGAGATCTATGTTCGGCATTCAGACTCAAGGCTCTTCATCATCTCCACGCCAATTCCTCCCTTTGGAGCTCTTTCATGCGATCCATCTACTGCAGCAACCATCACCTAAACCTTATAAAACCTGCCCAGGGTTGCTCTAAAATGTGGAGGGAAATTCTTTCCGTCAGAGAAAATTGGATTGCTAATGCCAGGTGGGTGGTTGGACAAGGTTCTATCGCTTTCTGGACTGACATCTGGATTGGCAGCGCCCCTTTACATACCTTTGCTCTTCACAAAGAATCCATCGATCTCAACGTCTCCATTAAGGATTTGATCCTCCCTTCTGGGCACTAGAACCTGCTGATGCTACGTGACTACCTCCGTCCTTTTATCCTCCAAGCATTGATCAATTCCAAGCTGTCTCTCTCCCAATCAGATGACAAATTGATCTAGTGCCCCGCCCCATCTAGCTCTTTCAACACAAATTCAGCCTGGAACCTGTTCAGATCTAAAACTCAACCTCAAGTCTGGGCCAGCCCAGTCTGGGAACACCTACCGCCCAAAATCAATTGCTTCCTATTGTAGACACCCCCATTTTTGCTCCGCTTTAATCAACAAAGAAGTTAGTGTTTTCCTATCGGTTTTTTAGTGTTTTCTCTTTCTATGTCCGTTTCTTATATTATCTCGATCTTTTCGGTCAGTTCCACCGCGTTTTCCATCTTTTTCAGCAAAGTGTTGAAAAAGAGTGTTCATGAGGTTCTAAATGAGAGGAGTTTGTACGAATTTCGTGGCCTTACAATTGCGATTCGGGTTGAACAAGTGAGCCAACATAATTGTCGATTAGAAAAAGTTCAAATTTCAAGAGAGTTTTGGTCTTGTCTGAGCCTACTAATAATAAATTCTGAAAATTATTCTAGGGGAATTCGGTCACTTAAGTGGGGCTCGTTCTTGATAATCATTAAATCTTATGGGAATCCGGCAAATACAAGTGGGGCCACTCACTGATCTTATTATCATATCAAGAGTTGGGCATCAGAGAGAATAAATTTGAATAAAATCAATTCATTTGGTGCGGTCACAAAGGTTTGGAAAATCAAAATTTTGAAGGAATACTTGATCGGCGAGGTAATGGGGCCCACTATACATTTAGTGTTTATCATATTAGGTTTATCTGAACCATTCTTGAAAATGATTTTTGAAGCTGTGGATCGTCAAATTGATGGTTGAGATTATTCTAATTAGAATTAATTTTGTGGCATAACCAATTTGTAATATGGCCCATCCAATGGACAGTAAGAATCATTTCATGAAATTGATTTCGAGGAGGTACAACCCATTTATGGGAAGCCCACCAAATGGACGGTTTAGATCATCCAATGGGAGAGACTTAAGGGGCCCGCATTATGAGTGATCCAAGCCAATCACTTGATAGCCAGTTATTTGAATGCTTCAGATCATCCCATAGAAGAGATTTTGGAGGGCGCAACCAACTTGTATTTCAGCCCATCAATTGTACGGATCAAATCATCCCATAGACATGATTCAAGGGGCACATCTTATTTATTTGATGGTCCATCAATTAGGTGATTCGGATCACCCTATAGAATTGGGTAAGTAATCATAACTAATTTATGTTTTGGCCTAATAAGATGAACGGCTCGGATCAGCCCATTGAAATGATTTAGGAGGACACAACCTGTTTGCATTGCAGCCTAACAAATGGATGGTTTGGATCGTCCTATGGGATTGACTTGGGGTGTAACATATTCACATCGCGGCCCATTATTTGGACGGATCGGATCAGCCCATGGGGGTGATGTTGGGTGCACAATCGGCCCATCAATTGCATGGTCTGGATCGTCATCGAGAAATGATTTAAGGGGGTGTAATCCATATAGGCAGTGGCCCATCGCTTGGACGGTTTGGATCATACTGCAAATGAGTTAAAGAGAAGAAAAGTGTTGCTCGTGCAACACTTCATGGAGGGGTATTTTAGTAAAGTTAAAATAAAAAGAAAGAATTTGATTGAAAGAGTCCAACGGTTGAGTTTTCCTTATGCTTTATAAAAAGCATGTTATGTTGAAAAAGTGATATCTCTCTCTTTCCTTGTATGGGCCCCACACGATTTTTATTGATGGAAAGGGTGTGGTGTTGTTTGTTAGTTTTGAGTATTCTTTAAATAATGCTAAAAATAAAAAAATTGTTTTCTTTTTATATTCAATACGTTGATGGCACCCTCTCTCTACTATTTAGGGAATAAAGAATATTTTCTTTTAGAAATAGAAGGAAGCTTTGATTTTTGGACTCTTTCCAACTCTATCTACCCTTGATTAAAGCATGTACGTTATGCATAGAGGAAATATATATTTTTTATTAGCAGACTTTCTATTGTATATTTTGGGATGGATTTAAGGCAAATGGGAGGAGAATATATATATATATATATATATATATATATACTCGATTGCTCTTACCAGAGGTCGAATTTTTTTTTGGACGCTTCATTGTTTCACTCTCTTCTACACATTATTCTTTCACTCCCAATCTTGGTTCCCTCTTGCTAGCACTCTCTAATACAAAGAAATTTTGTCCATCCCTTTGGGAGGAGTGGGCCATCTCTCTTAAACGTTCTCGATTGAAGAACAATCAGAGTTCTTCATCTCTTCTTCAATACCTTCTTCAATAGACGTCGATATCGCGTAATCGTCGGGGATTTTCTAGCGTATAAAAGGGTGCGGTAAAGCGTATACCTCGGATTTACGCACCCTAGAGACAAGGAGCGCGATCAACGGTAGGTTCCTCCACTTTTATAATATCAAAAGTAGAAAAGCATGCTTAGGGCCATTTCTTCTTTGTTTTATTCATGATTTTCGTAAAAGCTACCATGCATGATTCTGATGGGTCAGTTCATTTAATTATCAATTTTGGTAAAGAAAGGAACTGTTATATGAGAAAATTGGGCGTTTAATTGATTTGGATGTCTAGTGGCTTTTGAATCACTTTTACAAAGCGAGTGTTTTAAAACCAAGGGTTTTTCGTGAAACTATATTTTCTGAGTCTTAATGAGGTTAAAAGAACACCAAAGATTTAAAAATTTCGGTAGATTTCATTTGTTTCGATGGCTCGAAAATTCGTTTAAATAATACTCGAAAATAGGATTTTGATGGTTCTAAAAATCGTTCATATAATAAAACAATTCAAAACTGATTGAAATTTGGTCCTCACTAGATTTTTGATGTTTAAATATCATACAAGAATTTTCAAAAGATTTGGAGTTTATTTATTATTTCTACTGGAATTGTTTTGATAAAATCACTGATTTTCATGTATATGAAGGACATATCATTAAACGAATTTCTTAAGAGCTGAAATTTGGTGGAAAGATGAACTGACTAGTCAGAATCATATTGTGAATTTCTCGGAAATTTTGGGTATATTTTAATATTTTATATTAATTTTTAATTGCTCTGACCAGAATATAAATATATCTGTTAAAAATAGATAATTATCGAAATAATGTCTAAATATTTTCTCATAATTTTTTATTTATCCGAGAATGGTCCAGTAAAAGTTTGGTTGGATTTGGAATTCATTTGCTATATTTGTTAGTGTAATGTCATCAATCTGACCCGAAAGTGGAAAATCAATTAAAAATCGAATTTCAATCTTTAAAATCATGAAAACTTAAATCAGAATATATTTTTCAAGAATACATCATATCTTAAAATTTATGGAACAGATAACTTAATTAGCTATAGGGTTCTTTGTAAAATCATTAATCTGATCCAATTGTGGTAAATTCATTTAAAAATCCAAATTAATTCAAAAGCACCTTGAAAATTTTCAGAGAACTCTAATTTTTCATAATGTATTCAATCACTAAGCTATTTGAAATAGAAATCTTAGGAGTAATAAATTTCCTTTGTAAAATAACATGCTAAGATAATTTAGATGCCGAGATCGTAACCATAATCGTATACTAATTGCGATTGATCTAGCATAATTAGAGTGGGTAAATTATAGTATGTTATTGGCTCGAGGTCCACTGTTCACGAAAATCCTGAGAAATATGCCAGGCAATAATATACTATAACTTACGTGCTAAATTATACGAGAGCGAGAGCATGATTCCATTCCATGGTTGCGATTCAAGGCTGAAACTTGCGAACCATAGAGCCTTTGGTATTCCTTAGATGTTTAGGAATCGAAAATCCTTGAAATCGAAAATCATCAACTTCAACAAATTGAACTAACTCACTCCATGTCTTTGGAACCGTTGGATTACGGCTTCCCATCATAGGAACCATTAGAGCCCCATTTAGGAACACATGTTGTATTCTAGGTTTTAGGGTGTCCTAGAGTTAGGGAGTTCAGCCTCATCACGACCAATTGCTATTATTAGCAATTGAGTCATAAATCTAGTTACACTACCTATCCCTTTTTCTCATAGGACAAGCCTAGTTACCTAGGATGTAGGTTAACCTGCATTAGTCTAAGGGACAACTTGCACTTAGATATGATCATATAGCATCTTAGATGAAGTCCTAGGATAATAAAAGCTTCAACTTGAATTAAATAACTTCTCTTAAAACTGTTGAAACAGTCAATCCAGTCTAGATCGGTGTCTTAGATGAGTTGGGCATAAGTAGCTTAGCTTAGGTGCACCGAACTACGTCGACTCTGATCCCAGTGAGGCTTGGGTACGTAGGCAGCTTGGATGCTTGATGGCATACCAATCACGAGTCGGCTCCACACATAAGTGATGGGATTTTGTACATTAATCCTTAAATTAAAAGTAATTAAATCATTTAGGACTTTCCATGAAATTAGAATTTTAGGAGAACTTTCACTTAGATTGAATTCAAACAAATTAAGAAAATCAAGATACACATTTAGGAATTACATTGAAATTAGATCTTAGGATGCATGTCACATAGTTTGCACATTAATATAGAGTTAAATGAGCTATTTAAAAGAAATTCAAAAGAGTTAACTTTTGGAATTGAAGACCGATTATCGGGCAGGAATGGTGCATGTGGTGATAACTCCCCATACCTTCCATTCTCGTAACCAGGTAACGAGTTTAGATTTCTGATCAATTATGGGTCTTAGAGCCCTCATCTAGGTGGCGACTCTGTCACTCTCTTTTGCGTGGAATTCGGATTGCCTTAGTGATCTTAAGTTCACGGAAAAGATGAATTAAATCATACCTTGTTAGGCTCGGCGGCTTACCCCTGCCCTTATGGGTACTGGGTTGCACGTTTGTTTGCACCCTATGGCTTAGTTGCTGCCTGCTTGGTTGAGTAATTAAAATCAATAATAAAAAGCACACGCCATTCGCGTGAGTACGAGAGACCAAGAGAGAGCATGGCGGCTCGCGCCCCACGCCTCTCGCGGGATTGGGTCTCACACCTTTGGAAACTCTTCCAAAGGGCCCTCCCTACAGACGATAGAATAAAATCTCGCCATGTCCAGCTCCCCTCCAAATGCTCCTGCTGCTCGTCCAGGAAGGAAGAAACTCTTAATCACCTATTCATCGATGGAGACCTAGCCCGTAATATGTGGTCAGCATTAGCTAGCCTTTGGAACATCACCTTGATTCCTTCCCAAGGGATCTTTGCTAGAATCCTCATGTGGTGGGCGGCTGCCGCTAAAAGGAAATCTTTCTGTTCAGTTCTCTCCGGCATCTCAGCTTCTTTCATATCCTGGAAAATTTGGAAAGAACGATGTTCTCGGAAAATGAAAAGTAAGCACAATGATCCAAGTAAGATTATCTGTCTTATTATTGACGGAATCAAAAGCTTGTGCTTCAGTCATGGCTTCCCTAAAGCTCCCAATCTACTAGAAGAACTCTCTCTTTCCCAAATTGGGATTCCATCGAACCCTCCCTGCTCGCAGGAAGATAGTTGGATTCTTTGGAAAAGACCTCCAAAAGGCTTTTTTAAGCTTAACATTGACGGAGCTTCAAAAGGCAACCCGGGTGAATCCGGGGGTGGAGGAGTAATCAGAGACCATAATGCAAAAATCATCCTCACATTTTCCCTATACTACGAGATCGGATCCAACATGGTGGCCGAATCTCGTGCACTCTTGGATGGGCTTAGATGCTGCTCGGCATTTAAAGTGCCCAAGATAATAGTTGAATCGGACAGTAAAGTTTTAATTGACCTCATCCTTAGGCCAAATCCCCTGGGCCATCCAATACCTCTGGAAAGAGATTCAAGATCTTTTTGCTATCCTCTCCCCTAGCTGCCAACACCAATATCGAGAAGGCAATTCTGTAGCTGACTCCCTCGCCAACTTCGGATGCTCCTCCAAGAACAACCTCTTCTACTCGTCCTGGGCAAATATGCCTCGCCATTCTAGAGGGGCTGCTAGATGTGATGCTGCTAGCCTCCCTAACATTAGACCTTCCACCAAGGTATGCAGAAGAATCCACTAGGATTTGTGCTCCCTGAAATTTGGTGCCTCAGGCTGCCGCCCCACCCCCCTAGCCCAATTTTGATTATTTGGTTTCTAGCATTTCCTATCTGTAATCCTCCAGGCTAGTTGGCTCTGCCTCCTTTGTATTGACGGACACTTTTTATATATTCTTGGCGGTCCGCCCTAGGGCTGTTCAATTTCTGGGGTTAAAAAAGAAAAAGAAAAAAAGAACATTGAAGTTGTGTCCGGAATGGGGATGGGACTTGGAGGTAGTGGAAGGTCCATGGGTTACCGAATCTGGAGGTCTTTGAGGCCGTTGAGGCCAGACTTAATGGGGGTCCTCCGGGGTTTCGTGGTGGTACGAGATGAAGTCCGCCGGAGATCGGGTGATGAAGATAGGTGGTCGTTAGATTTAAGAGATGGAAATGGATGGCTTTTGTAGGCGGGACTGAGATGGTGACCGTGGAGAAGGAGGTGGTGGCCTGCGGGATAGTTGCCAGGGAAGACCACCAGCTCTCTCTCTCTCTCTCTCTCTCTCTCTCTCTCAAAATGCAGCCGAAGAAGATGGGTGGCATTCGTTAGAAGAATTGACTATCGTGCACGGTTAGGGGCGCACAATAGCTTTAGGTCTTCGAGCGGGATTTTTGAAAATAAAAAATGCCAGCTGGGATGAGGTGGGAAGCTTGTGTGGCATGATGGACACGTATGATGACTTGGTAGGGCCCACAAATATGACACTTTTGTTGGAATTGAACTGATACAGGTTAGGCTATTGGGTAATGTAATGGGGAATGGGGATGGGTGGGATTTGGATTGAAAAAGAACCGACTTAGGAATTGTTTTGGGGCCCATACGTAAGACCGGCAATGGTATGGTGAAGGAAAAAGTTAACGTCTTGGTAGTGAATTTGTTTTGTTTCATTTACCTTATCTGGTTCTGGGTATGCCGGTCCAGTTTATTATTCTATTGATATCTTTGTAACGCAGGATGGGACTCCTGGTCCCCAATGCTTTTCTAATATCAATGGAACTTGTCATCTTTCAAAAAAAAAGAAAAAAAGAAAATTAAAGTTGAGTCAAGGCATGAATCCAAATTGATGGTGCAGAGGAGTTATGTAGTGTATGCCAGCGAGATTCAATAATTACGCTCAAGGGGCACCCACTTAACCTGGCTGCGTTATGAACCTGCTATGTTGCCTTGATTAGAGAGATTAGTGAAAAGAGAATAAACAGAAGAATACAAATAGGTACGATCGCTTGGGAGGACGGTAATCCTATATTTATAGAAAATGAAGGGGAAAACTAAAAAGATCACTTCTCTTCATGTCATAATGTTAAAATGGTAATAACAGGCTTTGAAATCACGTTTAACACGATTGAATTTCATAAAGGAAACGGTAAAAAGTATTCATGACTTTTCACCGAGGGTGAATACATAAATAAAAATGTACACTACATCACGTCTATGTCCACATCCCAACCCGGCTCGATGCACACGCATGTCTGTGAAAGAGATGTCTCAAGCTCCATAGTTTTTTTTTATAGGAATTCCAACCCATAGGAAACCAAAACTTATAAATAAACCCCCTCTTCACATCCCACTTTCCAATGTGGGATTAAGTTTTTCTCATAAAAGACAAAGGATAAACATTGGGTTTTGTTAACAGGTGCCCCAAGGGCACTCGTTAAGGTGAATTGGGAAAGGAATTTTACAATCATTTTTCACATTGTTTGAAAATTTTACAAATGTTGTTAGTCATTTTTATCAAAACATGTGTAAAATTTCTTTCCCAATGCACCTTAAGGAGTACCTTAGGGCACTCGTTAACAAAACCCATAAACATTTGGGGTTGTACATCACCGAAAGGAAAAGTTATAAATTTTAAATTAAAATATTACTTTTATCTTATTTTGAAAAGTTAGCAGTCTCGAACAAATTTAAAATTAAAAAATGAGAAAATTACAAAGAAGATATTCTGATGAAGATAAAGGAATAATTTTTTTTTTGGTAGGTAAGCTATGACCTCAACGTTGAGATACAAAGGCTCAAACCAATTGAACTTTAGGCTCAACCCCTTAAAAAGGAAAAAGTTATGCATTACTGCATTAGTACATGTGTATTAATTTTGACTCAAGCCTATACTTAGTGTAGATATGTCAAGTTTATCAAGTTCTTAGTGAACTTAAGTCTTGAACTAAGAACTTTAAATAATAAACTTAGACAATTCATGTCTCACACATTACAAATTCAGACATAAGCGTGTTCTTACTATTCAACACTTTTCAGCCAAGTGTTCTACTTGTTTTCTTCAGTGCTCAAGAGAATTTTCCCAACTCCCAATGGAAACAACCACTCTTTCATACTCAAATATATCTATCAAAAGTGTCATGTAACTATGTCCCCCTACTGATAGTCAACTATAGATAGCATTAAGTGTTTACTAACTCAGTCTACTCGCCTTACAAGTTGCACTACACATTTCATAGGGATATGCATTTACCCGGGCTACTTTAGTTTATAGCTACTAAGCTTCAAAACTGAGGGCTTACTTCAAACTGGGAGCTAGACCTACGAGGTTAACTATAGAACTAAAGGCAAATAGAATCTTTGTAGCTACTAAGCTTCAAAACTGAGGGCTTACTTCAAACTGGGAGCTAGACCTACGAGGTTAACTATAGAACTAAAGGCAAATAGAATCTAACAAAGAACATTGAACCCTTGAACTTGGCCACTGAAGAAAGCGAAGGCTTGGCCAACTTACTTCTTACTTCCATGCAAATAAAATTACTCAAGTAACTTATTGTTCTCATTGAACTTAGTTCAAAGGATCTTCAATTAGATAGGTTAGGTTTCTATTATAGGTGATTCAATTAATAGACTTCAAACCCATATGTTGACATTTCATTATGCATGGATTGTGACTTTACACAATCTAGCACTCGAATGATAAGCAAAGCCATGCCTCTCAAACACTATGTTAGAAAAATGCAATTGAAAATCTCTAAAAGACCACCCGATAAGATGTTTTTTGAAGAAAAGGTAGAACAATTCTAGACAAAAATCATTCCAAGATTGCAATTTTTTAAAAAGACGAAAAATTTCATGGAGGTGTTTGATTAGAAGGGAAAAACAGATGAAAACAGAGAGAAGGAGGTGAGAAAGACGTGTTGTCGTGCTTTATTTGACTCGAGGGCAAAATTGTCTTTTGGTGTGGGAAAAAAATGTATGTAACCACTTTTCAGCCACTTGTTTTTTGGTACTCCAGTTGAAACTTTTAGAATTTTGACTTCACCCAGTAGCCTTTAATCCGAAGAAATATCATTGCCCCTATAATTATCACTCTAAAATTCAAACAGTATTAATTAGACAAACTTGAATGCATTTCTCTATTTTAGGGATACCATGCTACAAAGTGCAAGTATACAAGTGGAAGATGCCATTGATCTTAAAGATATTATCAAAATATTTCAGGCCAGTAATTTGTCACTAGTCATTTTATTACAATAAAAGGACAGTGTAAGTTGCTAAACTTTAGCAAAACTCCATTAGTAGTTGTTTAACACATGAAGCATGACTCAAGAGATAAGTACATAGCAATAAATTTTCATTAAAAGCAATGAAAACTAAATTGAATGAATGAAAACCATGATTTTCTATACCGATTCTAATCATATCATTAGGTTAAAGGAAGTGATATATTTGCCCCTTGTCTTCTCTAAGCCACTCCTTCTAGTGTACTTATGACCACTCTACACTAGAAGGGGTGGCCCTGGGGAAGAAAAGGGGGAGAATATATCACTTCCTTTAACCTAAAACATATATTTGGAACTAGAATATCTAGTCCGGGATAAATCTTCCATTTGATCGATCAATCCTCATTTAGGGCTTAGCGTCTAAACTATTAATTATTGTAGTCCTTTATCTCATGCATGGGATGTCCGTTGAAGACAGGACGCCCAAGACCTTTACAAGATCAAAGATGTTGATTTCATGTATAAATCTCTTCCCCTGCCTGACCCAAAACATTGCCTTTAATTTTACCATTGATCTTGACATCTATCTAGATGTTCTAAAAAAATAAACATCAAAAAATATAAAACACATGTGGTTCTGGTTGTGTCCTTCATCTTTCTTTAAGATCACGTAAAAAGTGGTGCATATTTTTATCTCTTTAATACATATGAAAGCTACGTACCCATGTCTTATTTTTATGATCTTTATGGGAACATGGGTGGGGGACCGAACCATTTTTTATATTAAAAAAAAATGAGAAAAAGAAAGGAAATCAAACGTTCATAATTAAATATTTCTTGATTCACTAGTTCTCCCATCATGATAAAATGATAGTGATATATATGGCCCTTCTCCTGATGCCTTTTGAGCGTAGTGCTCACTGTTATGCCCAAATTGTTGAACTTGGTCTTTCTCTAGGGCTATCATGAAAATTGCATCTTCAACTTGGCTACTAGTCCTTTTTTTTAATTATGGGTAAGCTGGGTTGCCGGGGACCCCTGCCGGTTTATTTGATAAAGAGAAAGATGATATAATAAGGGCGATGATATTTTCACACCCCCCCCCCCCCCCCCCCCCCCGATAACGTGATTGTTGCCCACTTTTCACGTCAAATCATGTTAAAGGGGAGCGTGCACGTAATGCAGGGGGAGTGAAAATATCATCTCCCTATAATAATAGACACAAAACCATCCCTAACTTGGAACATGTGAGAGGGAGAATGGCACCCCTCATGCTATATGTGCCTCCACCCTTGTTGGTAGGGGCATGTTGGGCTCTTTGTGAGCGTCTTGGCCAATTTTTCTTGTGAACTTCATGCCATGATTTATGTAATTCCTCAAGTTCTGGATTCTCTTCTTGACAACTATCCACTTGCTCGACTCCAATTAGGTGGACTAGATTACATTCATCCGCCCAGGATACTTGCTTTGTTTGAGATTCTTTGTGACCTTCTGTGTTTGTTGGATCATCTTCCTTTTATGAGGAGGATTCTAATGAGGAGGAAACCTCTTCAGGGTTGGAGTAGTCCTCTGGTTCAGAGTCCTCACTCTCTATTCCTTCTTCATCCGGTATAGCATAGCCATCTTCCATAGTTGGTTTAGGGGAAGATCCGAAAAACCCACGGCTTGGGTTTAGGATCTCAAGATATGTACTCTGCTATTCTCTTTCGATCTTCTCATCCTTGGGCTGTCTCACTAGTGCTGATGCCAGGATTGGTGCTAGAGTTTTTCCAAAATGACTTCTTGATCAGATTTGTTTGTCTTGTTTGTGTGATCCCTGTTGTCTTGATGATACGTGCCATCACTGGTTTCGAGCTATGGTGGCTTGCTCAGAGGGAAAGCCCAATTCTCCTTGCCTCAAAATTTAGATTGAAATCTCATTTCATTTCATTAAAGAATAAAATATCTTGATTACAATCATTAAGCCACATATCATGACTTCATTCAACCAAAACAGCTATTCTCATAAAAAAGCTCCTACTACCACTCAAACAAGCACGCTATATGTAAGCTTCTAAGACTCCTACTTCTAGTCACATGCTTATCCCAAACCAACTCAATCTCTATAGTGATATCTCCAACTAACAAACTCTACCCTTATTGAACACCTAGAAACATCACCTATCTATAATGGCTAACTATCCCCCATGTAGGACACATACACATCACTTGAATTGTGCTTTGAAGGAGAGGGAAACTTGCATGAACAAATATTTTGAATAATGCGGAGAGAGATTATTCAGAAAAATCTTATCCTATATGGTCAAGGCATCCCTACATACATTCGAACATGCGTAGGTGGGCAACCTACACCATTGTATTGGGAGATTTCTTACATTTCAAATCCAATGGGAATTGGAGCTTAGGAATAATCGGAAAAATTCCTCTGTATCTAGGAAGTGTCCTCAATTGCCTCTAAGATCTTACAAACCACACCTCCCAAATTTTGAAACTTCTCGAATAAATGTGTTTCGCATGCTTCAACAACAGTTGTTTTGCATCAAACAGATCAGGTTGAAGGGCTGAATGTGTTGCTTGAGCTAGCCTAGATCCGTCTTGAGTTGGTCCCCTTTCAGTGGCTATTGAGACAGAACACTACAAGTTTAAATGGTCAATGCTCTAGCTCAATGGTTAAGGCTTTCTTCTTCAACATGGAGGTCCATCGGAAGTTCAATCCTAGCTTACCAACCAAAAAAAGTTTCACAATTAAACAGTCATCACATCTAGGTTGGCTACCATATGCTTGACCCAGGCTGCTACCGGGTCACATAGATTCTTCTAAATTGAGTAATCCTTCCCATGGTAGTAGCAGCATGATCGTTGGATTCTTCATCCATGGGAGATCGAGTATGGGGAAGCTCCCGGAAATTTTGAAAAGGGAACTTCGAAGTTGAAGTTAAAGGTTATTGACAACCCAATCTAGATCTTCCTCGGCTCGCAACACAAACAAGGAATGGACTCTACTCCACCCATTTGGAGAGCAAAGGTAAGCATTCCCACCTTTCCAATTGAAACAAGTATTACAAAGAATGCTGAGTGGTAGATCAATGTACTAACAACAATATAAAGGCTGATCGCCAAGGCCAAAGTGGATTAGTTGCTTTAACAATGGACTACCCAGAGTGTCACGCCCCAACCCCACCGTGTAGATATTGTCTGGTTCTAGGTCTCTTACCCTCCCCTATTTTGTTTTCCAGCAGCACTATCATATCTGAACCACCTTGTAGTCCCCACCCTTGGGAAAGGCTGAAAGCTCTTCTACACAGGGGAGAGGGAGAATCCACATATATAGCCCAATAATTTTTTTTCCCTTTCTGATGTGGGATCTTACACAGAGTGTAAGATTTGGTACATTGATCTTACACAGAGAGGGCCATCAAACTCCCAAGCATCGAGAAATATTAAGCAATCTAGAAAAACGGCTTGGATGGAAGTTATTAGAGTGTGAGAGATCTCACCGTTGGATTATTGTCGTGTTAGATTTTGTAATTGGGATGTTTCCTTCCTTTATCTTTCTCTACCTACATATTTCCCTAATCTAAACACTAGCCAAATCTAAAAACCAGCAATTCAACGGTGAGATCTCCCACACTCTAATAGAAAGAACCTCCTAGGAAAGTTTTGGGTAGTCTTAAGAACCATTTCAATTGCTTTTCATCCTCTTTGTAACGGCAACAACCCGTGAATACCAACCTGTTTTTTCAACGCGGTTAAGAAAGCACTACAAACCCCAGCCTACCTATAAAAAGTAAAGCACTACAAAAAATGAGTTTTTACTTAGAGGACATTTACCGGCGGTCATAAAAATCCGCCAGTATATATGGGTTATTTGTTACCAGCAGTCAATAATAACAGCTAGTATATGTCCAGCAGTAAAAATCACCAGAATAAACCCCACTTTATCAATCAACGGAACTTGTCTCCGCAACGTACAGAGGAAGTTCCTTAACAATGCTCTAATATAAGGGGAAACAAGGGGTGAGGAAATATCAATTAGAGCATTGATAAAATATTAAGTGGTGAAATTGATATTCCCACAGCCCCAGCTATTCAAGCATTGCGAAGGAACTTCCTCCGCAACGTTGCGGAGGAAGTTCCGTCCTACTTGAACAGGTCCCCCCTCCATACTTAATCTCACGAGATTTTATATGGTGCAAGGCCAGGTAGCCCAGTATTTTTCAAAATCACCTGCACGGCACAAAAATACAGTTTAGAATGGGGACATCCTAACTGAGTGGGCACCAGCAATGAATGGTTTAGATCATCCAAATAGTTAGGCGCATTCAGTTTGTATCATGAGAGTGATAATAGTTTCAAAAGTTACGGAACTGCAGCCATTTTCAGGGAAAGACAAACAAAAGCGGTAGACATATATTAAAAAGGGGGTGGAAATATCATTTTGTGCCCATGATTATTAGTTCAAAATTCCAATGCAGTATTTAGACCACTTAGGGTGTATTTGGCGTACCGTTTGAAATATCATTTTCATGTTTGGTTGGCCAGATCAAAACGGTGTTTTAAATGGCAAACGGAGGTATTGTGTGTTTGGTTGCAAATGCCCCAAAACCGAGTTTAGTGTAAAATGACCAAAAAGGGCATTGTTTGGTTGGTCTCAATGTAACTTAACTACTCTCTCATTAGGCCCAATATTAAAAGGTCATCAGGATCTCATTCAAACACTGTTAAAATTAAACATCATTGCCAAAAAAAAAAATGGCTATACCTTTGGGGTTCTTCTCCTTCTTCTTCTTAACGGCCGGATTTGTCGGATTTGACTGACGAGTAGAGGCGCTGAGGCAGTGAGGCGTGAGAGGGTTTGCAACTTTGCAAAGTAGATGAAGAAAGTAAGAAACTAGGGTTTTCTTTTAATTCTTTTGTCTTTAAAAAATCAAAATTAAGAGATCATATAATGATATCAGCAGCCCTTGTTTTGAATTAAATATTAACAATTTAACTAATTTGTGTCCTCAAGAATGATATTAACACTCCCACTTTTTTGGTATTTGACGTAACGCATAAAATTGCACGCATATACGTAAAAATGGATTTTGGTGAGTGCAAACACGTAAAAACCCATAGCCCAAAAACTCTGTTCAAAACGGCGTTTTGCAAACGGACCTCCCCCCTCCGTTTGCAAAACGCCGTTTTGAGGGTTCAAAACGGTGTTTCAAATGGCGTTTCAAATGGTAGCTGCGCACCCAAACACTCACAAACTGCTGTTTGGCCCCAAAACGGTGTTTCAAATGCCAAACGGTGTTTTAAATGGTATGCAAACACGCACTTAGCCTATCTAGGATGACTGTATTTTCTCAAGGGGTCAATATTATTGGCACTATCTTGTTTTTCTAACTGCATTAATTCATCCTGTCTTTTGTAATTTAACCAGCTATCAAAGGTTATGACAGTTGGTATTGAACCTCTAGCCCAATAGTGAAGGCTTTGTTGGTCTGAGGTTCAAACCCGTCACTAGCTCAATGGCCAAGGCATGGTTCTTTCTGAGTTTGAATCCCATATTACCTAAAAAAAAGTTACTACGGTTCCCAAAAGGCCCTCAAAAGCCAATTAAAAAAGAAAAGAAAAAGCTGAGTTTGTGCAATTATTAAAATATTACAGTGCAATATCAGGAGCATTTTTTCTATATTTAGAATACCATTGTGGAGGGTGAGCCTCGGCGCAACGGTAAGGTTGCTCCATTGTGACCTGGTGGTCATAGGTTTGAGTCACCGAAACAGCCTCTCTGCAAAGCAGGGGTAAGGCTGCGTACATTTGGCCCTCCCCATACCCTGCAATGGCGGGAGCCTCTTGCACTGGGCCACCCTTTTTTTTTTTAGAATACCATTGTGCTACAAAGTGCATATATGCAACTAGCAACTATCAAGTAGAAGATGCCTCTTAAAGGTACAATCAAAGTATTTAATAATGTCACTTGTCACTTTATTACAGAACGATTTGGCTCATGAATTTTTTTTCATGATAAACTACTGTCTCCAAGTAGTGAGAGAGGGGTAGGGCGGGTGAAGGGGCTAAAGTTCAGGAAACAAAAATCAAGAAAGTAGTGTCTCCAAGTGGTGAGAAGTGGCTAAAAATCAGGAAACAAAAAACTCTACTCAAAATAGGGTCGACTTTTTTCTCATTTCTAGCCACTTCTCACCCTTTTCTCAATCGTGCCGTCTCAAATCTTTCCTTCTCCCACGAGTCGCTAATTTATCATGAAAAAAAAAAAATTCTGGCACATGGCCTAAAATTAAAGTAGAAGTTGAAAAACATTAGCAAGACTCCATGAACACATGAAACATGTCTAAAGAGGCAAGTAGACAGTTCCAAATTTTCCTTTAGAACTGAGAAAATTAAAATGAATAAATGAAATCAGTGGCTTTCCACACCAATTCCAATCATATCATTAGGTAAAGTTTAATACTTTATATTGGGGATTTGCTAGGCAATTTTGCGGAACGCCATTTCGAGTCTCACTTTTGCAGAGAGAACAGCCACACATGCTCACTTTTTTGCAGATTTTCTCTTATTCATTTATTGTTCTAAGGCATCTGTTCTCACCTGCAGAAGTGAGCCAAGAAATTGCTTTTTGAGAAATTGCCTAGCAAGTCTCCTTCTATTGAACTAGAATCCTTATTTTATTGCGTTAGTACAAGCTCAAGAGGTCGGATCCGATTTGGAAGACGCTATATGTTGCTAAAAGGAGCTCTTAGGCTCCTTCCTAATAGATACTTATTATGCCCCTCTTGTGCCTCTTGCAAGTGATTGGAAATCGGATCCTTTATTTGAATGTTCTTTGATCGGGATGATCCTAGGCCCTCATTTAGAGTTTTGCAGTTGATTTTCGTAGTCCTTTATCTTATGCATGGGATATCCGTTCAGGACGGGACCAAGACCACATGGGTTGCCTCATGAAATTCTACAAGATCAACCGTCTTGATTTCACGTACATATCTCCTTCATTTAAACACCGAAAAGTGCATTTTACCATTGATGGTGTCATTGATCAAGTTGTTCTAAAAAAAAAATGTAAAAATCAATAAATATAAAACCTTGTGGTTCTCGATATTGGTCCCACATGTGCCTCACCGCCCGCCTTGCGACACGTATCCCTTCCTACATATGGAGAGAGATTTGTGCCGTGTAAATTAAGTGAAAAATGGTGCATTTTTTTATATCTTTCGTACACATGAAAGCTACATATCCATGGCTTATTTGTGTGTTCTTTATGAGAACATGGGTGGGGACCAAATCCTTCTTAATATTGAAAAAATAGAAAGGAAATCACAAGTTACTACATATTGCTTGATTCAGTAGCTTCACATCATGAAAAAAATAATAGCTATATATAAAGTTTTAAATTGCACTGAAACATAGAGGACCATTAAATAAAAATAGCCCCACAATCTTCCCTTTCAATCTTGTGGAGAACTATACTAAAATTTACAGCCTTTTTTGACACACATGGTCTCAAATTTCCATGAAAAAGGCGACAAAGTATTAAGAAAAAAGAAGTAAGAGTAAAAACTATCTCACAACCTCTATATAATATATGGCCTGCGGGTGCTATTAGTGCCACCTCAGCATTGAAAGGCCTCCCCACTACCCACTCAATCTCTTACACGTGTAACGAAATGATGACGTGTACTTAGAATTGTCCACCTTCGAATGTCTGGCCGAATTGCCAATCAGCGGGTGCCACGTCATAGCTGCTGACCGTGCGACCATCACTAGTGGTTACTTGGAAGGAGAGGGATTGGCCATTTAGGTAAGAGTTACTCTGCCAATTTTGGCCCCAATTCCTTGACATGGGTTGCCACCCTGTGCTGGACCCCTTGATGGACACCGAATTGATGTCTCCGGCCCCACCCACGTTGGTTATTAGGACCAAGTTGAAGTAAGAGTGGCCATTGATGGTGAACCTTATCCCACCTTTCTTCATACAGGGGACCCTGCAGGGGAGAATCAATTTGTAGCTTGGTGAGTCATGTTCACCTCACATAGTAAAATCTCTTTTTAATTTATTCTGTAGATAGAAATCCACGGATAAGTTGTTCTTGGAATCTGCTATCCTGCTTTGATAAGTTTATCTTGAAATGATCTTGTCCCCTGTTTACCAATTTTGTTTTGGCTCTGTTTCTTTCTAGGTAAAATGGGCCTAAAACAAATTTCGTGCCCATTTTTAAGTGGACAAATGGACTTAAAATTTCTTTGACATCCATTTTACGTTGAAAGAAATGGAACCGAGTAATATTTTATCCAAGAAAAATGGTTGAGACATGGTTTGGTTAGGGCTTAGTGACGATTCGTACCTTCTAAATGAGATGGGAACAATCCCGGCTCGGTACTGTGCGATTTGCAAGAAGGCGGGCTCCGCTAGATCAAAATGTTGGAGGGGAGGATTGCACCATCCGCCATTGTCGTTTGATTGAGCTAAATTTGGGGGACAAAAGTTTGTCGCGGTGACGATGATTGACCCCGGGAGGCACCACTTTGGGTCATCGTTGCATTGCATCTCGTAGCACGAACCGCAACTCAAACCATTGTTGAACAGGGCAGTGCTAAGGGCGGCAGTGTTAGTCCCATATCCTTGGCTATACAAGTTGCCATATCCACAAGCACCTCCTGCGAGAATACCAACAATTCTATAAGGAAACCAACCCAACAACAAGGCTGAATTCTTTCAGACTCAGAATTGAAATATTAGGATCATTTGAAATCTATTGTTTCCCCCTAACTATTTGTATTTTTTATAGGGATAGAATGGATCATTTGGGATGCTTTGTTTTCCTGCTATCTTTTAGATATTGTATCTAAGGACAGGGTTTGTGCTTTGTACTCTCGATTGTAATATCATTTTATCTTAATACACATCCTCCTAACCCCAGCTTACCTACCAAAAAAAAAAAGAAGGAAACCGGCCCAACACAAGGAAATGAACCAAAAAAGTTCCATTGAAGAATTTTGCCAAGACAAGTTGAAATGGGTTGATCTTAAGCATACCCATTGTGCCGGATGCGTCGCCCCCACCATAGAACGTGGCATGACCGCCCTGCCAACCGTACTCATCTGCGACGATGCCGTTGAAGTGGAAGCTAAGGAGGAAGAAGAAGAGAGCAAGAGGAGTGACAGACAACCTTAGAATGGCCATTGAAGAAGAAGAGAGGAGATTTAGAAGTGGGTTCGGAAGAGAGAGGTGTATGGTTTGCTTAGCTAGGGGAAGGGGAGAGGGGTATTTATAGAGTACGGGGGTGACTTGGGAGCATTTTGATTCTTTTTTAATCTTATTCTCTGTATAAAGAAACAAGAGAAGAGTGTGTTCTCACGTTTGAGCCATCCAAAGGCTTGAAACGGATTGCAGTAATTATACAAATGAGGCGCACATGCAAATGTTCGGTTGTACTACCAACCGCTACGTCTGTGGGCCCCACCCTCACATGCACCTTCCTAACCGTATTCTCTCTCTCTCTCTCACACACACACACACCCTTTTCTCTTTTTGACACTTTTGCTCTTGAATTTTGCCTTCACTACAAATCCGGAACAATATATTTATTTTTACTTGACCGTTTCTTTCATATTTTTTTTAAAAATTCCTTCTTTTAATATGCATTGTATTTTTGGTCACCCATGGCATCTCAATAATGGGATATGAGAATTGATAATAGGAGATTTTATATCGTGTAAGCCCTTATAGTCCCATATTTTTCAAAAAAGTACTGTACGGACCATATCATAGGATGATCCGAACCGTCAATAAGATGAAACACAATGTAAATAGGTTGTTCCCCAAAAATCAATTCCATAGGATGATCCCAACCCTCCGATCTATAGAGAACTTCATATTATGAAAACCTCTATTGATCGGAGGGCTAGGATCATCCTATGGAAATGATTGGGAACAACCTATTTACGTTGTGCTCCATATTATGGAGGGTTTGGATCATCCTATGATGTGGTCCGTACAGTACTTTTTTAAAAATAAGGTATTATAAGGGCTTACACCATATAAAAACTCTTGATAATGGTACTCATCCCTTCAAATTAGACTTTTCTAGTTAGCTTTTAGAGTTATAAGACCCAGAAAGCTATTGACATCCAATTAGAAAGGAGCTGTTCAGCAGAAGGTGTAGAAATCCTAGGATTGGCTATCCTGCTTAGACGTTTTGTTTAACAGTTTTGCTCTAGCTAGTAAAATATTTCAAGGAAGAATATTTGTCAACTCGAATAGAGGATATCAAGTCCATCCAAGGATAAATAAACCTGAGCTTGCTATCCCGATAATGCGGGTATCATTTCCTCATTTCTTATTAGAAATATGAAGATTTATATTATGAGATGCTATGAGAAGCATAACTGGACCAACCCACATGAAATTAGCGTGATTTCGGAGTTTTATTTTTGTAGGGTTAGAAATGAGCAACGGTCCAACTTGATGTTCTATGATGGGATGGTTAGAAATGTTCGAATGGAGTGATTTTCACGTTATTTCACTTGTTATTTCATACGAGGAAGTATTGGTGTTGACCGGCCGCGTTCATAGGGTAATCGGAGACAAAATTACTTCACAATCGGATCAAATCTGAATGTTGTTGTGATTCTTCTTCTTAATTTTTTTCCAAATCCGCAAGAGAATTTGACCTATTGACACACCTAAATGTAGGCGGGCCCGAGACCAAAATCTTATAGTGCTTCTCATGTTAAGAGCTCAAGGTGTCAAAGTGCTGGACCGGACCGGCCCACAAAATAGTGACCCATGTGGCCTGCAGGCCAGCACAATTCTCTCATGGGCCCACGAATTCTAGGATGTAGGCAAGGCATGGCCCACAACCCGACTCAGTCTTATGCTAAAAATACTTTCTCTTAAATTTTAGGGGCTGTTTGGATATGCGGAGTTTAGAATCCAGGTTTTAGTTTGAAAACAGTGTAAAAGATGGTTCATGATTAAGCTGCAGTATGCTCGTTTCTTGGATTTTAAGTAAGAAACCTCTTCCACATCCTGAGATTTCTAAAATCTAGAAACATGGGACGATCTGTTGCTCTCTTGTTGTGGGAAAGAAGGGCAAGAAATCAAAAAACGACAGATGGTCTCTTTCTTCTCTGGTCTCTCAACTACAATTTTTGATGAAATCAAGGATTCTAAAATCTACGTATCCAAACGGCCCCTAAGTGTGTTAAATAATAGGACCTAAGGCACTCTGATGGATGCATCTAGGATGTAGACTAAAAATGTTGGATCTTCGGATCTGACTGAGTGGGACCCACTCGAGTTGGGATTCAAATGGATTGTGACATGGTCATAGGTGGATCCGATCCGAATAAAGTCCCTTGCCAGCCCTATACATGATAGTCCACCCTTTCTGGTCATCTAAATGAGCCAGCTTTTTTCAAACGTTTTCCTCATTTAATTTCCGCCGAAAAATTTAAAGAAAAAGATATAAAATATCAATATTCAATAATCTGACTTTTTACCCTAAAATCACGTCAGGAAAAAAAATTACCCTAAAATCACGCGATTTAGATCAAGAAAAAAACTATGAAACGGTTGAAAGGGTCTGGAGGGCCCCACTACTAAAATATGCTTTTGCACACGTGTCTTCCTTCTATTGGATTAAATAGTCTGGTAGGTCACGCGAAGGAGCCGCTTAGGGTGACGGTGGCAGTTAGACGACTATAAAAGCTTCTGGTTGGTCAATGATGCCACGTGGAATTACTGACGTGCAATCCCGGTTTCACGAGTCCCTCGCCGCTAATACGGAATCTGACATGAATGCCGTCAAGAGACGGAATTTACAGACCTATCCTTTTTATCGAATGACTTAAATAACCTTGTTCACAATGTTATGTAATTTTCTACAATTAAAATGTGTACCTAAATTTATCAACCCGGATAAAAGAAAATGAATTTCTTAACATGTTGGCACTTTTTCGGTATGATCATGAATGAATTAGAAATTAGTTTCATTTAAAAGAAAGTGAACCCATGGATCTTGCAACTAAGATCTCCATTCGGTCCGGATCACTAAGCTGTTCAACGGTTATTGCTAGTAAATCTATAGAGCTAAGCCTTGTTTATTTTGGATTTTGAGAACCGAGCACGTACAAATTGATAATTGGACGCAAAGTTAATTTTGTATCCAATAATCAATTTTGGACTAACAATCGGTTCTTACAAATCCAAAACAAATTAGGCTTAAGGTTTCTTCTTTGTAGGTGGTTTATGTGCCACATGAAGAGGATTTGCATATATTTTTACATGGTATTATATCATATTAGATAGTACTTATGATAGTAGAATGCTGTAAGAAAAATTTCCCAAGATATATAACAGGATTCCTTTCTCCATCCACCCTCTTTTAATCATTCTCCACCATTATTTTGCGTCTCGAACATTGCCTTTTATTTATTTGAACTACCCATAGCTTCAAAGATCTTCTCCAGTTGCATTTTCTATCTTTCTACCTCTAGGGCTCCAGGGAAACCTTTAAAAAAATGGCAGATTTAACATCTTAAATTTCTCAAGAGTATAATTTGATCATATCTATGTTGTTGTACAACGCGTGGGAATATTCTGTATTGCTTGTTGACCCATAATATCTACTATATCACCCAAAGCTCAAAAGACTTTCCTTATATTATTTTCATTCTATCAAGTAGTTAACAGAGTTGTTGGAAAAATGTTTTTGTAAGGAAATTTTATCTATAAAGGAAATTTATATCTATAATGTTGTAAATTATTTATACAAATGCATCATAATATGTATGAATAATGATATGGTAACCGAGTTGGGGACCAAGAGTGGAACCTAACAATTCGCCTCTTAACACAGTAGTAATCCCCGTGCCATGTGGCATGTGGGGATTTGTTAGGTTCCACTCTCGGTCTCCATAGCAGCGTGCGCGCACACACACACTGAGCTGAAAATGGGTGGGTATAAATTTGCCCAAATTTGCTATTTTTCACCTCCACAATTCGATGGGTTGGGATAATCCTATGGAGCTGATTTTTTGGGCACACCCTATCTACGCCAGGGCCTATCTAATGAGTGGTTTGGATCACCCAAAAAATGTGGGCCCACCGTGTTTGTAGCCGTCACCTCTTATAAGCTTATATGAGGGACCGCTCATACTCAGTTTTCCCAAAATATATATATATATATATATATATATATATATATATATATATATATATATATATATATATATATAGAGAGAGAGAGAGAGAGAGAGAGAGAGAGAGAGAGAGAGAGAGAGAGAGAGAGAGAGAGAGAGAGAGAGAGAGAAATATGTGGTTAGCATGTAGATTGACATATATAAAAAAAATAAGATTATTAAAAATTGTTCTTAATAACTAAAATAGTATAATATCAACAATACATAGCATGGGCATATACCGTCGGTGATTGTTCGTGATTTGTTGCATTGTGGCACGCACATCACGAGTCACGGTTACGTGTATCGACCAGACCTAAATTATAACAAATAGTGGGGCGGCACCGTATTTTTTAAAAGAAAATTTTTTTTTTTTTGTAGAAGGCCGAATTATTTTCTAATTTTTTTTCTTGTTAGGTGAAATGTTAGCTTAATTTTATAAAGATAACCTTGTTAAACTACCCCTTACTACTTTTGGATTTTATGAGGCTTGTGTATTTATATAGATAGAAAATATATGTAAAGGCATATGAATCATGACCCACCATGTTACAAGCACATGCAACTTCCGGGCATTGCGGCCCACAAATTCATGCATCGTTTTCATTGATTTGGAGGCATTTGGGCTCTGCAAAAACATATGTTTGCCTCAGAAGGATTTAAAAAAATGTGATATTGACTTGGCAGAGAGTCTAGAGACAAATGAAGATGATAGGGTAATGTTTTTTTATTGAGTAGAAAAAAACTCATAGAATCAAACATCCTTCCTACTCTAGTACAATTTTCTCCAACCAAATCTTCCTTTTTTCTGTCCACTTGCATCTTATACCAAGCCTAGGACAATTTTCTACTTGCCTAAGGAAGAAAGGTGGAATCATATACGAACATAACAGATGTATTTGCAAATATATACAGAGATAGTGTATATATATGATGGGGTCCAAAATCTGCAACCAATCGGCTGTTGACACGTGGCCCTCACAGGGACCACTGCAAAGCCAACACCTGTCCCTGCTAGGTATGACACCTGGACCAATCGGGGACTTCCACCTGCCCCTCCTAGGTATGCAACCTGGTCCATACAGGGGCCACCACCTGTCCTGGACAGGTGGCTCAGAACCACTATAAATAGCCTTCACTTGTGCTAAGGTGAGGGATCTGAGACAAAAAACCCTAAGCTTTTTGCTCTGACATTGCTCTGCACTCCTGCTCATACTAACTTGAGTGTCGAACCGCCCGTCCGGAGCACCACTCCGGATTGGTCTTCTGACCCTTTGCATCCTTGTCTGTGCTTGTGCAGCGCAGGACTCCACTAGCCCTTCAGCTGTGGCTTGTCAGATCAGCCCTTCTGGCCCTACCATAACCTGTTACCAATTTTAGACCTAACAGATTTGGCGCCATCCGTGGGACCCCGGAACAAAAAGCTGTTCGGAACCTCACTCAAGCAATGGTAGGGAAAAACGGAAAGCATGTGCCAACCTCCCGGACGACCCGGGCTACAGCCCCCCGCGAAGGAAGAAGCGAGCGACTGGCCTCGCAGATAGAGGTCGGGGCGGTAGGGGAGCAAAGTCCGACTCGCTCGGACCGCTCAGACCCTACCCCCACCCCGAGGGAGATGCAGGCCCTTTTTGAAGAAATGACTGCTGTGATTGCGCAGTTCAGGAATCCGGCCCCCGCACTCCAGCAGCACCCACCCGAGGCTTCTCAGCCCACCCAGAGGAGGGGAAGCTCCCGCAGAGAGCACACGACCCCGCCTCGGGAGCAGACTCGTCACTCCACAAGACGAGATCACCTCTCCCGGGACAAGCATGTGCGCCCCGAGCCTCGCCTACATCACCGGTCACGATCTCCCTCCGTACAAAGGCATGGTAGCAAGAGAGACGCCACGCACGGAGAGGGATCGCGGCACCGGCGAAGGAGTCCGGCTAGTCAGTCCGGCTCTGCAATGAGCCCGCCGGCAAGAAGAGAGAGGCCCGTCCACCGGGCTGAGAAGAGAGACGACCCGATGTTACTAAGGATCCAGCAGATGGACCACCGGATTGAAGAGCTCGCCAGAGAGCAGGGCCGGCCTGCCTCCCGGGTCTTCACGAGCGCTCCCCCATTTACGGACAGAGTGCTCAGCGCGGCAGCCCCCGCGGGCTGGAAGATGCCGCAGATTTCGCAGTATGATGGGACCACCGACCCCGTGGACCACCTGGAGACTTTCAAGACTACAATGCTCCTCCACGGGGCGTCGGATGGATTCCTTTGCCGGGCATTCCCCACCACCTTGACTGGAGCCGCGAGGGACTAGTACTCGCGGCTCAAACCCAGGTCCGTGGACAATTTTGATGACTTTGGGGACGACCTGGCCCGTCACTTTATGAGCAGCAGAAGACCCAGGAAGACGACGGCTTCGCTGATGGCCCTCAGGCAGGGAGATGATGAGGCCTTGAAAGTGTTCGTTGGTCGCTTTAATAGGGAAGCCCTTCAGGTTCCTAACCTGGATCCCTCCGCGGCCACGAATGCCCTTCTGGCCGGCGCCCGATCAACTGACTTCAGACGAGCAATGGCCCTGCGCAATCCGCAGTCCCTCGCAGACCTGATGGCTGGGGCGGAGGAGTACATCTCGGTGGAGGAAACTCTCGCCGCCCTGGACTCTGCTAACAAGAGAAGGCCTGAGGAGAAGAACCCTACCAAGCAGCGTAGGGATGATAAATCTCAGAAGAAGGAGAGAAGCCCTTCCCGCAAGGAGAGAAGCCCTCCCCGCAGGGAGAGAAGCCCTTCCCGAAAGGAGAGAAGCCCCCACCCGAGAGAGCATTACACGCGGCTGACCGCGTCCAGAGCACAAATCCTGGCAGCCATTCGGGAAGAGGATTTCATCCGGTGGCCGGAGAAGCAGACCTCGTCGGGAAAAAGAAACATGTCCCAGTACTGCAGGTTCCACAAGGACCACGGCCATGACACCAACGCGTGCCTTCATTTGAAGGAGGAGATCGAGCAGCTGATCAGCAGAGGGTACCTCGGCAGGTACTTAAAAAATGATGACAACAGAAGAGAACGCAAGGACAAGCCGAGGACCAGAGGCAGAAGCCCCCGGGGCGCTCAACCTCTGGGCGACCGTATCCAAGCTCCTGCGCCGGCCAGCCCCCCTCCTCAGGTACCTCAACCTCAACCTCATGGTGTTATTGGTACCATTTCAGGAGGGCCGACCGCGGGAGGAACCTCTTCATCAGCCCGCAGGACTTATGCCCGGCAGGTCAACGCCGTCCATACCTGCAGCAAGAAGGCCAGGCTAGAGAACGAGATATCCTTTTCAGATGCAGATCTCGACGGCCTGATCCTCCCGCATGATGATGCCCTGGTCATCACCATGCTGGTGGCAAACTGGGAAATGAAGAAGATCTTGGTCAACAACGGGAGCTCCGCAGACATCCTCTATTATCACGCCTTCGAGCAGATGCTGATCGGAACTGACCGTCTGAAGCCGGCCAACTCTGATCTGTTCGGGTTCTCCGGAGAAGTTGTCAAAGTTGAAGGGCAGATCGAGCTTCCAGTCCTTATCGGGGAGCCGCCCTGCCAGTCTTTCGCCATGGTGAACTTCTTGGTGGTAAGGGCCAAGTCGGCCTACAATGCTATCCTGGGACGCCCCGGCCAAAATCTCCTCCGAGCTGTTCCCTCCGCCTATCATCAGAAGATGAAGTTCGCTACGCCATGAGGTATAGGGGAAATTAGAGGGGATCAGCCCCAGTCGAGGCAGTGCTATGCAGCGGCACTGAAAGGGAAGAATGCGTCCGAGTCTCTGCCAATCGAGCTATTTGATCTAAGGGATGAAGCCCAGATCATAGTAAACAAGCCGGCCGAGGACCTTATACCTATCCCATTGTACAGCGGTGACGACCAGAGGGTTGTCCAGATTGGCTCTGCCCTGTCAGAGGCCGCGCAGCAGGATCTTGCTCAGTTCCTCAGAGCCAATGCAGATGTCTTTGCCTGGGTTCCTTCAGACATGCCCGGCATCGACCCTGCAGTCAGCACCCATGAGCTCGGGGTTGATCAGACCTGCAAGCCCGTAAAACAGAAGAGGAGGCACTTTGCACCGGAGAGGCGAAGGGCCATCAGAGAAGAGGTGGAAAGGCTTCTGAAGGCCGACTTCATCCGCGAGATCCAGTACCCGGACTGGCTCGCGAATGTGGTGATGGTGAAGAAGTCTAATGGGAAGTGGAGGACCTGCATAGATTTTACAGACCTGAATAAGGCCTGCCCGAAGGACAGCTACCCGCTCCCAAAGATCGATCAGCTCATCGACGCTACTGCAGGTCACGAGCTGCTAAGCTTCATGGACGCCTTCTTAGGATATAATCAGATCAGAATGCATGAGTCCGACATTCCGAAGACATCCTTTGTAACCGATCAGGGGACTTATTGCTATCGAGTTATGCCTTTTGGACTGAAGAACGCAGGGGCCACCTACCAGCGGCTCGTCAACGGGCTGTTCAAAGAGCAGAGCCGCAATATGGAAGTATATGTGGACGATATGCTGGTCAAGAGCAGAGCTGCCTGCAATCATGTTGCCGACCTCAAAGAAGCGTTTCAAGTCTTGAGGGAGCACAACATGAAGCTCAATCCGACCAAGTGTACGTTCGGCGTCGGAGCAGGCAAGTTTCTGGGCTTCATGGTAAGCCAGAGAGGGATAGAGGCAAATCCTGAGAAAATCAAGGCGGTGATGGAGCTGACTCCGCCCAGAACTATCAGAGACGTACAGCGCCTGACCGGGTTAGTCGCTGCCCTGGGGCGGTTCATCTCTAAGTCCGCGGAAAGATGCCTTCCGTTCTTCAACGCAGTCAAAGGTATAAAAACCGCGCTCTGGACTTCGGAATGTCAAGCGGCATTTGAAGAGCTGAAGCAGTACTTGTCATCTCCGCCGTTGCTGTCCAAGCCAGAGCCAGGAGAAGAGCTGATTCTGTATCTCTCAGCGGGACCTTTGGCAGTTGCAGCAGTACTGATCAGAGAGGAGTACCACCAGCAAAAGCCGATCTACTATGTCAGTAAGGTCCTCCATGATGCAGAGACAAGATATCAGCGAGTCGAGAAGCTCGTATACGCCCTCGTTATGGCGGCCAGAAAATTAAGGCCGTATTTCCAGGCGCATACGATCAAGGTCTTGACGAGACAGCCCCTCAGGCAGATCCTTCATCGTCCAGACACTTCAGGCCGACTTGTGAAGTGGGCCGTCGAGCTCAGCGAGTTTGACATCAAATATCTGCCCAGGCCAGCAATCAAAGCTCAGGTTCTTGCAGACTTCATAGCTGAATGTACAATGCCAGATTCAAACCCCGGGTCGGAAGCAGCGCTTCCTTCAGAAGCAGAACCGGTTATACCCGAGCAGCAGATCGAAGCCGAAGCGGTTCCACTTCCCGGGCTTGAGAGTGCAGCTCCACCGACCAGCCCGCCTCCGTGTTCTGGAGAGCCGCTCTGGGAGGTATATGTCGACGGATCTGCAAACAAAAGTGGCAGCGGTGCCGGACTAGTTCTCACAGGACCAGAGGACTTTGTCCTGAATTACGCCCTGAGGTTTGGTTTCCGTGCGTCAAACAATGAGGCAGAGTATGAAGCGCTCATCGCCGGAATGAACCTCGCCATACAGGCCCGCACTCAGAGACTGAAGGCGTACTGCGATTCACAGTTAGTTGTATGCCAGATCCAAGGAGTATATGAGGCCCGTGAAGAGCGAATGATCAAATATCTGCAAAGGGTCCGTAGCCTGGCCAGTAAGTTCGGAAGTTTTGAGGTCATCAGAGTTCCCCGGACTGAAAATGCAAAGGCTGATGTGCTCTCAAAGCTAGCGGCATCGGGCTACACCGCTCTCAGATAAATTCGTATGGAGTTTCTAAAAACCTCCAGTATTGATGGCCAGCCCGTCGTAGTAATGCAGGTTGACGATGAGCCGTGCTGGATGGATGAGATCATCAGGTATCTGCGCAGCGGTGAGCTTCCCGGAGAGAAAAAAGAGGCCCGTAAAGTCGTACAGCGGGCAACAAGGTTTTCACTTGACGGCGAAGCTCTGTACAAGAGATCTTACACCCTCCCGTACTTGAGGTGTCTCCGGCCAACTGATGCCCTATATGCCCTGCGAGAGACTCATGAAGGGATTTGCGGAGAGCATCTCGGGGGCAAGGCCCTCGCCATCAAAGTCCTTCTAAGAGGCCTGTACTGGCCTACATTGAGACAAGATGCATTGAGCCTTGTGAAGAAGTGTCAGAAGTGTCAGAAATTTTCCCCCGCCGTTCACCAGCCTGCCGTGCCAATGGCTCCGATCATCAGCCCTCTCCCTTTTGCTGTCTGGGGAATGGACATTTTAGGTCCTTTTCCGCCGGCCTCCGGAGGCCGCGAGTTCGTCGTTGTCGCCATCGACTACTTTACTAAGTGGGTAGAAGCTGAACCTCTGGCCAAGATCATCGAGCAGAACGTCCAAAACGTTTTCTGGAAATCAGTGGTGTGCAGATTCGGGATACCCCGGGTCCTCATAACAGACAATGGCAAGCAGTTCAACTCAAGGAACTTCAGAAAGTTTTGTTCAGATCTGAAGATTGAGCAAAGGTTCACTTCCGTGGCACATCCTCAGACGAATGGACAGACCGAAGTGACGAATAGGACTCTGCCGCAGGGGATAAAGAAAAGACTGGATGATAAGGCCGGACGCTGGGCTGACGAGCTGTACCATGTGCTCTGGGCGTATCGGACTACCCCACGCACTGCAACGGGTGAGTCGCCTTTCAATCTCTCCTTCGGGACAGAGGCTGTGATTCCTGTTGACATCGGCGTTCCCTCCCCAAGAATTGTTGACTTCAATGAACAGCTCAATGGGGACGGGCTCCATGTCAACCTCGACTTGCTTGAGGAAGTCCGTGAGGAGTCTCAGATCAGAGCCGCAGCATATAAGCAGAAGGTGTCTAGATACCATGATGCGAGGATCCGACCGAGGGAGTTCCGCACAGGTGACCTAGTTTTGAGGAAAGCGGCTGTCTCCCAGCCAAGAAGGGTGGGCAAACTCTCCCCGACTTGGGAAGGGCCGTACCGAGTCAAAGAGGTCATCCGTCCAGGAAGCTACCGGCTAGAGACACTTGACGACCAGCTGCTGCCGCACGCCTGGAATTCTGGAAATCTCCGAATATACTATCAATAGTCTTTTCTTTTGCCTTTGAAGGCCTGTAAAGAATCTCTGTAATGAAATTTCAAAGAGAAATAAAGTGGAGTTGTCACCAAATAGTGTCCCTCACTTTTGAATCACTAATATATGCCAGCTCCTCCAACAAAAGACTCTAAGTGTTTGCAGTCTTAGCTCTCAGCCTAAGTGTTTGCAGACTTAGAGAACGGCAGTGGTGCACTCCGGCGCGTCCAATTTGGTGTGGAGATCAGTTCCAACCACATGGACCCGCCCTAGTGGAAAACCACCTCAAAGACCTGCCCGGCCTGGCCGTCCAGAATATGGCGCAATCGCTAAACGCCAAAAGACCTGCCCGGCCTGGCCGTCCACAGCCTAAGCCGGACAGGATATGGCGCAATCGCTAGACGCCAAAAGACTCTAAGTGTTTGCAGACTTAGCTCTCAGCCTAAGTGTTTGCAGACTTAGAGAACGGCAGTGGTGCGCTCCGGCGCGTCCAATTTGGTGTGGAGATCAGTTCCAACCACATGGACCCGCCCTAGTGGAAAACCACCTCAAAGACCTGCCCGGCCTGGCCGTCCAGAAGCTAAGCCGGACAGGATATGGCGCAATCGCTAAACGCCAAAAGACCTGCCCGGCCTGGCCGTCCACAGCCTAAGCCGGACAGGATATGGCGCAATCGCTAGACGCCAAAAGACTCTAAGTGTTTGCAGACTTAGCTCTCAGCCTAAGTGTTTGCAGACTTAGAGAACGGCAGTGGTGCACTCCGGCGCGTCCAATTTGGCGTGGAGATCAGTTCCAACCGTGGACCCGCCCTAGTGGAAAACCACCTCAAAGACTAAGTGATTGCAAACTTGGAGACAGAGGTGGTTCACTCCGGCCAATGACATCCGGACAACCACTCCGGCTCGGCAGAAAGACAAGGAAGAAGCACAGACGTCATAAATACAAAAAGCAAGGCAGCCGTACAGACAGTTGGACAAAATTGAATTTGTATTCATATTACAAAAGTGCTCTTTTCGCCGAGCTGGCTTACAAAGAATGAGCCTGATGGGCCATTACAAAAAATTCACAAACCAAAATTAAAGATAGGAGCAAGAGGGCTGCCACTCAGGCCTCCTCGTCGGCCACCTCGTCGGCCACCTCGTCGGTGACTGCCTCTGAAGTAGGGGCTGCAACCTGGCCAGCCTCCGTGGGTGGAGCGGTGACCTCGGAAGCCAGAACGTCTTCCTGTTCCACCTCGATGGGTTGGGAGGAGTCCAGTTCGCCTTCTTCCTCCTCGTCCTCCTCCTCCTCTAGAGGTGCATATGGGACGGCCAGTCCGTCCAGGGAAATGTCGGGGTGAGTCTTCTTCACCTGCTCGGAGCAGAGAAGGAACCCCGCCTTATAGGCCTGAAGGCCCATGTTGAAGAACTGTGTGTCCTTCCTCTTTTCAGTTTCCTTCACGGCCTCCCCCATTGCCGCTTTCACGGCCGCCTTGATAGCCGTCTTCTCTCTTTGACCGGCTCTCTCTTGCGCATTTAGGAGATCCTGCACGGCCTGGTTTTTTACCCTCTGCAGCTCGTCCTTCAACCTGTTGCATTCGGCCTCTTTGATCTGGACGACTTCGTTAAGCCCGTCCTTGTCCTTTTGGAGCTGGCTCTTCTCGGACTCTATCTGTGTGAGCGTCTCGGAGAAGAGATAACGCTTCTTGGCCATGTCCCTTGAGTAGACCTGGAGTTGATAGAGGGCGGAGGTGATCGCCTCTTCGCAGGTCTCCGGCGCCTCTTTCTCGACGTCCCGCCGGTCGCGTGGGAGGACGCCCTGGTACATCAATTCTGTGGCCACCCGGCTATCCCCCAGGCCGGTGTCTGTTTTCTGCACCGCCCAGTTTGGGCGGAAGACGTTGTCGCCTCTCGCCGCCGTGGCGGCAAGGATGCCCAGGACCGGCCCGCTGTGTTAGGGCTCTGTTACCCCTGCAGATCCGGAGCTCTGTCCGGCAAAATTTGCCCGGCTCGACTTAACAGAAATCTTATGCGTCGCCCGGCTGCTTTTAAGAGGTTCGGCCAGTGCGGCCATTGCCGGAGTTGACTCTGGCACCTTTCTTTTCTTGTCCTTGGGTTGGGGCTGCTCCTGCGTCGGGGACGCTTGGGAGGTCTGCCTGATTTTGTCCAGCATGGACATCTGCTTCACCATTTCTGAACGTGAAAACAGAACAGAGTTAGAACTATAAAAAAAAGAAAGAGAAAGGAACAGTTCAAAAAATAAAAGCTGGCCTAAAAGAGTCTACGTACGTGCCGGCGTCGCACGGCTGATCCCGAGCGCTACCAGGACGGCCCCCTCGGAGAACTCCGAGCAGGTTATTCGACCGCACTTCAGCTCTTCTTTGATCAAAGCGAAGGTCCTGTAGTCGTAACTGTAGACACCCCATTTTGCTCTACCTTAATCGATAAAGAAATTAGGGTTTGTTTTCCGTCGGTTTTCCAATGTCTTTCTTTCCCGCATCCGTTTGTTACATTTCTAAATATTTTTGGTCGTTTCCGTCGTGTTTCGTATTTTCCCGCTAAATGTTGAGAAGGATTATTCAGAAAAATCTAAACCAGAGAGAATTGGGACCCGTTTGGTGGGCCCGCATTGGGTGCTTCGATTAAATTTGGATCGAGAAAGTTGGACCCATTTGGTGGGGCCGCATGATGCATTTTGATTAAATTTGGACTCGTTTGGTGGGCCCGCATTGAACATTTGTTTAAAATCGAATCAACCGAGGGCCCACATTGTGGGGCCCGCGTTGTGGGGCCTCAGTGGGGCCTCTTGTGAGGCCTCTTATGAAGAGCAATGATGGTAGCTCTCCACTAAGACAACATGATGGGCCCTCCACTAAGAGCAATAATGATGGACTCTCCACTAAGAAACATGATGGGCCCTCCACTAAGAGCAATAATGATGGACTCTCCACTAAGAAACATGATGGGCCCTCCACTAAGAACAATAATGATGGATTCTCAACTAAGAAACATGATGGGCCCTCCACTAAGAGCAATAATGATGGACTCTCCACTAAGAAACATGATGGGCCCTCCACTAAGAACAATAATGATGGATTCTCCACTAAGAGGGACAACATGATGAGCTCTCCACCAACATATCTCTCTCTCTCTCTTTCTCTCCCTATATATATCTCCCTTCCCATCCATAAGAAAAAAAAAAAAAAAAGAAATTTATCTTCCATTATCTCTTTCTCTTCCATTATCTCTTCTAATCACTCCCTCCAATCCCTTTCCTCAATATATTCTTCCATCCCTCTCCCTAATATTCTTCTTCCATTATCTCTTCACTCCCTCAATCACTCCCTCTAAACACTCCAGAGAAAGCGAAAGACGGCGGAGCGGATCGGCGGCGGCAGGATTTTTTATATTTTTTTGGATTGGGCGGAGATCTTCACCACAGGTAGGTGCATTGTTCTCAAAATATTTCTGTATTTTTCCGAATTTTTCTGATTTTTTCCGCAAATTGTGTTTTAAAAATGGAAAACTCTTAAAAAAACATCTTTTGACGAAGAAAAATTAAATTATATACCAAACAGATTCTAAAATTAATGAAATTTCGTGGGAAAATAATATGTTACTGATTCATTTTACCATGAATTTGTAAAGATTTTTGGAGTTTATTTGGTATATTATTTAATATTTTCTTTGAAACTTATCAGATTTTAGGAGAATTTTTACTAACATCAGATCATCATTAAAATTCATAAAATTTTTACAGTAGTCTTATCTTCCATATTACTTGTTATTGTAAAATTTTCGTGTGATTTGGATCTGTTTTAATATGGGATGTAGTGTTAATTTATAATCTGGTCTGGAAATTGTAAAATCCGAAATTGGTAGTAAATAATTTCTAAAATTCATGAACATCTCACTGCATGCTATTTTGGTTCATATAGTATTTCTGTAGAAATTTCATATAATGTAGAGTTATATTTCTATTAGTTTATGTGTTAATTGTGCAATCTGGACATTTAATGGTTTAATCAAGATTGAATGTGAATTTAATGTAAAAATATGCAAAACTCATCCTGTAAGCTACATACATTTTCATCTTGCTGCTGTAGAAATTTCAAATCATTTCGAATTTATTTGCAACAATTTCACTTGTAAAACCGCTCATATGCTTAAAATTGATAAAATCCATGGAAAATTCGAAATTAATTGAAGATCATATAAAAATTCCTAAAGAACTTTAAAATTCTGTCACATGTTCACTCCTTAATCCATTGAAACAGAAATTTTAGGATCTTTAGATTTTCCTGGAAAAATGGCCAGTGCATCCATAATCGTATCCCAATTGCAACTTGATCTTTGACAATTTGAATATTTAAGTTATAGCATGTTGTTGGCTCCGAGGTTAGTGTCCACGGAAATCCTGAGATTCTGCCAGGCAATAAGATGCTATAACCTAAGTATTAAATTGCACAAGGAAAGAGCGCACGATTCCCTCCTTTGGATGCCATTCAAGGCCGAAATTGGTGAACCCTAGAACCATTGGTAATCCTTAAATGTCTAGAAACTGAAAATCTTCGAAATCTGAAACTCATTAACCTCGAGAACTTAAATCGATTTATCTTGTGTTTTTCGGAACCATTGGATTATGGTTTCCAATCTAAGAACCATTAGAGCCCAATTTAGGAACACTGGTGTCGTGCCGTGTCCTAGGTTTTAGGGAGTCCTAGAGTTAGGAGTCCAGCCTCATCACGGACGCTTGCTATGAATAGCAACCGTACCATAGGTCTAGTTACACTAGTCACCCGATCTTTCCCTAGGACAAGCCTAGTAAACTAGGATGTAGGCAAAACCTGCATTAGTCTAAGGGACAACTTGCATTCAGATAAGAATCATATAGCATCTTAGATGAAATCCTAAGATAATAAAATCCTCAACTTGAATTAAATAATTCCTCTTAAAACTGTTGAAACAGTCAAATCCGTCTAAGTCGGTGTCCTAGTTGAGTTAGGCATATGTAGCTTAGCTTAGGTGCACCGAACTACGTCGACTCTGATCCCAGTGAGGCTTGGGTACGTAGGCAGCTTGGATGTCTGACGGCATACCACCCGCGAGTCGGCACCACAACAAATTGTGGTGTTTTGTATATTAATTTTATTGTAAATACTTAATCAAATCAGTTAGGGTTTTCCATGAAATTAGAATTCTAGGAGAACTTTCACTTAGAATGAATCCAGACAAATTAATAAATCAAGATACACATCTAGGATTCACATTGAAATTAGATTCTAGGATGCATGTCACTTAGTTCGCACATTAACATAGAGTTGAATGAGCCATTTAAAATAAATTTAAAAGAGTTAGCTTTTGGAATCGAAGACCGATTATCGGGCAAGAATGGTGCATGTGGTGGATAACTCCCCATACCTTCCATTCTCGTAACCAGGTAGCGAGTCTAGATTTCTGGTTAATTATGGGTCCTAGATCCCACATCTAGGTGGCGACTCTGTCAATCTCTTTCGTGTGGAATTCGGATTGCCTTAGTGATCCCAAGTTCACAGGAAAGACGAATTCAAATCAACAAATAAAATGCACACGCCAATCGCGTGGGAACGAGAGACCAAGAGAGAGCGCGCGGCGGCTCGCGCCCCACGCCCCTCTCGCGGGATCGTGTCCCACAGTCTGGCGACTCTGCTGGGGACCACCTAACTTCATTAAAATTTCAAAAGATAATTCATTTGAATTTAATTTAACTGGCTCATAAAAACTCTATACTTGTTAGATTAGTTTGTCTCGTTTTATTTTCTCATCACATTTTACTCGAACTTAATTTAACAAAACCTGAAGGCATCATAGATTGCGCGAACTTATTGCACACACTTACATCACTTGCATCTAAACCCTTGCATTTCACATGCACACACGTCCTATTTTAGGAACCCGGAGTGTTATCTAGCATGGTTGACTGGGATTTCATCACCTGGTGCCTCTGTGCTAGAGAAGCATTCCACCCTTAGCCTAGTACCTTTATGGTGCGTAAACGGATCTCTTGTTCACGTACTGATACGCCGGACACTGGTACAGTATATCGAACATGGATTCGCGCTAAGGGGACTCTTGGCCTTACCCCTAGATTAACCCACACATGCATGCAGTATACGAACACATGTGCACCACATGTGTGAGCCTAGTTTAGGATATCTTACCCATTTGTGTCTAGATTAGGCCGTAGTCCATCTTCCAATGGCTACGATCGGTCCTAGGTACACAAACAAAGTCATGAGTCGAGATCCTCTCTCCACTCCGCTAGATTAGGATTAGGGTTGATGCCTTCAGGTAACACTGTTAAAATGTGCGAAGACTAAAAACTTTTCCTTTGGGGTTAGGATATAAATCCCATCATTTCCAAAGATCTCATAGGATTAGTCATTCATGATCTATCCGTTGAAAGCAATCTTATACTATCTCATCTAATCTCTTGATCGTGCGTCTTTCATTCTTCTGTCATACGATTCGATCGTATCTTCATGCCATCCCCTAACTGGCAGGAGCAGAATCTCACAATCTTTCGATTATGCAATCTCATGATCTGATCATGCCTGGTCCAGATGATCCAATCTTGCTTGTACCCTTGGTCTTTTCTTACTCTAAGGGCAACATTTTTCAAGAATATTTTGCTAAGTCCTTCAGAGTTCACTATCATAATCCTTGAACTAGGGGCGTTCCCCTATGCGAATCAGTAATCATGGTCAGTACAATTGTTGAGTCCGGTCTTACATTTCAAGGTCAATGCCTAGTCCAGGCAAGATATCTTCTGCTTCTCTTTTTTATTTAGAGTTGTGAATCCTAAGAATGTTCAGGATAGGTCATCAGATGTAATAGCCATTTCTTTAAATAAAAATTTCAGTTCCAAAAGTTCATTGGTGTCTGTTTCTTAAGTGTGCTTCTGATCTTAAAATAAGACTCCCTCATCAAATGAGGACAAAATTGACGAAACTCCACTTGAGTCACAACGATTACTTGAACAAGAGGAGGAGCGCCAATCTCAGCCTTTCAAAGATGAAATTAAAGTGGTAAACACTGGCACTGAAACCTTGATCCAGTAAATGCCGATTGAAAATACATTACCCTCTGAAGAGTGTGAAGAATTGGTAAACCCATTTTGAGGATAAAAAGATGGTCCGGTAAGTGTTACCATTAATGCCAAGAGAAAGACCCAGATAGAAGGTTCAAGAAAGAATGAAGTGAATATCATATGCTATGCAAGGGGCATGGAGTGGAAACAACTTTCATATTACCAATCAATGACCTTGGTTCTCAAATTCATAACATGAAGCCATCAAATTCGAGATAAGAAGTTCAAGAGCAAGCATTGAAAAGTGATCATCAGATATCAAGAGTTACAAATCCATAGATGGAGGATGTCGAAGAACAAGTTTCGCTCTATGAAAGTCGAAGGCACGTATTAGAATCTTGAAAGAAGAAGATTTATTATCTCTTACCTGGAAATGCCGTCAAACTCCGTAAAAAAAAGAAAAAGAAAATAAAAAAATAAATAATCAGTACCAGAGGGACTCTAGTAAACTAGATCGACTCCCAATCTGAACATCGGAAGGCCTCCTTTGGCCGAATAAATCCCAAAATCAGAACCCAACGTCAAAAGAATACTGGTTTGCAAACCCTTCGAGCCTAAATGAAATTTTCTTGAAAACCCATCAAACTAGGGGCATTCGCCCCGAACTACGCGAGACCTGATCCCTACACTGGGGTACGTAGGCAGCTCGGTTAAACTGAGTTCGGTCAATTCAAAAAAGAAAAGCAATTCAATCAATCCAAAAAAAAAAAAAGAAATTCAATCCTTTCAGAAAAAAAAAAGGGGACAAGTTCCTAAAGAAGAGAAGTCAATTATTCCAGAAAGAAAAAAAAAAGAAAAATCAATAAACTTTCGAACAATTTATCTTCAAACTAGGGGCATTCGCCCTGAACTATACACGACCTGATTCCTACCTTGGGATATGTAGGCAACCTATTCACAGGTTCGGTCGAAATCTTTGTTGAACCTTAAGCCATTCTTTGAAAAGCCCTATCCTACCTATAAAGTCCTTCCGGTGTTCAGAACTAATGATCTAGGTCCCGAAACAAAAAAAAAATGATGATGAATAAAAAAAAATGGAGTTTGAAGATCTGCTAGACTGAAAACCTGAAAGGGCGGTTTAGGCAAAATTTAAGATCATTCCCCTGTTAAGTTGAAAACCCGAAAGGGCGGCTTAGGCAAAAGCTAAGGGGATAGCCTGCTGAATCGAAAACCTAGAAAGACGGTTCAGGCAAAAGTTAAGGCTACCACGGTCCGCCAAGTTAAAAACCCTGAAGAGGTGACTTGGTCACGGTAAGAGAATCATTATAAGAAGGCTACAGCCAGTATCAAGACTGAAGATCAACTGAAGTTCAAGCAAATTTATAAGAAGGTTACAGCCGGTATCAGGACTGAAGATCAATTGAAGTTCAAACAAATTCAAGTGACATCCTCAAAACTGGGGGCATTGGAGCTAAGCAATCCTAGGAGTTGTAATTAAATCATTGAGGCATTACTGTTTTAAGGAAAAAGTCCAGTGTTTACCAATTGAAAAAAATATTTCTTGAAAGGATAGACTTACCAAATAAAACGTTAACTAAGTCAGAAGCATTACTGTGTCTGTCAGTGTAGTTAATCAATCGTTGTTATTCTATGTTCACTCCTTTAGAGCTCCTCAATCCTTTGAGTAGTGCCTTTTATCTAAGTTTTCTATTTAAAAAGAGTCAATCGTCATCCATATGTCCAAATGATGCAACTGTCTCGGTGAAGGAGGCCCGGCCTCGTCAGCTCCCTGCGATTGTACCTGAAAAAGTTCGAGAATCTAGTCAAACAGCTATATTTCAAAGATGATCAACCCAGAAGAATTCAGAAGTAGAAACATCAGAAAGCCCAGCTTCCGTAAAAAGATCATACCCCAGGAAGGCATCTTAAGCTTGGAAGAGCCTCAGATGCAATGATGGTCGAGCCAATTTCTCAGAAAGATGAACCGTTAAAATTCAGAATTTCCTTCCAGTTAGTTAAATACTTTCCTGGTCAAGAAATGTTTATCTAAACACCTATCAAGAGGCAAGTCCCACTTTTCCATGATTATATCCAAGAGAGCCGTTGTTCTAGATTACCAATTTCAAGTGTCTTGTTCAAGGTTTCAGTCATCCAAATCCCCAAAGACAAGACCAGCAGTCTCTTTGAGAAAAATCTTGTTGAAGTTTCATAAAAGTGTTTCTAATCCATTCTTGTTAGTAATGGTTCTTCGGTTTGCCGTTTCATCATTCGTCAAAGTCCTAGTTTCCGATATCTTTGTCAGGCACGATCTATAACATCCTCGATTTTATTAAGTTCAAAAAAATCAAAAATTCATCAAATCCAATCCTATGTCAAATTCAAGTTCATGAAAAATCTCTAAATTCTTCGTTATTGAATTCATCAATCAAAGCTATCTTGTTTCTTTGAGCCTGTTTGTGAACGGTGCCTCTTTTCTCGAGTCCATTTGTAAATGGTCTCGTCTTCTCCTTGAACCCGTTTGTGAACGGTGTCTCATTTTTCTGAGTCCATTTACGGTCTCATGTCCTCCTTGAGCCCGTTTGTGGACGGTGCCTTATTTCTGAAAAATCAAAAATTCATCAAATCCAATCCTATGTCAAATTCAAGTTCATGAAAAAACTCTAAATTCTTCGTTGTTGAGTTCATCAATCAAAGCTATCTTGTTTCTTTGAGCCCGTTTGTGAACGGTGCCTCATTTCTCGAGTCCATTTGTAAATGGTCCTGTCTTCTCCTTAAGCCCGTTTGTGAACGGTACTTCATTTTCTGAGTCTATTTGTGAATGGTCTCATGTCCTCCTTGAGCCCGTTTGTGGACGCTGCCTTATTTCTGAAAAATCAAAAATTCATCAAATCCAATCCTACGTCAAATTCAAGTTTATGAAAAATCTCTAAATTCTTCGTGGTTGAAGCTATCTTGTTTCTTTGAGCCCATTTGTGAACGGTGCCTCATTTCTCGAGTCCATTTATGAATGGTCTCATGTTCTCCTAGAGCCCGTTTGTGAACGATGCCTCGTTTCTCGAGTCCATTTGTGAATGGTCTCGTCTTCTCCTTAAGCCCGTTTGTGAACGGTACCTCATTTTCTGAGTCTATTTGTGAATGGTCTCATGTTTTCCTTGAGCCCGTTTGTGAACGGTGCCTCGTTTCTCGAATCCATTTGTGAATGGTCTCGTCTTCTCCTTGAGCCCGTTGGTGAACGATACCTCATTTTCTGAGCCCATTTGTGAATGGTCTTTTTATTCTCCTTGAGCCCGTTTGTGAACGGTACCTCATTTTCTGAGTCTATTTGTGAATGGTCTCATGTTTTCCTTGAGCCCGTTTGTGAACGGTGCCTCGTTTCTCGAATCCATTTGTGAATGGTCTCGTCTTCTCCTTGAGCCCGTTGGTGAACGGTACCTCATTTTCTGAGCCCATTTGTGAATGGTCTTTTATTCTCCTTGAGCCCGTTTGTGAATGGTACCTCATTTTCTGAGTCCATTTGTGAATGGTCTCATGTTCTCCTTGAGCCCGTTTGTGAACGGTGCCTCGTTTCTCGAGTCCATTTGTGAATGGTCATGTGTTCTCTTTAAGCCCGTTTGTAAACGGTACCTCATTTTCGAGTCCATTTGTGAATGGTCTCGTCTTCTCCTTGAGCCCGTTTGTGAACGGTACCTCATTTTCTAAATCCATTTGTGAATGGTCTCTTATCCTCCTTGAGCCCGCTTGTGAAAGATGTCTCATTTTCTTTTAAAAAAAAAAAAAAAAAAAAAAAAAAAAAAAAAAAAAAAAACCGCTTGAGAACGATCTTTGTTCTTTCTGTTCGGAATCCATTCGAAAGTGGTATCTCATTCTCTCGTTGCCCGTTTGTGAACGGCACCGCATCAGGATTTCTTATTATGTTCTAATTCTAGGATTTCATTTAGGGCCTTGCATTAGGTAGTAAATGTTTGCGTCTAAGTTCCGTTTGTGTAGAGTCTTTTGTCGATTAAAGCTACGCAAAATGGCTCTGTCATTTTGACTTTGGTATTCGATGACTACGTCATCTCTACCAAAGAGGGGCATCTGTAGACACCCCATTTTGCTCTACCTTAATCGATAAAGAAATTAGGGTTTGTTTTCCGTCGGTTTTCCAATGTCTTTCTTTCCCGCATCCGTTTGTTACATTTCTAAATATTTTTGGTCGTTTCCGTCGTGTTTCGTATTTTCCCGCTAAATGTTGAGAAGGATTATTCAGAAAAATCTAAACCAGAGAGAATTGGGACCCGTTTGGTGGGCCCGCATTGGGTGCTTCGATTAAATTTGGATCGAGAAAGTTGGACCCATTTGGTGGGGCCGCATGATGCATTTTGATTAAATTTGGACTCGTTTGGTGGGCCCGCATTGAACATTTGTTTAAAATCGAATCAACCGAGGGCCCACATTGTGGGGCCCGCGTTGTGGGGCCTCAGTGGGGCCTCTTGTGAGGCCTCTTATGAAGAGCAATGATGGTAGCTCTCCACTAAGACAACATGATGGGCCCTCCACTAAGAGCAATAATGATGGACTCTCCACTAAGAAACATGATGGGCCCTCCACTAAGAGCAATAATGATGGACTCTCCACTAAGAAACATGATGGGCCCTCCACTAAGAACAATAATGATGGATTCTCAACTAAGAAACATGATGGGCCCTCCACTAAGAGCAATAATGATGGACTCTCCACTAAGAAACATGATGGGCCCTCCACTAAGAACAATAATGATGGATTCTCCACTAAGAGGGACAACATGATGAGCTCTCCACCAACATATCTCTCTCTCTCTCTTTCTCTCCCTATATATATCTCCCTTCCCATCCATAAGAAAAAAAAAAAAAAAAAGAAATTTATCTTCCATTATCTCTTTCTCTTCCATTATCTCTTCTAATCACTCCCTCCAATCCCTTTCCTCAATATATTCTTCCATCCCTCTCCCTAATATTCTTCTTCCATTATCTCTTCACTCCCTCAATCACTCCCTCTAAACACTCCAGAGAAAGCGAAAGACGGCGGAGCGGATCGGCGGCGGCAGGATTTTTTATATTTTTTTGGATTGGGCGGAGATCTTCACCACAGGTAGGTGCATTGTTCTCAAAATATTTCTGTATTTTTCCGAATTTTTCTGATTTTTTCCGCAAATTGTGTTTTAAAAATGGAAAACTCTTAAAAAAACATCTTTTGACGAATAAAAATTAAATTATATACCAAACAGATTCTAAAATTAATGACATTTCGTGGGAAAATAATATGTTACTGATTCATTTTACCATGAATTTGTAAAGATTTTTGGAGTTTATTTGGTATATTATTTAATATTTTCTTTGAAACTTATCAGATTTTAGGAGAATTTTTACTAACATCAGATCATCATTAAAATTCATAAAATTTTTACAGTAGTCTTATCTTCCATATTACTTGTTATTGTAAAATTTTCGTGTGATTTGGATCTGTTTTAATATGGGATGTAGTGTTAATTTATAATCTGGTCTGGAAATTGTAAAATCCGAAATTGGTAGTAAATAATTTCTAAAATTCATGAACATCTCACTGCATGCTATTTTGGTTCATATAGTATTTCTGTAGAAATTTCATATAATGTAGAGTTATATTTCTACTAGTTTATGTGTTAATTGTGCAATCTGGACATTTAATGGTTTAATCAAGATTAAATGTGAATTTAATGTAAAAATATGCAAAACTCATCCTGTAAGCTACATACATTTTCATCTTGCTGCTGTAGAAATTTCAAATCATTTCGAATTTATTTGCAACAATTTCACTTGTAAAACCGCTCATATGCTTAAAATTGATAAAATCCATGGAAAATTCGAAATTAATTGAAGATCATATAAAAATTCCTAAAGAACTTTAAAATTCTGTCACATGTTCACTCCTTAATCCATTGAAACAGAAATTTTAGGATCTTTAGATTTTCCTGGAAAAATGGCCAGTGCATCCATAATCGTATCCCAATTGCAACTTGATCTTTGACAATTTGAATATTTAAGTTATAGCATGTTGTTGGCTCCGAGGTTAGTGTCCACGGAAATCCTGAGATTCTGCCAGGCAATAAGATGCTATAACCTAAGTATTAAATTGCACAAGGAAAGAGCGCACGATTCCCTCCTTTGGATGCCATTCAAGGCCGAAATTGGTGAACCCTAGAACCATTGGTAATCCTTAAATGTCTAGAAACTGAAAATCTTCGAAATCTGAAACTCATTAACCTCGAGAACTTAAATCGATTTATCTTGTGTTTTTCGGAACCATTGGATTATGGTTTCCAATCTAAGAACCATTAGAGCCCAATTTAGGAACACTGGTGTCGTGCCGTGTCCTAGGTTTTAGGGAGTCCTAGAGTTAGGAGTCCAGCCTCATCACGGACGCTTGCTATGAATAGCAACCGTACCATAGGTCTAGTTACACTAGTCACCCGATCTTTCCCTAGGACAAGCCTAGTAAACTAGGATGTAGGCAAAACCTGCATTAGTCTAAGGGACAACTTGCATTCAGATAAGAATCATATAGCATCTTAGATGAAATCCTAAGATAATAAAATCCTCAACTTGAATTAAATAATTCCTCTTAAAACTGTTGAAACAGTCAAATCCGTCTAAGTCGGTGTCCTAGTTGAGTTAGGCATATGTAGCTTAGCTTAGGTGCACCGAACTACGTCGACTCTGATCCCAGTGAGGCTTGGGTACGTAGGCAGCTTGGATGTCTGACGGCATACCACCCGCGAGTCGGCACCACAACAAATTGTGGTGTTTTGTATATTAATTTTATTGTAAATACTTAATCAAATCAGTTAGGGTTTTCCATGAAATTAGAATTCTAGGAGAACTTTCACTTAGAATGAATCCAGACAAATTAATAAATCAAGATACACATCTAGGATTCACATTGAAATTAGATTCTAGGATGCATGTCACTTAGTTCGCACATTAACATAGAGTTGAATGAGCCATTTAAAATAAATTTAAAAGAGTTAGCTTTTGGAATCGAAGACCGATTATCGGGCAAGAATGGTGCATGTGGTGGATAACTCCCCATACCTTCCATTCTCGTAACCAGGTAGCGAGTCTAGATTTCTGGTTAATTATGGGTCCTAGATCCCACATCTAGGTGGCGACTCTGTCAATCTCTTTCGTGTGGAATTCGGATTGCCTTAGTGATCCCAAGTTCACAGGAAAGACGAATTCAAATCAACAAATAAAATGCACACGCCAATCGCGTGGGAACGAGAGACCAAGAGAGAGCGCGCGGCGGCTCGCGCCCCACGCCCCTCTCGCGGGATCGTGTCCCACAGTCTGGCGACTCTGCTGGGGACCACCTAACTTCATTAAAATTTCAAAAGATAATTCATTTGAATTTAATTTAACTGGCTCATAAAAACTCTATACTTGTTAGATTAGTTTGTCTCGTTTTATTTTCTCATCACATTTTACTCGAACTTAATTTAACAAAACCTGAAGGCATCATAGATTGCGCGAACTTATTGCACACACTTACATCACTTGCATCTAAACCCTTGCATTTCACATGCACACACGTCCTATTTTAGGAACCCGGAGTGTTATCTAGCATGGTTGACTGGGATTTCATCACCTGGTGCCTCTGTGCTAGAGAAGCATTCCACCCTTAGCCTAGTACCTTTATGGTGCGTAAACGGATCTCTTGTTCACGTACTGATACGCCGGACACTGGTACAGTATATCGAACATGGATTCGCGCTAAGGGGACTCTTGGCCTTACCCCTAGATTAACCCACACATGCATGCAGTATACGAACACATGTGCACCACATGTGTGAGCCTAGTTTAGGATATCTTACCCATTTGTGTCTAGATTAGGCCGTAGTCCATCTTCCAATGGCTACGATCGGTCCTAGGTACACAAACAAAGTCATGAGTCGAGATCCTCTCTCCACTCCGCTAGATTAGGATTAGGGTTGATGCCTTCAGGTAACACTGTTAAAATGTGCGAAGACTAAAAACTTTTCCTTTGGGGTTAGGATATAAATCCCATCATTTCCAAAGATCTCATAGGATTAGTCATTCATGATCTATCCGTTGAAAGCAATCTTATACTATCTCATCTAATCTCTTGATCGTGCGTCTTTCATTCTTCTGTCATACGATTCGATCGTATCTTCATGCCATCCCCTAACTGGCAGGAGCAGAATCTCACAATCTTTCGATTATGCAATCTCATGATCTGATCATGCCTGGTCCAGATGATCCAATCTTGCTTGTACCCTTGGTCTTTTCTTACTCTAAGGGCAACCTTTTTCAAGAATATTTTGCTAAGTCCTTCAGAGTTCACTATCATAATCCTTGAACTAGGGGCGTTCCCCTATGCGAATCAGTAATCATGGTCAGTACAATTGTTGAGTCCGGTCTTACATTTCAAGGTCAATGCCTAGTCCAGGCAAGATATCTTCTGCTTCTCTTTTTTATTTAGAGTTGTGAATCCTAAGAATGTTCAGGATAGGTCATCAGATGTAATAGCCATTTCTTTAAATAAAAATTTCAGTTCCAAAAGTTCATTGGTGTCTGTTTCTTAAGTGTGCTTCTGATCTTAAAATAAGACTCCCTCATCAAATGAGGACAAAATTGACGAAACTCCACTTGAGTCACAACGATTACTTGAACAAGAGGAGGAGCGCCAATCTCAGCCTTTCAAAGATGAAATTAAAGTGGTAAACACTGGCACTGAAACCTTGATCCAGTAAATGCCGATTGAAAATACATTACCCTCTGAAGAGTGTGAAGAATTGGTAAACCCATTTTGAGGATAAAAAGATGGTCCGGTAAGTGTTACCATTAATGCCAAGAGAAAGACCCAGATAGAAGGTTCAAGAAAGAATGAAGTGAATATCATATGCTATGCAAGGGGCATGGAGTGGAAACAACTTTCATATTACCAATCAATGACCTTGGTTCTCAAATTCATAACATGAAGCCATCAAATTCGAGATAAGAAGTTCAAGAGCAAGCATTGAAAAGTGATCATCAGATATCAAGAGTTACAAATCCATAGATGGAGGATGTCGAAGAACAAGTTTCGCTCTATGAAAGTCGAAGGCACGTATTAGAATCTTGAAAGAAGAAGATTTATTATCTCTTACCTGGAAATGCCGTCAAACTCCGTAAAAAAAAGAAAAAGAAAATAAAAAAATAAATAATCAGTACCAGAGGGACTCTAGTAAACTAGATCGACTCCCAATCTGAACATCGGAAGGCCTCATTTGGCCGAATAAATCCCAAAATCAGAACCCAACGTCAAAAGAATACTGGTTTGCAAACCCTTCGAGCCTAAATGAAATTTTCTTGAAAACCCATCAAACTAGGGGCATTCGCCCCGAACTACGCGAGACCTGATCCCTACACTGGGGTACGTAGGCAGCTCGGTTAAACTGAGTTCGGTCAATTCAAAAAAGAAAAGCAATTCAATCAATCCAAAAAAAAAAAAAGAAATTCAATCCTTTCAGAAAAAAAAAAGGGGACAAGTTCCTAAAGAAGAGAAGTCAATTATTCCAGAAAGAAAAAAAAAAAGAAAAATCAATAAACTTTCGAACAATTTATCTTCAAACTAGGGGCATTCGCCCTGAACTATACACGACCTGATTCCTACCTTGGGATATGTAGGCAACCTATTCACAGGTTCGGTCGAAATCTTTGTTGAACCTTAAGCCATTCTTTGAAAAGCCCTATCCTACCTATAAAGTCCTTCCGGTGTTCAGAACTAATGATCTAGGTCCCGAAACAAAAAAAAAATGATGATGAATAAAAAAAAATGGAGTTTGAAGATCTGCTAGACTGAAAACCTGAAAGGGCGGTTTAGGCAAAATTTAAGATCATTCCCCTGTTAAGTTGAAAACCCGAAAGGGCGGCTTAGGCAAAAGCTAAGGGGATAGCCTGCTGAATCGAAAACCTAGAAAGACGGTTCAGGCAAAAGTTAAGGCTACCACGGTCCGCCAAGTTAAAAACCCTGAAGAGGTGACTTGGTCACGGTAAGAGAATCATTATAAGAAGGCTACAGCCAGTATCAAGACTGAAGATCAACTGAAGTTCAAGCAAATTTATAAGAAGGTTACAGCCGGTATCAGGACTGAAGATCAATTGAAGTTCAAACAAATTCAAGTGACATCCTCAAAACTGGGGGCATTGGAGCTAAGCAATCCTAGGAGTTGTAATTAAATCATTGAGGCATTACTGTTTTAAGGAAAAAGTCCAGTGTTTACCAATTGAAAAAAATATTTCTTGAAAGGATAGACTTACCAAATAAAACGTTAACTAAGTCAGAAGCATTACTGTGTCTGTCAGTGTAGTTAATCAATCGTTGTTATTCTATGTTCACTCCTTTAGAGCTCCTCAATCCTTTGAGTAGTGCCTTTTATCTAAGTTTTCTATTTAAAAAGAGTCAATCGTCATCCATATGTCCAAATGATGCAACTGTCTCGGTGAAGGAGGCCCGGCCTCGTCAGCTCCCTGCGATTGTACCTGAAAAAGTTCGAGAATCTAGTCAAACAGCTATATTTCAAAGATGATCAACCCAGAAGAATTCAGAAGTAGAAACATCAGAAAGCCCAGCTTCCGTAAAAAGATCATACCCCAGGAAGGCATCTTAAGCTTGGAAGAGCCTCAGATGCAATGATGGTCGAGCCAATTTCTCAGAAAGATGAACCGTTAAAATTCAGAATTTCCTTCCAGTTAGTTAAATACTTTCCTGGTCAAGAAATGTTTATCTAAACACCTATCAAGAGGCAAGTCCCACTTTTCCATGATTATATCCAAGAGAGCCGTTGTTCTAGATTACCAATTTCAAGTGTCTTGTTCAAGGTTTCAGTCATCCAAATCCCCAAAGACAAGACCAGCAGTCTCTTTGAGAAAAATCTTGTTGAAGTTTCATAAAAGTGTTTCTAATCCATTCTTGTTAGTAATGGTTCTTCGGTTTGCCGTTTCATCATTCGTCAAAGTCCTAGTTTCCGATATCTTTGTCAGGCACGATCTATAACATCCTCGATTTTATTAAGTTCAAAAAAATCAAAAATTCATCAAATCCAATCCTATGTCAAATTCAAGTTCATGAAAAATCTCTAAATTCTTCGTTATTGAATTCATCAATCAAAGCTATCTTGTTTCTTTGAGCCTGTTTGTGAACGGTGCCTCTTTTCTCGAGTCCATTTGTAAATGGTCTCGTCTTCTCCTTGAACCCGTTTGTGAACGGTGTCTCATTTTTCTGAGTCCATTTACGGTCTCATGTCCTCCTTGAGCCCGTTTGTGGACGGTGCCTTATTTCTGAAAAATCAAAAATTCATCAAATCCAATCCTATGTCAAATTCAAGTTCATGAAAAAACTCTAAATTCTTCGTTGTTGAGTTCATCAATCAAAGCTATCTTGTTTCTTTGAGCCCGTTTGTGAACGGTGCCTCATTTCTCGAGTCCATTTGTAAATGGTCCTGTCTTCTCCTTAAGCCCGTTTGTGAACGGTACTTCATTTTCTGAGTCTATTTGTGAATGGTCTCATGTCCTCCTTGAGCCCGTTTGTGGACGCTGCCTTATTTCTGAAAAATCAAAAATTCATCAAATCCAATCCTACGTCAAATTCAAGTTTATGAAAAATCTCTAAATTCTTCGTGGTTGAAGCTATCTTGTTTCTTTGAGCCCATTTGTGAACGGTGCCTCATTTCTCGAGTCCATTTATGAATGGTCTCATGTTCTCCTAGAGCCCGTTTGTGAACGATGCCTCGTTTCTCGAGTCCATTTGTGAATGGTCTCGTCTTCTCCTTAAGCCCGTTTGTGAACGGTACCTCATTTTCTGAGTCTATTTGTGAATGGTCTCATGTTTTCCTTGAGCCCGTTTGTGAACGGTGCCTCGTTTCTCGAATCCATTTGTGAATGGTCTCGTCTTCTCCTTGAGCCCGTTGGTGAACGATACCTCATTTTCTGAGCCCATTTGTGAATGGTCTTTTTATTCTCCTTGAGCCCGTTTGTGAACGGTACCTCATTTTCTGAGTCTATTTGTGAATGGTCTCATGTTTTCCTTGAGCCCGTTTGTGAACGGTGCCTCGTTTCTCGAATCCATTTGTGAATGGTCTCGTCTTCTCCTTGAGCCCGTTGGTGAACGGTACCTCATTTTCTGAGCCCATTTGTGAATGGTCTTTTATTCTCCTTGAGCCCGTTTGTGAATGGTACCTCATTTTCTGAGTCCATTTGTGAATGGTCTCATGTTCTCCTTGAGCCCGTTTGTGAACGGTGCCTCGTTTCTCGAGTCCATTTGTGAATGGTCATGTGTTCTCTTTAAGCCCGTTTGTAAACGGTACCTCATTTTCGAGTCCATTTGTGAATGGTCTCGTCTTCTCCTTGAGCCCGTTTGTGAACGGTACCTCATTTTCTAAATCCATTTGTGAATGGTCTCTTATCCTCCTTGAGCCCGCTTGTGAAAGATGTCTCATTTTCTTTTAAAAAAAAAAAAAAAAAAAAAAAAAAAAAAAAAAAAAAAAACCGCTTGAGAACGATCTTTGTTCTTTCTGTTCGGAATCCATTCGAAAGTGGTATCTCATTCTCTCGTTGCCCGTTTGTGAACGGCACCGCATCAGGATTTCTTATTATGTTCTAATTCTAGGATTTCATTTAGGGCCTTGCATTAGGTAGTAAATGTTTGCGTCTAAGTTCCGTTTGTGTAGAGTCTTTTGTCGATTAAAGCTACGCAAAATGGCTCTGTCATTTTGACTTTGGTATTCGATGACTACGTCATCTCTACCAAAGAGGGGCATCTGTAGACACCCCATTTTGCTCTACCTTAATCGATAAAGAAATTAGGGTTTGTTTTCCGTCGGTTTTCCAATGTCTTTCTTTCCCGCATCCGTTTGTTACATTTCTAAATATTTTTGGTCGTTTCCGTCGTGTTTCGTATTTTCCCGCTAAATGTTGAGAAGGATTATTCAGAAAAATCTAAACCAGAGAGAATTGGGACCCGTTTGGTGGGCCCGCATTGGGTGCTTCGATTAAATTTGGATCGAGAAAGTTGGACCCATTTGGTGGGGCCGCATGATGCATTTTGATTAAATTTGGACTCGTTTGGTGGGCCCGCATTGAACATTTGTTTAAAATCGAATCAACCGAGGGCCCACATTGTGGGGCCCGCGTTGTGGGGCCTCAGTGGGGCCTCTTGTGAGGCCTCTTATGAAGAGCAATGATGGTAGCTCTCCACTAAGACAACATGATGGGCCCTCCACTAAGAGCAATAATGATGGACTCTCCACTAAGAAACATGATGGGCCCTCCACTAAGAGCAATAATGATGGACTCTCCACTAAGAAACATGATGGGCCCTCCACTAAGAACAATAATGATGGATTCTCAACTAAGAAACATGATGGGCCCTCCACTAAGAGCAATAATGATGGACTCTCCACTAAGAAACATGATGGGCCCTCCACTAAGAACAATAATGATGGATTCTCCACTAAGAGGGACAACATGATGAGCTCTCCACCAACATATCTCTCTCTCTCTCTTTCTCTCCCTATATATATCTCCCTTCCCATCCATAAGAAAAAAAAAAAAAAAAAGAAATTTATCTTCCATTATCTCTTTCTCTTCCATTATCTCTTCTAATCACTCCCTCCAATCCCTTTCCTCAATATATTCTTCCATCCCTCTCCCTAATATTCTTCTTCCATTATCTCTTCACTCCCTCAATCACTCCCTCTAAACACTCCAGAGAAAGCGAAAGACGGCGGAGCGGATCGGCGGCGGCAGGATTTTTTATATTTTTTTGGATTGGGCGGAGATCTTCACCACAGGTAGGTGCATTGTTCTCAAAATATTTCTGTATTTTTCCGAATTTTTCTGATTTTTTCCGCAAATTGTGTTTTAAAAATGGAAAACTCTTAAAAAAACATCTTTTGACGAATAAAAATTAAATTATATACCAAACAGATTCTAAAATTAATGACATTTCGTGGGAAAATAATATGTTACTGATTCATTTTACCATGAATTTGTAAAGATTTTTGGAGTTTATTTGGTATATTATTTAATATTTTCTTTGAAACTTATCAGATTTTAGGAGAATTTTTACTAACATCAGATCATCATTAAAATTCATAAAATTTTTACAGTAGTCTTATCTTCCATATTACTTGTTATTGTAAAATTTTCGTGTGATTTGGATCTGTTTTAATATGGGATGTAGTGTTAATTTATAATCTGGTCTGGAAATTGTAAAATCCGAAATTGGTAGTAAATAATTTCTAAAATTCATGAACATCTCACTGCATGCTATTTTGGTTCATATAGTATTTCTGTAGAAATTTCATATAATGTAGAGTTATATTTCTACTAGTTTATGTGTTAATTGTGCAATCTGGACATTTAATGGTTTAATCAAGATTAAATGTGAATTTAATGTAAAAATATGCAAAACTCATCCTGTAAGCTACATACATTTTCATCTTGCTGCTGTAGAAATTTCAAATCATTTCGAATTTATTTGCAACAATTTCACTTGTAAAACCGCTCATATGCTTAAAATTGATAAAATCCATGGAAAATTCGAAATTAATTGAAGATCATATAAAAATTCCTAAAGAACTTTAAAATTCTGTCACATGTTCACTCCTTAATCCATTGAAACAGAAATTTTAGGATCTTTAGATTTTCCTGGAAAAATGGCCAGTGCATCCATAATCGTATCCCAATTGCAACTTGATCTTTGACAATTTGAATATTTAAGTTATAGCATGTTGTTGGCTCCGAGGTTAGTGTCCACGGAAATCCTGAGATTCTGCCAGGCAATAAGATGCTATAACCTAAGTATTAAATTGCACAAGGAAAGAGCGCACGATTCCCTCCTTTGGATGCCATTCAAGGCCGAAATTGGTGAACCCTAGAACCATTGGTAATCCTTAAATGTCTAGAAACTGAAAATCTTCGAAATCTGAAACTCATTAACCTCGAGAACTTAAATCGATTTATCTTGTGTTTTTCGGAACCATTGGATTATGGTTTCCAATCTAAGAACCATTAGAGCCCAATTTAGGAACACTGGTGTCGTGCCGTGTCCTAGGTTTTAGGGAGTCCTAGAGTTAGGAGTCCAGCCTCATCACGGACGCTTGCTATGAATAGCAACCGTACCATAGGTCTAGTTACACTAGTCACCCGATCTTTCCCTAGGACAAGCCTAGTAAACTAGGATGTAGGCAAAACCTGCATTAGTCTAAGGGACAACTTGCATTCAGATAAGAATCATATAGCATCTTAGATGAAATCCTAAGATAATAAAATCCTCAACTTGAATTAAATAATTCCTCTTAAAACTGTTGAAACAGTCAAATCCGTCTAAGTCGGTGTCCTAGTTGAGTTAGGCATATGTAGCTTAGCTTAGGTGCACCGAACTACGTCGACTCTGATCCCAGTGAGGCTTGGGTACGTAGGCAGCTTGGATGTCTGACGGCATACCACCCGCGAGTCGGCACCACAACAAATTGTGGTGTTTTGTATATTAATTTTATTGTAAATACTTAATCAAATCAGTTAGGGTTTTCCATGAAATTAGAATTCTAGGAGAACTTTCACTTAGAATGAATCCAGACAAATTAATAAATCAAGATACACATCTAGGATTCACATTGAAATTAGATTCTAGGATGCATGTCACTTAGTTCGCACATTAACATAGAGTTGAATGAGCCATTTAAAATAAATTTAAAAGAGTTAGCTTTTGGAATCGAAGACCGATTATCGGGCAAGAATGGTGCATGTGGTGGATAACTCCCCATACCTTCCATTCTCGTAACCAGGTAGCGAGTCTAGATTTCTGGTTAATTATGGGTCCTAGATCCCACATCTAGGTGGCGACTCTGTCAATCTCTTTCGTGTGGAATTCGGATTGCCTTAGTGATCCCAAGTTCACAGGAAAGACGAATTCAAATCAACAAATAAAATGCACACGCCAATCGCGTGGGAACGAGAGACCAAGAGAGAGCGCGCGGCGGCTCGCGCCCCACGCCCCTCTCGCGGGATCGTGTCCCACAGTAACTCTTAAGGGCTGGCTTCTGACTAAGGTTCTGGGTGTCCGGCGTTCTCCATTCCAACGAGAACGGCCAGTGGGAGCCCGGCTCGGTGTCCCTAGCGTAGAAAAACCTGTTCTTCCATGTGTGAATGGAAGTAGGTATGCCAGTAATCATTTTCACTTCGGACCGTTGGCTGATGTAGATCCAGCCGCCCTCTTTGTGCCTCTTCAGGTGCGCACACATCCTGAAGACGGGCACGGTGGGGTTCCTACGAAGACGAACTCCCAAAAAATAAAGGAAGCCGACCAGCGTCCTCCAAGAGTTCGGCACGACCTGTGTAACCGCCAGCCCGTAGTACCTCAGGACATCGACAAAAAACGGATGCAAGGGAAGCCTGAGCCCGGCCCGGAAGGCTTCTTCGTATAGGCAGAGATCTGCACTATCGTTGCTGGCCTGGTCCCCTTCAACTGCCGCCCTCAAAGTGTACCGATCAGGGATACAGTATTTGTCCCTGACGGCCTGAAGTTTGCCCGGCCCCAGACGGTTCACCTCGCGCAGGGCCCCAATGTTGTACTGCGGATTGGCCTCCATCCGTGCCTCCGCTATCACCTAGACGGGCGCGCGCGGCAAGCGAGGAACTATCGCCTCAACGTCTTCTTCGTCGCTGCTGGTTTCTACCCGGCGCGGTCCGTCCCCACGGACCGGGATTGTGTCTAAGTCCACAATCACTTCCTCTCCGCTCTCCTCGTCTACAATTATTACTATCTCTTCGTCCTCAACACCGGCCTCCTTAGGCGAGGCCGGCCTCGTCCTCTCCGACGCCCCGGACCCCGTAATACTTGTCGAACCGGACTCCTTTGAGCCAGAGTCCGACTCGGAACTAGTGCTAGACATTAAAAGGGAAGAAAAGAAAAGCTAAAAGAAATTACCGAACTGAAGTGTTGACCGAAGATCTCCGGGCTCACTGATCCGAAGCGGGCAGAAATTTGACTAACCGAGCAGCAGAGGAGGAGAGCAAAATGTGAAAAGTGAAAAATGAGGAGTAAAAACTCCGGTATATATAGGCTGGGAAGAGTGGGAAAAATCCCGCCCTTTTCCCACCAGCCGGAGTGCGCCACGTCACCTACCGCATTAAATGCGCCGCTCGCATTAAATGCGCCGTCCACATTAAATGCGAGGTACAAGTTCCAAAGTGATCAGACGCGTTCGCTAGGCGACAAAATTCTGCCCGGCAGAGCTGCCCAGAAGGCTTAGCCGGACAGGATATGACGCGTTCGCTAGAAGACAAAATTCTGCCCGGCCTGGCCGTCCACCGCCTTAGCCGGACAGGATATGGCGCAATCGCTAGACGCCAAAAGACCTGCCCGGCCTGGCCGTCCAGCGCCTTAGCCGGACAGGATATGGCGCAATCGCTAAACGCCAAAAGACCTGCCCGGCCTGGCCGTCCAGCGCCTTAGCCGGACAGGATATGGCGCAATCGCTAAACGCCAAAAGACCTGCCCGGCCTGGCCGTCCAACGCCTTAGCCGGACAGGATATGGCGCAATCGCTAAACGCCAAAAGATCTGCCCGGCCTGGCCGTCCAGCGCCTTAGCCGGACAGGATATGGCGCAATCACTAGGCGACAGAGGATCTGCCCGGCCTAGCCGCCCCGCCCAGGAGATCTGCCCGGCCATGACGCCCAGAAGGTTTGGCCGGCCAGACTTCTGCTTCAAATTTTGACCGGACTGGATCGCCCAGAGGCTCCTGTCCGGCCGTGCTCATACAGGCCAAGCTTCAAGGCCGGACTAGGCCGCCCAGAGGCCCCTGTCCAGCCGCAGCTTCTTCTGGCCCCGTCTGAGGCCGGCCTCAGCTGCCCAGAGGTCTTAAGGCCGGCCGAATTCTGTTTTAACCCTCTATTTGCTTCCCCTAGCCGCTGTCACGACTCGGAGAACCAGGGGGCAACTGATGGGGTCCAAAATCTGCAACCAATCGGCTGTTGAGACGTGGCCCTCACAGGGACCACTGCAAAGCCAACACCTGTCCCTGCTAGGTATGACACCTGGACCAATCGGGGACTTCCACCTGCCCCTCCTAGGTATGCGACCTGGTCCATACAGGGGCCACCACCTGTCCTGGACAGGTGGCTCAGAACCACTATAAATAGCCTTCACTTGTGCTAAGGTGAGGGATCTGAGACCAAAAACCCTAAGCTTTTTGCTCTGACATTGCTCTGCACTCCTGCTCATACTGACTTGAGTGTCGAAGCGCCCGTCCGGAGCACCACTCCGGGTTGGTCTTCTGACCCTTTGCATCCTTGTCTGTGCTTGTGCAACGCAGGACTCCACTAGCCCTTCAGCTGTGGCTTGTCAGATCAGCCCTTCCGGCCCTACCATAACCTATTACCAATTTTAGACCTAACAATATATATGGGATTTGCTAAGTAATTTCGCCGAAAGGCATATCACGGCTACTTTTGCATGAGAGAACAGTCAGCCCATTTTTATGCACAAAGCCATTTTACGGCTCCTCTTTTTAAAGAGATAAGAACTGCCTCATTGTTGAATAAGTTAATTAATAGGAGGGAACACTTCTCCCCTAGAAAAGAGAAAAGAAGGGCTGAAAAATTGCTTTTTGCGAAATTGCCTAGACACTCTCTTTCTCTCTAAATATATATTACGTGAGATTTTACTAATAAGGAAGGGCCACATTCGAGACAGTCATGGGGACAAATAAACAAGAAAGGAGTAAAACACTACAAGAACAACAGTTTTCGCAGAGATTAAAAATCGAAGGTCTCTAACATCGATCTGGTCACTCTAGCACAAGCTAGCAAGACATTCCGCCTCTCTATTCGCCGACCTCCTGATGTGTCCATGATCTCATTTATGAACTCTAAAAAACTTCAAGGTTGGGAAGATCATCCGTCCAGCCATCTGATAACATGGAGGAATCTCCTCCCTCTACTATGAAGTTTTCCATATATCTACCCACCATCAATCAAATGTCCTGAAGGATCATCCTCAATTCTGCCCACTTGAATCCTTGATTCCAATTGGCTAGAAATTCCCACTTTAATAAGTCCATTTTGGTCCACAAGGATGCCTCCAATACCCGTCAGCTTGGATTCCCAAAGCTAGAACCATCAATGTTTAACTTCAACCGCCCAGGATCAGGGTCAGGGAAATCCATCTTGGGGGCGACGATCTCCTCATGGTCCGTACTTGGCAAATCTTCTTCCAACAGTGTCCAATGTCTGTAGTTGAATACAAGTTGAAAGTATGAAGAACTTTAGTCCAGGAAATAACTAGAGATATAAACTTTTAATTACATTAATTCTTAAAAGTGCGAGTATTCGTCTCTTTCCATAGAACCCAGATAGAGGCCAACAAGATGAGCTTCTATGAAATCGCCCTTGTTGGGCCACAATGCAAAATACCAATTATATAGAAACTCAAAATGTAAGCAGGGAAAATTAGGACATCCAGAACAAGTCCATTACTATGGTCCAACCACTTGAGCATACTTGCAATGGAGAGGCATGTGGTGCACTAATTTGCCCGCACCCCCACACAAAGGGCACAATGATCAACAATAGTCTAGATCTTATTCTAGAAAGATTTCCACACGAGCAATCAAACTCTAGGTAGTGCTACACACGTATATATAGGAATGTTAAGGCAATTCGCAGGAAACCATTTCACGACTGCTCTCTTTTAGGAGAGAAGTGCTTGCCTCTCTCTCTCTCTCTCTCTATGGTGTGAATTTGTTAGATAACCAAAAACATGACTGAGACCGTCATGGGAAGTTCAACACAAAATTATACATGACAAACACAATATAGCTCAAGGTGGTAAAAAGTCTAGAAATTACAATGTCGTTCTATTCACTCTCACTCGAGCAAGCTGGTCTACCTCTCCATTTGCAAATCTTCTGACATGATGGAATCGGACTATGCACTCCCACTCGAGCAAGCTGGTCTACCTCTCCATTTGCAAATCTCCTGACATGATGGAATTGGACCATGCGACCCCCAACTCGATCAAGGATCTCATCTATCGACTCTGGAAATCTCCAGGAGTGAGGAGATCTCCCATCTAACCATCTAATGACATTGAAGGAATCTCTCTCCACTATAAGATTAGTCAATTCTCCCGCTGCAGTCAAATGAATATTCCATGAAGAATCGCTTTGACTTCTGCCACGGTTGAATCCTTTGATTTCTGCCTCGGTTGAATCCTTTATTACTATCATCCCTAAGAGAAGAGCTTGCTTGATTTGTCTTATTCATTTAATTCATATAGGTGGCACTTCTCTCATGGAAAAGAGGGGCCTTGCTTTTCCAAAATCGCTTAGAGAGACAGGGTTAATTAATTATCATCATCTTATGAAGAAAATTTTCAAGGTAAAGCCTATGTACATGAGGCCCAACAAATGAATGGCTTAAAATCATCCAAACATAAATATGATCCCAGCAGGCCATAGGAGACAGACTTCTTTCTTTATCTTTCTCTATCTGAAGCAAAGCGCATTTGTCGCCGTTCTTCTGCAACTGTCGGTTGTGATCTCTGCCAGCTGATCCTCAACCCCCCAACACAACACCTCTAAGGACTCATCAAACTAAAAACCTTACTCACAAATGCATGTGCATTTTATCCAGCAATGTTGTTTGTTAGGGGCTATTGATAGTGCCCTTCACAAGGGATTGTCTGGTGGTCCCTTAGGCTTGAGATTGACACTCCCAAACATCAAATAGTTGCTTTCTGAAGGTAGTTATAAGCATGGTGACTTACAGTCAGAAATGCTCCTCTCCAATGCATTTCTAGGCTTCCAAGAGATTTTATCCACAAACCCCATGTGGGTGGTGGACCAAACATGATCCTAGTTGGGTAGCATGTTAGAGATGTTTGGTCATGAATCAACAACACTACAATACAGTTTCATATCTATGTTGCTTTCTTGTTAATGGTATGTTCAGAGAAGTTGAATCTTCCTTTTCTTTCATTTTTTCCATTCAATGTGGGTAGAAAAATGATTGCTTTGGTTTCTACATCTCTCTAAAGAGTCTCAGGTTAATTGTAAGACATGCCAAGAATTATAGGACTTTTCTGTGCTATTAAGTACTTGAAAAGTATTCACAACTCTAGAGCTGTAAGGTTTATAATTCAAACTTGCTTGTTAGGATTTAGCAATTTGGTTTTGGGCTTTTTGAGATTTACGAACAACTCGACTTGGAGTTGATGTACTGAGCTCGAGTTGACTTGGAACTTGGTTAAGGGCTTGATTGATTTTTGTTAATTTAAAAGTATAAAAAGATTAAAAAGCGCCATCTCCACCAGCTTAAGCTTCCGGAGTAATTGGTTGTTTCACATGGTATGGGAGCAAAGGTCCTAGGTTGAAAACTCCTTGATATTAAATATTCACATGCAATGGCTTACCCAAAAGAGGGGCCACATGTGCCACATGTAGGCCAACACTAAAAGAGGGGCCACATGTGAGGGGGAGTGTTAAAGTATAAAAAGATTAAATAACGCCATCTCCGAGCGCTTAAGCTTTTGGAGTAATTCGTTGTTTCACAGTTAATACTAAATAGGGTACAGAGTAATGCATTAAATTGTGATCTAGCTTAAAGCCATGTTATCCCTGTCGTCTAACCAGAGACATAATTGCGAGATGTTTCCCACGTTGTCAAACAAGTTTATAAAACACGAGCTCTTGACATCGTTAAAATACAAAAATACCCCTAAATGTAACTCCTTAAAATTTATTTTCTGCAAAAATAAAGTCTAAAGCTTTCATTTATTACAGAGATGTGATGGTCAATTTAAAATACCAAAATACTCTTAAATGTAACTCCTTAGAAATTTATTTTCAACAAAATCAGGTCTAATTAATAAACAGTGTTTTTATTAAGAAGCTTGCATATATTAGAAAGATGTTATGGCCAATTTAAAATACCAAAATCCTTTGAACATGCTTTTCTACAAAAAACCACGTCTTTAAGTAATAAACCTTGTTTTTATTAAGAAGAAAGATGTGATGGTCAATGACAGACCTTTGTAAGTATAGGTTGTATATAGGCCGTACATCCTTAGACACAGATTTTATATTTGGGATCCATCTTTTTAAAAATTACTTCCATCTTTCTACAAAATCTTTGCTTATTCTGTCATTGCATGAATAGTAATGTAACTATTCACCTAAAAGTTTCACATGGCATCAAAGTGTGCGTGATATTACCCCACATATCGGCTGTTGTCTTCTTTACCTATTACTCAGCCAATCCTCCCTTTGATGTTGAGGTTGCACTATTGCTTACTGTTTAGGGTTAATATACATTTGAATCCAGTCATATTACCCAAAAGTGCGAAACAAACTTTGTTTTCAAATGGCATTCATTCCCGTGTCATGTTGAAAACGGTAGAGGAGTTCTAATTCCTCGTCATTTCGATCACAAGTCCTATGCTCATCTTCAATTCAAAGTCACTAGGAGATCTTCTAAAGATTACTCCTCTTTCTTATGCTTAAAAGCCTTTTCAAATATCTTCCATGAAAGTAGAACCTTATCAATGATTGCAGTTGAATGGAAATATAGTCATCCATTTGTATACCTTGAACTAAGATTTCATTCAATAGAAGTTGGAGCTCGTGAACTTGCCCAGGCCTAATTTTCCATGCATCCATCATCTCTTATCTATGATAATTTCAAACTACATACTTTTTCACTCCTGCATCTTCGGTCTTGCATTCGCACATTTCTTTGGCGATTTTCATTTCACAAAAAACGTTGTATAACAAGTTCATCATGGAACAAAGTATATGACCACATTACAGAAATTCATCACTTACCTACTTGGGTTTAAGAAACAATTGAGTGGATTCATGTTCTTCAGGAGATGATTGAGATGTGTTCAAGACTCACGTACATTGACTTTAGCGCTAACAACCAAAAGAACAGTAGTTGTTGCCCACTCTTGAAGTTCAACCCATCAAACTTCTCGAGGAGTGTATAATCTTTGCCATTGAACCAATCAATAATACATCTTAAGATTGTTGGGTAATTTGGGGTTTATAGATCAATTCAAAGTGATAAATCAAGTAACTAATTAGAAGAATACGAAATTACTGTTGATAATATTGTATCTAAGTTGCAGATCCATTAACGGAATTCAAACCAAATATGATAAAAATGAAAGGATGTTGGAATATTAGATAATGGATCTGATCTATGGTTTATTCGAACCCAAAAAATCTGCAACTTGAAATGAAAAAACTCTTTCTGTTTGGAAATCAGAAATAAAATAGAACTTATCTGTTTGGTTGAAAACCCTTTGGAAATCGGATTGAAAAGGATAAGGCTGAGTCGTGCCACTGGTCACTCTCCTTAAGAATCGTATCCGTCCCCTACTGGTGCAACCGGGATTTTGGAACCAACGCTCCAAGATAAAACAGCCGAAATTTGCCCCTGTTCACGTGCACTCGCTGGCTGGTCCACCCAGAATCACCAACGGAACTGTGCTCAGAATGAATGGAACGAAGGAGGAAGAAGAACAGAATAGAAAGCCTTGAGTTATAAATTTTAGAATCTGCAAAAACGTCTGTGTAATTTCTATGTCCAAAACAATCTGTCCCGTCCCCTTTTATAGACCTGAAAATGTTTGTTGGGGAGAGCCACCATTAAAACATACCCTTAAAGGCCAGTAACATTTTTCTCCCAACAGTCATTTTTGTGACCGTTGAGATTTTAAACGGTTCTTTGCAATTAAGTGGTGTGTCCATATCAAAACCAAAGGGTAAAAATCAAAACGGTTTTTTGCAATAAAAATAACCTTTTCATTTAAACCCAAACCCAAACCCGGACCACGGGCCATGGCCCGACGAGCCGAGGCGCGCGCGCATGTGTGTGTTTTTTACACATGGGCTTGTGCTCTTCTAAAAGCCCAAGACCCAACAAATTCTAAAGCCCCTTGAAGGCTCAAGCCTTTCTCCAACTCTCCATCTTATATGGATGAGAAAATTTCTCTCAAGCTCTTATGTGGAACTATTTATTTTGCCTTGGTTTAGAGAGCACAACATTCACACACACATCAAGGTCTTGGGTTCAAGTCCCCATTCATGCAATTGATTCTAGTTTTTTAAAGAAAGAGGGGGAGAACTTTAATTTGAATCTTCCCTCCAAATTTTAAACACAAAGCAAAAGCATCTTTGACTTTTCTATTTAAAATATTTGAAATTGTCCAACAATCCCCCACAAGATTCAAAATACAGTTACAGTTTTAAAAACAGAAGTATCTGAGCACATTAGAATAATAGAGCGGGTTCATACCGGTGTCTTTTGGACTTCAACCGATATTTAGGACAAACAGATTACGTTACCGAGTACGGATAGAGTTAGACTCCTTCAACCTTTCCTCGTAGGTGTAACCGACTAACCTGTCTCCCACACCCTACCATCGATTCCTTGGTGATTCAATCACAGTTTTGGAACATTTTGGCCTTGTTCCCCTCTTGGTTCTCATGAATGTTCTAGAGAATTACTCGTTAAATTCTCATAGGAGGCGGCCTTACTTCCACATTCACTTAGGTAAGTCATCAAGTATGCACTGCAACATACCACCCAATATAGGTTATGAATTTATTAAGAGCTTATAACTCATCCTTTCTCATTTGCAGTGAACACTATCTTCCAACATTTTGCATCTAGGAGTAGGGGGTGATAGTGTTAACAAACCATCCGGTGACTTGTTAGTACCCATTGAACCAAATTCCAGGGATCTCCTTTCACATTGGTTGGGTGTCCATCACTAATGGTTCATGCCACGAGCTTTAACCCCATTCCTTGCGATGCCTCATAAACCGGCTTTGTCAGAGGATCTGCCAGATTCCTCTCCGACCTTACAAAGTCGAGTGCTATTGTTTCCTCACTCAAGTATTGCTTTACCAAATTATGCCTCAGGCGAATATGCCTTCTTTTGCCATTATAGGTCTTATTTTTTGCATTGGCGAAAGCAGCTTGGCAGTCACAGTGTAGAAACACCGAGGGAACTGGCCTTGGCCAAAAAGGCACATCTGCCATAAAATTCCTGAGCCATTCGGCTTCAGCTCCTGCTAGGGCTAAGGCTATAAATTCTGCTTCCATAATGAAACTTGTACTACATGTTTGTTTAACCGATTTCTAAGAAATTGCACCACCACCAAGGGTGAATACATATCCACTGGTAGACACTGAATCTCTTGAATCAGAGACCAATTCGCATAACTATAGCCTTCTAAGACAGCAGGAAACCCCATAAAATGCAGTCCAAAGTTCATTGTACATTTTAAGTACCTCAACAACCTAGTCAAAGCCTGCCAGTGTTCATGTCCTGGTCTGGTCTATGTGTGTGTTGACTGAGTTTTCCAACTGCTAGTGCAATGTCAGGTCTAGTACAGTTCATTAAATATGACACTGAACCTATAATACTTGAGTATTCCTTTTAGGATACCAACTCACCTTTATTTTTCTTTAGGTGAACCTGACAATCTAAATGTGTCTTTGCAGGTGAACTATCGTATTGTCCAAACTTCCTAAGAATGTTCTCTACATAGTGAGACTGCGACAATATTATTTCATTTTCTTTTCTAATGATTTTCATTCCTAGAATTACATCAGCTTCACCTATATCTTTGGTTTCAAAGTTTGACATTAAAAATCTCTTAGTAGATTAAACTATGTCCAAACTAGTACCCATAATCAGTATATCATCTACATATACACACAAAATTACACCTTCATCACCATTAAACTTACTATAAACACATTTATCAGATTCATTTATCTTATAGCCATTTGTAATTAAGACACTATCAAATTTGTCATTCCACTGTTTAGGTGCTTGTTTCAAGCCATACAGTGACTTAATTAATTTACAAACTTTGTTTTCATGTCCAGTTACAATGAATCATTCAGGTTGTTTAATGTAGATTTCTTCATCTAAATCTCCATTTAAGAAAGCTGTTTTTACATCCATTTGATGTATTACCAATTTATGAATAGAAGCTATAGCTAATAATATCCTAATGGTGGACAACCTAGCAACAGGAGAATAAGTATCAAAGTAGTCTATCTTCTTCTTCTGTCTAAAGCCTTTAGCTACTAGCCTTGCTTTAAACTTATCAATTGTCCCATCAGGTCTTAGCTTCTTTTTAAATATCCACTTGCTATCTAGTGCTTTAGTTCCAGGAGGAAGGTCCACTAGTTCCCAAGTGTGATTTTCTATTATGGAGTCTAGTTCACTTTTTATAGCTTCTTTCCAGAATACAGCATCTGGAGAAGTTACAGCTTCAGTATAAATTACAGGATCTTTATCTATTAGATAGGTGAACATCCCATCTCCTAGATTTGTTTCTTTCCTTTGTCTTTTACTTCTTATGAGTTCTTGAAACTCAGGGTCCAATTCCTTTTCAGTTTCAGTTTGATTTCTTGAAACATTACTAGGTTCTTTAGGAATTTCTTTCTTCATAGGGAAGTGATGTTCAAAGAACTCAACATCCCTAGATTCAATTATAGTGTTATATTCTAGGATATTTTCAACTGATTTCAAAACCAGAAATCTATAGGCAGTACTATTTTGAGCATATCCTATGAATACACAGTCACAAGTTTTAGGTCCTAGTTTTCTTTTCTTAGGTTCAGTTATTCCAACCTTAACCAAGCAACCCCAAACTCTTAAGTGAGATAAACTAGGCATCTTGTTATGCCATAAATCATATGGTATTTGACTCTTCTTCTTTGGAGGTATCCTGTTTTATATATAACACGCCTACAGAAGTGCTTCCCCCCACAAGTTTAAGGGTAAACCAGAACTTATTAACATAGCATTGAACATATACTTTAAGGTTCTGTTCATCCGTTCTGCTATACCATTTGATTCAGGTTGGTATGGGGCTGTGGTTTCATGGATAATACCATTATCATCACAGAACTTAGTTATAGAGTATTATGTTCCTCTATCTGTTCTAAGTCTTTTAATTCTTTTATCTAACTGATTTTCCACTTCATTTTTATATTTGATAAAGGCTTCTTCAGCCTCATCTTTAGATCTAAGAAGGTATACTTTAGTGAACCTAGAGTAGTCATCTATAAAGATTACATAGTACCTTTTACCTCCTCTAGATTCATGATTTCTAAAGTCAGCTAGATCACTATGAATTAGCTCTAATAATTCAGTTTTTCTTTCAACACTAAAGTGAGGTTTCTTAGTGAATTTTGCTTCAACACAAATTTCACATTTTTCTTTACTAGGTTCAATCTTTTCATTTATTAAACCTAAGTTGCAAAGTCTTTTAATATAAGGTGCACTTCTATGACCTAGTTTACCATGCCATATATCAAAAGATTCAACTATGTAAGCAGAAGAAGATGGTTTTTCATTCATAATTTCAAGTACATTCAGTACAAACAAACCATTGGCATTATAGCCCTTTCCTACAAATACATTACTTTTACTAAGGATCGCCTTGTCTGCTTCAAAAGTGAGCTTCAATCCATTTTTGTTGATGAGCGTGCCAGACACCAGGTTCCGCCGTATATCCGGCACATACAGCACTTCTTGCAATGCAAGTATCTTTCTTGAAGTTAACTTCAGAAGGACCTTGCCTTTGCTCATGACTTTCGAGGTCTGTGAGTTGCCCATATAGACCTGATCTCCTCCATCAATTGTAGTGAAGTTGTTGAAGGAACTTCGGTCTCCACATATGTGCTTGGTAGCACCTGTATCCAGCACCCACTCTTTTGGATTTTCCACCAAGTTCACCTTAGTCACAACTGCTGCAATCATATCTGCCTCGGTTAGATTAACCTTAGCACTGGATGAACCAGTCTTTCAGTGTCGACAATCCTTCTTGTAGTGTCCGGGTTTCCCACATTCAAAACAGACTCATTTCTTCTTAGGTCCAGATTTCTTGAAGTTCTTATCCTTCTTCGGTTTCAGATTCTTAGATCCATCATTCTTGCTTTCAACAATGTTTGCCTTAGAGGTGTACTCTTTGGCCTTTAGTTGCTTATCCTTAAGTCTGTTTTTCTCTTTAATTTTAACCCGAACAACCACTTGGTCTAAGGTCCATTCCTTTGTCTTGTGTTTCATTCCGATTTTAAAATCCTTCCAAGACAGAGGCAATTTCTCAATAAGAGAACCAGCCACGAATGTATCAGGTAATTTCATACCTTCCTTAGCTAATTCACCAATAATAAACTGATACTCATCTATTTGGGCAGAAAATAGGTTTCCCATCTTCCATAGTAAAGTCTAAAAAATTTCCTATCACATATTTTCTATTTCCAGCCCCTCTAGTATAAAAGAGTAGTTATAAATACAGTACATGGGCTGTCCCAAGTAAAAAAAAGGGTGAGTATTTGCTATAATTTTTCGTTCAAATGATGGCTTTTATTATTTTATCTGTCACTCCCTTGAAAAAAGAAAAACAAAAAAACAAAAGCTATAAGGAATGTTAGGAAAAGGCGTAGCCCCATAAATCCAGGCATTGTGTAACTATGACTTGAACTAACATTATGGTTTCAAGCCCCATATATAAATGTATATATATTGTTGAGGAAAAGGATTGTACCCTCGAGCGTACCAAGCTTATTGTACGCTCGAGTGCCCAATCACATGGGTCCCACATTTTTTGTGGTGATCCAAAGCATTCATTTGCAAGGCCCTATCATAGATAGGGTGTGTACAAAAAATCAGCTCCATTGAATCATCCTAACCCCTCCAAAAGTGGAGGGCAAAAATGGGCAAATTTGTGGACAAACAATGTCTGTCCATTTTGACCTCCACAAATGGATGAGTTAGGATGATCCTATGGAGCTGATTTTTGGTACACACCTGATCTATGTAAGGGCCTTTCAAATGAATGCTTTGGATCATCCTAACAAAGTGGGCCCACATGTGATTGGGCACTCGAGCGTACCATAAGCTTGGTACACTCAAGCGTACAATCCTTTTCCTCTATATTGTTTCTTACATTATTTTTTTTTACAAGCAGCTCTTCCATTCATGCCAAGAAACGTGACATACCATAAAAGGAAAGATGCTCTCTGAAACAATGGTATGGTGCACCACTCTATCTCTCCATCTTACTTTCTTTTACTTCATTTCTAACTGCCCTTCTCTTTCATTAGCCCGACCCACACATAAAGGCATGTTCTCAAATATCATCTCGTTTGATGACTCCCTGATAGACACGGGAAATACCCTATATGCACCCTCTCTACAGCATGACTACTTTCGGCAAACCCGCCGGTCATTGGTCGGACGGCCGCCTTGTCCTCGACTTCCTCACCGAAGAATTGTGATTTCCCCTTCTTCCTGCGTATTGTAACACATGTGCTGATTATGGCCAGGATTCTCACAAAGAGCCCAACATATCCCTACCAAATTAGATGATTATGTAATTCGCAAGCATTGAGCATTTAGATCTCTTAGGCTTAGTGATTGTCGCTCATCTGTGTTGAGCCTTGGTTCTCCCTCTCTCGCATGTTCCAAGTTAGGATGGTTTTGTGGCTATATTGTATCATCTTTTTCTTTATTTAACTAACAAACCGGTAGGGCTCCCCGCCAAATACGAGCTTACCCATAAAAAAAAACACAAGTGGCGTCTTCTCTTATGGTGTTAATTTTGCAGTTCCCTGATCAATGGCGATTGATTCTGAATTATACACCAAGTACAATTTAAAGAATCCTTATATAGCCTCCTGGTAAAAGAGTGGCTCATCCTTAGAATTTAAAGAATCCTCATATCAGATCTAGAAAGATCTGACCGTTGGATTAATAGAGTGGCAGGTTGGGCATCTTAAGAGTTAATTTTTAGTTATTTTAGAAAGCTATTTGAAAGGGATTTGCTAGCGTCCATCGCACAAGGCATTTTGCGGATGGGCTGTTGCATGTGACAACAGCCACGCAGGCTCACTTTTTAGCATAATTTGTCTTCATTGTAAGCTTGTGTTGCTGATGTCACATGCAACAGCCCATCTACGAAATGCCTTGGGCGATGGTCGCTAGAAAATCCCTTTTTGAAATTGTATGAAAAGAACCCAATCTTAGGTGCCTTCGCGACTGTTACATGGAGTTTGCAGAAGAAAAAAAGCATATATTTAGGCTCCGTTTCTTTCGACGTAAAAATGGAAGTAACATTTGTTTTAAACATAAAACAAATGTTACGTCGAAGAGAAACGGATCAACATAAAACAGATTTTACTTTCATGTTTACGTCGAAAGAAACAGAGCCTTAAGGAAATTCTTTTAAGGAAAAAATTTCTTTTCACAATTTAGAGGAAAATAATATGATTATGGTTAATTTAGAGGGATATATCATCATAAAATAAAGCTCTCTCTAGGTAAAAATGGAATAGATCCAAACAAGGCCTTGTGGGGCAACTTGTTAATGATAAAAACATCCATCTACGAGGCATCAAACTCTCACTATGGATATGCTAAGCCCTATAGCTATCTTCCAGAGGATCCTAGCCCCCATTTAGGGTTGTAAATGGATATTCGAAAATTCGATAACCGTCCGCATCCGAATCCGTTTAAAGTGAATATTATCTGAATCTGTTTCAAGCAAATATTATCTGAATCCGTTTATGAGATATCCAGCTCTTAGCAGATGCAAATCTGGTAAATGGTATATCCGATCCGTTTAACATCCGAATCCGAGAAGTACATCCTTTTTATTTATTATTAATAATAGCATTAATATTTATTTTTAGTAATGACACACTATCTTTTGTTTCTAAAAGAACAATGAATTTTCTTTTTAGAGAAAAAAAACAAAAATAAAAAGTGGTTTGGGTGGGAAATAGAGTAATCTCTCATTTTAAGGGCATTCTTGGAGTTTGACATGGCTTCTTTATGAAGCAACAAATGTGGGCTGTAGGATGAAAGAGACAAATGGATGATGGTGATTGAAAAAAGATGGCATAGCTTCTAGAGAATTCTAAAGCAAATAGGTCATCTAGGTCATTGATGGTAAATGGACGGCTCATATCAATTTTCCAACTTAGGGTTTTATAAAAATCCAAAATGCAATTAAAAGACAGGACTTCTAAGGTTTGCATGGAGAAGAAGAGAGAGGAGAAAGGAGGAGGCCAAGACATCATCTCTGGCATTCCTTGGTGCCCCCACCCACACCAAAATCCACCGCCGGCCATCTCCACCTTCTCACGGCCACCTCCATCACCGCCAGTCACCTCCATCTCTAACCCAATCTCCATCTCCATCTCCATCTCCATCCCCATCCCCATTTCTCTTCATCTTCCACCATCAGCACTCCCACTTCCCCTGTTCAAAATAGCCCAAACACATTCCATCATATACACAAAAAAGAAAAAGAAGAAGAAAAAACCCAAAGACCACTACCAGTAGCATCATCCCATCCCCACCGCCCCTCTCTCTTTCCCTGCCTTTGTTTTAAAAGGAAGAAGAGGATCTCATATATTTTAGGGTTTGAGAGTTAATTTTGAGAAGAGAAGGTAGAGGTCTAGTTTTAGGGTTTGAAAAATTCATTCGAGTAAGAAAGAGAAGAAAGATAAAGTGCTGCAGTAAAATGTTCGAATTTACCGGATAATCGGATACGGATGATATCTGAATTCGAACAATATCCGTCATAATCGAATTTGGTAATAGATATTAAATATTTGAATTCGAATCCGAATCCGAATTCGGATAGTGTATACTATAATCGAATTCAGATATAGCCATATCCGATTCGAATTCGATCTGTTTACACCCCTACCCCCATTTCATGGAGACTTCTTTACTGAAGGTGAAACATATAATATGTAAATTTACCTAAATTAAGTGTGACAATTTAGAATGAAAAATGCGCTCCTTTTCATTACTTGGGACACTTAGCTAGATTGTATCTATGACTGCAAAGGTGCTGATGTACTTCACATTTGAAGGAATGAAGTGACCTGATTGCCACGTACAATGCAGCTGGGTGTCCCTGGGTGTCCCAAGTGATGAAAAGGGGCGCGTTTATCATTTCCCTTTAGATATGGTCAACCTATGTTATTTAGCTATGAATTAGGTATATTGGAGGTTTTTAAATGGTGAAGCCGGTATAATCCGTATTTTTGAAAAAGTACTGTAAGGCCCACATATTAGGATGATCCAAACCATACATTTGACGGGCCACAATGTAATTAGGTTGGGCCCTAAAAAACATTTCCATAGGATGACCCTAGCCCTCGGATTGATAAAGATTTGCATAATACGCAGTTCCTCTATAGATCCAAGGGCTAGGATCATCCTACGGAAATGATTTTTGGGGAACAACCTAATAACGCTATGGCCCATCAGATCGACGGTTTGGATCATCCTATTATTTTGTCCGTACAATACTATTTCAAAAATTTGGACTTTATGTGCTTACACCATATAAAAACTCAAACTACTGTATTAAGTTATGTTATTGGAAAGCGTCGTTTAAACAAAATTATGATATTTTTCTAATTCTACCCATTCGTTAATCCTGAATTACAAGTTTGTGAACCCTAAATACCCCATCTCTTTCTCCCAAACCTAACCCTCTCTGTTCTGATTTGAAAGGATTATCTAAAGGTCACAAAGTGCAGTGGTTTTTTCCCTCCAGTACGAGCCTGTTATTCATTATATGTTTATTTTTTTCGTTATTTCATCAAATCATATATAATATAGACTTCAATTCCATTCAATGGTTTTCAATCTCGATCTATATGTTAAATCCGTAGGGATTTAGTAGTGTGCTTGGTTTGCATTCATGTGCTTTCGGGCTATATGTTAAAACTGAAATCTTGATCTAAAGGGTTTTGGAAGTGCTAGTTTTGAAGTTTTATCACTAGTGGCCAATTTATGTTATTCGAAGATTATTTGTATGTTTTGGTGTTGTGTATTTATCTAGGTCTTATTTGTATGCTGTAGGATTTGAAATTTTATCTACTGTTTTTTCAACTCCTGCTTATGGCTGTATGTTGGGCCGAAACCCAATAGCACATTGAATCGAAAAAATAAAGGATTTTGCAGAAATTTCATTTTTCACCCTTATTTACAAAATTTCTACCGAACTTTAAAGATTTCTACCAGAATTACTGAAATTTCCAGTGGAATTACCAAAATTTCTATTGGAATTTTATACATTTCAGTTGAAATAAAAAAAAAACGAAACTTTTATCATGGTTTTACTTGTTTTCGAAAGAAATTTCCACTGAAACCGAAATATTTCGGCCGAAATTTCCCCCAAAACCAAAATATTTCGGTTTCAGTGGTCGCCAAAACCGGTACTGAAGCTAACATTTAAATCCTTGGCCATATGTTTCCAGAATGGGTAGCTTTTCGAACTTCATCAGAAATATGAAGCAAGAACATGTACATATTTATTTTTTCACCTTATAATTATGTTTTCATCATTTTTATTAATAAACCTTAGCTTTCAAAAAAAAGAAAAAAGAAGAAATTCTTCATTTTAGCTATCTGGATTATGTTGGGCTGGAAGGAATTTATGATCTGGATTATTTTGTACTGATTAAGGGAAACACTATAACCCTTAATTTTGTAGGTTGAACAAGCGGTATGGGGAGGAAGGCAGGGTCATTGTATATAAATTCGAAGAAGTTTGGCACTGTTAAAGAAACCATGCTTGCAAGAGATGATGTCGTCACCTATCCATAGATAATATGAGAAGATAGAAATACTTCTTTCTGGATTTTTTGTGTATGAATTATGAATTGGAATTGATATTCTATTTTGATTCTCTCTTAATTCAGAATATTCGAGGGTTAGGATCAACCTATGGAAATGATTTTTGGGGCACAACATATTTAGGCTGTGGCCCATCTAATGGACGGTTTGGATCATCCTATGGTGAGGAATGAATTCATCAAAATACAGTACTGGTGATATCATTTCCCAAAAAAATTTCTTCAAAACAAATTCTAATAAAATTTCCATTCCAACCGGATCGGAATCAGAATACCATCTCTTGGGGCGGCAAACAGATTCCGGCATTTCCCCAGCTAATTCCTCCTCGGTATCAATTTCAATTTTCAGCCCCTTGGAAGTTGGATCCCACTCTTTTTTTAAACCAAACGTCGGAATCGGGAGAGTTGGAATCGGGAGAGTTGGAATCGGGTCCCGATTCCAGCGTCTATTTCCGACAATCCAAACGCACTTTTCATCCTGTCTTCTCATTCCCTTTCTCGTTTAAGAAATTAAGAGAGAGGGATAATGACTCATTAACTCTTGGCATTTCAGTCTCCTTCCTCCCTCGCATTCTTTGCTGCTGAAGAATTTATCATCGGTACGTTCTTTGCATTTATGCTTCTCCCTTTTTCTCTTATTTTTCCTACTCATTCTTAAACTCGGTAAAATCTATGGCGCTCAGATTAGGGTTAGGGTTAGGGTTTTTTGCATCTCAGTCTTTTGCTGTTCTGTCGATGAGTATGTTGATTCCATTGTCTTTTATTAGCTGGAGATATTTGTGGGATCCAGATTTTAGGCTTATATAGTTTTATCATCTGATACTGGGTTCTTAGATTCAACAGTACCCATATCTGAAGATCTGATCTGACAATTTTTAATTGCATAATTTTCAGTTGAACAACTTACTTTAAATTTATTACCTTAGTCTTTCTTGGGTTTTTAGATGCTGTCACAAATGGGTGATAAATGTGGAATATCTGAACTTTGATTTTAGATTATTTGTAGTTTGACCAAGTAACTCCTTTACTTCTCCTTAATCTTTTTTTATCACCTTCATATAAATCAATTCTCTGTTTTCAGCAGTCTCTTATCGTCCTTTTGAAAGCTTTTGTTTCACAAATGTCCACTCCAAGGATGAAAGCACATATAGTTAGGGTTTGCCATCGTTAGGGTTTCAGTGGAAATTTCTTCCGAAATCAAGTAAAACCATGATAAAAATTTTGGTTTTTTTTTTTTAAAATTTCAACCGAAATGTATAAAATTCAAGTAGAAATTTCAGTAATTCCACTGGAAATTTCAGTAATTTTGGTGGAAATCTTTAAATTTTGGTAGAAATTTTGTAAATAAGGGTGAAAAAAGAAATTTCTGCAAAATCCTGTATGTTTTCAATTCAAAGTGCTACTGGGTTTCGGTCCAACATACAACCATGAGTAGGAGTTGAAAAAACAGTAGATAAAATTTCAAATCCTACAGCATACAAATAACACCTAGATAAATACACAACACCAAAACATACAAATAATCCCCTATTAACATAAATTGGCCACTGGTGATAAAACTTCAAAACTAGCACTTCCAAAACCCTTTAGATCAAGATTTCAGTTTTAACATATAGCCCGAAAGCACATAAATGCAAACCAAGCACACGGATTTAACATATAGGTCGAGACTGAAAACCATTGAATGGAATTGAAGTCTATATTATATATGATTTGATAAAATAATGAAAAAAATAAACATATAATGAATAACAGGCTCGTACCGGAGGGGAAAAACCACTGCACTTTGTGACCTTTAGATGATCATTTCAAATCAGAACAAAGAGGGTTAGGGTTTGGGAGAAAGAGATGGGATAATTAGGGTTTACACCCTTCACGATGGCAAACTTGTAATTCAGGATTAACGGATGGGTAAAATTTGAAAAATATCATAATTTCGTTTTAAACACCTTTTTAAACGACGCTTTCCAATAACATAACTTAATACAGTAGTTTGAGGTTTTATATGGTGTAAGCACATATAGTCCAATTTTTTGAAATAGTATTGTACGGACCAAATAATAGGATGATCCAAAACCGTCCATCTGATGGGCCATAGTGTTATTAGGTTGTTCCCCAAAAATCATTTCCGTAGGATGATCCTAGCCCTCAGATCTATAGAGGAACTGCGTATTATGCAAATCTTTATCGATCCGAGGGCTAGGGTCATCCTATGGAAATGTTTTTTAGGGCACATCCTAATTACATTGTGGCCCGTCAAATGTATGGTTTGGATCATCCTAATATGTGGGCCTTACAGTACTTTTTCAAAAATACTGGATTATACCGGTTTCACCATATAAAAACCTCCAATATACCTAATTCATAGCTAAATAACATAGGTTGACCATATCTAAAGGGAAATGGTAAATGCACCCCTTTTCATCACCTGGGACACCCAGCTGCATTGTACGTGGCAATCAGGTCGCTTCATTCCTTCAAATGTGAAGTACATCAGCCCCTTTGCAGTCATAGATACAATCTAGCTGGGTGTCCCAAGTAATGAAAAGGGGCGCATTTTTCATTCTAAATAGTCACACTTAATTTAGGTAAATTTACATATGATATGTTTCACCTTCAGTAAAGAAGTCTCCATGAAATGGGGGCTAGGATCCTCTGGAAGATAGCTATAGGGCTTAGCCTATCCATAGTGAGAGATTGATGCCTCGTAGATGGATGTTTTTATCATTAACAAGTTGCCCCACGAGGCCTTGTTTGGATTGTCGGAATTTTTTGGAAAAGTTTGGAAAGGAAAAATATTTTGAAAATTACCTACTTTATTTACACATGAAAAAGGATAACCAGATGAATCCTATTCCATTTTTACCTAGAGAGAGCTTTATTTTATGATGATATATCCCTCTAAATTAACCATAATCATATTATTTCCCTCTAAATTGTGAAAAGAAAAGTTTTTCCTTAAACGAATTTCCTTAAGGCTCTGCTTCTTTCGACGCAAAAATGAAAGCGTCTTTTAAAACAAAATTATGATATTTTTCTAATTTTACCCATCCGTTAATCCTGAATTACAAGTTTGCCATCGTGAGGGGCGTAAACCCTAAATATCCCATCTCTTTCTCCCAAACCCTAACCCTCTCTGTTCTGATTTGAAAGGATCATCTAAAGGTCACAAAGTACAGTGGTTTTTCCCCTCCGGTAGGAGCCTGTCATTCATGATATGTTTATTTTTTTCGTTATTTTATCAAATCATATATAATATAGACTTCAATTCCATTCAATGGTTTTCAGTCTCGATCTATATGTTAAATCCGTAGGGATTTAGTAGTGTGCTTGGTTTGCATTCATGTGCTTTCGGGCTATATGTTAAAACTGAAATCTTGATCTAAATGGTTTTGGAAGTGCTAGTTTTGAAGTTTTATCACCAGTGGCCAATTTATGTTATTAGAGGATTATTTGTATGTTTTGGTGTTGTGTATTTATCTAGGTGTTATTTGTATGCTGTAGGATTTGAAATTTTATCTACTGTTTTTTCAACTCCTGCTCATGGCTATATGTTGGGCCGAAACCCAATAGCACTTTGAATCGAAAAAATACAGAATTTTGCAGAAATTTTATTTTTCGCCCTTATTTACAAAATTTCTACCGAAATTTAAAGATTTCCACCAAAATTATTGAAATTTCCAGTGGAATTACCTAAAATTCTATTCTACTAGAATTTTATACATTGGTTGAAAATTAAAAAAAAAACCGAATTTTTTTTCATGGTTTTACTTGATTTCGGAAGAAATTTCTACTGAAACCGAAATATTTCGGCCGAAATTTCCCCCAAAACCGGAATCTTTCGGTTTCGGTGGTGGCCGAAACTGGTATTGAAGCCGACATTTAAATCCTTGGCCATATGTTCCCAGAATGGGTAGGTTTTCGAACTTCATCAGAAATATGAAGCAAGAACCTGTACAGATTTATTTTTTCACCTTATAATTATGTTTTCATCATTTTTTATTAATAAACCTTAGCTTTCAAAAAGAAAAGGAAAAAAAAATAATTCATCATTTAACCAATCTAAATTATGTTGGGCTGGAAGGAATTTATGATCTGGATACTGATTAAGGGAAACACTATAACCCTTAATTTTGTAGGTTGAACTAGCAATATGGGCAGGAAGACAGGGTCATTGTATATAAATTCAAAGAAGTTTGGCACTATTCAGAAACCGTGCATGCAAGAGATGATATCATTTCTTAATTGTTTGTCTCTCAATAAGAACGACGATGAGAAGTGCATGCGTCAGAAGGAACGCTTGAGTGCTTGTGTGGATGCTCAGGTTCTTTTTTTTTTCTCTTCTACTCTTTCAGCGACTATGATTATAATTATTAGCCAATTTTATATTATTCAATTTAGGATATATATCTTCTCTGTTCTCCACTGACCATTTTTCAGATTATATTAAGAGAAATATGGGCTATTGCCTACGTTTTTTGTGGCTCCACATTTGCTCTTTTGATCAGATGGTTAAGTGTATGGCAGGATGGGTGTGATGCTTTGGATCATTCCTTTGATAGCAAATTGTTTTTTTTTTTGTTTATTTATTTTTTTAGAAAATTGCTCTTTGTTTTGTTTATATTCTGTAGGGTGGATGAAATGAAACTGTCATTTGTGATTGCTTATGCAGAGTGGCAAAAGCAGAAAACCTTGGGGTAGCATCAACTACCATCTACAGAGGCTTAGCAGAGGGAGGAAGTAGTCCCATTCACAATGGTATTTCCTTTTAGGCATATTTAAACTACATAAGTTACAAAATTTGTGAATCATTCCTTAATTTTACTGAAAGAGAAAGTGTGCTTCTGTGAGAATTTCAGACGTGTCTGAATTTTGTAGGGAAGTTGATAATTGTACTACAAGTAATGTTTCTCTCTCCTTTTGGAGCCAAACCTTCTCAAAATGCTTTTTTCACCTTTTGATTTCACTGTTGCCAACATAACAATAAGCTAACTATTAACTCTTTGCCCTTCTAGTCATAAGACTGACCAGTTCACTGGTTTATGTCTTTTAACTCAAGTCTTAGAACTCGAAACGGAGTTGGACACAAACAAGATTTTGGGTGTGAGTTGACCATTAATTACTTGATTGAACAAATTGCATTTATCAATTAAGCCAAGTGACATTGGTAGAAATGCGTAAATTTATGGTTGGACACACCATAACTCCCTATTGAAGAGTTTCTATGAGCTGTTAGTTGTTTTTTATTTTGAAACTAAAGATTTTGATAACCAACAAAAGGAATGCTTTTGCAGAAGAAGAATGCACATCTGTTATGTATGGGCTAAATGATATTGATATGTGTACGGCTTTACACAATCAATTTTAGATTTTTCTGAAGTTTGTATGATTTAAAATAACAGGAAAGTGATATATTCGCCCCTTTTGATTACTTGGGACACCCAGCAGCAGTGTATCAATGACTGCAAAGGGGCTGATGTACTTCAGGTCAAAAGGATTCAATGGGGCTGATTGCCACGTGCACTGCTGCTTGGTGTCCCAAGTAATTAAAAGGGGGGGATATATCACTTCTCAAATAATAACAGAACTAGAATTTTGGATCTTCACCACATGAATATTCATATTAATAAAGAAGATAAATAAAGATTTGCCTTAAGCAGCCCAAATTTATTGCCTCCTCGATTCACTTCTTGAAATCCCTATTCCTCTTTTGGCATGGTGAGCTTCACCAATTTGTTGGGATAATGACTCTAAGAGAAGTAGTATGATTAGGATCTGATAGGGTTTTCTAACTTGTAGGTCCTACCTAAACTTCTTCTTGAATTGTTGGAAGGGTGCTATGTCAAGCAGTCAGGAGTGGATAAAAGGGTTTGGATCTGGGATTCAATTAGGGTTTTCACTGTCAAATCTTTCTATCATCATCTTGTGCCTTGCATGCTCTCCAGAGTACCTAGAGTATGTACGATCCTTGCCCCTCTCAGATTATCTACCTTTGGCTGGGCCGCTATTCTTGGACGGATTTAGAAAGTAGATTTCCTGCGAAAGCAGGAGATGCTAATAGTTGACCAGTGTGCCCTTTGTATAACGGGGGGGGGGGGGGGGGGGGGGAGATCAGTTGACCATATCTTCCTCCATTGCTCTTTATCCAGGGAGGTATGGAGCTGTATCCTCGGTTTGGGATATGTTGGGTTTCCCCCTCTTCCCTTTCGGATCTTTTGGAAAGTTGGTTAGAGGTTCATTGGAAGAAAAAAGGCAAGATTTTGTGGAACGTTTCTCTTCTTTCCTGGATGTGAAAGTGATTACTATTACCATTTCTTGGGTGAGAATCCTTCCGTGCTTTAAGTTTATATTTGCCTTTGATCTTTGCAACGGATGGAGAGAGATCTGTTTCAATGTGGAGCTTCGTCCTGTGGTTGTGCAAGATTGGATTGCCCCCGCTCCTAGTTTTCTAAATCTCAACTTCGATGGATCGAGACCGACAAGCAATGGAAGTGTTCTAAGGGATGTAGAAGGTGAGGTCATTTGGGCCTTTATGGGGTCCAATAGGCAAGGTTCTGAAAATCTGAATCGAATCGTAAATCGTAACAGGGTTCGAATCGTAAATCGGATCGTAAATTGTAAGATTTTTTTCAGATTTTTATATAAAAATGAGAAAAAATATTACAAAATTATAAGAGGCAAAAAATAAGAATAAAATGAGTAATTATCTATTTTCCATTTGAAACTATTAAATTAAATATAAAATTCCATGATTAGTAATCCGAAGCACAAACCATATTCAGCGCACAATAAATTACTAAACAAAGCACAACCTATATTCATCATATAATAAATAATGGGAAAGGTGTGCGTACTCGGTCGAGTAGATAAGCTTATCTACTCGGTCGGGTTAAAAACAGTGGGGGCCCACTTTGTTGGGGTGATCCAAACCATTCATTTGAAAGGCCCTTATCTAGATAGGGTGTCCACAAAAAATCAGCCTCATAGGATCATCCTAACCCATGCAACAGTGGATGGAAAAATGAGGAAAAATGGACAAACACAGCTTGTCCGCAAATCTGCCCATTTTCCGCTCCATTGTTGGATGGGTTAGGATGATCCTATGGGGCTGATTTTTTGTGGACACCCTATCTAGGTAAGGGCCTTTCAAATGAATGGTTTGGATCACCCCAAAAATGTGGGCCCCCACTGTTTTTAACCCGACCGAGTAGATAAGCTTATCTACTCGACCGAGTACGCACACCTTTCCCATAAATAATTATATAATTTATCACAACAGTAAACAAAGCACATACTCAAACTATAATAATCATCATACAAAGAGATGTCAGCAGTAAATAAAGCATTTTGAAATGATTTTCATTTTGAAATCCCAATCGATTCTCAAAATCCAAAACAGACATAATCGTAAAAATTATAAAAATTGCACTATCCAAAGTCGAATAGTAAAATTTTTACGAAAAAAGATTTTTCGTCTGATTTGAACAGTTCAACCCAGGAATCGAGATTCAAATCGTAAATCGTAAGATTTTAACAACAGAGCCAATAGGGGTATCAGATGCAAGTGAGGCGGAGGTTCAAGCAGCTCATCAGGAATTAAAATACTTGGACAAAGATTCCTTGGACCGAGTTATAGTTGAGGGAGATTCCCTTGATGTCATTCGATGGCTTAGTTGTTCCCTTGCCCCGCCTTGGAGATTTGCACCACATTTTGATGAGATTCAGAATATAGTGGGTGGATCCTTGATTGTCTTCAAGCATATCCGAAGATCCGCCAACTCTGCGACGTATAGACTAGCAAGGGAGGGTGTTAATAAGTTGGGTCTCGAGATGTTCGATTATCTTCATCATTAATTGTTTCTTTTTCTGTCTCTGTTCTTACTTTTGTTCGTGTGGATCCTATTGTACTTATCATGGTCTGACTTCCTCGATCTTTCCTTTACTTTAATGAAATTTTTGACCATTAAAAAAAGGTTCTAGCTAATATTCCTCGGCTGTTAGTGATCTAAAAATTCAATTCTTTCCAAACTCTTAATATTAAATATTCATTAAATGATTTGTAATTTAGAATTTCTTCAATTATATTATTGTTCATCAACACAATATTTTTAACCTCGAGCACCTTCTTAGAGAAATTGACTAGAACAGTCCATCTACCATACAATATTGTATATTGGCCATTAGGCATGGATAAAATCATTGTCTAATCATGGCCCACAAAAAATTCACATTCATGGTTCTTATTAATAGGAGCATTTTGAATGGTAGCCAACTTTTATTGCGAAGGAAAAAACCGAGATGGTCAATACAAGGAAAATAAAAAGAAAGAAAGGCTAAAACAAACAACAAAACAACAGAATGTTAAGGCGGAAGAGAGTCAAACAATGCCAGAGAATCCTTAGAGACTCCTTCTCCAGCTAGACTATCCGGCTCCTTATTTGCAGAGCGATGCACGTGGTGAAAAACCATAGAGAAAGAGCCAGACCAGTTGAAGATCTCATAAAAAAACCTATCAAACCTCCAAGGTGGTTTTTGAGAGCCCTCGAGCCAATGGATAACATTCAAGGAGTCCCCTTCGACCATCACATTATCCAAACAATCTCTAGCTACCAACTTTATTCCTTGGTGAGCTGTGCACACCTCTACCTCAGTGGCATCCGCCACGCCAATGGGACCGACAGAGGCGCATATTACCTCCCCAAGCTCGTTTCTCAGGAGACCTCCTATGCCAGTGGGTCCGGGATTCCCTAAGCGTGAACCGTCAAAGTTGAGCTTCATGAATCCCTGAGAGGAGGCATCCATTCTTCCACAACTTTTTGTTGAATTTCCGAGTTGAGGCCTATACCTTTCCATCTTTCCCATAAGTCGTAGGCAGATATAAATTTGAAGCTAGGGAGATGCTTAACCCAAGAGATCGTCAGGGCGATTGCTTTAATAAAAAGGAAAGATGAGCTTCTTGATATCCAGTCGAATACTCTTGCATTTCTTTATTTCCAAAGAACCCAAATGGTTACTAAAAAACACACACCTTAGGATTTTCCCTTTTTTCTTCCATGGGACTGCCGCCCAACCCAGGAGGAGGTCAATAAGATGAGCAGGGTAAACCCATGCAATACCAAATCTTTGCAAGACCTTTCCCTAAATCTCCCTGGCAAGGTTGTAGTGCATAAGGAGATAATATACTGATTCCCTCATCTCAATGCATAGAGGGGAGTGGTTAATGATGAGAAATTTCCTCTTTCGAAGAAAATCCACTTTCTGGATCCTCTCAAGAAGCGCCGCCCAACCAAAGGTGCACACTCTTGGCGGAGCTTGAATTGACCACACTCTAGCAACCTTGGAAGACATAGGGCAAGCCACTAGATGATGATAGAAAGACTTGGCGGAGAAGTCACCAGATGCATCCCAAATCCAAACCCTTTTATCTTCCCCACCCTGCTTAATGTATCCCTCTTCAAGCATTTCCAATAGCCCGTCAATGGAAGTCAACTCTCTATTAAAGAAATTCCTCCTGAACTCCTCCCAACCACTGTCCCATCCCTTCTAATCAAATTATCCTTCACCATCCCTTCCTTACGTGTCGCAATAACAAACAAATCTAGGAAAATTCTTTGAGAGAACGATATGAACACTACTTATCAAGCCGGAATCAGATTCTGTCACCCGAATAAACTCTATATCTGATGCCGGGCTTAAAACAATTGGCAAGAGCGCATAATGTCTCTCCAAATCGTTACCTCTCAAAATCTGAAATAGTTCTCCGACAGCCAATGCCCCGGCGAACTCTCACCCAAAGATGAGACTCCTCCTTTCCTCATTAATAATACTTATGATGTTGTTCAAACAAAGGCATAGGTGTTCTTGAAAAAAATAAAATAAGCAAGAGCAGTTGATAATCAGATTTAATAGTAAGGTCGAACCAAGAAAGCAGGAATCTTCCCCTGCATCGGGGAATCGCGATTCCGAATTGGGACTCTCGACGCTTCGCCAAAAAGAGGGAATCACGCTTCCCCAAAATGTGAATCACGCCTCCCCAAAATGGGAATCGCGCTTCACCAAAATGGGAACGCGCTTCCCCGACGCTTCCCATCGTTTTAATTTTATGATAATCACAAAAATGGAAAACTTGTCGCGCTTCCCCCCGACCCTTCCCGCTTCCCACCACGCCGGGAGCCTTCACTCCCTGCTCTGCCAATCTTGGGTTGAACTGTGATCAATAGGTTCTTGTATTTCAAGACAAACATGAGAGTTTATAGAGAGAGATTCGTTCAATTTCCAAATTCAAAAACAGTCCAGATGGAATAAAATTCTGAATAATATGACTGCAAGGCGCGAGTTTAGCCCTCTCCAGACCCCGCAATGGAGGGAGCCTCGTGCACTGGGCCACCCTTTTTTAATTATGACTGCAAGGGAATTTGAGATGGACTTTCAAGAGAACTCTGTAGAACCAACTCTAAAATTAACAGTATATATGAATCATCACCTATGCAGCTAATTTTAAGACTGATGATGGGTTCAGATAGATTTTTACTGTAAATTCGCCACTGCCTTGGAATTGGACCGAGTTTCAAGAAAACAATGACGAAGATGCTGGAAATGGCTTGGCTATTCTGGATCTAACGGTCAGCAACAAATCGGCTAGTAAATCAGCAACCCGCCAAACAAAGCGCACATGTATTAATTCTCGTGATAGTTTATCCGATGCTACCAGTTAAGAACTTCAACAGTGAAAGAATCGTTTGTTGCAGAGGTTGATGAAAACAAAGGAACACATTTGGATAAAAAGAGACAACACTATCTTGTAATGATTAAAGGAATTACAGTAACTGAACTAGCAGATATAAGAAGAAGAGATGAAGATGAATTACTCTATACAAAAGAAACGAATAGATAAATGGAAGATCCTACTCGTTTCAGCGAATTACACTACTGAAAAGGAGAAGAAAAGGAATAACCTTATTCCCCAAGGGGCTTCAATTCAACCTCCAATCGAGTCTTCTCCCTTAGCTTCTCTCAAGCTTCATGAACCAAGAGAGTTCTCTCTTTCCCTCTCATTTTTCTCCACTCCAAGAACTGATTTCGAAAAGGGGCCTCACCTCTATTTATAGAGAGAGGGAAGCCTTCAAGAAGGTGCCGCCAGCTTGTGCCAGCTCAAAGCCAGCTGTCTGGCTGATGTGGCACGCCACTTGGCGTTAATTGAGGCACTCAATATTGTGGTCCCCTTTCCCAATGCGGTCCCATTCCTCTAAACCTCCAATCGAATGACAAATGGCATGCTTCTATCTCTTCAAAGTGGTCTTCCCCATTCATCATGGCATCCTCTAGATGACACATGTCCTCTGGATAGTGGTCCCCAAATCTCCTTCATGCCTACTTGGCCGCCATGTGGCAAAGTGTACAGCACTTGGTGGCTGATGTAGCAATGTGTCGCTTGGTTGCTACTATTTGATGAGGTGGTACCTATAATTGCTAATTACAGCACGCCCTCACATTATATCTACTGCCCTTTGAAGTTGCACATATAATAGCTAATTACAACACCCCTCGTACTGATATCTATAGCCTGTTCACACCACTATATGATGCCCTGTTCTTTGACATTAAATTCCAGAGTCGTGGTAATCCTTTACCCTTCCGTTGTCTTTATTCCAAAAAAAAAAAAAGAATCTTCCAACCATACTACGCCCATACTCCGTGGCCGTCCCTGTGTCTACATTGAAAAAAATCATAAAAGAAATGCATTGAAAAACGTCTTAGGAACTGCGCTAGAAATATTTCATAAATATAGAGAAACGTCAAGAGAGAAACACGTATGAACAAGGAAAATATTAAGTATGTGTTTTTGTTGATTTGAAATTTATTAGTTTCAAATTACTATGAGATTTTACACATAAATACATGCATTTATAATTGTTTCATATTTTTTACTTAAATTGTTACTTAAATTAGAGGTATACATAGATGATTTATGTATGTTCTATACCTATTTTACTTTTAGCATACTTTTTTTGCTTATTTCTATTTTTATTGTTATATATACTATTGTTTTCCTTTTTAATGTGTATTCTACAGTTTTTTTGGTGTGATTTTCTTCAAAATGTTTTATGTACGTTTAACATACGTTTCATGTGCATTTCCCGTTCGTTACTTACGCATTTCACACATTATGTTTCTCACCTATTTTCCATGTGCTTCGGAAATGTTTCCCCATTTTTTGTTTCACGTTTCAAAAGCATTTCCCCAGCTTACCTAGACCCAATTTTTTTTTTTTTTCGAAGCATTTCCGAAATGCATTTCCATGGAAATGAGTTTCCCATCCACCCTAGGAGTTTCCTGCAACTATGATATATATTGGATTTTGCTGTTTGGTAATATGAGTCCCTCGGATTTTTGAATCATGTGATTATCTAAATAAGACAATCTAAGTCAATTGACAATAATCAATTCATTGGGTGGCCTATACATGAATATATTTATTGTGTATACATGTTACATACACCCACATATCTGCCTATCGTCTCTACCATGACAAAGATATATCACTCAATTATATATCATTATTTATAGCCAGAATTTATATGCCAATCTTTAATTAGATGAGACGTCCAACTATCATCTTAGATTAAGAGTTAAGACCTATTTTAGGCTCTTAATAATAGCTGTTCTCAAAACTATTTTCCTCCATTGTGTTGAATATGAGAAATAATCCCTTGTCCTTGTCCCTACTCCTTGAAAGAATCATTTGAGTCGGATAAAAAACATTAGAGGCTTGTTCATTTGCATGTTCTACATAACCATTTTCAACATCCCATAAATCTTGAGGTCCAATTTACTCTTTGATTTGGATATTTCGGATATTTTAATTTTTCCCATTCAAACGAGGAAGTTGTGGAGGAAAAAATTCATTTACATATGCCGTAAGACAATGAAGAAGACAATGCTCTACTCTCTAGGAATTTGGGTATGATACCAATTTGATGGAATGGGTGGCCCCATTTACTTGAGAACACTATAATTGTTGCTACAATAATCTTAAGAGAACTTATCATGAACTTTAAATTTTACTCTTGTGTTCAAGGAAATGGAAGTACATGTATATAGGCTCTTAAAGGACATTGTAAACCTATTCTATAGCATATCTGAGAAGTTAGATAGGATATGTCTGGAGATCTTTGGACATTGTAATACTAATCACAAGAGGAAAAGAAGAAAAAGAGAGAAGGAAAAAGAAAAAGAAAAAGAAGAGAAAATAATTTTGGAAAGTCCCGCCCAAGATGATCTCATCTCTCACCAACCGTTCAATGCTTAATCTCCAACCTTGAGGACGACAGTGTTGATTTCAAGGCGGGTGGAATGTTGCATATCTAAATGAGCCCTGCTTGGGGTAGCATAAATTAGTTTAGGTATTTGTAGTTTTTTACATTTTGCTCTCTAGTTGTTTGGTACAGGTGAAAGTCTTAGAGATAAGAGTTATCTAGATTGGCTTGGGTAGGAGTTTTAGAGGAAGTGGTCAAGTGGGCTTTCTATTTAAAAATAACATGTAAGCAGTCATATTCAAATTAATGATGAATTTCGAACTCAAAACTGTGTTTCTGCAATCATTAAAAAAAACAAACAAAAAACTGTGTTTATGCACAGAGGACTGACCCTTCCCTCAAAGTGGGTCGTGAGTCTGATCTTCCCTCTATAGATCAATCACATTGCAAACTGATTTGGGATTTGGTTCGTAACACGATGATGCAATGAAATTGTGGTCAGCCATGTGCCCTAACGGCAATGGTGACACTGGCGATTGCAGAATATTGATATAGCGAGGACCCAATGCGGAGGGTTCTCAAGTGAGAGGGTTCAAGTCCGAGTGGGTGTTGACAATGATTGTGTGTTGGTGGCCGATGTCGAGCATGAAAGCTCACTCTTAAAAGAGAATAGATTCAGTAAATCCTACATAGATGGGGCACTTAAGAGTATGTGATATCAATTTAGATAGTATCAATAGATTGGTTAAGAATGGTCTACTGAGTTCATTCGTGGTAGAATCCTTTCCGATTTATGAGCTATGTCTACAAGGGAAAAAAATGACTTGCTTACTCATGATGGAAAAAGGTTTAAGGTCACAAATATATTGGATTTAGTAAATATTGATGTGCGGTCCTTTGAACTATGATGCGAGAGGAGGCTATGTGTACTTCATTACATTCAAGGATGATCATTCCAAATATGGCTAGGTGTACTTAATATGAAATAAATTTGAATCATTTAAAAGTTTCAAGAATTCAAGAATGAAGTAAAAAAGGAAACTAGTAAGAATATATGTCTCTTCACTCCGTAGATAATATATATCTATCGGATGAGTTTAGAGATTATCATTATCCGAAATAACTTGGAATATTATCTCAATGGGCTCCCCTCAATGCACCAAAACTAAAAAGAGTTTCTTAAAGAAGAAACCAGGCATTATTAGATATAGTTCATTCAATGATGATCTTCACACTGTGTTCTTATGGGGTTTTGCCTTAGAGAATGCAATTTACATACTCAACAGGGTCCTGAATAAATCTGTACCTGAAAACCCCATATGAGATATGGATTGGAAAGAGACTGAGTTTAGATATCTAAGAGTTTTAGGATGTCACGTTCATGTAAAGAAAAGGTGAGCAAATATATGTTAGGAACTAGGACTGAGGTGTTTCTTCATCAGATATTTTAAGATTAAATTAGGATATTACTTTGATCTCCCTATCGATCAAATGTATTTTGCTAATAGGAATGTCAAACTCTTAAAATAGGATGACATCCTCAACGATGAAAATAGGGATGAGATTTCTCTTAAAGAGCGGTCTGAGGATCCGATTGAAAAAGACCTTAGAGGAGTTCTAGGTAAGCCCTACCATCCGAACCTCCTACTACACCTCCCATTTGTCGCAGCACTAGGATCATTATTAGAGCTCCTGAGAAGTTATTTTAGGAGAAGTTTCCTCTCATTTTGTTCTGGTATTTTTGAATATTTTGAAGTTCCATTTCTATAGCTCTAATTCTTCTTTATATGCACATTCAATCATTAACATAATTCTTATAACGGTTTTGAGGAGAAGGGAAATGATCAGCACAACCATGTTTTTATAATTGCACTAACTCATCTTGTCGTTTATTATTTAAAGACCTGTCAAGGGTTATACAGTTCCCAAAAAGCTCTTAAACCAGTTAAAAGGGAAAAAAGACAAGTCACGTTTGTGCAATTATTAAAGAATGATTGAGTTGATATCATTGGCTGAAGAAAATTCATATTAAAATTCAACGTTTAAGTCAAGGTGAAAATGAATTCTCATTCTTGAAAGTCAATTGCCTTAAGCTTTGACTGATCACCCTTTCTAAAGTAGATTTTCCAATAATTTTGAATTTGAAATCTATGAATTTTGCCATTTTTCATTTTTTTTATTTATTTTTTTAATCTTGCTCACGAATGTGTTGTTTTCTTTTGCATAATTCTAGATTAAATATTATATCTAGAATATATTTTACATAAAATTTCATTGACCATATAAATATGACATTAATCATAATTGTGAAGTAAAGACTGATCATAGGTGGGATAGGATTGGTGCCTTACGTCTTCCAATATTTATCAGATGACATATGACTAGCTTTACAGTGTTATAAGCAGGTTCCTACGTACCTCAAACTAAGGTGGAGACTTTAAAAATGGTTCAAACTTTAACTGGAATCGAGTCTTTTGATCATTGACAACAAGAAGGTTTGATTCCTCCCCCCTTTTTTTTTGGAATAGAATCGCTACACAACCGAACTACCTTGTTTTGTTGAAGTTGATGTCAGAGTTACAACACCCTTACTTTAGCTTAAGTACGATGGGCGTAGGACTTCCCCAATAACGGTCGAGTGTCCCTCTCTCTCTCTCTCTCTCTCTCTCTGGGGATTTGGAGGACCCCCACCAGATGTATTAATTCAGAAAATGTAGGAGTTACATTCTTACATAATCCCCTCCCCTCACTGTCCTGATACATAATGTTTAAGATCAAGTGTCTCGTGTGAATGCATTTTTACAAAGAGCTACATTAGGCCAACCCAATCCGATTTGATCGCTGGTATCACATTCCTCATATGCAGGATTGGAAACAAAACTTTGATAACTAAAATGATAAAAAGCAGGGAAGAGATCAACAAGAAACTCCAAATCTAGAATCTGATTCCAGAATAAACAGATTTGGGGAGGTTGGCTGATGACTTACTCAATCCAACCATTTTTAGTATATGTGTGTGTCTCATTTGAATAGATTTACATGACGCCTTAAACTACTTAAGATTATCATAGCTTGTTTATCTACATATCAGATAGATCTAGATAATACCATTACTCAGGATTTCAAACAAGCTCTCCACAAATTAGTTTAGTAAAAAATGCCATGCAAAATCAATGAGAACGCCTATATCAAAGCAACGATAATCAATCCGATTAGAATTACAGGGTAATACTCCACTTAAGCATCCCATGTGAATTAACCCTCGAATAGTACATTCTAAATTTCTACTTCTATTTTGGGCTTTTACTTGTGGGATTGCAATTTCTACAGTAACTTGTGTTATTTCCATTATGTTTCAACTATAATTAATCTGATTAGAATCACAGGTAATACTCTACTTAAGCACAGGTAATACTTCACTTAAGCATCCCATGTGGATTAACCCTCGAATAGTACATATCTTTCTAAATTTCTACTTCTATTTTGGGGTTTTACTCGTGGGATTGCGATTTCTACAGTAACTTGTGATATTTCCATTATGTATATTAAACAGATCTTTTCACCGAGACTAGTATAAGAAAGAATCTCTTTACTTTTCAAATTATGTGAGCAATGGAAAATGTCCATAAACGATTCATCAGTGTCTGAAAATCAACCCAACGAAGTTCCTAATTAATTAAAAAAACAAAGATTCTCCCTGAGTTGAAATTATGGTTATCTAACAAAGCAATTAGCTAGTGATCAAGTAGCTAATAAACATGTGAATTATTTGGTGTTATGGCTGGGAGGGATCCACGCCAATCCAATTAACTATGGCCATGTGTCACCCTCCTTATGAGCCCACATGGAGAGTTCATTTGCATCAAATGCTCTCTCTCCCTTAGACAGCCTCCTTGTGAGCCTGCATGAAGAGTTCATCTCTCTCTCTCTCTCTCTCACACACACACACACACACACACCTTATGAGCCCACATGGAGAGTTCATTTGCATCAATCTCTCTCTCTCTCTCTCACACACACACACACACACACACATGTAGAGTTCATTTGCATCAAACTCTCTCCCTCTCTCTCTCTCTCTCTCTCTCTCTCTCTCTCTCTCTCTCACACACACACACACACACACAAACACACATTCTCCTCTCTCTCTCTCTCTCTCTCTCTCTCTCTCTCTCTCTCTCTCTCTCTCTCTCGCTCTCGCTCTCGCTCTCGTGCGCACACACACACAGAAGTTTCAGCTACTCCTGTAATTTCATGTTATCTTTTTCTAAGTATTGGATTTAGGCCTTGTTTGGATTGCAGGAAAAATAGTTAAAGGTGGATTATCTTTCCCTTTTAGTGTTCTCTTGCTGAGATTTTATATGGTGCCCGACCGTCAAACAACAAGGGCGGAGAGAGAGAACTCCTCCACCCTTAATTTCTGATCCAGCAAAAGCCCCCCTTTTTTGTCTTTTTGCTGGATCGGAAATCAAGGGCGGGAGTTTTCTCTCTCTCTCTCTCTCTCTCTCTCTCTCCGCCCTTGTTGTTTGACGGTCGGGCATCATATAGTTTATCTCTCTTGCTTTGACCACTATATTTTAGGTGGAATGGGCTTTGCATTTAGTTAGTGCAAGTGGGTCTGTTCCATCTAAATCATGCGAGCAAACGTGGATGGCCCATAGCTCCAAAGTCGCACAGATGAAATGGCCCAACCATTATCGACGGACTTCGTATCCATTGAATGTGGACTGATGGCCAATTCAAACGGGCCGGATTATCCAATGAGTGCAATTTTGATAAAATCAAGCCTTTAACTTATGGTTGGATAGTTGGATGTTCAAGTGCTTTCCATGTGGATGGCAGGATCATTGAATTCAGAAAAAAACAGAGAGAAAAGGAAAGAAAAGAGAGAAGAAACAATAGAGACAAGGCAACTAGTACTATTAATAACATATTACATAACAGAACATAAGCACATAAGCATATTGAAAACATGCAACATAAAGAACTAGGGCATTCTCATTGAAGGACCAACGCCCAATTTATTCTCACATTCCTCAAACCCTACTCAAGTAAACTCCACCCACTAGCACACTTCACTTCACCCTGCAAATCATGAAAACAAAACAGAAAAAGGAAATTAATAATATAAGACTTTTGGGGCATAACCCATCTACATCGGTCAATATCTCATATACTAATTTCTTTTTAAGGTTCAACTCTCCCATTTAAGTTTTTAATCATGCCCTTAACTCAGTCTTATTCCTACATGTACTCTTGTTGTTTATCACTCTCCAAGTTAATTATGGATTATGGACCTGCTTGACTCCTCGAATCCAAGTCGAAAATTCCTTTGACTCACCCAAGTTAGTGAAAAGTTGACCACATCAATCATTAATTCGACGGGGTTACATTTTTGTAAAAACTTTCTGAGTTCTTTTCTTAGTCCAATTTTTAAACACTGGCCTTGATTATGGCCCTCCTCGCATTATTAAACACTCTTTAGATCGAATGCATAGATAGAGATGAAAAAAATGGTGGAAGGAAAGGATCTTAGATCTTACTTAGAGCAATCAGTGGTGGGGCTAATCTTGTAAGGGATGCTGACACCGCATCGGCTTGGGAGACCGCCAACGAGCCCCGGCTGCAGCCCAGAGATCCCGGCTGCAGTCGTTTTGAGGCACCCACAAGCCGTCTGGCGGTCAGAAGTGGTCTTGGCAGCTGCATTGAGCCCCTGCACCCCATCGCAGCATTGTTTGGTTAGGCCCGCACCAGACCGAAGGTAAGTAATGCACGGGGACAGCTTAGTAACCACAAGGCCGCACGAAAATGCGGCCTCTGCGTACTGGGCGCTTAGCACCATGCACCCAACCACTATGCATGCAACCAATCCAACTCTAGAGCTAGCCATCATATCCTTTCTCTTTGACACTTACTCACTGATTGGCTTCTAACTGAGTACAAATTGTTGCAGGATCTACTACGCTTCTCATGGGCTTTTATAGAGGGAGAGGGGGGAAGGTAGTGGTTGGAACTTAAATGTATATCGATCTTATTGATAAAATAATGAAATTACCCTTTGTAAGTCTACAAAAATGAGTTCAGATAATAGCAAAAAATATAGGTGCCATATGCTGGTCTATCTTTGATTTACTCCATATTGAAAGCTTGAAAGTTGGAAAGGAATTTATGGTATCCTTCCAACCAACTTTGCTTTAATGGGGGTTGGCCCTGTGCTGGTGCACTTGAATACGTGGTCTCTGTCTTTTTCTTCTTCATGCAGCGCGGCTTTATGACAAGGATTACACGCACGAACACTGTATCACTCTCAATAAATTGATGTAGAAGAAAAAAATTGGAAGTATGTATATTAATTATTGAGGATTTGCTGGGGGCCACTTCTTAGAGCCACCTAATATGAATTAAATGAATAAGACAAAATCTAAGCCTATGTGGCTGCTCTCTCATGCAACAGATTCTCCACTAAATACCTTATGTGATGGGCCCTAGCAAATCCCTAGTTATTGAGCTGCGAGGAAACCAAGTCAGGGATCTTCCTAACAGCACTTCCTATTTGGCCACGTATCCAACTATACATTGATAACGATTGATTATTGCAAGAATGCACTATGTATCTCTTCAAAAAAATAACAAACAAACGGGGTCGAGCCTCTAGCTCTAGGGGTGTCAGTTTGGGCTCGGGCTCGGAAGCTCACTCGAGCTCGGCTCGGTAAGAGCTCGGCTTGAATCCTTAACGAGCTGAGCCTGAGCTAGCAGCTCGGCTCGTTAAGGCTTGTTAAGAATTTAATATATTTAAATACACACACACACACACACACACATATATATATATATATATATATATATATATATATATATATATATATATATAGAGAGAGAGAAAAGTGAAGCTACACCGCCCGTGTAGCTAACTTAGCTACACCGCCGGCTTAAAATACAATGGGCCCACATTGTTTTGGTGATCCAAACCATTCAGTTGATTGGCCCTCACATAGATAGGGTGTCCACCAAAAATCAGCTCCATAGGATCATCCCAACCCTACTATTTGTGGAGGCAAAAATGAATGTGTAAAATCCTTCACAAATTTGTCCATTTTTGCCTCCACAGTTTGAAGGGTTGGGATGATCCTATGGAGCTGATTTTTGGTGGACACCCTATCTATGTGAGGGCCTATCAAATGAATGGTTTGGATCACCAAAACAATGTGGGCCCATTGTATTTTAAGCCGGCGGTGTAGCTAAGTTAGCTACACGGGCGGTGTAGCTTCACTTTCCTCATAGATATATATATATATATATATATATATATATATATATATATATATATATATATATATATATATATATATATAACCCTAAATCCCTTACATGTTATGTAACTATTTAATTTGAATCATTTGATTGTACAGGAGTCCAAAAAAGCTCAAAATAGCCCAAACTATGTAGGATTTTGGGGCCCAATTGGCCATTAACGAGCTTGATAAGGCTCGTGAGCCTGCCCGAGCCGAGCCCGAGCTCAGGTGTTGAGCTAAACGAGCCGAGCCGAGCTGGCCCAAGGTCAGCTCGGCTCAGCTTGTTTACACCCCTATCTATCTCTTTTTTTTTTTTTTTTGTTGAGAAAGATACTATTAATTCATTAATTAAATCAAAGAAGATTACAAATGCACTCCTCGGGGGAGGGAGAGAATGTCCCATATACAAATGACCTTTAGAAGCATCCACTAGCTCAATTGGTAAGAGCCTCTGTTCCTCAACCAAGAGGTCATAGGTTCAATCCCAGCTTTCCTCCGAAGAGGCTTTTAATGGCTGATAATGAACCTAAGAAGCCACACCGGCCAACTTCTTTAAAGATTCGTCTACTTTCGAAATTTTTTAAAAAGTCAAGGTGAACATGCACTAAAACCCCGCATTGATTGCACGATATGTCTCAAAGTTCAACACAAACCTCCATTACGTTCATGTGACTGTCTTAAAGCTCCTCCACACTCATTGATGGGAGGATCTGTGAAATAAAACATTGACTACATATCTCCGAATTTGGTGAGTTTCAGAGTGCAAGACTGAAGAAAGTTCTTCGATCAAACATCTCATATGCAATGTAAAAGCCATTTACTCAACGAAGCCATATGATCGGATGGTTAGGATTGTTCAATCATAAGCGACTATATAAACAGCATTGGTTACATATTATGTTCATCGAGTTGAAATGGATACATCTAGCCCTGCAAGTGTGGCCCACTTGGCAAGCACGTGGCACATGTGGTCCCACTTTGGGCTGACCATCGCTTGTTGATTTTTACTATCTGGGAGGTTTGAATTCGAGACTATTGGCTCTGATACCATGTTAAAAACTTACCAACTTCTCTAAAAGCTTAAGCTGTGTCGGAGAAGGTGTTATTTTTTGTTATTTTTTTTATAACACCTTCTCCGTGTTATCCAAAAGTTTTTATCATGTTAAAAACTATAAGCCATATTCATACAGGTGCTTGTACTAAAAGAGAAAAACAAAGTTGTGGTTGTCCTAGGCACTGACCTGAGAATGGGGGACGTATGGTCCGGGTTAATTACATGTTATCCTCTCGGGATGGCCTGTCGAAAGTGGGGACCCACCTAGTTCTGAGATGAGATATACTGTTTTTTCAGCTATTTAATACCATTGCCACGTAATCAACATGGCCACCCCAATAATTCAAATATTTTTTAATGATGTCACTTGTGAACCGGGCCCACACTGCAGGATGATGATAAATTGTGTTAGAAAAGTGGGCCACAATATAAGTCACTTAGAAATTATCATCCCACTCTAATCGATCAAAATGCTAGTTGTAAATAAGGGTGATCAACCACTCATAATGTAGGGCTCGTTGCAGATAGGCCTTGTGTTAAAATGATCATCCAATTAAAAGCCTAGATATAGATGGGTTGTTATTAGAAAAGTAGCCCAAAATCAAGCTAATTGAACATAGATTGGATTTTTTACTTAGGGGATTGAATCCAAGAACAAAGTTTGGCGTCATAAAGCAAGTCTATCCAAGGATAAAATAGTCCTGGCTTGCTATCCCATGTTGAACAAATTTAACTGGGCTGTTATTCAAAGGGGTAGCAAACCGGGGTTTATTTTAGCCTTGCAAGGGGCACCCCCATTGGACCTTTGTCACACATCCACATTTACAACCCCACCAAAAAAAATACAAAATTAAAGGAATGATAAACACGGTTGGGTGACGTGGATCCAATGAGGCGCATTTGTGGCTGTGGTTTTGCAAGGGCGTCCTTCTTTTAGCATTCTTCATTGAACATTGCCCATTTTTTGAACCTTTTCTTGTTAATTTATAGCAATGTAATATGAATTTGGAACCTATTGAGTGGTTTTGGGATCGATTCTAGGGACGAGACCATTGGAGAATGGGTTATTAGCATGTAAAAAAAGCTAAAACAAAATGCAACTAGAATTGCCTTGCTTTTGTTACTTTTGTTTTGCCTTGAAGAGCGGAAACAAACTGTAAAACAGAAAAATAAATGCCACGAGATTTGTTATTGTTTTGCCTCAATGCAGGTTTTTATCATTTGAAAAACAGAAAATCCAAAGAAACAGACACCACAAGCCTTTTCCCCTAACAAAAAGTGAAAATGCTATATAAAATTAAAGCTACTCGGTATTGATATGAAACCCATGAGTTTTAGGCCTTTTGTAACTACATTGTAACTAATTTTAGGATGTCTAATCCCCTATATATACTGTTTTTTACATTTTCCTTTGGTGCCAAAACGTGAAATATCATAAAAGAAAGGGGAAGAAGCTCTCTAAAACAATGGCACGGTTCACCTCTCTATCTATCCATCTTGCTCTCTTTTTCTTTTTGGCTTCTGTATGTCTTTCTGTTTATGTACCCCATCCCGCACATAGAGGCAAGTTCTCAAAGCTGTATTCATTCGATGACTCTCTCACAGACACTGGAAACCCACCGGTCGTGTGTCCAATGGCCGCGTCATGGTCGATTACGTCATAGCTCATTATGCTAATATCAGCCCCGTCCCCATCAGAGAGATGGGGTTAGCAAGTAGCAACTGTCATCAACCTTGTGCAGGTATGGAACACAGGGTTCACTACTTCAATAAAGTTCATGAAGTCCCCATATATATATATATATATATATATATATATATATATATATATATATAGAGAGAGAGAGAGAGAGGAAAGTGTCTCTAGTCTCTCCCCTAGATAAGCTTATCTACTCCTCCCTTTAAAAAAACACAGTGGGCCCACGCTGTTTGGATGATCCAAAGCATTCATTTGATAGGTCCTAACATAGATAGTGTGTGCCCAAAAAATCAGCACCAAAGGGTCATCCTAGAACTTCGTTTTGTGGGGCCTTGTGGTACCCAAAATGGACACGGTGTGCCCCACAAAACGAAGTTCTAGGATGACTCTTTGGTGCTGATTTTTTGGGCACACCCTATCTATGTTAGGACATATCAAATGAATGCTTTGGATCATCCAAACAGCGTGGGCCCACTGTGTTTTTTTAAAGGGAGGAGTAGATAAGCTTATCTAGGGGAGAGACTAGAGACACTTTCCTCATATATATATACTCAACTCAACTTAACTAAGCCTTTGTCCCAAACCAGTTGGGTTGGCTAATGAATCCTTTAGAAAATCTTCATGAAGATGGTGAAAGAGTCTACCTGGCTCAAATTTACCAAGTTTAATCCTGACACTAGCTGGGTTCGTCTATATGGATCATTTTCTTCAAATCTCTCCTATATAAGGTCATATTCTCTGTTATGTTCCTAGCCATCAAGTGTTTCCTTACTGTTTCTACCCAAGTTGTTTTCGGTCTGCCCCTTCCTCTTCTTACACCATCAACTTGGCACGAGTCCCCTCTTATCACTGGAGCATCCAAAGGCCTACGTTAGATATGCCGAAACCATCTTAAGCAGTGCTCTCTCATCTTCTCTCCAATTGGTGCCAACCCTAGCTTTTTACGGATGTCTTCAATTTTAATTCTATCTAACATTGTGTAGCTGCACATCCATCTAAACATTCGCATCTTCGTTACACTCATCTTATGCACATGCTGCTTCTTGGTGGCTCAACATTCTGAGCCGTACATTATGGCTGACCTTACATCTGTCTTATAAAACTTTCCCTTCAACTTGGTAGGCATTTTACGGTCGCACAGAACTCCTGAAGCATGCTTCCACTTCAACCAACCTGCTCTTATTTTGTGGTTAACATCCTCTTCAAACTCTCCTTCCTTATGTAGGAATGAACCAAAATAGCAAAAGATATCCCTCTTATATATATATATATATATATATATATATATATATATATATATATATATATATATATATATATATATATATATATATATAGAGGAAACTGTTGGTGCGCTTAAGCACCCAATCACATGGGGGCCCACTTTGTTAGGATGATCCAAAGCATTTATTTGAAAGGCCTTATCATAGATAGAGTGTGCACCAAAAATCAGCTCCATAGGATCATCCTAACCCCTCCATTTGTGGAGGACAAAATGGACAGACAGTGTTTGTCCACAAATTTGCCTATTTTTGTCCTCCACAAATGGAGGGGTTAGGATGATCCTATAGAGCTGATTTTTGGTACACACCCTATCTATGATAAGGCCTTGCAAATGAATGGTTTGGATCACCATAAAAAATGTGGGACCCATGTGATTGGGGAGCTTAAGCGCATTTTAAGTTTGGTGCGCTTAAGCTCACCAATAGTTTCCTCATATATATATATATATATATCTGTGTGTGCGTGCTTACTGTTCCTGCGCTTGAGTGTAGAAACAGAGTGGGCCCACATTTTTGGGGATCTCAAGCATTCATTTGATGAGCCCTATCATAGATATGGTGTTCATAAAAAATCATCTCCATTGGATCATCCTAACCCTTCCATTTGGAGATTTGTGGATAAACAATATCTGTCCATTTTCCCCTTCAATCCTAACCTAGGTGCAGTGTACGATGGCAATCAGGACCCTTCAATCATTCCCATGTTATGTACAACTGCCTCTTTGCAGTCATAGATAAAGTGTACCAGGGTGTCCAGAGTAATGATAAGGGGCGCATTTATCATTTCCTATCCAAACTCTCCGAATGAGTAATTATACCGGGTAAAGCCTTATATTCCTTTATTTTTCTAAAAGTAGTGCGTGGCCTATACCATAGGTTGATCAAACCGTCAATTTGATGGGCCACAATGTAAATAGTTTGGGTTCAAAAAATTATTTCGAAAGGATGATCATAGCCCTTCAATCTATAGAGGAAATGCATATTATGGAAACCTCTATAGATGGGAGGGTTGAAATCATCATACGTAAATAATTTTGTGGGCACAACCCATTTACGTTGTGGCCCTTCAAATGGATAATTTGGATTATCCAATGGTGCAGGCCGTACAGTAATTTTAGAAAAATAAGGGACTATAAGGGCTTACACCATATAAAATCTCTGAATAATAAACATGATATAACTCATTCGACAGTCTATTCAAAATGTGATTCTTGCCAATATAATCAGCTTGATTCCATCCGTTAAAATCAGCACTGTCTTCTACTGGTGTCAGCAGGGTTAGTGCAAATGCTTCCCCAATTTGTTGTAATGCGAATAACATCTGTTCTTTCCACACCTCGTGTAATTTGAACCATTGAACTGGTCGATCTTTGAAAAATCAGGAACGATGGTTACAATTTTGTTTGTGGCAATGGTGGAAAGAGCGGAACTGGAATTGGGGGTTTCAGTAGCCATACGATCAACAATACGATTCTTAAGAATTTAAATTAGGATAATCTGTAATATGGATAATCCGAGTTTTAAATTAAATCGAATACGAAATAAAGAAGGCAGATGCACTTATCTATTTCAATGTAAAACCTTTAATTGGAAAATCCGCTTATTGATTGTTGAAGAAGATGTAGATGCAAAATGGAAAGGCTGAGCTGTGCTACTTGGTCACTCTCCTTAAAAATCATATTCACCCGCTATGGTACAACTAGGAACCGCGAATCGATGCTCCATGATAAAATAGCCCGCAGTCTCTAGTAGATATATACTTGCTTGCTAGTCTATGTCCAGTCACTTTGGAACAGTGCTCAGACCAAACAAAGACAGAGGAAGGAACACGGAAGAAAATCTTAAGGAGAAAATCATTTTTTTGTAAGTCAGTGTATTCTGGGTGTTGGAACTACTTTCTCTTTATAGAGAAGAACTCTCCCCTTCAAGAAGAGGAAACGTCTCTCTACAACTGTTTAGAAAAGACGAACTACAACCAATAGACATCGGTCACAAAAATGATAACAAAATTAAAGGACACTTAAATTGTGTCAGTTTGTAATTAAAATCAAAACAGTAGGATTTTATGTTTAAAAGTAGAGAACAGTAAACACATTATTTTGGACGCAAAATACAAAACGTCAGAAATAAAATGGTGGTCTATAACCAAACCCAAACCTCGGATCACGTGCCACGGCCTGGGGCACATGCATGTGTTTCCTTTAGTTCTTGTTAAAATTGGCCCACTGAAATAATTGCAATGCCCCTTGAAAGACCAAAATCTCCGGCTCCACATCACCTCTTCTAAGGAGGCAAAAGTTTCTTCAACTTTCTAACATGGAACTAAAATCCTTTCATTGTATTTCAATCACACTCTCATAACACACATGGTCTTGGGTTCAAGTTTCAAGACAACACTAAAAGACAAGGAGTTTAAAAACAAGAGGGAGATTCTTATTTTGAATCTTCCCTCCAAATTTTTGAGTAAAAAATTCTAATAGAAAATGAAAGGCGAATTGGTCCTTTTCACAACATTTTTGGGGTTTGGTGAGAGTTCAAGATTTCCTTTTTTTTTTTCTTTGCGTACTAGTCACGATAGTGAATTTCATCTTTTTTTTTAACAAAAAAGATTTTCGTTTTGCTAGCGTTCTCCTCGAGATTGTGGGAGTGTAGATATCATTTTCATCCTTTCTAATTAATAGAATTTTCTTCTCCTTATGATGTGTGGCTCACCAGGACTTGTTAGCCAAGGGAGCAAAATACATTATCGTTCAAGGGTTTCTTGTAGTGCCAACGACAGTCAGTGTCTGATCACGAAACTCACCTCGCACTCCTCCGACAAAAGCTAGATGAACTCCATAAACAGAACCCCAGCGCCACCATCCTCTACGTTGATTCCAAGCATAGCTTATTTTGACATTGCGTTGAACGCCGTGAAGAATGGTTTCACAGCAGATATCCGTCAGTCATGTTGTGGAAATACGACGCACGTATGTGGAACGCCAGGTGCACCCTTATGTGCGGACCCTAGTAAGTACATCATGTGGGATGCGGCGCACTTCACAGAAGCCATGAATGCAAAGTTTGTGACCGCTTCTTCCATCAAAATTTCACTAAACCTCTATTTGAAACCTTGTTTACCAATAGAAAGGCCCCTTGAATCGACTCAAGTGCCAAAAAAATATACATTGATGCACACTAATATGATATTTCTATGTTGATACATGTTTTATATGAGTGATTACAAGAATGTCATCTGTTGGTTTCTTGATTAAGGCTATCTCGAGTTAATCGTTTTGTTTAATCTCCCATCACACATGTATATATTAAGTATGTATAGTTGGCTGATCGGAGTCTACATACGATCGATCGATAGATAATGTTATTAAGTGTAAGATCTAATCCAAAGTCAACCCCAATGAACAAGGCCCGCCGCTTGGGTACAATTAAGCCTCCAAAACTCGGCAATACATCTGATCATTTGAACAACATCAAGCTTAAGTTGAAGGTTTCTTCTCGTAAAAAAGAAATAAAAAAAATAAATGATTAAATAACACCAACTCTGCAGCTTAAGCTTTTGGAGATATTAAAAATCCACATGTCCGTTCAACCGAAAAGAGAGGCCACATTTGCCACGTGTACAGCGAAACCAAAACAAAAAATATTAGGAGCCACATGTGAGGAGGAGTGTTAAAATATAAATTATTAAATAGCACCAACTCTAACAACTTATACTTTTGGAATAATTGGTTGTTACACATCCTGCATTGTGCCTGGCCACTTTGGATACCATATATAAACAATCTTTATTTGCAAATAAGACAATTTTAAGTTAATCTTATTTGCAAATGAGAGATGAAGGTGATGTAGGTGCATTCCCAGGATTTTCTACGTCGGCCTTCACATCTCCGCTTGTTCTGTGTTTCATATAGTGGCATGATTGTAATATTCTTCTTTCTTCTTTCTTCTTTCTTTTTTCTTTACTAGTCTTTTCCATTGGTATGGGTATTATGTAGTTTAGTTGTCCTTTTTTATCATTTTGGATTGGTTAGGGGTTAACTTGTCTTTTACATTGTAAGGGCAACCTATAAAAGGCATTCCCTCTCATTTTGTAACAACTTTGATTTGAATTTGAAATTTAAAAAGAGAATCCTAGCTTTGGCAAATTGGAGGGAAAATTTCCTACTTGCTAGAAGGAGCTTCTTGTTTGTATTTTCATGGAGATTGGAAAATTGTAAGCTGAATTTCCAGCTTTTCTCTTTAAATTCCAGTACATTTTTCCTTGTGAGTCATGAATTTCCATAGATTTTGTTATTCTTGCATCCCCTTGCAAGAATCAAAGTTAATTCTTTGAAGAAACAAAATTTTGATGATCTGGTCTGAGACTTCATCGCTAGCAATTAGTGGTCCGATCTACAAGCTCCTACACAACCACTTGCATCTCAAGTGATATCAGAGTGATCTGCATCAAGTGGTGTCAGAGTGATCTGCAAGAATTTCTTAATTCTTACTCATCTCGGGAAGAAAGAGAAAGAAAGAAACCTCCACAAAGAAGTAGAGCTTTTCTACAATTGACTGATCGTGAGTCTTTTCTTGTACTTGATATTGAATGTTGTGAATTTTCACTTCTCTTTATAGATTTATCCTAGTTTAAGGTAAGCTTTTTCATATATTTGAATGAATTCTAAGATTTAACATTGATCGGATTGAAACTTAGTGGCACGAGACTGAGCAAGCAGAATGCTCTGTATGTTTGTTTTCATAGCTGCTAGCCGAAAACGAACTTATCTTAAAGTTTCGCTTGTTCTCCTCCAAGATCTGGTCATTATCTTGGGGATTTTGTTCATTTGGCTCAAAGATGTGGAAAATTTTAAACATAATTGATAAAGTCGACCTCAGATTCAACGGACATGCTCATGAGCCTAACAATTCACTTGAATGTGGGTTTTCAATTTTCTAAGTGTTAAAATCGCACCAATCTCTTGAATTCCTGTGAAACAACCAATTTCTCCAACAGCTTAAGCTTTTGGAGATGGTGTTATTTAATCTTTTCTACTTTAACACTGCCCCTCACGCGTGGCCTTTCTTTTGGGTTGGCCATTATATGTGGATTTTAATATCAAGGTGTTTCGAACCCAGAGCTCTGACACCATGTGAAAATTAGTGAAATCTTCTTTTCATATTTTGACGATTCCAATATTTGAAAAATTCTTGGTATGAAAATGAGAATGGGTAGACGACAAAAAATGAGAAGCTTTTCGCTGAGAAGAATTTTTCCCTAGTGTAAATTCAATCAAGCTTTGGCAAACAAGCCTGCTGGTTTCTCTACAATTTCAGTTTGTTTCTGTTCTAATTGAGGCCTTTAGTTTGTAAAATTTTTATTGAAAACCATTTCACCCTAAGACACCTCCAGCCACTGCACTACACAAGTGGATTTGTGTTCAGAGATAACAAACCCTCTTATGCTTATATTGGTGGATTGCTAAATGTAAGGCTAAGATAAAACCACATATTGAGGGAACTTCAATCTAATTCAGCCCAAGGGAGTAAGGTTTAAGGCATGATTTGAAATCCTACTGAAGCCAAGATATTCATGGTGTCAAATTGATTAATCATCACCTGTCACATGCACACTTAGCTCTTACTTCTATGAATATGGATGTAGATGATTAAAAGAGGCCTAAGGAGTTTTGCTTAGTAAGTTTAAATCGTATTGGTTGCTGCCACCTTAGTTGAACAGATGGCATGCATCTATGTCATTCATGCACTTCTCGGTTAAGTGCCAACTTGCAATATGTAGCAACATGACTTCAATCGGTTGACAGCTATTTGTTGGAGCTTCTACTTGATTTTCCTGCTCAGGTTATATCAAATCCAACTATTTTAAAAGAATTTTTCTGGGTGGATGAATGCAATCAAGTCTACGTGATCCCAGTCGAGAATTAGGATAGTAGTGAAGAGGAGAATCCAAAACTTGAGAAATCAAATGAATCAGGGCAGGAAGTTCGCAAGAAAAATTGGCCAAGACGCTGCCTAAGAGCCCATCAAAACCCCACCAAATTAGTTGATTATGTAATTCACAAGCATTGAACATTTCGATCTCTTAGGCTTAGTGTTTGTCGCGCATATGTGCTGAGCCTTGGTTCTCCCACTGTGTAGGGTATATCCTAAAAAGATGTCCTTAGAAGAGACCTAGGATTATCCTATCACAGTGGGACAGGCAACAATGGAATGGGCACACGGGTGGGGTGGCCAACAAATCAAAGTACCCAATCAACAGAAAACGGATTACACGTGCCAATGTGTCCAGCACGCACGTCCAAATTAAAAATGCCCCTCATTTTTTTAATCCATTCTCATTAATTTGTGGCAATATATAGTATGCAATAGGAACACATCCAGCGTTGTTGGAATCGATTCTAGGGATGAGTGACTCGGACCACAACTTGAGAATGTGTAGGCAAGCAATTAATTAGTTGTAATCCTCAAATTAAGCTCAACTAAAAGAAAATCCAACTAGAATTCCTATTGTTTTGCCTTGAAGAAAGGATACAAGCCCGATAGAAAAACAGAAAAACAAATGCAACTGGATATCCTGTTGTGGGCTTTTATAATTTGATCTGTCACCTCTCTATCATATAAAAAAAACAGAAAAACAAATGCAACTGGATATCCTATTGTGGGCTTTTATAATTTGATCTGTCACCTCTCTATCATATGAAAAAACAGAAAAACAAAAGCAATTCGAAATGTTAGGAAAGGGTGTAGCCTCCTAAATTTCGGCATGTTGTAACTGTGACCTAAACTAATTTTGGGTTGTCTAGCCCCCTATATATATTGTTTCTTACACTCTTCACAGGCAACTCTTCCTTTGGTACCAAAAGGCGGAATACCATAAAAGAAAAGGGGAAGAAGCTCTCTAAAACAATGGCTTGGTGCAGATCTCTATCTCTCCATCTTACTCTATTTTACTTCTTCATATCTGTCTATCCTTCTCTTTCTTTACCCCCATCAACTTACGACGGCATGTTCTCAAAAATCTACGCCTTCGGTGACTCGAGCACAGACACAGGAAATTGCATAGAGTTACTCCCTTATTTGAACCCTCCCTACGGAATGACTACTTTCGGCAAACCCTCTGGTCGTTGGTCGGACGGTTGCCTTGTCCTTGACTTCCTCGCCAAAGAAGTATCACTTCCTTACGTTCCCCCTTATCTTAACAAAAGTTCTGATTTCTCCCATGGTGTTAACTTTGCATATGCTGGATCAACGGCCATAGATTATGAATTCTATGTTGAACACAATGCAACGAAGGCTCTACCCTTCCAGATAACAAATTCCCTACAGACTCAGCTCGGTTGGTTTAACGAATTCATCGACAGGGTCGAGTGTGCCGGGAAATGTCCTGCTCAATGTAAGGCAATAATGGAAGGTACACTCTTCTGGGTGGGGACGATGGGGGGCAATGATTATCGCAGAATTAATGGGACTTCCATCAGCCCCCTCACCCTTAGAGAGATTGCAGTCGCCAATGTCATCCATCTTGTGCAGGTATGGACAAGAAGTTATATTTTAAAAGAAATTCAATAATTCCCTATATATATGGGATTTGATAGGCAATTTTCGCCCGATATTCATCATACCACCCTTGGTATTTCATCCGAGAGCAGTACAATTTTTAAGATGCGTCCGGATCAAATATCAAAGGCATGATCTTGACTTGGTGGCAGGTCACGATCTTGACCTGGTGGGCCCCACAAATATGGCATTTTTTCTCGATTCGATTCAATTGAGGCTATTTGGTAATGTAAGGGGTAATGGGTTTTCCTTTTGGGCCAAGGACAATGCTCCTGGACAATTCATACTATGTAAATCTGGTGGGACTACTGGTCCCCAACATAATTGTCAATTAAAAAAAAGAAGAAGGCAGTACTTCTATCGTACAATGAATATAAGCACGCTAGCTCGTCCATCATATAATTTCTCTTATCTTACTATCAAAATATAAGTAAAAGTTGAGAATATTTTTTAATTTTTAAGATTAAACCCACCTATGGCTTTGAACGTTTTGAGATGTTTTTTTTATTATAGGGTTCAAAAGTCTTACCTGTCTCAAGCTTTCGGTCATAAGATAAAATTCCAATACATGTAAGGAAACATTAGCAAAGACAAACAAAACAAAGTGAAAATGATTTCGATTTTGAAAGATTGGCATGAACAAAATATGGGAGTGAAGATACATTTCATCATTCTTTTATGAACTAAATTTTCTTCTCCTTATGATGAGTCACTTGCAGGACTTGCTGGATAAGGGTGCAAAATACATTGTCATTCAAGGTTCATCAATTCTTTTATACGAGTTATTACAAATGTCATTTGTTGATTTCTTGATTAAGACCATCCTGAGTATTACAAAGGCCAACCCTAACCCAACCTGCCTTTAAATCTCTCAACGCTAACCCAACCAGTCCGATTTTTCAAATCGAGCTGGGATGGCTTCGGGTTAACTTGGGGCAATATGAGAAAAAATACAAAAAAAGAAGGGTATTAGTTTCGGGGTTGAGTCGGTTCGAGTTGCAATAAAATCACGACAATATTAAGGGGCCGTGATCAGGTAGGAACGAGTAGTCCAAGGCCTTGGATGCAAGAGCATCCCCTGGGAATCTCTTATGATTGCTCATTAGACTAAATTTACCTTATTTTTGTCATTGTTAGTGGAGTAAGGGTAGGGAATCTCAGTCATTTTGGTCATTTCACATGTCTTTTATCATTAGTAAGGGTAGTTTGGTTAATTTCTTAATTGTTTATGGCATTTTAGACATTTGGCCTTAGAGAGGGGTATTTGAGTCTTTTTCATGTAAAGGCAACCTATATAACTCCATTTCCCACCATTTTTCATATGGGAAATGATATATGCGCCAAGTGTTTCGATGAACATGCGCTCCACTTGTTTGTCGTGTAGTATTTAAAGGGTTTAAAGAGCTTTTTGAGAACCGTAATATCCTCTGAAATCCCTTTAAATATATACTACACGACAAACAAGTGGAGCGCTTGTTTATCGAAACACCTTGGTGCAGATATCGTTTCCCCTTTTCATATTAGCTCTTGTGTTTTTTATATAATCATTGAGCTAATTGAACCTTGTGTTCCTTGATTTCCTTCTATGGAGGTACTGATTGAAAATTCCATACTAATAATCCTTGGCCATTGACTTTAATGTCATTAGTACAAGATATTGGAACGTTGATAGTCACTTAATTATATTGTCCAAGTCCTGTGCGCTTCTCGCTACAACAGCATTACCATAAATTTATGCTTCAAGGGCAACAATTATTACATTATTCAACCCTCCTCCTCAAGTTGGAGTGTATATAACCATACAGTTTGGATACTAGCTACAGACAACACTTCCAAATTAATGTTTAAGCTTCTTTGATCAGATATGGGCTATATATATGATGGGCCACACACCATGCCTCAATTATATGTGAAAGTAAATAATATGATCTTAGCAAGTAAAGTATCTGTTACATATTTGGAACCTCACCGATGCACGATGATGAGATGTTGTGGGTGGAAGAAAATCTACCATTTGTTTGTGTAATATATATTTAGAGCTAGTAGAACGCTCTACATCAAATCATTTGAACCACTTTCTTAAATGATTGGATAAGCTTAACTTTGGTTGCTCCTCTCAGTAATCCATAATCCTAAGCAAGAATGAGCACTACAACCATGTATACGGTAGATGGCCTCTTTAGAAAATGTTGCAACCAGCAATATTAATTATTAGAGCCCTTAATCGGACTGAAATTTTGGATTTCAGTGAGGAACGAAACGAAATCGTACCGAAACCGAAATTCCTGAAATTTACCAAATTTCGTTCCAAATTTCGGAAATTTCAGGAATTTCGCCGAAATTTAAAATAAAATTATACTTTTTTATTCCGTTAAGGAATTTCCAACGAAATTTCGATTGAAATTTTGTCCCAAAAAATTCTGGATTTTACGCGCAATACGCCCGAAATTTCGGTTTCAGATAAGTCTGAAATTTTAGCCGAAACCAAAATTTAAAACCATGTATATTATTAGGGAAGTTATATATTATATTAATTATTAGAGTCCTTACCTATATATTATTAGGGATGATACATTCGCCCCCTTTTCATCCCTGAGCCACCACTCATATAAAGGGTTTACCCAAGGTAGAAAGGGACGAATATATCATTTCCGTTTTTATTATCCCTAACTAGATAAGGCAGGGCCACTAGTTCAATGATAAATTAAAAACGTTCATCTACTAGGCATCAGCCTCTCCCAATGGATAGGCGATGCAGGGAAAGTGTTGCTGAAGTGACGGTCAAGCGTTGCCGAATGAGGACCTGTCACTAACTATGAACTAGCCCTTTGAATAATCCCTGATTGCTAGTTTTTCCTCACCAATGAACTCAAATTCGTGAGTTATAATGTTGTGATCTAAATCAGAATGAGGGAATAGCCATAATGTTGGAATACAACTCTCGGCTTCAAATCTTAGGTCATTGTCTTTGAAAACTTAATTAAAATCAACACTAATTTCCACTAGTTAGCGGCCTTTAAACTAGTGAACTTAGTGAGCTGTTATTAAGCACTCTCATAAGGTCCATGCTTTAGGAAAGTCTCTGGTTGTTTAAGAGATGCATGTGGTTGGAAATATTTGCCCTAAATGAGTTGAATTAATACAAAGCTAGTACTCGTGCCTATAATGAAAATACCGATTTCAGCCTTATTTCATCCAACAGTGAGTAACCTCATGGCATTGAGTACGTGTTATTTGCTATAGAAAGCCATGGATAGGAAGCCTGTACGATTCCTTATATCCGTAGTTTCTTTCTTAGTGATGCTTTTTTCAATCAATCTTCCATTATATCTCCCAATTCCATCTTTAAAGTCTCTATTGTCCTGAGGACCCATTTAGACCCTACTAGTATGATTCTTGAGTTTCCAAATATGATTTCATTGAGAGTAGTTCTCTTTTCATGGCTTGGAGCCACTGAGCTGACTAATCACTTGTTAGGCCCGAAATCGGTTAACAGATATGGCAGTGATGTAAGAGCCGAGCTGGAGGGCCCGAGGAGCCGAAGCGAGTCCGGCGGCACTGTGCTCTGCACAGAAGCAAACAAGGTCAGAATGACCGACCCGGAGTGTACTCCGGACAGGCCCTTCGACACTCAAGTCAGTATGAACCGGAGTAAAGAGGGAGTTTTTTGAGTGGTGGGTGAGAATTCAATACCCTGATTTATGAACTTTGAAGGCCCTTTTATAGGGAAAAATTGGGGTAGTTGGGGAGTTAATGCTCCAGGGCAGGTGTCAATCAGCTATTAGTTCAAGCTCACCTACTCTGGGGTAATTACCAAACTACCCCTGCTGACGCGGGGTCTGCTGTGGGTCCCCCTCGAGACACGTGTCGGCAGCTAATAGGTTGGTCTATGGTGGGTCCCCCTTGAGACACGTGTCGGCCGCTAATATGCTGCTGTGTTTTTACACCCCATCAGTTGCCCCCCAGTTCTCCAAGTTATTATGGTGACTTGGGGAAAAGTGGTAGAGTACATCCCTGATTGAGGGTGGTCGAGGTCCGGCCTGTGAGGCAGCCCGGAATCTGTAGCAGTCCGGATTTTCAAACAGTCCGGAAATTGGAGCAGTCCGGATTTTGAAGCAGTCCGGAAATTGGAGCAGTCCGAATTTTCAAACAGTCCGGAAATTGGAGCAGTCCGGATTTTGAAGCAGTCCGGAAATTGGAGCAGTCAGAAAATTCAAACAGTTCGGATATTGTAGCAGTCCGAAAATTCAAACAGTCCGGAGACTGGAACAGTCCGGATTTTGAAACAGTCCGGAGACTTGAACAGTCCGGATTTTGAGGCAGTCCGGAGCTTATCAGTCCGGATTTTGAAGCAGTCCGGAGACCGGAACAGTCCGGATTTTGAAACAGTCCGGAGATTGGAGCAGTCCGGAGCTTATCAGTCCGGATTTTGGCAGTCCGGCTTGGGCGGGACTGCTTTTTGTCTTTTTGCGAAACGCGTCATATCCAGTCCGGCTTAGGCCGGACTGTTTTTTGTCGTTTTCTGAAACGCGTCATATCCAGTCCGGCTTGGGCCGGACTGTTTTTTGTCGTTTAGCCATCCAGTCCAGCTTGAGCCGGACTGCTTTTTGTCGTTTTGCGAAAACGCGTCATATCCAGTCCGGCTCGGGCCGGACTGTTTTTTGTCGTTTAGCCATCCAGTCCGGCTTGGGCCGGACTGTTTTTTGTCGTTTTGTGAAAACGCGTCATATCCAGTCCGGCTTGGGCCGGACTGCTTTTCAGTCCGGATTTTTCCGGACTGCTCTTCTTTATATGAGCACTTGCATGAATGTCCTTGGTCTTTTGGGGGTACGCGCGTATTTTCCCTTATGCATTTGTCTCGAAGTTTGTGCCCGTCATTAATGAAGGACACGCGGCACCATTCTAGCGTCCTCGAAATGTGTGCCCTTCATTTAATGCCCATCGCCTTAGAAAAATCTATAAAGATGAGGTTTTTACCTTCTCATTTTTCACTTTTTACTTCTCCTACTCCTCCTCTTCTTTTCTCTGCCAGTTCGGCGAAGGCTAGTTCAGCTCATGTAGTTCGCAGTTGTGGACGGCGGCGGATTCGGAAGCTACCAGTTCAGTGCCTTGAGATTTCAGTTCAGACCGGTAATTTTCTTCAGCACGCCCCATTCGTTTCTTTTCCTGCTTTCATGTCTAGTAGCTCTAGTACTGAGTCCGGTTCGGGGGAGTCGTCTTCTAGTAGTTCAAGGTCTAGATCGTCGATTAGAGCCGAGGATAGGCCTACCTGGTCGCCTACCTGGTCACCGACCCCGAAAATGGCGAGTCCCGACATAAATGTGGATATCATAGGTAGTGATGAGGAAGTGGAGGAAGTAATATTGGACTTGAACACCACTCCGCTTCCTACGGATAGCTACGCCCCAGTGGGGGGGAGCATTGGTAGTGATGCCGGCGAGGCGTCCACAACGTTTCTCCCGGGCCAGGCCGTTGAGGTAGTGGCGAGGGCCCGGATGGATGCGAATCCCAAATACAACATACAGGCTCTCAACGAGGAGAATTACCTGGATGAGTCCACGATGGCGGTGATTAGGGATAAATACTGCATCCTGTCCAGGTTCGGGTTGAGGGAGGCGATTGAGGGGGATAGGGCCTGTAACGAAAGCTCTGATGTGTGCATATACGACGAGTCGCTGAGGGCCGGACTCAGATTCCCTCTGCATCCCTTCTTTGCCTCTGTGCTTCAATACTACGGGCTGGCCTCAGCTCAGGTAGCGCCAAACTCGTGGAGGTTGCTGACAGGGTTCGTGTACCTCATTCAGGGCCGGCTTCAGAGGAACTTATCAGTGCCGTTGTTCCGCGCCTGCGCGCAATTGAAGAGGCACAAGGGCGGGGGTTGGATCTACATTAGCCAGCGCCCGGAGATCAAAATGATTACCGGCATTCCCTCCTCGATACATTTGTGGAGGAACAGGTTCTTCTATGTCGAGGACAGGGAGTCCAGCGAGCCCTGGCCGGTCCCTTTGAAATGGGGCACCCCAGATGCATTCGCGATGAGTCGCAAGCCTTTTCTTGAGGGTGAAGATGCGAGGACACTGGCTTTACTCAGGGGGGTGCTGGACCGTGAGGGGCCCACTGATTGCTCGGACTTCCAAGAGGAAGGGGTTCTGGTTGGGCTGGGCCTCAGTACTGCGACCCCGGCACGTACGTGGCAAGTCTTGTCTAAACTTATTTTTCCTTCTTCCCTTGTTCCTGACTGGTTTTGTTTTTGTCTTTCAGAGATGCAGCAGCAGTCTTTAGTTGATAAGATGAGGAAGGGGGCCTTTGGGAAGGTCCATCAGGGCGCCCCAAAGAGAAAGGCCCCAGAGATGGGGAGTCCGGTCCCAACCCCGGACGCGCCGGCGCCTCCCAAGGCGAAGAGTTCGGTGAGAGTGGTTGGGTCTTTTGGTCGGGGTGCCGGGTCCTCGAAGACTGTGGGGACATCGGCTGGACCCTCACCTCCTCCTTCGAGAACGGGAGACAACGTTTTTCGGCCCAATTGGGCCGTTCAGAAGAGTGATACCGGCCTTGGAGAGAGCCGGGTAGCTAAGGAGATTCTTAGTAAGGTCCTCCTCAAAAGCGACAAACTCCAGGTCCTCAACGAGCCGCCAGCCGCGGCTGATGAGGCTATCTTCTCGTCTGCTTACTAGGTGAAATGCCCCTCGAGTACTCGAGTGTTTGTTTGCTCTTAGTTATTGCTTCGCTTCCCCGTGTTGACATCGTTCGGTCTGCAGATTTTGCTGTACTACAACAACCTCCGGGAGAAGAGTTAGAAATTCTCCGAGGCTATAACCAAGTCTAAGGCGGAGAATGGGAGATTGGCACAGGAGGTGAAGGAGCTGAAGAGGTCCCTCGAAAATTTGGGCGAGGAGAACAAGCGGCAGAAGGAGAATTTTGCCACCAAGCTGGCCACACAGAAGGAGCAAGCGACGGAAGCCCTCAACGCTCAGAGGGAGAGAGCCCTTACGAGGCAGGCGACGGCCGTTCAAGAAAAGGAGGACGAACTCCTCCTTCTATCCAGCGAGGCCTATAAGATAGGGTTTTTTGACTGCCTTGGGCAGGTCAAGGAATCCGATCCGGGCGTTAATCTGTCCAAGGTGGTTATACCTGACCCACCGACGCTTACTAATGAGGAGCCGGCCACCATGGATGCACTCTTGGCCCAGGGGGCAGGTTCAGCGCCGGGAGATGGTAATGAGGCGTCTTGAGTTCTCCTCCCCTTTTGGCGACTTCTTAATTTCTTTTTGTAATGGCCCCCTGAGGCCCAACTTTTTGTAACAGCCCGTTGAGGCGTCATTTTTTTTAATGGTCCTTTGCGGCCCCAACACATGAATGGAAAGCAAACTTTTGTTGTCTACCTCTTCTCTGCTTGTCCGTCTTTAGTTTATACTGTTTAGACGATCCTAGTGGGCTTGGTCTTTACATCCGGGCTGGTCCCGGACCAGGAGTGGGCTCCTGGTCTTTGCGGAGATGAGCCGTGGCGAACCAAGCGTCGAGTACCCTAGTTTTAGTGAACTGGGTTTCCAAGGAGCTTTAGTTTCTGCATCCGGGCTGGTTCCGGACCAGGAGTGGGCTCCAGGTCTTTGCGGAGACAAGCCGTGGCGAACCAAGCGTCGAGTACCCTAGTTTTAGTGAACTGGGTTTCCAAGGAGCTTTGGTTTCTGCATCCGGGCTGGTTCCGGACCAGGAGTGGGCTCCCGGTCTTTGCGGAGACGAGCCGTGGCGAACCAAGCGTCGAGTACCCTAGTTTTAGTGAACTAGGTTTCCAAGGAGCTTTGGTTTCTGCATCCGGGCTGGTTCCGGGCCAGGAGTGGGCTCTCGGTCTTTGCGGAGACAAGTCGTGGCGAACCAAGCGTCGAGTACCCTAGTTTTAGTGAACTGGGTTTCCAAGGAGCTTTGGTTTCTGCATCCGAGCTGGTTCCGGACCAGGAGTGGGCTCCCGGTCTTTGCGGAGACGAGCCGTGGCGAACCAAGCGTCGAGTACCCTAGTTTTAGTGAACTGGGTTTCCAAGGAGCTTTGGTTTCTGCATCCTGGCTGGTTCCGGACCAGGAGTGGGCTCCCAATTTGATGAGTAGAAAGAGATTTGTAAAGAGCTTTCATTCACATTCAGAATATATTTACAAAGTCCTTTTTGTGCCGGCTGGCTCGCTATTGGTGGTACTTGCGGAGGTTCTTTGAGTTCCAGGCGTGGGGTAGTAGCTGTTCCTCGAGTGTTTCCAGTTTGTAACTCCCCGGACGAATCACCTTCTTTACTCGGTAAGGCCCTTCCCAAGTTGGGGAGAGTTTACTGACCTGCTTGGGTTGGGAGATAGCAGCTTTCCTTAAGACCAGATCCCCTACTCGAAATTCTCTAGGTCGTATCTTGGAGTCGTAATAGCGGGACACCTTCTGCTTGTAGACGGCAACTCGTATTCGGGACTCTTCTCGGGCCTCCTCCAATAAGTCGAGATTCGCGCGGAGCCCGTCACCGTTGAGCTGTTCATCGAAGTTGGTGACTCTAGGGGACGGGGTGCCTATATCAACTGGTATTACTGCCTCAGTTCCAAAGGACAGGTTGAATGGCGACTCACCCGTTGATGTGCGCGGGGTGGTGCGATACGCCCATAGGACATGATAGAGCTCATCTGCCCATCGGCCAGCTTTTTCGTCCAGCCTTTTCTTTATCCCTTGCAGTAGGATTCGGTTTGTGACTTCCGTCTGCCCGTGGGTCTGTGGGTGCGCTACTGAGGTGAACCTCTGTTCGATTTTCAAGTCGGAGCAAAACTTCCGAAAGTTTCGGTAGTCGAACTGCTTCCCGTTATCTGTTATCAAGGCGCGAGGAATCCCGAATCTGCAGACCACTGATTTCCAAAAGAAGTTCTGCACGTTCTGCTCGGTGATCTGGGCTAGAGGTTCAGCCTCCACCCATTTGGTGAAATAATCGATGGCCACTACTACGAAGGTGCGCCTTCCGGAGGCCGGTGGAAAGGGGCCCAAGATATCCATCCCCCAAATTGCAAAGGGTTGTGGGCTGATGATTGGAGCCATAGACACAGCGGGCTGGTGAATGGTGAGGGAGAACTTTTGGCATCTATCACACCTCTTGACCAGGTTCAGTGCGTCTTGCCTCAATGTCTGCCAATACAGACCCCTCAGCAGAACTTTGATCGCCAGGGCCTTGCCCCCAGATGCTCTCCGCAAATACCTTCGTGTGTTTCTTGTAAGGCGTACGTAGCGTCGCTGGGTTGGAGACATTTTAAGTATGGGAGGGTATAGGACCTTTTGAATAGGTTCTCATCATCGAGTGAAAAACGAGCTGCCCTTTGTATCACCTTGCGGGCTTCTTTCTTGCCTTCAGGTAGTTTCCCACTACGCAGGTAGTCGATGATCTTGTCCATCCAGCAGGACTCTTGTTCCACCTGCATCACTTCGGCAGCCTTTCTTTCGATACTGGATGTCTGCAAGAACTCCATGCATATATTCCCGAGAGTCGTGTATCCGGATGCAGCCAGCTTAGACAGTACATCTGCTTTTGTGTTTTCTGTTCAGGGGATTCTGACGACCTCAAAACTTTTGAACTTGGAGGATAGCTGTCGGACCTGGGAGAGGTATTTAATCATACGCTCGTCGCGGGCGTCGTATGTCCCTTGAATCTGGTTGGCGACCAACTGGGAATCGCAGTAGGCTTTCAATCTCTGGGCGCCAGTCTGGGCTGCAAGATTCATTCCGGCGAGGAGTGCTTCGTATTCAGCCTCCTTGTTAGATGCACGAAATCCGAACCTCAAGGCGTAGTCTAGAGCGAAATTGTCCGGTCCGGTTAAAACCAGACCGGCTCCGCAGCCAGCCTTGTTTGAAGATCCGTCCACGTGCACTTCCCAGAGCGGTTCGGCTGTTGAAGGACCCTGCTCAGCTGGTGGTACGCGGATGATTTCCGTTCCGGCTCCATCCCCTGTTGGCTCCTCAGCTGCGATTGCACTTTCCGCTGCTGGGGCTGGGGCGACTTCAGGTTCGGTGATCTGCTGGGGAATGGAGCATTCAGCTATGAAATCTGCCAATACTTGAGCCTTGATTGCGGGCCTGGGTATGTACCGGATGTCAAATTCACTCAGTTCCACGGCCCACTTGACGAGTCGTCCTGAGGTGTCCGGCTTATGGAGAACTTGCCTGAGCGGCTGGTCAGTGAGGACCTTTATCGTGTGGGCTTGAAAATACGGCCTCAACTTCCTGGCTGCCATCACCAGCGCGTAAGCCAATTTCTCGACCCGCTGGTACCTTATTTCAGCATCGTGCAGGACTTTGCTGACGTAGTAGACCGGCTTTTCTTGGCTGTGCTCCTCACGAACTAGGACTGCTGCCAGAGCCAGGGGGCTTATAGATAGATACAAGAGAAGCTCCTCACCAGGCTCCGGTTTTGTCAATAGCGGTGGAGAGGACATATATTGCTTTAACTCCTCGAAGGCGGCCTGGCATTCTTCTGTCCAGGGCGCGATCTTGAGTCCTTTGACTGCGTTGAAGAAGGGGAGACACCTCTCTGCAGATTTTGAGACGAAGCGCCCCAGCGTGGCTATCATCCCTGTCAGCCGCTGCACTTCCCTGATTGTTTTTGGCGGGGTGACCTCCACTACGGCCTTGATTTTTTCTGGATTGGCCTCTATTCCTCTTTGGCTAACCATAAACCCTAAGAATTTTCCCGAGCTGACCCCGAAGGTGCACTTGGTTGGATTGAGCTTCATCTTGTGCTCCCTCAGGACGTGGAATGTTTCTTCTAGATCGGAGACGTGATCTTGTGCGCTTCGGCTTTTGACCAGCATATCGTCGACGTAGACTTTCGTATTGCGGCCGATCTGATTTCGGAATAGCTTGTTTACGAGCCTCTGATAGGTGGCTCCGGCATTTTTCAGGCCGAAGGGCATGACCCTGTAGCAATAGGTCCCCTAGTCTGTCACAAAGGAGGTCTTCGAGATATCTGACTCATACATTCTGATCTGATTATATCCGGAGAAGGCGTCCATGAAGCTCAGTAATTCGTGACCTGCAGTGGCGTCGATGAGCTGATCGATCTTTGGGAGAGGGTAGCTGTCCTTGGGATATGCTTTGTTCAGATCGGTGAAGTCGACGCAGGTCCTCCATTTCCCATTCGCCTTTTTTACCAGGACTACGTTTGCCAACCAGTCCTGGTATTGGATTTCTCGAATGAAGTCAGCTCTTAGGAGCCTCTCCACTTCTTCTTTGATCGCCTGCCGCCTTTCGAGGGCGAAGTGCCTTCTCTTCTGCTTCACTGACCTGCTGGTTGGGTCAACACCGAGCCGGTGCATACTGATCTCTGGGTTTATACCGGGCATGTCCGCGGGGGCCCATGCAAAGACATCTGTGTTGCCCTGAAGGAATTGGGTGAGGCTGTGCCTGGTGCCGTCATCTAGAGAGGAGCCGATTTGGACGACCTTTTCGTCATCATTCTTGCACAAGGGGATGGAGATGAGGTCTTCAGCGGGCTGGGTTCCCTGAGCTTCATCCCTCAGGTCGAGCAGCTCGATCGGTAATGACTCCGTCGCATTTTTGCCCTTGAGTGCCATTGCATAACACTCCCTAGATTGTGGCTGATCTCCCCTGACCTCTCCAATGCCGTTTGGCGTAATAAACTTCATCTTCTGATGATAAGCAGACGCAACGGCGCGGATCAGGTTCTGGCCAGGTCTACCTAAAATAGCGTTATAGAACGAGGTGGCCCTCACTACTAGGAAGTTGACCATGGCGAAAGCCTGGCAGGGTGACTCTCCGACAAGAACAGGAAGTTCGATTTGTCCTTCGACCTTGACGACCTCTCCTGAGAAGCCGAAGAGATCTGAGTTTGCCGGCCTTAAATGGTCGTCGCCTATCATCATTCTTTCGAAGGCGTGATAATATAGAATGTCGGCTGAACTCCCATTGTCTACCAGAATTTTCTTTAACTCCTAGTTTGCGACGAGCATGGTTAGGACCAGGGCGTCGTCATGGGGTAATATCAGGCCGTCGAGGTCCGCATCTGAGAAGGAGATCTCATTATCCGTCTTCATCTTCTTGCTGCATGTGTGTACGACATTGACTCGTCGTGCATACGCTTTTCGAGCAGCGGACGAGGTGCCTCCCGCTGCCGGACCACCCATGATTGTGCCAATGACTCCCCTTGGTTGGGAACGGTGTGCCTCTGGCTGTGGACTAGGCGGCGGAGGAGATTGTCGTCGGGCCGGGGGCGGTTGAGACCGCCGAGGGCTCCGGCCCTGTTGACCTTTCTCCTTGGGTTCACTTCTGTGGGTGTCACTTCGGACATATTTTTTCAAATAGCCCCGGCTGATCAACTGCTCGATCTCCTCCTTCAGCTGCCAGCAGTCGTCCGTGTCGTGACCGTGGTCCCTGTGGAACCGGCAGTACTTCGACTTGTCTCTCCTGTTTCCCTTGGAGATCATTGGGGTTGGCCACTTTATGAACTCTTCTCCGCTGATAGCGGCCAGTATATGTCTTCTAGAGGTGTTGAGAGGGGTGAAGTTCTCCTCCTTCCTTTGGGGGGACTTGTCTCTTCTAGCACCCTTGTCGTCCCTACGCTGCTTAGCAGGGTTCCTGTCTTGGTTCTTGTCATCAGAGGTTCTCCTCCGATTTGAATCTAGGGCAGCCAAGGTCTCTTCTACTGATATGTATTCCTCCGCCCCAGCCATTAGATCTGCTAGGGAGTGCGGATTCTTGCGGGCCACTGCCCGGCAGCACTCATTAGATCTAGCACCTGCAAGGAGCACGTTCGTAGCGGCCGAGGGGTCTAGATTTGGCACTTGGAGTGCCTCCCTGTTGAAGCGGCTAACGAAGGCTTTGAGAGGTTCATTATCCTCCTACCGCAAGGCCATCAGGGATGCAGTTGTTTTCCGTGGCCTGCGGCTGCTCATAAAGTGGCGGACCAGATCTTCCCCGAAGTCATCGAAGTTGCTGATGGAATTCGGTCTGATCCTCGAGTACCAGTCCCTCGCAGCACCGGTCAGGGTCGTCGGGAATGCTCTGCACAGGAAACCGTCTGACGCACCGTGGAGGAGCATCATTGTCCGGAACGTCTCCAATTGGTCCACGGGGTCAGTGGTCCCATCATACTGCGGGATAGTTGGCATTTTGAATCCCCTAGGTGCTGGGGCACCCATGACGTCGTCAGTAAATGGCGTTCTGCTTGAGAACGCCCTAGAAACAGGCCGGCTTTGATCCTTAGCCAGCTCTTCAATCCTGTGATCCATCTCTTCTATTCTTTGCAGCATCGGGTCGGCTCTACGGTCTGGGGACCTGTTTCTTTCCACAGACTGGCTCGCCGCGGAGCCGGAGCGGCTCTCCGGACTCCTACGACGAGACCGGGATTTTGCCTGTTGTGCGCGCTCTTCACGGGCTCGGTGCCTTTGCGCAGAACGGGACCGCGACCTCCGACGGCGGTGCGGCTCTGTCTGTGCATGCCTGGCTGTGGGGCGACGGGCTTGCCTGGTGGAGTGGTGAGTTCGGTCCTCACCATGGCGCGATGACTCCCCCCTGTGAATATCTGGCCTCTCTTGGACATGTCGTGGAGCTTCTGGAGGGGGTTGGGGAGGCGCCTGGAGTAGCTGCTGGTACTGCCCAACGAGAGTTGTCATTTGCTGAAAGAGAGCTTGAACTTGCTCTGGAGTGGGCATGGGGTTCAGGTGCTCTAAGTGAGCAAGGCTCTGCTCGGCCGTAGCGGAGGCTGCCACCACCAGCGAGGCAATTCGTCCGCTCCGGGTCCTGCGGGGTAGCACGTCTTGGGTAGTCCGTGCAGCGGGGACGCGCGCGCTCTTGCGCCCTGCCATTTTTGTGAGGTGAGTAGAACAGCTTTTAGTTCTGGGGTCCCACTGAGGGCGCCAATCTGTTAGGCCCGAAATCGGTTAACAGATATGGCAGTGACGTATGAGCCGAGCTGGAGGGCCCGAGGAGCCGAAGCGAGGGAAGCGAGTCCGGCGGCACTGTGCTCTGCACAGAAGCAAACGAGGTCAGAATGACCGACCCGGAGTGTACTCCGGACAGGCCCTTCGACACTCAAGTCAGTATGAACCGGAGTGAAGAGGGAGTTTTTTGAGTGGTGGGTGAGAATTCAATACCCTGATTTATGAGCTTTGAAGGCCCTTTTATAGGGAAAAATTAGGGTAGTTGGGGAGTTAATGCTCCAGTGCAGGTGTCAATCAGCTATTAGTTCAAGCTCACCTACTCTGGGGTAATTACCAAACTACCCCTGCTGACGCGGGGTCTGCTGTGGGTCCCCCTCGAGACACGTGTCGGTAGCTAATAGGCTGGTCTACGGTGGGTCCCCCTTGAGACACGTGTCGGCCGCTACTAGGCTGCTGTGTTTTTACACCCCATCATCACTCATTCTGGCTTGACTAATGAAAATATTATCCATATCACACTCACTCAGATAGATTAAACCTCTGCACCTGCTAAACATCACTAAAAGTGTAAGTGTCCCGAGTCCAGCTTTCTTCTGACTCATAAAGGGTCTTAGGCATAGCCTTAGTTGTAACGACAATCATAAAATGAGCTGTTGTCTTAGAGCATCACTCCGCAAAGCTCAGGCAACGATGAATTGCACAACATGCTCCTCGTCATGTCCATAAGAGTACAACATTACTTCTCAGCTACCTTATCTTGCCCGGATGAGTATGGAATTATGCTATGATAATGACATTCTCTTTCAAATATGAGACGAATATACCTAGATTGCAACCCATTTCTAAGAGTTTATTATTATTGTAGGATCATGGCACTTACCAACTATCCCAAAAGCTATTACTGATGGGAAAGGCGCTACCATTATCTTTATTAAGAGTCCAGACCAAGGGGCATTGATGGTAGGGATGCACACAGTTCGGTCCGGTTCGGTTTAGGAAGGTTTTTTGAACCGAACCGATCCCATCGGTTTGGAGAAAATCCAAACTGTAACAGAACCGATGGGGGGTATAACCGAACCAAACCGAACCAATTTTGACCGGTTCAATTTTGTTCGGTTCACAGTTTATCCTGTTTTTTGGTTCAGCTTTAATACATATCCAAATCAAGTAGTCAAATGAGGCTTTTATGTTGCATTTATATCTAGGGTTGATACCCTTTGGGTGACTACAGAGACAGAATTACCCCTAGACTACCCAAAATGGCAAAAATGCCCTCTAATAGAGTTAGGAGGTGCAATTCAGGGGGGGGGGGATGGGCGTCTACAGGGGTGGCCAAAATGGGGTGTCTACAGTTTCCCATCGGTTCGATGTTTTTCATTTTCGAATTAAAACTAAAAAAACCATCAACCTTAATCATGACCGAACTAATGCCTAGAAAAACCGAACTGACCCAAACCAAAAGGCCCGGTTCGGTTCGGTTTATCGGTTTGGCCGGTTTTTTGTGTAGCCTAATTGCTGGCACAAGGCCCAGGACAATGCAACCATACTCCGATCAGGGTCTTATAACTCGCCTTGGCCAACAACCCAACCCTCCCCCACCCACCAACAATGACCTCGGGGAGGGGGAGGGGGACTCAAACCTGAGATCTGGCTCTGATGCCACTTGTAGGACCGTAGTGCTTGCCAACTTTCCCAAAAGCAATTGCTGATGAGAATGGGCCTACCATTATCTTTATTAAGAGTCCAGACCAAGGGACATTACTGGCACAAGGCCTAGGACCACGCTGTCATACTCTAATCTGGGTCCAGTAACCCGCCTGGGCCAGCTATACTCAGTACCTTCAAGTCAAGTAAATTCTTAACTTCACCTTATAGATAATAACCATATTCCTTGCTTCCAACTATCCATTAAAGGCGTGCATAATTACAGTTGGAAAATCTTCCTATATAGGGACTGAATCTTAGAGGGAAGATCCTAACCCTCTATAGATCGGAGGGTTAGGATCAGCCTATGGAAATGATTTTTGCGGCACAACCTATTTAGGCTGTGGCCCATCTAATAGATGGTTTGGATCATCCTATGGTGCGGGCCATACTGTACTTTTTAGTAAAGTAAGGAGTGCGATCGTCAAAATATGGTAGTGCTGATAACATTTCCCTTTCTGAAATAAGGTTTCTAATCCAAATGAAACCAGAATTCAGAAATTAATAGAGAATCATAACGACCTAAATTTCTACTTTATTTTCATTTCCCATTGTAATGCACATCTCCTCTATCGAGCCTCTAACTCGTAAGAATCCTTTACATGAAATTTGAAATACGAATAGCAATACATGAATCTTATTGATCAGTATTTCTAGGAGTATTTACTAAGTAGGACTCATAATATATAAAGATGAGATTCTATCTTATTTTTCCAACTACCATAGCATGCACTCTTCATATGTCATCTATCTTATACAAGGATAGAAGATGTTGAATTGGTTGATGTCGCCCTAATCTCTGTAATACCAAGAGCAAAATCAGTGGTTCTTCTAATCAATCGAAAGAAGAATTGGAAGAATGAACAAATGCAAAGGTACATCGTCTTCGAACCCTAGAAAGAGAAGAATAAGGCCCTAAAAACCAATAGAATGTTTATTAAATGCAAAACGGTGACATGGACCCAATGGGGGTGCCCTCTCATGTTCCGAGTTAGGGATGGTTTTGTGCTTTTATCTTATCATCTTTCTCTTTTTCTAATAAATCAGTCGGGGTCCCCGTTATACCCCAGTTTACCTATAAAAAAAATCCACCTATTTTAATACCACACCACTGCAAGTAGATAATCATAAATGACATTGAGCCCAACCGTTTGGTATCTCTTTGAAGGGGAATTGCAAAACAATTACCTCACTTTGTTTTCCATTACAATTCTGGTTACTACGTATGCGGTTCTGAGGTGTAAATTTCCAAGAAATACTTCATTTAATATGGCGCTTGGACAGTGGGAGACTTGTACTTTCAGTTTGTCATTGTATTGGAATCATCCAAGTGTGATAGTAGCATCCACAACCACAACCCAAAACAGCTGAAAATGACTTCCAAAAGGCTAGATGCAAAACACAACCAGTCTCTTCCTTCATGTACCCAATCTTTTCAAGAAGGGGAGTAGGATATGAATATTGGAAATGACTATGATCATGATTTTACATAAAGACTAGACCCTAGACCTTTTTTCATGCACATACGGTGACAGAATGATGGAGATCCCTGAGTTTCATTTGGGAATGGAAGCCGAAGAGATCGTTGATTGGATGAGCACGTTGAGCTGGTTTTTAACATCAAGAAGGGTGTTCCAAAAGAGGCAAGTACCCTTAGTCGCATCGAGATTTAGAGATGAGGCCCGAAATTGGTGGTGTACATTGACAAATCGGAGACAGGAGATCGGCAAGCCTCCGATTCAGACATGGGAGGAAATGAAAAGGGTACTTGGGTGAGAATTGATTCCAATTGACTACCCTCGTCTGACACGACAACGGTCCAGTAGCTATGTGCCTATTTCCTCACCACCACGTCCGATTAGATCCGTCACTACGCCTACTACTATCAGCGTAGTTTAACCACCTCCATCTATGACAGACAACTAAAGTGTCAGGATGTCTTAGAGGAGGCCACCCTTCTAAATCCACACATGGATGGTGATGAGATTGACGCTAGTGATGAAGATGCTAGCTATGCTCCTCTTGTTTGTGATGATGAGGTCGGTATTGATGTTGAGTCAGAATGTCAGTGATTGATGATGCAGAGGAGATACATACAGATGTAGTTGTGATGACTTACACCTGGCAGATGTAGTTCATATTTTCATGATCCTTCCTATAGTCGCCACAGACGAGGCTATTGATGCGTATGGTGGCCCACTACTTCTTTGCCATGTTTAGGAGATATATATGGATCAATACAAGTCACCACTTCACCAAGATGGATCGGTTTTTACATGATCGATCACAAAGATGTTGACTTCGACGAATTACTTCTCCTACTGCTTGAGTCGGTCATTTACGTCTTCGACTCAGGCATACTACCACGACACAGAGACTAATGGGGAACTCGAGGATGAGTTCTTTCAAGAAGGGGAGTTTGATGAAGGAGCATCCCCTGGATTTTCTACGTCGTCGTTCACATCTCCTTAGGACAGTTTGTTCTGTGTTTTAATGCTTTTAATTTTCTTCTTGCATATGTCTTTAGTGGTATTTTCCATTGGTGGGGGTTGTCTGCCAAAATGCCTAAATTGTCCCTAGAAACAAGGGGTGAAATACCCCTTTCACCATTACTAGTTAAACTAGCGAAAATGCCTTCTATTTAACAATTTTTTTGAAAATGGCAACATGATATATATATATATATATATATATATATATATATAAACAGAACCGAGGTGGTCCTGAAGGAACAAAGATGATACAAAGATAGCAATACAATAATTCAAGGAGGGAAATAGTCAAAGCATTCGAACGCGGCCCGAAAAACTCCTTTCTTGGCAAGGGAGTCGGCTTCCGCATTGGCTGATCTCCTGACATGGCGAAAAACTATGGAGGAGCCCTTATATCTATCCGCTATTTCCTCTAAGAGAGGCAAAAATCGCCATGGGGGAGAAGCGGCGCCCGAAAGCCAGCGAATAACATTTAAGGAATCCCCTTCGACTATAATTTTGTCGCTCTCCAGGCGAGGCATCGAAAGAAGCCCGCTATGAACGGCTCTAACTTCTGCCTCGTTCGAGTCTGCCAATCCAATAGGCCCCGAGTAGGCCCAGAGGACTTTCCCTTTGTGATTTCTACATAACCCCCCTACTCCTGCCGCTCCTGGGTTGCCGATAGATGATCCGTCAAAGTTAAGCTTCAGGGACCCCGGAGGAGGAGGAGTCCAGGAGGGGAGAATTTTCACTTTGGTAGCCGAATCCATGCTTATGATTGACCATCCTTCCCAGAGTTCAAAAGCTGAAACAAAACGAAACAGAGGAAGGCTTCGGGCCCAGGATATGACCGCAGCTATCAACTGAATATAAATCAAATAGGGAGATCTAGCCTTCCCTTCGAAGATACGAGCATTCCTCTCTTTCCACAAGAACCACCATGAGGCCAGAAGACACATCTTCCACAGAATTCTGCCTTTCCTTTTCCAAGGAGCTCCTTCCCAACTCTGAATGAATTCAGCCATAGAATTGGAGTGGACCCAACTGATTCCAAAACGAGAGAATATATGACCCCTAATATATCGAGCAACCTTACAGTGTATGAAAAGGTGGTCAATGGATTCCCCTGTGGATAAACATAGAGGGCAGTGATCTACCAGCCACATTCCTCTCTTCCTCAAAAAATCCATAGTTTGAATGCGGCCCCAGCTAACCGACCACCCGAAGAAAGCAACTCTCGGAGGGCAAGATTGTTTCCAAACCGAGGAGGACACATGCTCCACTAAAGGAGGGATCAGATGGTTATAAAAAGATTTGACTGAAAATATCCCCGACGGATTTCAAACCCAAATCCTACGATCTACGCCCGAGGACTTGATGAAACAAGAATCCAATAAGGAGAGGAGGGCGGTGTAAGATCTGAAAAATTCGTCCAATGAAGCTCTAATCTCACTTACAGAGGCCTCAGAATCTCGCTCCTTTGCTAGATGTAGAAGAAGAAGAGGAAGAAAACAAAGAGTTTAGTCTTTAGTGTAGATCGGAAAGAATTTGTGGTGAGAGGGAGAGCTCTGAGGTTAGGGAGCAGATCTATGCAACGTAGAGCTAGATCTATGTCTCCTTTAAGAAACGAAACGTTTCAATGGCAAGATGAACAGGATAGAGAGAACAAAGATCCAGATCTGAAGCAGATCGAGCCTACATCTATTGAAACTACGCCTTCAGTTTCACATCCTTGTCTCGATCTTCATCTTCTGGAAGAAACTCAAAGAGATGGATTTTTTTTTTTTAGAGATTTTCTCTACAGAAGCAAAAGCGAAGGAGAAAGGCATCAAAGAGAAGAGGTAAGTAATTTTAGGTATTCTTCATTTACTCTCTTATGCCTAATTCCTAGAATAAGTTTTGGAATTTGTGTGATTTGCTATGAAATTCTCGTCCTTGTTGTTTGAATATACCATTGTGCCTTTTGTTTTAAGATCAAAAGCTTAAGGCCGATCATGGCGTGTATCTCTTGAAAAAAGTAGGGAAACGAAGAGAGACAAAGGTAAAAGGAGGTGAAAAGATCAAAAAGTCCCTCTCATACCCCAACATTGCCTCTTCTTGTCCGACATGCCTTTTTGTTTTTCCCAGTTTCCTCACTGTTTCATATTTCGCTTTTGAACCTAGGGTTTTCGAGGCGATCTGTATTTCTCGTTCTTTAGGTTGATCAGCTAGAAAAAAAGCAGTGATTGAGTCTCGATTTCGTATCGGATTTGGTGTAATCTGTTGGAGGATCGGATCGGGGTTCTTTTTACAGGCTTTACTGCTGGATCTTTCTCTTGAGATTCGTGGGGCCATCTACTCTACAGCTTATACGAGGTTGACACTGTCATTTAACCTTTGTGGTCTGTACTCATCCTTTGAAGGTTTGATTTTGGGACAGAGATGCAGAGGCTTGGCTATCTTTCCCAAAATGTTAATCCCTTGAGAGTGTCGCCAAAGCAGCCTCATCGCAGTTTGAGCAGTAGGTGTTCTCAAATAGCAACTGGTCAGCACTCCTCTCCAACAGTATTTCCAGAAAAAAGTGGCAAGGTAAAATCCGCTAGGAAAAATGGGGTCAATATTTCCAGTGAAGATCCAGGAAAGATAAAGGCACAAGAGCACAGGATTGACATAGGAGATGAGAAGTCCGATTTATTAGGATATGAAGTGTTTTCTAGGAAACTTGTTCTGGATAAGAGAACCTCCAGTACTAGCACTGATGTGAAAACCTTTACTGAAACTAAAAACCAGGACGGGGTTGATGCAAAACTTACAAGCAAGGTATTAGTTTGGGGATCTCATGTGCTACATCTTGAGGACGTGATTTCTGTGTCATACAGTGCTGGTGTCAGATATTTTACTGTGCATTCATACCCAATAACAAAAAGATCATTTGGCCTTTCTTGTTTCTTAAAGCCTCGAAGAAGTCGAAAGGACTTCCGTTTTGTGGCTTCCAATTCAGAGGAAGCCCTTCAATGGGTTAGTGGGTTTGCAGATCAGCGGTGCTTTGTGAATTGTTTACCTCATCCCTTGACATCTTCTAAGAAGCAAGGCCCTAACATAGTAGCCAGTGATTTTCTGCCTGAACAACATATCAAATGTAAAAGTCCACCAACATTGCTTGTGATACTAAATCCTCATTCTGGACGTGGTCGTTCGAGTAAAGTTTTTCATGGCAAGGTGGAACCGATATTTAAGCTTGCAGGGTTCAAGATGGAAGTAGTCAAAACAACATCTGCCGGTCATGCTAAGTCCCTTGCTTCTAGTGTTGACTTCAGTACATGTCCTGATGGAATTATATGTGTTGGGGGTGATGGAATTGTAAATGAGGTTCTGAATGGTCTACTTAGTAGAACTAATCAGAAAGAAGCAATCTCAATTCCAATCGGCATAATCCCCGCTGGTTCCGATAACTCACTTGTTTGGACAGTTCTGGGAGTTAGAGATCCTGTTTCTGCTGCAATTGCCATTGTGAATGGAGGCCTCACAGCAACCGATGTTTTTGCCGTTGAGTGGATTCAGAATGGTCTTATTCGCTATCAGTATGGAATGACGGTTTCATATTTTGGATTTGTTAGTGATGTACTGGAGCTATCTGAGAACTATCAGAAACGTTTTGGTCCACTTCGCTATTTCGTGGCTGGTGTCCTTAAATTCTTATGCTTACCAAAGTATAATTTTGAGGTCGAATATCTTCCTTCAGACCCTGAAGGAAAGATTGCAGCAGAATGTGAAAGACTCGATATGACAGACCTATATCCAGACATTATTAGGAAATCAAACACAGATGGTATTCCTAGGGCTTCTAGTTTATCAAGTATAGATTTGATCATGAGCCCGAGTGGAGACTTGGACACAACTAGCAGCACACTTGCCAGCAGTGAACCATCGGAGTATGTGCGTGGTCTTGACCCAAAATCGAAACGCCTATCCTTAGGAAGAAGCAGTGTAACAGAAGAACAGAGGTTGTTATTCACCCTCAGTTACCTCTGTCAACCACCCCTAACTGGCCAAGGACCAGGTCAAGGTCAAGGACAGACAAAGGTTGGACTGGTTTGACAGCTACAAATGATAATAGATCCTCTTCGGGAAACACGGCAATGAATGACAGAGAGAATATTTCGTCAACAATGTCCGATCCAGGTCCAATTTGGGACGCTGAACCCAAGTGGGATACTGAGCCTCACTGGGTGGACGAGAACCCCATTCAACTACCAGGGCCTGCTGATGATATAGAAAATGGGATTCCAAAGGAAGTTGTTCCAAAGCAGGAAGAGAAATGGGTCATCAAGAAAGGGCAGTTTCTTGGTGTTTTAGTATGCAACCACTCATGCAAGACTGTTCAGAGTTTGAGTTCTCAGGTGATTGCGCCGAAGGCTGAGCATGATGATGACAGTTTGGACTTACTGTTGGTTCATGGAAGTGGGCGATGAAGGCGTTAGCCCAAGCCCATCCTTATGGGACTTACTCAGTCTAAGTAGTGTTCCCCCTCCTTTATATAGTAGACTTGCATAGTTTTTTAAACGCCCTTTTAGATAGTTAGCTCCCTCATTGCTAGGGCAATGAAAGAGTCATTTTAGAGCCCATCTTTATGTCTATAAGGCATGCCTTGCCTCATTTGCAAAACACCTATTTGGAGACAAGCCTTGTCTCATTTAGAGAGTTCTTCCTTTAGGAGGCTTACCTAGCCTCATACTCTCCTCCTCTCATAGAGTTGCAAGACACTGTTTGTCTCCGATTCTTCCCGAGGCCGGGATACGTAGCGCAGCCAGGGTGGACGGCCATTCTGGTCCGAGTCAAGTCTTGCATTAGAGTTTTATGATTTGTCTTGTCCTGTCATGTATAGAATTGATGTGTATTTTATGTTTTGATGTGTTTTCTTACTTTCTTGTACTGATACTATACCTTTAGCTGTAGCTTGCATGTGTATGTCCACCAGAACTTAGACACCCATTAGGTATGTCACTCATAACCTAGCTTTGCTTAGGTGACACATCTTTCATTTCATTTTGCTTATGTTTATTTCTTTATCCTCAGGAAATGCATGCTTAGGTAGACGATTCCTGAGAATTGTTCCCATTTCATATGATTTTCGCCCGAAGCTCTTCGAGGTTAATAATAAATGGCATAAGAGACCAAGTGTTCGCACTCGAACGAATTGGGGGTGCTCTTCGGACCTTCTCCATTCGTAATCAGGCACGAACCCATTCATTTCTGGTTATCCATGGTATACAGAGCATATTTTTTTTTAGGATCCATGGCCGTATACCATGGATGGCGACTCTGAGTTCGTTTAGGTACGTTTCGAATCCGGACTTATTCCCGAATCGAGAGGTATCTCTTTATATAGTCACCCGTGCTATGTTATGAGGGTGGCCACTATTTTGAGAGTTCCTTGGTAGAGCTCTCCTTTACGTGTGGATGATCCAAGAGGCCGCTGGGGGCTCGTCCCCCACCTCTCTCTTGGATCGGGGTCCACAGCTAACTTAGCTACACCGACGGCTTAAAATACAGTGGGCCCACATTATTTGGGTGATCCAAACCATTCATTTGATAGGACCTCACATTGATAGGGTGTGCCCAAAAAATCAGCTCCATTGGATGATCTCAACCCTTCAAACTGTGGAGGCAAAAATGGACAGATTTGTGAAGGTTTTTACACGTCCATTTTTGCCTCCACAAATCGTAGGGTTGAGATGATCCTATGGAGCTGATTTTTTGGGCACACCCTATCTATGTGAGGGCCCATCAAATGAATGGTTTGCATTACCCAAACAATGTGGGGCCCACTGTATTTTAAGCCGTTGGTGTATCTAAGTTAGCTACACGTATGTGTAGCTACTCTTTTCTCTATATATATATGTATATGTATATGTATATATATGTATATGTATATACATATATAGAGAGAGAGAAGAGTTTCTACACACTAGTGTAGATAAGTTATCTACAACCTAGCTTAAAATGCAGTGGGGGGCACATCTTTGGGTGATCCAAAGTATTCATTTGATGGGCCCTCACATAGATGGGGTGTGCCAAAAAAATCAGCTCCATAGGATCATCCCGACCCCACGATTTGTGGAGGTAATGCATTTCGGTCATCACCGAAACCAAAATTTCAGAAATCTCGAAATTTCGGGCGAAATCCTACGAAATCAGTTAAAGTAATATTATATCTCATACAAAATTTCGGCCGAAATTTCGGGAAAACCCCTCCCTTCAACGTTTTCCGTGAGAAATGTTCACTGCTTGAGGATAAATTCACCCCCTTTAACGTTTTTCCTTACATTTGAAAGTTAAGGGATAACGTTGAACAGTTGAAGGGGGGTTTTATCTGTCTAAGGGGGGAAAATATCATTACCTTTCCTTAAATATTTCTCTCTCTCTCTCTCTCTCTCTCTCTCTCTCTCTCTCTCTTTCTCTTCCGTAACCTAACTTGGTAATTTCAGGAAGAATCCTTAAATTTCAACCGAAATTTTGAAATTTTGATCGAAATTTTGAAATTTTGATCGAAATTTTGTAGCATTTTGGGCATACCCGATTTCAGTTTCGGTCTCGACATTTAAAACCTTGAGTACTACAACTCCTCTCCTATCCTAGAGGTTTGAAGGTTAAGCAGTTGAGATATGCCCCCTGTGATTTTTTAAGGGAACAACCTTTTTCGAGAGATTTTGTCAAATAAAGGGTTTTCTTTAAAATTCAGATTTGTTCTCTTATTTTTTTATTGGATCTTGCAATGAGCGGCTTGTGAGTTAAATCTGTCCTGCACAACAGAGGGGGTGTTGGATGAGTCGATGCAGATCCAAAGCGGGGACGGGGAATGCAACATCCGGCACCGCCCCGCCCCGTTGCAAGCCCTAGCTCATCATAAAAGATACTTTATTTTATTTTATTTTATTCCTGCATTTTAGATATTCTTCTTCAGGATTACATTTCAAACAAAATAATAAAAGACAAGATGGGTTAGTGCAAATATCAAAACGCAGTTGTGGTGACATCATTTATTTTCCCTGTTTCAACTTTCAAACACCACTAGGTATTTTCGTAGTTTTCTCAGAAAACAAGGGCATTTAAACAGTTTTGCAACATATTCGGTAGGGCTGGCAACGGGGCGGGTCGGGGCCGGATGTTGGGGTCCCCTACCCCTACCCCTTCCCCTCTGCGGGGAATTTTCCCCCTCCCCTTCCCCTCCCCACTGCGGGGATCATGGGGAATCCCCCTCCCCTCCCCACGGGGAATATCTAATCCCCATCCCCTCCCCTTCCCCGCCCCGCATCATTCGGGGACAATCACTTTACTTTGTTAAATGTTAGGTTTAAAACTAAAGATTTGCTAGGGACAATCACTTCAGGCATGTTGCGGCTTGGCTGTTGCATGTGAGAGTAGCCACACAACCCACACAGGCTAAGATTTTGTCTTATTCATTTTATTAACCTGAAGACATAGGTAGTTGGTCTCAGATTCATTTAATTGATCGATAGTCCCTAGCAGATCCCTAATTCCCAATCCCACTTGCCAAAAAGTATTGTACGTGCCATACCATAGGAAGATCCAAACCGTCCATTTGATGGGCACACCATACTACCATAGGCATAGGATGATCCAAACCTTCCACTTGATGGGCACATTGTAGGATGATCCAAACTGTCCATTTGATGGGCCACAACGTAAATAGGTTGTGGCCCAAAAATCATTTCCATAGGATAATCCCAACCCTCTGATCTATAGAGGAATTGCATATTATGGTACCTTCTATAGATCGGAGGGTTGCAATCATCCTATGGAAATGATTTTTGGGCCGTAATCTATTTACGTTGTGGCCCAACAAATGGACGGTTTGGATATCTATGGTGTGGCCTGTAAAGTACTTTTAAATTGTAGCCTATCAAATCCTATGGCGTAGCCCATACATTACTTTTTGAAAAATAATGGACTATACGAGCACACACCATATAAAATCTCATCACCTATCAGTCATCAGAGAGATGTTGCCTTTATTTGGGGGAGGGAGATTTTCAAAGGATTTAATGTTGCCTTACAGTGATGGTTCGATGGAGAGATTTTAGGGATTTCTAAGGGTAATATACTAATATAATGAGGGACAATGCCGAATGGATTATGGGTAAAAGAAAACATAAAAAGTTATTTCAGGGACAAAACTGTACTAATGGAAATTATGAAAAATTTGGGGAAATCTTGTAGATATGTTTCGATCCAAGGGGTTTCTAGTAGTTTTCCAAAAAAAAAAGAACACTTAAAAAAATACAAGAAAAAAATAGCATTAATGAGGGCGGGGCGGGGACAACTCCATCCCCTTCTCCTCCCCTTCCCCGCACCGGGGAATTTTTAAAATCCTCCTTTTCTTTCAAAAAAATATTTAATTCATCCTGCGTGGGCTGCTCTCTCATGAAACAGCTGGTCTGCGAATTGCCTTATGTGATGGTCCCTAGCAAATCCCCATTATAAATTAAGAGTTTTTATGTATTATTAAAAAAAAAAAAATAGTGGAGTCTACTTCATAAGATGATCCAAACCGTTCATTTTCAGGGCCACACCATAAGTAGCATTTACCTGAAAATCAACCACATTGGATGATCCTAACCCTCTAATTTGTATAGGATGCTATAATGTGTCAATAGATTGGCGGGTTAGGATCATCCTCATCCTATTGGTATAATCTTCGGTGTATGGCAAGTCTACATTGTGGCCCAACAAATGAATGGCTTGGATTATCTGACGAAGTGGAACCCCCATATTATTTTGAAAAATACGTGCAAGTATATTGGGTTGGAACCAGCAACCAAGTGCGTGTGCGTCCACCGTGTATGGACCCGATTTCGCACATTCTTTTCTAGGGGACGCCCTTTTGTCTCTACGCTGAAATATTGAGAGGCTGTACGGTAGTTAAAGTGGGCTTACATCTGAAGGACTTGCACCAGGTGTAATCTCGTTCAAGTGATCCAAAAGTTAGTGACTAATGATTTTTTGAGTTCTCAACTAATGACAATGCATAACATAGGATAATTTTGTTTCTCCTATCTAGGGACACTCAATCCACGTGACTGGGCATATTTCTTATGTAGTTGTGGTTGAAGTAGACTAGGGGTAGAACTTAACTTTTGAGCTCCTTCCAAGTGGCTTGGACCAAGGCTAAATCTTGTTGGCAACTCTGAAGTTGAACTCGGATGATGTTCATTTCTGTTCTTTTCAACACATAAGTTGAGTTTGTTGAAAAGGACATAAACAGAATATCAACAGCCCCACCAAAAACTAGAGGATACATCTGCCATATAGTTTCTATACATTACATCATTAAAACTAAGTGTGTAATTGGCTATCTTTCATCATGAATTTGTGAATCTTAATTACGATAGAAACCTTATGATTTATAAATGTATTATATTCATAGTATTAGATTTGTTGCCTTCGTTTTTTAAATTCCTAGAAAGCTTAAGCCGAATGCTATTATGCAGGCATTTGCTAAAGTCATTCGGAGCTGGGCATAAAAAAAGTTTATGTCTGGATGGTGAGTATTTTTCTGGGCCAAGATGGAAATTACTTCTATTTAGTTGTTGTAAATTGTAGTTGAAATGGCATGACCATGATAGGCATTGACATATCTGTGTAAAGTTGATTTAAGCCCATTTCCTTTGTTGCTTTCTTAACAAAAGTTTTAAAGAATGTTGGGATCTGTAGTCTCCTTCATGGAGAGATTGGATCAAACAAACTTCGATGGGATGAAGCACGGTTGGAACAGCCACGGTCGTTGGCATTATCGAAGGCTCTAAAAATAACCCCTCGTGATTTAATGAGCTACACTTTGGGGAAGTTACACACGTATGTTGCTGGCCTAGAAAGTATTTCTACTCCTTTTCAAGCATTGTAATGTGATGTATCAAATATTAATTAGCATTTGGTTCTAGAAGAGAAGAACAGATTTTCTTGATGGTTTTTCCATGAATTTTAAATGTCGATATTCTTCAAATGTTGGATACAAATTTCTCATCATTGGGTCGGCGAATCTCTTGGCATGGCATATTAGCTGGGCCAACGTGGAATCATCTTAAACTCTAATTTCATTTTGCATATACAAGGGGAAAGCTTGTTCCCACTACCCAATACTATGTTTCTCTCTCCACTACTACTTTTTTTTATCTATCTATTGCAATGTTGGTTCTTGGTATATCTCTTGTTTTACTTGCAAAAAAGAAGGAAGGATGAACAAGTTTCTAGGAGGCAAACCAAAAGTTGATAACTCAGGCTTCACTAAAAGTTGTCCTCGAAATACCTAATGTGTTGACATTTGCTTAAGCTTTCTTAATTTTTTTATTCTATATTGAGGAAGTTTAGCATGTAAAAATGATCTAATTTTTTTATCATAAGTTTATTGTTGTTTTGCAGTGTTATTCTTCTTCCTATAGCCATTACATTTTACATCACTTGGTGGTTCATTCATTTTGTGGATGGATTCTTTTCTCCTATTTATACTCATCTTGGGATCAATATTTTTGGTAAGTATGTTTCCTTGCACTTTTCTTACACTTTTAAGGCACGGTATAGATTTTGTTGGACCTTTTAATATTGTCATGGTCTCATAGTCTTTAAGGTGTGATTATTAATTTTGGAATATAATCACACACACGCACACACAGATATATTATTTCATTTGGAAGATTATATTTGTTTATGTGGTCCATCATTTGCATTGTTTTTTATCTTGTGTATGTAGGGAACTTTTCTAGCTAGCTTCAATTGAGAATATTTTTGTTAGGCACTTGTGATTTGCAGAAGCTGGATGACTACTCATCTTTGCATATGAAGGAATTCAAAATGGTTGTTGTGAGAAAAAGTATCAGTATATGCGGACATCAAAAGTAGCTGTCAAGCACAGAAGTTCATGGCGTAATAGCAAATCAGAAACAAAACATACGAACGGTATCATCACAACTGTCACAATCTTTAGTTGAAGAGTGAAAAGTGTGACATGGAAGCCTAAATATATTGACATGCCTGAATGAGGATTGGTAGCACCACTTCCCATCTCACTCTCCAGGCAACATAAATGTGGCATGTGGATGTTGTAACTGGATCATTCATTTTTTTATCATAATGGGACAGTATAGGAATGATTGGTTCCATGCCAGATGGGCAATACCAACCCATTGATAAAGAAGAGAATGTCTTTGGTGTTTTGCATGAGACTCATAATGAAATCGTACGCTTTCAAATCAACATGAAAAAACACAAATGGTACTTGATTGATTAAGAAGCCGGAATGGTGTGCCTGAAACATTAAAGCAGAACAAATGAAACTCTTCACAATCTAAAACCTGAATTTGAGCCTTTCAAACACCAATCCAAGCTGAGGCAAGCCGCAATCTGTGAGCAAAGTATGTATTTTGTAAGCTGAAGATGACTTCGGATAAAGTATGTGGAGAGGTAATACAATGGTCTAGGGTTTAGGGTTTTAGTATTGATGGGTAATACAAGGGTTTAGGGTTTTGGGGTTTAGGGTCCAGGGGAGGATAGCTGTAAACAAATACTTGAGAATCACAAATGACCTCCCAAAATAATGAACTGGTTACCACTTACATGCTATAGGTACAAATGCAATTGAGCCCGCTTCAATCTTCCGTCGATCAAGCAGGTAACGGTTCCTCCATGACTGTAAATTGTGGTTTTCAGCACAAAATCAGTAAATCAGTGCGTAACCATATTTCAATGTGCAAAATTGGTAGTGTGTGTGTGTGTGTGTGAATGGCAACCAGGGTTGAGCTCACCTTTTTCTCTCCTAGATGATTTGGAAACATCTCCAACACCATCTGCAACTGGGGTTTTGGTTGGCACATCAGGAAAAATCAATTCCTCATTCATTTCATCACCTTCAACTATCTCGATATTCTCACCATCAGGTTCCTCTGGAGATGGCACTGGAGGGACTGGAACTTTTGGCAGAGCTTGAAGGGTGATCTAAAAAAGGAAAGAAAGGTGTTAAGAAAAGTTTATATATTCGATACAGGAAAAACATGCACACTGCAAATTCAGACACACTAAGGTACAGACAAAGCATAGTCTTTTTTTTTATTGCTGCAAATTCAGACACACTAAGGTACAGACATAGCATAGTCATTTTTTTTATTGCTGAACAACGCACACAGTGGATTGGAATGAGAAAACTGGTTTAAGACCGGTACTATGCAGGATGAAACAACAAAACTTCTATTGAAACAGGCTGGATTCATCAGGAGGAAAATCTAAATGACTAAGTTCAATCATAATTGAAACAGGATGAGATATTTTGATGACAGTCTCAAAAGAACAAAACTTATCTTCAAAGTAAGCTTCAATCTACAGTTCCAAACAGCATAAGAACACTCAGAATCACAAAACAGAACTGAATAGTCAGTTTGAATTCCAATTCTGTAACAGAAAGGGTTCACTGACATTGAATGGCATCCAAAAGAAAACTTGCAAAAATGTCATCGGAGTCAGAGAAGCCAATTTTCACACATCATAACATAAGGCTGCATATAAGAATTATGAAGAATTTTCACACATTATAACATAGGCTGCATATAAGAATTATGAAGATGAAAGAGAGAGATGAAGATTGAAGATTATTCCGTCAAACTAATTTCGGTATGTTCTCAAGAAAGATGGCATGAAGACCTCTAATTTGGTAGAAGACCCTAACCTTACAGAAGTCTGATATGCTTTCATTCATTCAACAAGACACAATGTCAGTGATATGGATTAAAAATGCCGAATCCATTAAACTACTAAACATATTCATTTATGTGCTTATGGAGATGGTAAATATGGTCCGGCTATTCTACTATTTATATACATACCTCCGTTTCCAAGTTCTCAAACTCTGCTAAAACGTCCCCTTCGTCTTCTACTGACAGCTTCTCTCCCAATATTGCATTAATTTCCTTCAGAATAAGGAAAAAAAAAGATGAGAGCTGAAGTTCAGAAACAAGAAAATGTTAGGAGCATAGATGGAAGGCAGAAAGATGAAGAGGTTTAACAGTGAAACTGATATTAAATTATAGTTACAAACAAAAACTGGCAAAGGCAAAAAGATGAAGAGGTTTAACAGTGAAACTGATAATAAATTCTAGTTAGAAACAATAATTCAGAAATGAGAAAAGGCATAAGCACAAGCAAAAGGTAGTTTAACAAAAACATTGGCAACCGGGTACTTTCTAACAAGAATGAATAGCACACCATAAAGATTAAACCAGAGGGATCAGAAGGATGACAATACCAGAATGTTTTTAGACGTAATGGGTCAACCATAATTCCAAATTAAAAACAACCATTTTTTCTATCCACGAGATCCTAACACATACATACAGAAACAACGTGCAACTAGAAGTGAAGCAACAAATGTATGTGCATGTTAAAAATAGTCCAGTGATCTCCAGATACACAGATTCTTTCTGTTGCTAGCTTTTTTTTAATGACTATAACAAAATTCCGCTCCTAGAATTGAAACAGCGCCTATCAATTGAAAAAACAAGTCCACCAAAAAAACGTCACATGGCCAGATGTACTTTTTCTTTTAATTGGTGACACCAAAAGTATTTCTAATCATAATCTTCTTGTTCTAACCAAAATCTTCTTGACTGAGACACGACGTTCAAAATAATGATTCATGTGTGGAATTCCTGAAATCTTACACTGCAGTGCTGCATAGGATCTCATAGGCCAATGGGATAAAAAGCAGTATATTTTCTCAAACCTGGCTTGTCTTTTCTTTTTTAATTGGCTTGTGAGAGCGTTTTGGGGACTGTAATAACCTTTGACAGTTGTTTAAAAAAGAAAATACAGCACGAATTTGTGCAATTATTAAAACATGGTAGTGCCACCATCAGTAGCTTAACTACATATACAATATACAGTTATATATAACCAGTATATAGGCATCGTCCAAACAAAAGACACATAATCAGTACATATACCAATTATATATATGTATATATTTATATATACATTGTCATGGCAGTTACCTGAAAATCTAATATCATCTATTCATCCAGGGCAATAATTTGATGAGAGTAGGAATAGAACTCAATGAAGAGAGTGGTGTACAATCATTTCCAGAAGCATAAATAATGATATATTAACCCTGAATTAGTTTGTATCTCTTGAATACTTGACTCAGAAAAATAAGAAATTTTAGCCTGTATTGAGGGTCAGTCCATGATCTTTCGGCATGTTCACCGACCGTCTGCCAGCAAGGCCGACCGACTCACCGGACTGCGGTGGAGAGACTTAGTTTGGAGTTGTTTTTACTTTCTCCCTCCTTGAGGCTTTGTTTTGCCTTGATTTTTCTCTTTGTATTTTCCTTTTATCGTGATGTGTTTTGACCATCTCGGTCCCTGGGCTTTGCCCCCTTTTTCTAATAAATCATCGCATGCTTCTCTTACTTTCTTGAAGAGAAAGAACACAACCACAAAAGTTTATGCTCGGAACAACTTAATTTGCTTTATTTAAAAAAAATAACACAACTTAGATTGCTTATTTAACTCGCAATAACATCAAGGAGAAAAAAACAATTGAAATGAAAATTACATCTTGATAAGCTTTAGCCTCAGCTGTATCGTCCATCAGCTTTTGCACATCCTCCAAATTAATCTCACTCTGTATAGCTTTAATAGCAATATTCCCTGTCTTCAGGCTCTCAAAAACAGCCTTCTGCCTGCCTGCCAATTCAATATCTGCCAACTAAAACACGTTCTAGATTAGAGCACCATGATATCTTATTTTCAATGTAAAACTTAAAGATAAAAGACCTATTAAAAGAAGAGTATCTCTAATAAATGTAGCATCAATTTACTCTTGAAAATAGAGAAAAGAGAAACGAAATTAAAAGATGGCTTTCTCCGTTGCTATGGAATTACATACTTGTTGCTCAACATTAATGAGCCAAGTATCAACTTGCTTCAATAATTCTTCCTGGGTTTTCTTCTTCTTCAATGCAAGTAAGGCCCTGTCTTTCTTCTTCTCTCGAATCAAGTCCCTTGCAGCTTGCTTCTCAGCTTCAATCACTGCATCTAGCTGGAACAGTTCATTGGAAAACAAAAACAAGCGAATCATATATGATGTAACATAACAGAAAGCTGCCCTCAGCCATAGAAGATATTCCAAATAAATAAAAAAATTAGAAACGGTCAAGTAAATATGCTATGGATCTAATACCAATAATTCACGGACGATTTCCAGATCCATAACTTCTATCCTATGATTCTTACATTGCATGATACTCCTAAATCTTTATGTGGATTTTATAAATTCCAATTCAAACAAGCACTTTTTTATTATAAATACAACCAAGTACTTTGCACATGCTTATGGCAAAAAGAAGAAAAATAATGTCAAAGAAGTCCTCCGTGTATTCAATCAGCATATTCAGGTCTGAAGTATGGTAGCCAAAGTCCAGTTACTTGTCGAGCCAATTTGGGTTAAAGGCCAGTCAATTATACGTGGCTGAGAAAATGTCTACAAAAATGTCTCATGCAACCATTATTCAGGACAAAAGTACGTTACCCAGAGTTACTTGTCCAGCCAACTATGATTAAAGACCAATTAATTGTATATGGCTGAAACTATGAATAGAGATGGAGAAAAAAAGAAATCAATTGCCATAGAAACAACATTAGAGATGAGATTTTAGTAGGAAATAACTCTGAGTGCTTTCCTTCTGCCTTTTGGCCTTTTAATGCTATTGTCATCATTAAACAAAAAACACTAAGTGCTTAGACAAAAAAGACAAGATGGATTCCATTGTGAATCTCCCGACGCTTTCCCATTAGTTCAATGTGTATTGCCTTTGATTTGGCCTTCCCTTCCTGGTTAGTCACAATTCTGGAACAAATTTTACACCTGAATAGTTACATCTCAGATTTTGTGGTATAAGACCCTTACTTACTTTATTCAAATAGCCATGCCTATCATAATTACCAATACAACATACAAAACAAGACCATAGAAATCAAGGTGCTAATGCTGCCGTCCAAGAAAATATTATTACAAACATGAACATATTACAGCACACAAATCTGAATGCATGCTTGTGTTTGGCTGGCTCACTTCTCCATCCCCGTGAATATTCCCTGAAGGGACCACTCGTGAACTAAAAGAGCACACACCAAGAGGATCCGATCCTTCTCCATGTTTCAGTTTACTATCAAAATGCATACGCTTAGAGGTCAAATGACTATAAGCATGACTAAGGAGTCGTTGCTAGTGATTGATGTGGATTCTGTTATGAGATTTTCCTCTTAATATAAATAATATGGCGTACCTGTTTACTAATTTCTGTGAAAAACAGAAAGAATAGATGATTAGTATAACCTTTTCGATGCGGCGAGTTGAGGCACGGACTAGGTCGCTCTCTTTAAGGTGATTTTGCGCCTCTGCGGAAAACCTTCCGGTGCAACAGATCCGAACGCAATCACCCCCAGGATACAACAGCCCGACGCACCGTCGCTATCTATCTGAAGTGCACAATCAGATAGATCCGAACCAAACAGCGAACACTCCGAATGGCCAGCAAATAACAGAGAAAAGAAAACAAAAATAACAGAAAGGAAACTGTTCTGTTTTTGCAAACGACTCAATAGAGATGGAAAAACGAATCAGCAGAGATGAAAGGCTCGTCTAAAACCAAAAAAAAAGATTCAACAGATGTAAGAACTGTATTTCAAGACGTTAGAAACAATCTCTTTTTATAGAGAAAACGTGTCTCTTGAAGACACCTCTTTAAAACAGTAGAGACACCTTTTTAAAAACGTCATTTAAAAAATTGCCGTTTTTTTTTTTAAACGTTACTTAAGAGGGTTGTAACGGTTGGATTAAGTTAAAACTAAAGAGACATGACCGTTGGATTTATAAATAAAAAATCCGTTTAGAAAACCCAACCCAACCCAACACACACACGCACCCGCACCCACGCCCACGCCCACACCCGACACGGCACGGCCCGGCTCGGCTAGGCTCGGCGAGCACGCGCGCGCGTGTGTGTGTGTGTTTTTTTTTTTTTTTTTTTTTTATTTGATCTTGTTCTTTGTAAAACACCAAAGGCAAACAAATTGAATGCCCTTGAAAGGCCCAAGCCTTTGCTCAACACTCCCTCTTATATGGATGGGAGAATTTTTCTCAACTTCCCATCTTGGACTAAACTTTTAAGAGGTAAGAAGAGAGCTACCTTCAAAAGTTTAAATGATTTTGGTGGGAAAGTACAAGAGATTAGAATCAATTTGACATTTTGAATTTTGGGTGGGAAGTTCAAAATTAAAAAGAAGCTTTTGCAAAAGCAAATGTCTTTTCATTTGAATTTTCTTTAGTATTAAAATACTAACAATCCCCCACTTATTTTAATAGAAAAAATACTCGTAAAACTTTACACTGGACAATCAGCAAAGTATCACGTATAATAAAGGTGACTATGTCTTGAACCTTTACTTAGTGTTAGTGCATTCTAACTGTAAGGAATTGATAGTGACTATGTCTTGAACTACAATCCTTGGGTACAGAGAGACGTACACCACACACATGATACATAAAGTATTCAGTTGGTTCCAAAAAAGCTCGCACATTACGGCCATGTGCTACATCCCAGTTTTCATGTAAGCATAAGAGAACAAGCCCTTATTCTCTTTGGAAGCGGCCCACTTCCGCGCTAACATGTAGGTGAGTCTATCAAGGATGCTCCTGTAGCCTATACATCCCACTCATACGAGCTATAGATCTCATTAAGAGTAATAACTCAACCTTCCAAACGCTTCAAGATATCATGCTTGAGATACACCATAGGGATGGACTTTGAGATAAACTTGAAAACAGCATGATCGTCCACAAGTTACACTATGACTCGTTTTTCCCATTGAAAACCTAGTTCTTAGGATCTCCAGTCCTTAGGTTGGGTATCCATCATAGGTAACTATTTATAAATGGGCTTTAGTCCCATCCCCCTCGATGTATTGCAGATTTTCTCCCTTGACAAGGCCTTAGTTAAGGGATCTGCCAAATTATCACCAGATCTCACAAAGTCAATGGTGATTGATCCATTAGAAATCAATTCTCTCACAGTACTATGTTTCCGGCGTATCTGTCGCGACTTTCCATTATAGTACTTATTATGTACTCTTCCAATAGCAGCTGTGCTGTCACAGTGAATCAAAATAGCGGGAACAGGTCTTTCCCAAATAGGTATATCAGATAAAATATTTCTCAACCAACTAGCCTCTTCAAATGCCGAGGTTAGTGCAATCAACTCAGATTCCATAGTGGACTGAGCAATAATAGTCTGTTTCTTGGATCTCCAAGAAACTGCACCACTACCAATAGTAAATACATACCCAGTGGTAGCCTTGGAATCTTCTGACAAAGTATTCCAATCGACATCACTGAAACCCTCTAGAACAGCAGGAAACCTATGGTAGTGAATCCCATTATTAATGGTTCGTTTAAGGTATCTCATAACTCGTGATATAGCATTCCAATGTTCTATACTTGGATTACTAGTATATCTACATAATATGCCTACCGCATATGCTATATCAGGTCTGGTACAGTCTGTAGCATACCTTAAACTACCAATAATACTAGCATACTCTTTTTTATTAACACTATCACCTTCATTAGAATACAATCTAATACTAGGATCAAAAGGAGTACAAACTGGATTACAATTAAAGTACTTATACTTTTTAAGTATCTTTTCTATATAATGGGACTGGTCTAAAGATATACCACTATCAGATCTTGTAATTTTAATCCCTAAAATTACATTTGCTTCTCCTAGATCTTTCATATCAAAGTTTTGCTTTAATAGATTTTTGGTTTGTTTAATTATTTCCAAGTTAGAACCAAAAATTAAAAGATCATCAACATACAAGCAAATAATAATACAATAAGTATTAATATACTTATAATATATACATTTATCACTTTCATTGATTTTAAAACCATTTGATATAATGACATTATCAAATTTCTCATGCCACTGTTTTGGTGCTTGTTTAAGACCATACAGTGACTTCACCAACTTACATACTTTATTTTCTTGACCTGGAGATATGAAACCACTAGGTTGGTCCATATATATCTCCTCTTCTAGACTACCATTTAAAAAAGCTGTCTTTACATCCATTTGATGAATTACCAGATTATGGATTGCAGCAATTGCAATCAAGACTCTAATGGATGTAATCCTAGTAACAGGAGAGTATGCATCAAAGAAATCAATATTTTCTTTTTGCCTAAAGCCTTTAGCAACAAGCCTAGCTTTATACTTGTCTATGGTTCCATCTGGTTTCAATTTTCTTTTAAGAATCGATTTACACCCTATGGTCTTAAATCCTGGTGGTAAATCTACTAATTTCCAAGTCTGGTTTGATATCAGAGACTCCATCTCATCATTGACAGCTTCTCTCCAAAAGTCAGCATCTGACGAGGACAAAGCTTCCTCTAAAGAAGAAGGATCTCCCTCCAAACTAAAGACATAGAAATCAGAGCCAAAATCCTTGGCTATTTTGGATCTTTTACTTCTCCTAGGTTCAATTTCTACTTCAGGGTTTACCTCAATCCTAGGCTCGGTGCCCCCACTATCTCCAATAGTCACGGTACCCCCACTATGTCTAGATTTAAAAGGAAATTTATCTTCAAAGAATTCAGCATCCACTGACTCTATTATTACACTGTTATTTAGGTCTAAAAACCTATATGTTTTGCTTGTAAGTGAGTAACCCATAAAGGCACACTCTATGGCTCTACTTCCTAATTTGGGTCTCTTAATATTAGAAAGTCTTACATAACCTAAACATCCCCAAATTCTAAAGTAACTCACATTGGGTTTCCTATTTTTCCAAAATTCAAAAGGTGAGACTTTAGTTTTGTAATTAGGAATTCTATTAAGAACATAGCAGGAAGTTAGAATTGCTTCTCCCCATAAGTTAGAGGGGGCTCCTGAACTTAGGAGTAAAGCATTCGTAAGTTCCACTAGTGTTCTATTTTTCCTTTCTGCAACCCCATTTGAAGCGGGAGAGTAAGGAGCGGTTGTTTCATGTATAATTCCTAATGACTTAACAAAGTCAGTGAATTCTAATGATTCATATTCACCTCCTCTATCACTTCTTAGTCTCTTAATCTTCCTATTGAATTGGTTCTCTACTTCTAATAGGTATTCCTTAAACATTTTTAAGGCTTCACTCTTATGTCTAATTAAATAGATGATTATATACTTAGAAAAATCATCTATAAAGGTTATAAAGTATCTTTTACCACTACGGGTCAAGATACCGTCTAACTCACAAATGTCACTATGAATTAAGTCTAAAAGTTCTGAATTCCTTTCAACACTTTTGAAAGGCTTTCTAGAAATTTTAGCCTTACTACATATTTCACATTTGTTAAATTCTTCTAAGACTACTTTAGGAATCATACCTAATACACTCATGTTATGTATATATTTCCTATTTATATGACACAACCTAGCATGCCATGAATTAACAGAAGAAAGCATGTAAACAGAAGAATCACTTTCATTCATTATTTCAACATTCAGTTTGAACATTCCATCACATGCATATCCTTTACCAACAAAGGATCCAAACTTGGTTACAACATACTGGTCAGACTCTATGGTTTGTTTAAAACCAGCCTTGTTAAGAAGAAAATCAGAAACTAAGTTCTTCCTCATGTCTGGAGTATGAAGAACATCCTTCAGTATCACTTTTCGCCCTGAAGTGAAGCAAAGTTCAACGTCCCCAACACCGAGTACCTTTGTTGTATGCGAGTCCCCTAGAAGAACCTTCTTCTCATTATCTGCATGAGCATACGTCTTGAACCACTTCCTGTCAAAACACACATGACGGGACGCACCAGTGTCGACCCACCACCCTTCAGATCCTCCAATGATATTCACTTTAGTGATCATAGCCACAAGTGGCTCTTCTATCACGTTGGCTTGAGGGATTGGCGCAGTCTTCTTACGTCGACACATCCGTGCAATATGACCCTTTAGACCACAAATATAGCACACAACTTTGGAATAGTCATTCTTTCCAGAAGTTATGTTTTGGTTCGGACGCTTGAAGGTACCTCGGTTTTGGTTCTGTTGCTTTTTCTTCAACTTCTTTTTGGGCTTCAGATTCACTTGCGGTTTCTGATTTTGGTTCTTAACTTCAGAAATGGCATTAACATTAGTTACATTTTCAGTATTCCCTTCTTTCTTATCTTGGTTACGGTTTTCTTCTTCGATCCGAAGACGAACAAGAAGACCTTCCATAGATAATTCCTTAGTTTTATGAAGAAGGGAATTTCTGAATTCTTTCCAAGAAGGAGGTAATTTGTCAATCACGGCTGCAACTTGAAATTGTTCACTAATAGTCATTCCTTCCGCAAGAATGTCGTGAACAAGTTTTTGCAACTCGTGGGTTTGAGAAATCACCGTCTTCTCATCCACCATGTAATATCTAAAATACTTGCTAACCGCATATTTTTTAGACCCAGCCTCTTCCGTATCATATTTCTTCTGTAAGGCTTCTCAAAGAGTTATGGAATCCTTACAGTCACTATAAAAATCATATAGTTCGTCGGAGAGGCAATTTAGAATAAAATTTTGGCAAAGGAAATCAGAATCTTTCCAATTCTTTTTCATTACAGTTCTAACGGGATCAAGTTCTTATCTCCATGGCCTTGGGTCATCTAAAACATGGGCTAGTTTCTTGGTGGATGAATAGAAAAACATTTTCTTCTTCCATCTCTTAAAATTAACACCACTGAATCGAAAAGGTTTATTCGGATTTGAAGAATCCGAGATAATCTCATCATGGGATGCCATATTTTAGAAAGAGGAAAACAGAAACAAAACAAAATCACCTTAAAATTGTTATGAGATTTTCCTCTTAATATAAATAATATGGCGTACCTGTTTACTGATTTCTGTGAAAAACGGAAAGAATAGATGATTAGTATAACCTTTTCGATGCGGCGAGTTGAGGCACGGACTAGGTCGCTCTCTTTAAGGTGATTTTGCGCCTCTGCGGAAAACCTTCCGGTGCAACAGATCCGAACGCAATCACCCCCAGGATACAACAGCCCGACGCACCGTCGCTATCTATCTGAAGTGCACAATCAGATAGATCCGAACCAAACAGCGAACACTCCGAATGGCCAACAAATAACAGAGAAAAGAAAACAAAAATAACAGAAAGGAAACTGTTATGTTTTTACAAACGACTCAATAGAGATGGAAAAACGAATCAGCAGAGATGAAAGGCTCGTCTAAAACCAAAAAAAAAGATTCAACAGATGTAAGAACTGTATTTCAAGACGTTAGAAACAATCTCTTTTTATAGAGAAAACGTGTCTGTTGAAGACACCTCTTTAAAACAGTAGAGACACCTTTTTAAAAACGTCATTTAAAAAATTGCCGTTTTTTTTTTAAAAACGTTACTTAAGAGGGTTGTAACATGACCGTTGGATTTATAAATAAAAAATCCGTTTAGAAAACCCAACCCAACCCAACACACACACACACACGCACACGCACACGCACCCGCACCCGCACCCGCACCCGCACCCCGACCCGACCCGACACGGCACGGCACGGCACGGCTCGGCGCGCGTGTGTGTGTGTGTTTTTTTTTTTTTATTTGATCTTGTTCTTTGTAAAACACCAAAGGCAAACAAATCGAATGCCCTTGAAAGGCCCAAGCCTTTGCTCAACACTCCCTCTTATATGGATGGGAGAATTTTTCTCAACTTCCCATCTTGGACTAAAGTTTTAAGAGGTAAGAAGAGAGCTACCTTCAAAAGTTTAAATGATTTTGGTGGGAAAGTACAAGAGATTAGAATCAATTTGACATTTTGAATTTTGGGTGGGAAGTTCAAAATTAAAAAGAAGCTTTTGCAAAAGCAAATGTCTTTTCATTTGAATTTTCTTTAGTATTAAAATACTAACAGATTCCTCCATACATAAGTAAATCCAAAAGTATATTTAGGAAAATAGGGGTGGAAAGACGGATTTCAAAGAACCCTTGCCCCATGGAAGAGCCAGTTTGTTTGATTTTAAGAAGGGAGGCAGAGACAATCATGCTCATCAAAGAGATCCTTGCTAGCATCTCTAATTACAATTTTTTCTTTTGCAGATCCCAAGGGCACTCAGGACAGGTAGAAAGGAGTCAAATGGATTTTCACTGTAAGGACTATGAGAATAAGTTTCACCTAGTGAGATGGGAGTTGTACCTTTTTACAAATACAAAGGAATATTGAAGATTAGGAAGCTTAGGGAAGTTAGTAGCACCTTACTGGGTAAACCACATTGGAGATTTAGAGAGGATTAGAGAATCTCATGGAGATGAAAGTCTGGCAGTCTAAGAGTAGATTCAGGAGATTCAGAAGCCAGATCAGCTTATTATTTCAAAACACATTTGTTAGCCAAAATGCTGGCAAAGAAATCCTAGTTGACTTCAACTCAACGAGGTGTGTTCAATTACTCAATTAACATGGTCATAACTTGGGAGAATCAAATGAGTTTTGATTGGCTTCGTAGGGGAAAATGTGGACTCAGACCATAACTCGACCTAAAAGGGAAATGATTCAAACGAGTCGACGATTGACGCAGAGAGTTTTGAAAAAGTGGATCAGCTAACAGCCTAACAAGATTAGAAGATCTAGGTCCAGAGGAAAATCAACAAGACCAGTTTGGAGTTTAAGAATGGGGATCTGGTCCAATTTTTTTTTTTTTTTTTTTTTTTTTGTGGGAAATAAAAGAATGATTTTGTAGATCTGATAAAAGGCTGAGGTGCTTAATATGATTAAAAGCTGTGGGTTTGTCTATGCGTGTTATATAGGGTACCGATTAACAATTTGGTTGCAGAGACTATTTCAAACATGACTTGATTGTATTATAAGCTCTACTTAATTTCCCTAAGCTCCTCCTCGTTGTCAAAGCCTTTATACTGTGCCTCTTCAATAATGTGACATTTGACAAATGCTTTTTAAGGATGGGTGGAACTTCACAACTACAATTGTTCTAATAAATGACTTGGTAAAGACATGAACCAGAACTCAAATTCTTGTAAGCATACGTTTAATCAAATACTTAGATTCGAAACCCCGATCCCATTGCCCAACTAAATTATTAGTTGGTTGTTAAGGGATCATGGCAGTAAAACACAAAGGCAACAATAACCGTAGGGGTGCAACTTGGGTTGGGTTGAACCCGAACCCGACGGGTTGAACCCGAATTTGGGTTGGGTTGGGTTGGGTTTTTTTCAAAATCGGGTTGGGTTGGGTTGGGAAATATCAACCCGAATTGGAAATCGGGTTGGGTCGGGTTGGGGTGTCGGGCAACCCGACCCGACCCGAAACCCGATTTCCAATTCCGATATATGCTTAAAACCCGATTTCAACTGAACACATTTCCCATTGAAGCTAGAAATGTGCTTAAATTTCAACATAAATTTATCCTTCAGTTCAGTTACAGAGGTTTTATATGGTGGATGCCTCTGTGGGAATGTGAGAAAAAAAAAACAGTAGGGCCCACAAAAAACATGTGCATAAATTGAAAATCGGGTTGGGTCGGGTCGGGTCGGGTTGACCCAATTGCAAATCGGGTTGGGTCGGGTTGGGTCCAGCCGGGTTAGAAATCGGGTTGGGTCGGGTCGGGTTGGCAAAATGGGCCAACCCGACCCAACCCGACCCGAGTTGCACCCCTAAATAACCGGGGTAGGGTCATGATAACAGATATAATAGTAGTAGGGATACGTAATTATGTAGGGAACATCAAATGCTTGTTGAGGTAGGTGTTAAGTTAGATCTCATTTGAAAAGCATGAATAATATTTTAAATTGAGTTATAGAGTCCCTTATTTGGTTTAGGCTAAAAGTTGACAATTAATGTTATTACAGTTTTAGGAGAACTCGGAGCAATTTTTAATTTAAGTTGTAAAGGTCTTTAAATTAGTTGATAGTACATGTTATTCTTTGTTCAGCCACAAGCTTTCACCTGAAAATGACAACCAACCCTCCTGTTTTCTTGATCTTATTGTTCTTTTCTTTAAGTAATCTATTGTTTTTGTTGACCCTCAATATTCTATGTTCCTCTTTTGAGACCCTGTTCAGACGTGACTTCAGAATGAAGCTCTCATCGAGGTATATGGATTGGTGTTGTGAGGTATGAATTCTACGTTAAAAATACAAAAGAAAGACCAAATATGCTACTATATACCTTTTTGCGTGGTTGTCTTGCATCCAATGCTACTATATACCTTTTTGTGTGGGTGTCTTGGTTAAAATGTCACCAGAATGTGTCAGTATAAAAAATAAGGTATTGCCCAATTTATTCTAGTTAAACTTTTTTTTGAAAAGGGCAACAGATTATATATATATATATATATATATATATATATATATATATATATATATATATGTAAAAACAGAACCGAGGTGGTCCTGAAGGAACAAAGATAATACAAAGATAGCAGTACAATAATTCAAGGAGGTAGATAGTCAAAGCACTCAAACGCGGCCCGAAAGACTCCTTTCTTGGCAAGGGAGTCTGCTTCCGCATTGGCTGATCTCCTGACATGGCGAAAAACTATTGAGGAGCCCTTAGCCCTGTCCTCTATTTCCTCTAAGAGAGGCAAAAATCGCCAAGGGGGAGAAGCGTTACCCAAAAGCCAGCGAATAACATTTAAGGAATCCCCTTCGACGATAATTTTGTCGCACTCTAGGCGAGGCATCGAGAGAAGCCCGCTATGAACGGCTCGGACCTCTGCCTCGTTTGAGTCTGCCACTCCGATAGGCCCCGAGTAGGCCCAGAGGACTTCCCCTTTGTGGTTTCTACATAACCCCCCTACTCCTGCCATTCCTGGATTGCCGATAGACGATCCGTCAAAGTTAAGTTTCAGGGACCCCGGAGGAGGAGGAATCCAGGAGGGGAGGATTTTCACTTTGGTAGCCGATTCCAAGCATATGATTGACCATCCTTCCCAGAGGTCGAAAGCTGAAACAAAACGAAACAGAGGAAGGCTTCGAGCCCAGGATATGACCGCAGCTATCAACTGAATATAAATCCAATAGGGAGATCTAGCCTTCCCTTCAAAGATACGAGCATTCCTCTCTTTCCACAAGAACCACCATGAGGCCAGGAGACACATCTTCCACAGCGTTCTGCCTTTCCTTTTCCAAGGAGTCCAGGCCCAACTCTGAATGAATTCAGCCATAGAGTTGGAGGGGACCCAACTGATTCCAAAACGAGAAAAAATAAGACCCCAAATATGGCGAGCAACCTTACAGTGTATGAAAAGGTGGTCAATGGATTCCCCAGCGGATAAACATAGAGGACAGTGATCTACCAACCACATTCCTCGTTTCCTCAAAAAATCCATAGTTTGAATGCGGCCCCAGCTAACCGACCACCCAAAGAAAGCAACTCTCGGAGGGCAAGATTGTCTCCAAAACGAGGAGGACACATGCTCCACTGAAGAAGGGATCAGATGGTTATAAAAAGATTTGACTGAAAATATCCCCGAAGGATTCCAAATCCAAATCCTACGATCTACGCCCGAAGACTTGATGAAGCAAGAATCCAATAAGGAGAGGAGGGCGTTGTAAGAGTTTAACTCCCTAACAAAGAAGTCTCTGCGAAACTTAGGAGACCAAGCCACCTTCCCATGTTCCCTTACAAAACATTCCGACACCCAGGCCTCTTTCTGAGATGAAACGATGAATAAGTCAGGAAACATCACTTGAAGAGGATCGTCCGAACACCAAGGATCCTGCCAGAAACGAATCTGATCCCCCCTATATACTCTGAATCGGACGCCAGGAGCAAATAACGACTTCAACTTCAAGATGTCCCTCCAAGCCGTGAGACCTTTGAGTTTAAAATTATCAACAGAGTCCCAATGCCCATGATCTGAACCATACTTACTTCCAATGACCCGGACCCACAAAGAGGATTGTTCTTCGCCAAATCTCCACAGCCACTTGCCCATAAGGGCCTGGTTAAAACTCTGAACCCTCCTGATACCCAAACCTCCATTTTTAGTAGGCAAGCAGACCATACTCCATTTAATCAGGGAGACCCCCTTGGAAGACCCTGATCCGCCCCACAGGAAGCGTCTCTGAATTTGTTCGATGCCTTTAGCAACCGAGGCGGGACATTGAAAAAGAGATAGAAAATATATCGGCATATTGGATAGGACGGCCTTTATAAGCACCAATCTACCTCCTTTGGAAACCAACCGGCGCTTCCAGGTGGCCAAACGTCGCTCAATCCTTTGAATAATAGGAGCCCATAGGTTGTGTTTCGGTCGACCCACACCAAGAGGAAGACCCAGATAGTGTAGACACCCCATTTTGACCGTACCGTAAACTTCTCGTGTTTGTGCAAAACCCTATCAAATCAGCTAGGTAGGGTCCCAAATTTCACCTTAAGCTAGATTAGGGTCTCATCTAGGTACCCGCAAAATTTCGTCGAAATCCGAGCGCGTTTGCTTAGTGAACGAGCCAGGAGAAGACCGTAGTGTAAGCGTGAAAGAGGGGGGTTGAGTTAATCGAGATAGGGGCTGTCCATGGGTAATTTGTTGCAGGAAGGTGTCCCGGGGCAATTAAAAAGGGACGAATTTGTTCTCCTAATTTTCATTTAAAATTTTTTCAGTGGACCACCCTTTCATACCAAAAGCAAAGCTAAATTTACTAATGGGGGTTGTCCCATAGCATAATGGGGTAAAAATTTTGAGATTTTCTATAAAAGGGATTAGACTCTCATTTGCAAGGGATTGAGGCTTTCTTCACAAACCCTAGCAGAGCTCATAGAAGAGAAACCCATTTTCCCTTTTCTTTTTCTTTGAAACCCTTATTACATTCTCCGATCTTCTTCTCCGATCGAGCACCGTCCAAAACTCCGGCGAGATCATAAGCTCCGGCTGGTGTAATCCTTTTGTCCGGCCACCTTTTTCATCGAGAGATCTGCAGATCTAATCTCGTTTTCACTCATTATCATAAGTTTCTTCTTAGATCTAGCTAAAAACCTTTGTCTTCGCCTTAAACTCCAAAAGTCCAACCGGATCTATTTTTTTTTTTTTCCTTTCCTCCATTTTTTTCTGGTGAGATTTATTATCTCCGATCATCTTCTCAGGCAAGATCCGGCTAGATTCCGATCAATTTCAGCCAAAACTCTCTTTTATTCCCTTGATCTGCATCCAGTATAGATTTTCATTCTCCATTAAATTTCGTCCCTTTCTAGCCTGGAAATTTGTAGATCTGAAATTTTCCCTTGCTTAAATCTTAGATCTGCAAATTTTTACACTTAGATCTATGATCGGTGATCTTTTTCTCGAAAAATCTTAGATCTGTTGATTGTGAGGATTTTATATGAAGGAAAGGAAGGAGCATCTGCAAATCTAGCCTTGTAAGCCTTTGATCCATTGATTGTGTAGCCTGAAGAAAATCTGAAGGAAATAGGTATTTATTTTTTTAATTGAATTACTTTTCTTTGATCTACATGATCTCTAGTTCCTTGATTTTATAATTGTTGAATTGATTGTTCATGTTATCATTTATTATTGCTTTATTAACCTTATAGGTAGTATAGTTTATAGCAATTTAAGATTCCAGTAGGTTTTGATCTTGAAGTGTATGTTTTGTATCCAATTATTTATTTATTTATTTTTATCTGGCGGTATTTATAATTTTTTTTTTAGAGATTTGGCTTCTTGTTTGAGCATTGATATGTATGGTGCTCGAATTGATTTTTACAAGGAATTTAGAATTAGTATTGTTTTGAGTTGATCTTGTACATAATTTTGAGCTAAGTGAGCTTGTTCATGATTCTGAGCTAAAAAGGAACTTGTTCATGATTCTAAGCTATAGAGGAATTCATTGATTTGTTATCATTCCAGATTTTCATGATACACTGTTAAGGTAGACTTTTCTTATAATGGTGTAGATGTAATTCTCGCTACAAGTTTCTGGACTGTTTTAAATCGTGTTTTTAGGCTAGTAAATGACAGAATTAGGAAACATGATAAACTGTGAAGTTTTAGGTCTTTTCAATATCTTTCCAACAAGTACTCTTGGTCAAAATTTGGAGCTGTGGTTAAACAGTTATGGTTGTTTTGGTAGACTGTGTGTTAGTTCTAGGCATGTTAATAACAGAATCAGGTTTTGACAGAAGCATGATCAGTTTGTATGCTCTGTTTTGAGGTTTTCTTTAGAACTATTTGGAAATGTTAATGATGTTTCATGATTTGTTTTTATAGTGAATGACAAAATGATTTTTAGTGGCATAGAGTCAAGTTTCATATAATAGGCATGCTCATTTTGTTGTTTTTTATCTTGATTAGATCAACAGACATGATAATTTTAAATAGAGAGTGGGCTGGGTTTAATTTGCTCTATATTTTTGGTACCGTTCTTCTCATAATATTTAAGGAGCTATGATAATTTCATGTTATGATTAGAATGAAGTAATGTAAATGTATTAGTTAGAGTAAGTTGGTATTTGAATTGATTAAGGATAATGAGAAGAGCATGAAAAGAGCATTTATGTGTTTCAAGAATTTGATATGGATGTATTTTTAGACAGCAACATAACTATTGATGTTATAAATTGGTAATAATGAAACTGTTGGAGTTAAAAGCTTTGTGTTATGTTAAGCTTATTCTCAAGTTACTAGTTGTTATTCAAGGTTAATATTTATATTTAAATATATTATATAGGGTGTGATATCCAGTTGGAGGTGAGTCGCTTAAATTGGATTAGAAATCTCATCAGTTGCAAGAGGATGTTTATTATGATAACTCAGAATGCAAATATGCCTGGATTGTTATAACCTGTTATAAAGACGGGTGTGTGTGTGTTAATTTGATGATAGTTTAACATGAGTATTTGAAGATTCATATAGATCATTATCTAAGGTAGATGTTGTCTGTATGGACGTTTGGTTATGTACTTATGATAATTGAATACCTTGGACAAAATGACGATAAAATGAATTAAATGATGCATGATTAATAAATTGAAATTATGATGTAATCAATCTTTTCGTGATAAAGGTTATTGTGTGTCACCTATGATATACTTAACTGATTTAGTGTTCTGTAGGAAATTGGCATTAGTATTTCTATGTTTAATGAGGTTCATAAAATGTCTCACATTTTATTGCATTACTCAAAATATATGTTAAGATAAAAGGGGCTTTGGTATATAAACAGATTGTCATAGACGTGGGCACGCCCATTACTTAGCTTTTCATAGTGGCATTTGTGTCACAAGCCTTATGATTTAACGAGTTTAGATATATGGGTTCAAGTCATAATAGTACAGACCCAAGGTTTAACCTTTATCAGATTTTACACATTCAAATTTCATATTCTGATCCTCATATAGTTCAGTTCCTTGTACATTTGAACTGCCATATACTTACAAATTGATTTCATTTTAAAACATTATATAGTGTTTTATGCCTATAAATTAATATTTATTTTATTTTACTGCCTTTTAATTATTCAAGTGACTGATGGTGATTTCCTTTTTTATGTATGTTTTAACAATGGTAGCATATGTAATCATGTCTTAGAGATCTTATAAGGTTTCGTTCCCAACTATGTCTTGATGATTTTATAAACATATAGCATAGCTCCACACATGGTTCATTTCTTAGGGCTCATTGCTTTGAATTTGATGATGTCATCGTATGAAATTTTTCATCTTTTATTTATTAGAATCAAGCATTCGGTTTGCTGTCCATGAAGTGTAGTTATTCAATATTAATTTTGAGGTCAATATCTTTAAATCATTATTTTACTTTTGCTACACAATATAGAAACTTTTTGATCTTGCTTTGTCACTATTGGATTTTGTACAAGTTGAATAATACTATGTTTGTTCTGTGGAGGAAGGTTTAGACTGAATTTTCAATTTGATACACATTTACTACACTTTTGATTGAGAACAAAAAGTTATAAATTGTTGTTGGACTGATTGTATGTTAAGAGATAAAGTATACTTCATGTTTAAAAGATATGATAATAACTCATAGCAGACTTTTCTCTTTATTGAGCCCAGTTTTCCCCTACTTCAGCCTTTTCGTTTGAGCATAGTTTTACCCCATTGTCACCTCTGTTTCAGCACAGATTTTGCCCACAAATCTGTCCATGTTTCACCTCTGTTTCAGCACAGATTCTGCCCCACGAATCTGTCCAGGTTTCATCCACAGAATCTGCCCATGTTTGAGCACAATTTCAACACAGAATCTGTTTATATTGGAGGCACAATTTCAGCACAGATTCTGTCCATATTCGAGCACATTTTTCAATACAGAATCTGTCCTTGTTTGAACCCAGTTTTAGCCCCAAAATCTGTCCATATTTCACCTATGAATCTGTCACAGATTCTGCCCCAAAATCTGTCCATATTTCACCTATGAATCTGTCACAGATTCTGCCCCAAAATCTGTCCCAATTCTTGCCCGGTTCAGCCCACAAAATCTGTCCCAATTCTTGCCCGGTTTAGCCCATGAAATTTGTCCCATTTCATGCTCAGTTTTTTGCATAAAATCTGTTCATATTTCAACTCAGTTTTTGCACTGAAATCTATTCACAAATCACTCCAGTTTTGCACAAGTTCAGTCCACGATTCAATCCCCGTTCTGTAAGATATAAGGCCAACCCATTTTTTTTTTGAAAGCCAAGGCTGTTTCCCTCCTCTGGCACTGAGATTCTGTCTGGAACTTGGGGGCCTTACCCTTATAAAAAGTTTTTATGGTATTTTAAAAAGAGGGTTCTATACTTATACTTGTCAATGAACACTCTCTTGCTCCATCATTTCCATGACCTCATTAGCTCGCAAAAAGAACCCACCTCTCATAAAGCTATGCAACAATGCGTCCAAAAGCTCCTGGTCAAACTTAATTGAGCTGGAATGGAAAGCACTTTCATTTCTCCTCACAGCTCAATTACCTTCAAATATTTTCCCTCAAGAGCAGCATACCCAGTGACCAGCGAATGAAATGTCTGTGCATTAGGCTGGTGCCCCAAAGCCTTCATTTTCTTTAGAGCCTTCTCAGCATCTTGCATCAATCTCTTCTTAGAAGTGGATCACATTGTTCCAATCATGAACACCGCAATACACGTCCTCTCTTTCTTTGATTTCGTCCAATAGCTTACCCATCAAGCCCGCCTCACCACTTGCCGCATACCCTTTCACTATCATCTCGAATTCATGGTAACCAAATTTTGATCAGCAGTATACAAACCTTGTGTAGTTTCGACTTATGACTATTGCAGCCCTTAGAATTTAATATTTCCAAAGTGAACTTTAAATGGAAAATATTGAATCAAAATGTCATTTGATGATCATTAAAGCATTCACTTGGGAAATTATCTACCCATCATTTTTTTTAGTTGACTGAATTCTAGAGGCAAGTTATTGTATATGGGATTTCATGATATACTATTCTCTATAAGATATAGCATAGAGTTTGTATTTTCTATTGAGTTAAAGTTAATTATATCATTTAATAGGAAAATGAAATTTTGTTTATCTGTAATAAATTTTATCATGCAGTGCTAATTGTGATATGCTTGTAATGACTTATTTTGTTGTGATCAGTTGAGTTTGACTTTCGATAAAGCTTGATTGTCTTGTGGTCATATATAAGAATTTTCTTTAAGTAGTATTGAATATAAGGAAATTGCATTTTTTTTAGGGAATCAGATTTTATATTAGCACTCAAATCATGATCTCATAGTTGCTTGATAACATGAAATCTATGGAAGCCTATAGGGTGGTAACTGTGATATTACACTGATAAAAGTATCATATATATTCAAATCTCTTTAATTGTAATGTTAATAATAATGTAATTGAATCTTAAAGTGTCAATATTGTTAAAATTCGAGTTATTTTCCCATCTTGAGAGGACTTACTTAGTCCAAGTAGCGCTCCTCTCTATTGTATAGTTAGACTTACTTAGTTTTTTTTTTTTTTTAAAAAGCCCTTGAGCCTCAGGTTTCCGTCCTCCTTGTAAGGGCAATGAAGGCGTTAGCCCAAGCCCATCTTTAGGGGACTCATTTAGTCCAAGTAGTTTTTCCTTCTTTCTTTTAGTAGGCTAGCTTAGCCTTTTAAGTGCGTTTGGGCGTTGGGCATTAGTAGCCCAAACCCATCTATAGGGGACTTGCTTAGTCCCAATAGGGTTTTCCCTATTTATTTAGAAACTTTTTTCTAATCTTTTAGATGATAGCTTCTCCTTTTCATTGTTTAAGTGACGAAAGAGTCATTTAGAGCGTATCCTTGAGAAGTTTACCTTAGCAAAAGAGTACTCATAGGAGGCATGACTTGCCTCATTTGTGGAGTCCTTATTTAGAGACAAGCCTTGTCTCATTTAGGGAGTTCCTCTTTTAGGAGGTTTACTCAACCTCATGTTAGTGTCTTTCTCATTTCTAGAGCGAGTCTTTGACTCATTCGCCTTCCTGTATAGAGCAATAGAGAATTTTGGACTCGTTGGCTTCTCATTTAGAATTGGTTATCCTGCATGTTAGGAATTCGCCCGTAGCCTTTTAGTTTGTCTTTAGATAGAAGTTTATCATTTAAGTTGCTTTTACCTGCTAGGGTTCTTAGATCATTTTCATTGTTCTTGAGATGTTTGTTTACTTGTTTGTGGATTGTTACAAATTATTTTGAGTTACTAGTTTGTTGGTTTGGGGTTTCCCCTTTACCCTAAGGGTTTTACCCTAGGGTGTTACTTTGTGTGTTCCTTTTGGTCTTTGACCAAGAGGGTGAAAACATTTAAAATTTTAAAATCCATAAAACCATTGAAATCTTAGAATCTCAAGAACATTGAAATCATTTAAAATCACAAAAAAATTAGAAAATTGAAACCTAAAAACAATTGAATATTTTAAAATTCAAAAAAAAAAAAAAAAAACATTTAAATATCATTTCATGTGTTTCTATAATCTGTTGGAAATTTAATACTTTTCTTTCATACTAAGTTTTGAATTAGGGTTCGTAGACGGTAATAAATGGACTGTTCAGGTGAGACTATCTTGAAAGCTTATCATACTCATTCTTTATTTAAATAAATTGTTTAATTGAAGAAGGAAATCAGATGACTACTCTATTCGATATTATCGACATGAGTACTGTCTGATTTCAAGGCGGTTTGTAAGAATATTATTATATGTGTATTGAAATCAGATGATTACTTTGGCATCATCTGGTTTCGCTGAGTCCCCGTATTGGGGTTTGTGGTTGGCATTGAAGTGTTTGATATTGTTTTACTTTATTAGGCTATCCAGCGGCTGGTCTGGACTAATTAATGTTGTTTATCATTTTATGATTGCTATTCTTACAGATTGTGCGCTTTTTAGTTATAAATCATACTTTGCTAATACTTGATTTGTTTTTTTTTTATAATAATTAAATGGAAACTTGAGATTACCTGGTAGCCTTTTTCTTCTCTTTAGTTGTCGTTGCTCTTATTTGTCTTAGACTAGCACAGTCTCATTAGAGCTTGGCCTTTTGAGGTCCTTTCTTTTTCCTTGCCTTTGGCATTTGATTACTTGATTTAGGGGTTTCCCCTGTTTGCCCTAGGGTTTGGCCCTAAGGTTTTGCTTTGTATTTTCCCTTAGGTCTTTGACCAAAAGGGTAAAAACTCTTTAAAAACTTTAAAAACATTGTAAAAAGTTTTAAAATCCAAAAACTTTGAATATTTTAAAACTCAAAAACATTAGAAATTTAAAACATCAAAAACATTTGAAAAACATTAAAAAGCCATTAAATCATTTGGAGTGTTTGCTTTTAGTGATAGCAGTTAGGAGAGTTCGATTCGAACTACGTTGGCTTGATCCTCTCTCACGAGGTACGTAGTGCAGCTTGGGATCCATATCCCAAGTCCAGCCAAACCTTTAAAAATAAATTTGTCAAACCTTCAAAAAAAAAAAATACAAAGCTTCTTCAAAACCTTTTTAAAAGATCTTCCTCTAGAGTTGGGAGTCTGTCCTAGCTGTTTAGTGTGTTCTAGAGTTAGGAGTCTGTCTTGATTTGTATTGATATGGTGTGTCCTGTCGTGTGAGTGTCCCTAGAGTTAGAAGGCCTCGAGTCGATCGGTTAGACATTTAGTCGAACCGATGGCTAGACTAGGCATATAGTCAACCTTTGTTTTCCTTAGGAAACACAGCCTAGTTACACATAGGTTGTAGGAACCACCTGCATTAGCCTAGGGCTAATCTGCATTTAGTTAGGGCATATAGGGTGTCCTAAAATTCACAATTCACTGGAACTTAAATAATCGTATAAGAAACTTTAATAACTGGTCCGGTCTTTTAGATCGAGTCTAAGATAGAGGGCTAGGTGTCTTAGGCATCATAGCTTAGAATAGGTCATTCGAACTACGTTGACTCCGATTCTTCCTGAGGCCGGGATACGTAGAGCAGCTGGGATGGACGGCCATCTTGGTCCGAGTCAAGTCGCATTAGAGTTAGGACTTGTCTTGTCCTGTCATATATAGGTTTGACTTGTGTTTTATGTTTTGATGTGTTTTCTTACTTTCTTGTACTGATACTATACCTTTAGCTGTAGCTTGCATGTGTATGTCTACCAGAACTTAGACACCCATTAGACATGTCACCCATAACTTAGCTTTGCTTAGGTGACACATTTTTTTATTTATTTTGTATGCTTATTTCTTTATCCTCAGGAAATGCATGCTTAGGTAGACGATTCCTGAGGATTGTTCCCATTTCACATGATTTTCGCCCGAAACTCTTTGAGGTTAATAATAAATGGCATAAGAGACCAAGTGCTTGCACTTGGACGAATTGGGGGTGCTCTCAGACCTTCTCCATTCGTAATCAGGCACGGACCCATATATATTTTTGGTTATCCATGGTATACAAAGCATATTTTTGTTTAAAGGATCCATGGCCGTATACCGTGGATGGCGACTCTGAGTTTGTTTAGGTACGTTTCGAATCCGGATTTGTTCCCGAATCGAAAGGTATCTCTTTTATATCGCCACTCGTGCTATGCTATGAGGGTGGCATTCGTTTCGAGAGTTCCCTGGTAGAGCTCTCCTTCACACGTGGATGATCCAGATGGTGTTAGGGACCCGTTCCCTCGCCGCCTATCTCGGATCGGGGTCCACAGGCTGGCGACTCTGCTGGGGATGTTCTTGAAACGTTGCCTAACTCTGTTAAAATGCCATTTGTTACTAACTTTGAGGAATTTTTGGCTAAAATCATTGTAAATGGGAATTTAATCGCTTAGAATCCAGGGGCACCAAATAGATGTTTAAAACAAGGGATTCACACACTGCACGGCATACATCATTTTGTTTTTATTTTTGCTCTTATTTGATTTTATTATTATTGGCTCCATGGGATAGATACAGTACATGCCAGATGGGATGTCATTACCCTGCTGGGATTGTTGTATCTATTACCAAGCTATGCGCCGGTGCTGCAGACGTAAACACTAGGCGTACTTGTGTTTACAGCAGCCGATGAGCAATGAAGCATACTATGTATAACACTAGGCGTACTTGTGTTATACATGTTAAGTATGGATCATAAGCATAGTACCCGATATATTGAGTTCGGAGCTCTACTTTCATTTTACATATATTATGTACATGAATATATTTGCTGGCTTAGTGAAACCCAATTAGGATCTGCATGTGTTTATATATATTGTATCCATATAAGGACGAACATGTGTTTCTCACACATGTTGGAGCCTAGATTTAGGAGCCATGTCCTATTCATAGACTATTGTAGTTCACTTTATGTGACTACAGCGCGGTCCTAGTACACTCACATGTTTGTCTGGAGTCAAGTGTCTTGACTCTATGGGATCATATTTTAGGGCTGGTGCCCCTGGTTAGGATATATATGTATATATCTTATATATTGATTATCAGATTAGGGCCTACTCTTTAGTGAGGTTTCCTTGTCTAATCTAATTAGTCATATCAATCCGTTTTTCAAATCTAGACCCGACCAGTGGCCTTACTTGCCCCTCTCATGGTCGTGGCCTATCTTTTGCTCTTCTCATTGAGATTTTGTCCATATATCTCTTGATTATAAGATCAGGACCTACTTTCTAGTAGAGATTTCTGGCTTGAATCAGTCCGTCTTGTTTATCCATCTCTCAGATCTAAACCTGGCTAGTGACTTATACTTGTCACACTCATAGCTACGGTTTATTCTTTGACCCAGTGATGATAAATTTCACCTGTTTTATTCTTCAAATTCAAACCTCATTTATCCATTCTTTTGTTGTGTCATTCATATTTTGTATATATTAATCAAATTTTTGCTTGTTTTGTCTTTAGATATGGTCGACAGTTTGTCTACTGTCTCTATGACCATAGTCTATCATTGTTGATCTCCTTGATCATACATTTTTGACATCCATCTTCCAGATTTAGATCCGGTCTATGATCTACTCTTGTCATTTTGTGACCGCGGTCTTGTTTCTGAGTTTCTGATCATCTTTGATCATCATTGGAACATTCGATGTCACCAATTGTATCCTTCTTATGTTTGATCATTAAGTTTATCTCTAATCTTTGATTATTCCAAGTTATCTTCATTCCCTCATTATCCCTTCATATCTTTGTGTCAGGTCTGATTATGGCGAACATTTTGTTGGATAACTGGATAGCCGATGCAATTAAAGCTCTTCCGCGTGAACAGTCACAGAGAAATATGGCTGATCATTTCATCAATTCGTTCACTCATTTGAACAGTCGGGATATAAATTGGAAGTTTCTCCAAGCAGCCGCTGGACTTTGGGATCCTGTTCTTCATGTATTCAAATTTGGTCGTTTTGAACTCTGTCCCATATTTGAGGATTGGTGTGCCCTGCTAGAGCTCCCATCTGAGGGACTCTGGATCAAACCTTCAAGGATAGAATCTCCTCATAATCTGTTTTGCAAACTATTCAAAAATGAAACTGTGGATGCTCTGCCGTGTCTAACGGATAAGTGCGTAAAAATTCAAGACTTGATTAAGCTCTTTTCCAAAAACGTCGATCCTACTAATTCTCGTTTTCAAGATTGTCGACGTAGCGCTTTAATCTTTATGGTCTTCGCACGACACGTTCTTCGCGGAAACTCCCACGTTGCATCTTTGACCCTATTAAGAGTGGTAGATCAGATTAATGAGGGGAGGAATCCTATACCCACCATGTTAGCAGAGACCTTCTTGGGACTAGATCTTATTGCTTCCCAAGAGATCAAAGACAATTTTTGTGGGTGTGTAAAGTTGTTGTATGTCTGGCTTGGTGAAAAACTTCAATTTCTTCAGCGACAAAACCAAAATCCGTATACCCTGAAAAATTTCCGTACATGGAAACCAATCGCCAATCAACCTCAGTCTATTGATGAATGGCGCAATTGGTTACAACATGTAGAGTGGAACCAGTTTCGTTGGGTGAGTCATTCGTGCTTCCAAATTTTCACTAGCACTTACCCACATCCGTTTGTTTACCTCATGGGTCTTGAGAAATCATCTTTTTATGCACCCATGAGATTTCTCCATCAGGTTACGGGAATTTTATGTCCTCCCGGAGCTGTAGTCCCTCCTCTTTGTGAAGATCTCACTCCTGATCTTATCAGATCCATTGTGGCTGCTTGGGGAAACAAAAATATGGAAAGAAGGTTCAGTTTATCATCCCAAGCCCGACGTGATGAAATATTGGAAGAGCCTGCAAGCAGGAGGGCTCGGATTGAAGAGTCTTGAAATTTCATATCTGTTTGGATTATCTTGATTTTTTGTATTTCCTTTTTATTTGTCAATCTTCTTATCCAAATTGTGATCAGAGATTCGTATTGTCATATGTTGTAATCACAATTCAAATTTTATCAATGAAAGTGTGTTTGTTTTTCTCTTATCTTTATTTGCTCAGAATGTCTTATTTCACTCATCATTCATTTAATCTAATATGTTAATTTCCATTCAGGATTCTGAAAGAGAGCAACCATCGCTCCATCAAAAGAAAACCAGTCCAAACCTACCTGGTCTAGATCTTCCTCTGTTTCTAGACTTGTCCGTCATTTTGACTCACCTATATCATCCAGAGAATCTTTATCCCCTACCTTTGAGTTATCTAACTCATCTGAGTCTGACCAAATGGCTGATATAACTGATCCCATGATGGTCATTCAAGAAATGTTGAGAAACATGTCTCGAGATATCTCGGGATTGAAAGAAGAAATGGCCGTGTTAAAATCCCAAAGCACTGACAAGAGCTCTACTTCTAGAGCGCCTGTCGTCCAGCCTGCTCCTTCTGCATTTCCTGCTCCCAATAGACCTCATGTTCCTGCTGAGGAGATTGACCTAGACGAGGGCCAATATGCTGAAGAGTATTGTGCTCCGCAGACAAATAGGGAGAATGAGTTATTCAATATGTGTCAGAAGATGGCCAAGGACATTGAAAACATGAAGTTCCAGGGGCCGAAAAGATTCGACATTTCTGAATACTTTGAGACTCCTACTGTTACTTTGCCGCCGAAGTTCAAAGCACCAGATTATGATAGATATGATGGCACTGGGTGCCCCAGAAACCATGTCAGATGGTTCATAACCCTCTCTCAGCAGCACGGGTTGAGCCGTGAACAAATGGCTCAGCTATTTCCCATGTCTCTCATAGGAATAGCTAAGAAGTGGTTTCTGAGGTTAAAGCCGGAAGAAACAAGGTCTTTGGATGATATATCGAACTTGTTTGTTGAACAATTTTCGATGGAGGAAGGGATTGAGATAACGAAGAGAGACCTGAAGCAGCTAAAGCAAGGTCCTCAGGAGACTTTCACGTTGTTTATCAGGCGCTGGAGGCGCAAGTCTGCACAGTTGAGTCAGAGGATGCCCGAGGAAGATCAGATCAAGTTAGTGATCAAGAGTCTGTCTCCGCAATACTTCCATTTCATAGCACCCCAACACTATCCCAGTTTTGATCATTTGATAAAAACTGGCACCCAGACGGAGGATGCTATAGCTAAGGGGTTCAGAGCAAAGGCACTGTCTGATGTGCGGGAAGGCAAGAGGCCTATGGCCCCACCTAAAGAAGTTCATGCAGTGAACTATTTCAAGCCGGCTTTCAGACCAGAGGTCAAGGCTGTCGCTGAGGTGGCTAGACCAGTAAGAAAAAATGTTTTCAGGCAATTCGATCCTCTCCCTTATCCTTTACCGATGATATTGAAAAAGCTGGTGAGGGACAAAAAGATAAAGCTTCCGGATCTGAAACCTGTGCCAAATCCATTACCACCATACTGGAGGCTGGATCAGCATTGTGAATATCACAGGAATTCTGGTCATCTAACTGAAAATTGCCTCGCCTTGAAGCATGCAATTCAAAATCTGATTGATAAAGATGAGCTCTCAGTTAAAGGGCCGAATATTACTCAGAATCCTCTCCCGAATCATCGTGCTGCTCCTCCTCCTACAGCAAATGCCATCTTTCGTGATGAGCCCATTCTTGATCCATCTACCCTTATATGTGCTATCATGACAGATAACACATATGTTTTGGAGTTTGACGAGGAAGAACTTCAAGATGTGAAAGGGAAGCAGCCCTATATATTGTCATTCAGTGACTTAGAGATTGCTGAGTCCTCTTCGTCTCAGTCGTATACCTCTCATTATGGTGATATGGGGAAAGAAGGGAAGACTCCATATGTTTTGGAAATGGATGACTTCCAGCAAGAAGATGTCAGAATTCCTTACGTTTTGAGTATGGATGACGATGAATTGTTGCTGTTAGATGATCAATGTGACGAGATGCGTCACATGACCAGAGGAGGGCGAGTCTTTAAACCTCCTGAGTTGAGCGCTGACAATCCGGCAGAGATTGCAAGAGCTGTTGATGGCCAGAGGCAGAATCGGTTCGTGGTGAATGAAGAAGATGATAATCTTCTGAAGCAGTTGAAGAAAACCCAAGCAAATATTTCTGTTTGGGGACTTTTGATGTCATCTTCGAAGCACCGGAAAGTGGTGTTGAAAGAGTTAAATTCTGCTCAAGTGTCTGTTGAAATAACTCCCGACGAGCTTGTCGGCATAGTTTCCATGTCTAAAGCGGCGAAAACTCTATCATTTACAGACAGCGATTTGCCACCCGAAGGGAAAGATCATGCGAAAGCCCTCAGAATAACTGTTATTTGCAACAAGAAGAAGGTACCTGAAGTCCTTGTCGATAATGGGTCTGCACTGAACGTATGCCCCTTAAGCACAGCAACTACCTTGGGTTTTGGACCTGAAAGCTTCATTCCTTCAGATCAGGGTATCTTGGCCTATGATGGGACTAGGCGGGATGTAATAGGGACCTTAATAACTGAAGTGCAAATAGGTGGAGAGGAATTCGATATTGAGTTCCAAGTTCTTGATATTAGGGCCTCCTTTCTGTTGTTGATCGGTCGCCCATGGTTACATAAGGTTGGAGCTGTCCCATCCACCTTACATCAGAAATTGAAATTCATTCTGAACCATAAGGTGATTACTGTTAAAGGAGACCCGGATTTGGAAGTGGGTCAAATTTCGCAGGAATTGACCCTGGGAAAAGAAGGAGATATTAGTTTGACTGGTTTCTCTTTAGAAGTGGCGACTATAACCGTTAAAGAAGCGATGAATGAAGAGATTTTCTTTTTGAGCAGTACAAATTCCAATGTAGTCAGGATGATACGTCTACAGGGCTATATCCCAGGGGCAGGACTTGGCAGATACCATCAGGGTATGACTGAGTGGCCAGTATTCAAGACCTTTAATGGTTTATTTGGACTTGGGTATGAACCAACCAAGGCAGAGGTCAAAGAAATGAAGCGATATATGATGAAATGGGCAGAGTCTCGTCGCAAAGGTTTGGACTTGCCGATGGGGCCATTTGATTTAAGGATGAATGGGCGTTTCCGTAAGGAAGGAGCAAATTTTCCTTTCTGTGGCTTTACTGAAACCTGGATAGACGAGTCTACTGGGCAGAGACTTCCTGGGTTAGAAATTTTCTTTGATTGTGATTTGGATGATGAGCCGATAAGTTTGCAGACCGCTGAAATAGACTGGGCAGATGCAATGGGGCCAGATGCACTGAGCTCCCTTTTCCATGAGAATTCGCAGACTGTGGCCATGATCAGCAGGGGCCCGCTTGTACTGAATCCCACTCACCTTATTACCCCGGCTGATGGACCTTTGACTAATTGGACCTCTCAGGTCCTACCTCAGGTTACTTTCCAGTCCTGTCATTCTCCCTCAAAAGAGTCAGTTGTTTATAAGTATGTGTCGTTCTCTGAGTCTAATTCGGGGTCTTCCATTTCTAATGATTCTTTTAATGCAGGTACTATAGAGGTCAAGTCTATTTCTGAGGTCGGTGATGAGTCCATCTCACCTAGTGAAGTCGAGTTGGAGGATGTTTCTGCTGATGGGCCTGGCGTTCCTCCTTTGCATTTGTTTGAATCGGTTGATACTGATGTCAACCTATCATTCGAGTCTGTAAATACGTTTCATGAGTCCATTGTAAAGCCTGATGTGGGCCATTCGTCATTGGATGTATTCAATTCTACTTTCAATGAAATAAAGGAGTTTTCTTCTGTGTACATTCCTGTTTCTGTTTCATCTACTGAATCTGCTTTAAAATCTGATAATAATAATGATAATCAAGATTCCCCCTCTGATGAGGATGCCGACGAAACTTCCCCTGAAATCAAACACATGATTCAACAGGAGGAGAGTCGCCGAGCAAAACCACTTGAAGAGGAGATTGAAATTGTGAATATTGGTGATGAAACCTTAATTCGGGAAATAAGGATTGGCAAAACTTTATCTCCTGAGGAACGCAAGGAATTAATCTCTTTACTTAAGGAGTTCAAGGAGGTCTTTGCTTGGTCTTATGATGACATGCCGGGATTGAGTGAGGAGATTGTTCAGCACAAATTACCCTTGATCCCTGGCATTAATCCAAAGAAGCAAAAACTCCGAAAACTCAAAACTGAATGGGAGTTAAAAGTTTATGAAGAAGTCAAGAAGCTTCTAGAGGTGAAATTCATCCAAGTGGTTGAATACCCTGAATGGCTCGCTAATGTAGTACCAGTGCCCAAGAAGGATGGGAAGGTTCGAATGTGTGTTGATTTTCGAGACCTGAACAAAGCAAGTCCAAAAGATGATTTTCCATTGCCAAACATTGATCTCCTGGTGGATAATACTGCTGGACATGCTTTGTTATCATTTATGGATGGGTTCTCGGGATACAACCAGATCAAGATGGCACCCGAAGACATGATGAAAACAGCGTTTATCACTCAGTGGGGTACTTACTGCTACAGAGTAATGCCATTTGGTTTAAAGAATGCTGGTGCAACTTATCAGAGGGCAGCAACTACTCTTCTTCATGATATGATTCACAAAGAAGTCGAAGTCTATGTAGATGACATGATCGTTAAAGCAAAGACTAGACCGGAGCATACAGTTGCTTTGAGAAAATTCTTTGAGAGGATCAAGAAATATCAGCTTCGCCTGAATCCAAACAAATGTGTATTTGGAGTTACATCAGGGAAACTCCTTGGATTTATGGTCAGTGAAAGAGGAATTGAGGTAGATCCTCAAAAGATCAAGGCAATCCAGGAAATGGAACCGCCAAGAACAGAAAGGCAGATCAGAGGTTTCCTCGGAAAAGTTCAATACTTGAGAAGGTTCATATCTCATTTAACTATGACATGTGAACCAATTTTTAAGCTTTTAAAGAAGAGCTCCTCGAAGAAGTGGAATGATGAATGCCAGGAAGCATTTGAAAAAGTTAAACAATGTTTATCTTTGCCTCCTGTCTTATCACCTGTCATTCATGGCCAACCCTTGTTGATGTATTTGTCAATTACAAACACTGCAATGGGTTGTATGCTTGCTCAGAAAGATCCAGAGTCTAAGCGAGAAAAGCCTATCTATTATATCAGTAAGAAGATGCTAGAATATGAGTTAAAGTACACAGTTTTGGAAAAGACTTGTCTAGCATTAGTTTGGGCTACCCAAAGGCTTCGCCACTATCTGTTATCAAACAAGGTATTTTTATTGTCACGGATGGATCCGTTAAAGTACTTGTTTGAAAAACCCGCCCTTACAGGAAGGACTGCAAGATGGTTGTTATTGTTGTCGGAGTTTGACATCACTTATGTCACTCAGAAGTCCATCAAAGGACGGGTTATAGCAGAGCAGTTAGCTGATTCTCCCACAGAGGAGAATGTTTTTCTGAAGGCTGAGTTTCCTGATGAAGAGATCATGGATATTGAAGAAGAAACTCCGAGTACTAGATGGTCGATGTATTTTGACGGAGCGGTCAATAATCGGGGTCAAGGAGTGGGTGCTGTTTTGATATCTCCAAAGAAAGAGTATATCCCTATATCCATCAAACTGCAGTTTGAATGCACAAACAACATGGCAGAATATGAAGCTTGTATTGCAGGGCTTGAGGCAGCTTTAGCTCTTCAAATTCAAGACATAGATGTGTTTGGGGACTCAATGCTCATTATTTGTCAGATCAATGGGAAATGGAAAACTCGAGAGGATAAATTGATTCCTTATAATACATATTTGGAATTTCTGGTTAAAAAATTTAAGAATATCATTTTTACTCATTTGTCAAGAACCAGGAACCACTTTGCTGATGCTTTGGCTACTTTGGCTTCGATGCTTGACATCTCTGCAACTATGGAAGTCCAACCCTTAGCTGTGAGATTACAGTGGGCTCCTGCGCATGTGAATGCGATTGAAATATCAGCCAGGTGTCCAGATGGGAAGCCGTGGTTTATTGATATCAAGAATCTCATTTCTGGTAAAGGACATCCTCCTGAAGCTTCGAGCAAAGAGAGAAAGACTCTTCAGAGATTAGCTGCCAACTTCATCATTTGTGGTGAAGAGCTGTACAGGCGATCTTTTGATGGTATTCAACTCCTGTGTGTGGATGAAGACAAAGCTGCGGAGCTTATTGAGCAGACTCATGAAGGAGTCTGTGGCCCTCATATGAATGGGAAAATGTTATCCAGAAAGATTTTGAGACTTGGTTTTTATTGGCCCACAATGGAAGCAGACTGCTTTGCTTTTGTGAAGAAATGTCACAAGTGCCAGGTCTATGCAAATCTCATTCATATTCCTCCTTCAGAGTTGCATTCTTTGTCTTCGCCATGGCCATTCTCAGTATGGGGAATAGACATAATTGGGAAGATTTATCCGAAGTCCTCGAGCGGGCATGAGTACATTTTGGTAGCTATCGATTATTTTACAAAGTGGATCGAGGCTGCATCCTATGCTTCCATAACTTCGAACACAGTTGCGAAGTTCATTCGTGCGAATATTATTTGTAGATACGGAGTACCTCACGAGTTGATTTCAGATAATGGGTCACATTTCAAAAAGGAGGTTTTACACCTGTGTGAAGAGTTCAAGATCAGACATCATAAGTCGTCTCCTTACAGACCTCAAACAAATGGGGCTGTAGAGGCAGCGAATAAGAATATCAAAGTCATTATCAGTAAGATGACTGAGACTTATAAAGACTGGTCGAACAAACTTTCATATGCTTTGTGGGCTTATCGGACATCGATCAGATCTTCGACAGGTATGACTCCGTATTCTTTGGTGTACGGAATGGAAGCGGTTTTGCCGGTTGAGCTGAGAATTCCCTCTTTGAGAGTGATGATAGAGGCTAGCTTACCAGAGTCTGAGTGGGCAAGAGCCAGACATGATGAGCTGCAGATGATAGATGAGAAGAGGCTGAGAGCTTTATATCACATTCAGGGATATCAAAGGAGGATTGAAAGAGCTTTCAACAAGAAAGTTCGCGTTCGAGACTTGAAGCCTGGAGACCTTGTTTTGAAGTCCAATAGGGCACCAATATTTGACCCGAGAGGGAAATTCAGGCCAAACTGGTCTGGTCCTTACATTATTGATGAAGTCTTGCCTGGAAAAGCCGTAAGACTCCTCAATGAAAGCGGAGAAAAATTAAATGAACCTACAAACCTGGATCAGTTAAAAAAATATTACGCCTGATACACCAGGAGGCCATCTTTGATCGATTTGAGCTTTGAGCCAACAACCTATATGTTTAAAACCATTTGTGAACCCTTTTGAGCCAATAAAAAAATAATACTTCTTTTCTTTGACAAACTCGAACTAGGGGCATCTTTTATGACTTGCGTCATAAAAGATATTGAACTTGAACTACGTTTTGACCTGATCCCTTTTTAAGGGTACGTAGGTAGCCTGATTAATTCAGGTTCGGTCACATCTTTTGTAACATTTTGAAAATAAAAATCTTTGAAACCCCAAATGGGCGAACTACGCAGACCTGATTCCCATTTTCTTCAGGGATACGTAGGCAGTCTGGAGGGTCCAGATTCGGTTTAAAAACATTTAAACACACCAATGATTACCCCTACTTGAACCTAAGCCTACATGAAAGTCCTTCTGGTGTATTTTGGCCCAGGTTTGTAGAGAAATAGAAAAATAAAAAAGATGAGGGAGTCTTAGACCCGCTAGATCGAAAACCCGAAAGGGCGGTCTAAAAAAAAAAAATTAGGGTGCAAAGCCTGCTGGATGGAAAATCTGCAAGGGCAGACAGTCCAGGCAAAAATTAAGGCATGCGGTCCGCTAAATCGAAAACCTAAAAAGGCGATTTGGTCATGGCAGTGACTTCATGCAGAAAGGACAATTTCAAGAGTCAGCTAGACTTTCTTTTCTTTGGCATTACTTCAATGTCTGAATAAGCGCCAGCAAGGCTTTCTTTGATACTCTTTGAGTTAGGGAGGTTCAGACTAAGCAATTCAAAGAGATAATAACCATGACTGAAATACCGAAAGGGGGAATAAAACACCTTTAAACGCGGTATTCAAAAGATTCTGAGAGTGGTTGACTTTTAACCTTTTAAAAAAAAAACATTTATCAGTCTAAGAAGCAGATCCAGTGTCTCTTAGTGTAAAAGTCATGTGTTGTCAAAGTCTTCGTTTTGTTTTTGTCAAAGTCTTTCCTTTGTTGAGTCGAGTTCAAGTTTTGAGGTCTTGTTAGTCAGAGTTCTCCCAAAGCTGTGGTGATAAAAAAAATCCCTCAGAGAAGAGGAGAATTAGCGACTCTCGTGGATAGTGTGAAACCGAGCAGAGTTCAAAAAATGACATCCCTTAAACTCCTTTGCAGTATCAGCAAATGGCAGAAATGAAGAGAATTTCGAGCAGAACAAGTTTCTTGTACCCAATGAAAAGCCTTGTAAATTCAAGTGTTCGTGAGAAGAATCTTTTGTAAATCCCAAGTGTTTGATAATGAAAAACCTTTGGCCTATTTTTCTTGTGTTGCTCTATGATGAATCTTGTTGTGGAAGTAATCATACTAGGGGCATCTTTTATAACTTACGTTATAAAAGATATCAATCAAGTAATGATTTCTGAGATGGATATTTTCATTGGATAGCGACTAGAGAAGTTTGAGCGTGTTCTTTTAAGTCGAATTCCTCAGTCCGGTTGTTCTCCTTTGAAGTCAAGTATTTTTTGAAAATTCTCTACCCCAGTGGAGTCTAGAATTCATTCTAACAATCTTCAAACCTTTGTTAAATGTTTTTTACTTTTGAAAAAGAGTTGATACCCGAGAATTTCTTCAAATTATTCAAGTCCGGTCTTTGACCGAGATTTTTTTTTAGTTACTCTTTGTGAGAGATGATTTGTTCATCAATGAAATCTATAAGAGTCAATCTTTTGCTTCTTTGTTTTGAGATTTTTTTTTTAAGGTAGAAAGTTACCAGAGTCTGTATCTCATGACCTGATACTTTTCTTTCATCAATTTGAAAGTTTTTAATGCCTTTTCCTTTCAATCATCCTTTGTTTTAAGTTTCTAATAAGATTAGAAATTAAATGCTTCGTGTTTCTCGGTCTTGGTTTTCATTTAGCGTTTTGAGAAGTTTTCAATGAAGTTGGAAATTACCGGAGTTTTTGCTATGTGGTTTGGTCTTTTTCTTTAATTTTTAAAATGAGACTCTTTGAGTGTTTGGTTTTATAATCGTTTTGGTGAAGTTTTTCTTACTCTTTGAGTGTTTGGTTTTGTATCTGTATGGAGCTGGTTTATGCGGCACCATACATCCGTAATGTGTCGCTACCTAACTGGTTAGGAGTCAGGCATATCTGCGAAGAGGTTCATATGGATCTGATTTTTGCAGAATCATATGAATCTGGATTTACATGGAGCTGGTTTATGCGGCACCATATAAATCTTAGGTGATTCGCTACCTTGAAAGAGAGGAGTCAGAGTTACCTGGATAACTAAACAGATGGATTTTTAGCAATGGTCTGTATAGTTATCGCCCTGGTTTTAAACTCTTTGAGTGTTTGGTTTTATGCTTATTATCGTATATCTGTGAAGGACTTATATGGATCTGATTTTTGCAGAACCATAAGAGTCTGGATATATGAGAAGCTGGTTTATGCAGCATCATATAAAAAAAAAAAACTCTTTGAGTGTTTGGTTTTATGTTTGTTTTAGTATGTCTAAGAGGAGATTCATATGGATCTAGTTTATGCCGAGCCATATGAATTTGGATTTCTATGGAGCAGCTGGTTTATGTGGCACCATGTAAAACAAATTTTCTCTGAGTGTTTGTGATTTCAAAATAAAAATATAAAAAAAAATAAAAAATAAAAATGAAGGAGTGTTTGTGTTTTCTGTTTGTTGAGTTGAGTCATAAGCATTAGAAAAGGGTTGTCTCTTTGAGATATCATGGTTACCTTTATTTTTAAAGGTTAGTGAGAGACCACTTTCCTATTTGCTTTGAGTCTTGTTGTAGTTGTTTTACTTTTGTGAATATCGTTTTTTTTTTTTTTTTTTTTTTAAAAAAACCCAAAAATTATTTTCTTTTGTTTTCGCGTCGATCAAAATGTGTTGTCTGTTCGACTTTGGCATTCGCGTGACAAGCACGCTCTGCCAAAGAGGGGCATCTGTAGACACCCCATTTTGACCGTACCGTAAACTTCTCGTGTTTGTGCAAAACCCTATCAAATCAGCTAGGTAGGGTCCCAAATTTCACCTTAAGCTAGATTAGGGTCTCATCTAGGTACCCGCAAAATTTCGTCGAAATCCGAGCGCGTTTGCTTAGTGAACGAGCCAGGAGAAGACCGTAGTGTAAGCGTGAAAGAGGGGGGTTGAGTTAATCGAGATAGGGGCTGTCCATGGGTAATTTGTTGCAGGAAGGTGTCCCGGGGCAATTAAAAAGGGACGAATTTGTTCTCCTAATTTTCATTTAAAATTTTTTCAGTGGACCACCCTTTCATACCAAAAGCAAAGCTAAATTTACTAATGGGGGTTGTCCCATAGCATAATGGGGGTAAAAATTTTGAGATTTTCTATAAAAGGGATTAGACTCTCATTTGCAAGGGATTGAGGCTTTCTTCACAAACCCTAGCAGAGCTCATAGAAGAGAAACCCATTTTCCCTTTTCTTTTTCTTTGAAACCCTTATTACATTCTCCGATCTTCTTCTCCGATCGAGCACCGTCCAAAACTCCGGCGAGATCATAAGCTCCGGCTGGTGTAATCCTTTTGTCCGGCCACCTTTTTCATCGAGAGATCTGCAGATCTAATCTCGTTTTCACTCATTATCATAAGTTTCTTCTTAGATCTAGCTAAAAACCTTTGTCTTCGCCTTAAACTCCAAAAGTCCAACCGGATCTATTTTTTTTTTTCCTTTCCTCCATTTTTTTCTGGTGAGATTTATTATCTCCGATCATCTTCTCAGGCAAGATCCGGCTAGATTCCGATCAATTTCAGCCAAAACTCTCTTTTATTCCCTTGATCTGCATCCAGTATAGATTTTCATTCTCCATTAAATTTCGTCCCTTTCTAGCCTGGAAATTTGTAGATCTGAAATTTTCCCTTGCTTAAATCTTAGATCTGCAAATTTTTACACTTAGATCTATGATCGGTGATCTTTTTCTCGAAAAATCTTAGATCTGTTGATTGTGAGGATTTTATATGAAGGAAAGGAAGGAGCATCTGCAAATCTAGCCTTGTAAGCCTTTGATCCATTGATTGTGTAGCCTGAAGAAAATCTGAAGGAAATAGGTATTTATTTTTTTAATTGAATTACTTTTCTTTGATCTACATGATCTCTAGTTCCTTGATTTTATAATTGTTGAATTGATTGTTCATGTTATCATTTATTATTGCTTTATTAACCTTATAGGTAGTATAGTTTATAGCAATTTAAGATTCCAGTAGGTTTTGATCTTGAAGTGTATGTTTTGTATCCAATTATTTATTTATTTATTTTTATCTGGCGGTATTTATAATTTTTTTTTTAGAGATTTGGCTTCTTGTTTGAGCATTGATATGTATGGTGCTCGAATTGATTTTTACAAGGAATTTAGAATTAGTATTGTTTTGAGTTGATCTTGTACATAATTTTGAGCTAAGTGAGCTTGTTCATGATTCTGAGCTAAAAAGGAACTTGTTCATGATTCTAAGCTATAGAGGAATTCATTGATTTGTTATCATTCCAGATTTTCATGATACACTGTTAAGGTAGACTTTTCTTATAATGGTGTAGATGTAATTCTCGCTACAAGTTTCTGGACTGTTTTAAATCGTGTTTTTAGGCTAGTAAATGACAGAATTAGGAAACATGATAAACTGTGAAGTTTTAGGTCTTTTCAATATCTTTCCAACAAGTACTCTTGGTCAAAATTTGGAGCTGTGGTTAAACAGTTATGGTTGTTTTGGTAGACTGTGTGTTAGTTCTAGGCATGTTAATAACAGAATCAGGTTTTGACAGAAGCATGATCAGTTTGTATGCTCTGTTTTGAGGTTTTCTTTAGAACTATTTGGAAATGTTAATGATGTTTCATGATTTGTTTTTATAGTGAATGACAAAATGATTTTTAGTGGCATAGAGTCAAGTTTCATATAATAGGCATGCTCATTTTGTTGTTTTTTATCTTGATTAGATCAACAGACATGATAATTTTAAATAGAGAGTGGGCTGGGTGTAATTTGCTCTATATTTTTGGTACCGTTCTTCTCATAATATTTAAGGAGCTATGATAATTTCATGTTATGATTAGAATGAAGTAATGTAAATGTATTAGTTAGAGTAAGTTGGTATTTGAATTGATTAAGGATAATGAGAAGAGCATGAAAAGAGCATTTATGTGTTTCAAGAATTTGATATGGATGTATTTTTAGACAGCAACATAACTATTGATGTTATAAATTGGTAATAATGAAACTGTTGGAGTTAAAAGCTTTGTGTTATGTTAAGCTTATTCTCAAGTTACTAGTTGTTATTCAAGGTTAATATTTATATTTAAATATATTATATAGGGTGTGATATCCAGTTGGAGGTGAGTCGCTTAAATTGGATTAGAAATCTCATCAGTTGCAAGAGGATGTTTATTATGATAACTCAGAATGCAAATATGCCTGGATTGTTATAACCTGTTATAAAGACGGGTGTGTGTGTGTTAATTTGATGATAGTTTAACATGAGTATTTGAAGATTCATATAGATCATTATCTAAGGTAGATGTTGTCTGTATGGACGTTTGGTTATGTACTTATGATAATTGAATACCTTGGACAAAATGACGATAAAATGAATTAAATGATGCATGATTAATAAATTGAAATTATGATGTAATCAATCTTTTCGTGATAAAGGTTATTGTGTGTCACCTATGATATACTTAACTGATTTAGTGTTCTGTAGGAAATTGGCATTAGTATTTCTATGTTTAATGAGGTTCATAAAATGTCTCACATTTTATTGCATTACTCAAAATATATGTTAAGATAAAAGAGGCTTTGGTATATAAATAGATTGTCATAGACGTGGGCACGCCCATTACTTAGCTTTTCATAGTGGCATTTGTGTCACAAGCCTTATGATTTAACGAGTTTAGATATATGGGTTCAAGTCATAATAGTACAGACCCAAGGTTTAACCTTTATCAGATTTTACACATTCAAATTTCATATTCTGATCCTCATATAGTTCAGTTCCTTGTACATTTGAACTGCCATATACTTACAAATTGATTTCATTTTAAAACATTATATAGTGTTTTATGCCTATAAATTAATATTTATTTTATTTTACTGCCTTTTAATTATTCAAGTGACTGATGGTGATTTCCTTTTTTATGTATGTTTTAACAATGGTAGCATATGTAATCATGTCTTAGAGATCTTATAAGGTTTCGTTCCCAACTATGTCTTGATGATTTTATAAACATATAGCATAGCTCCACACATGGTTCATTTCTTAGGGCTCATTGCTTTGAATTTGATGATGTCATCGTATGAAATTTTTCATCTTTTATTTATTAGAATCAAGCATTCGGTTTGCTGTCCATGAAGTGTAGTTATTCAATATTAATTTTGAGGTCAATATCTTTAAATCATTATTTTACTTTTGCTACACAATATAGAAACTTTTTGATCTTGCTTTGTCACTATTGGATTTTGTACAAGTTGAATAATACTATGTTTGTTCTGTGGAGGAAGGTTTAGACTGAATTTTCAATTTGATACACATTTACTACACTTTTGATTGAGAACAAAAAGTTATAAATTGTTGTTGGACTGATTGTATGTTAAGAGATAAAGTATACTTCATGTTTAAAAGATATGATAATAACTCATAGCAGACTTTTCTCTTTATTGAGCCCAGTTTTCCCCTACTTCAGCCTTTTCGTTTGAGCATAGTTTTACCCCATTGTCACCTCTGTTTCAGCACAGATTTTGCCCACAAATCTGTCCATGTTTCACCTCTGTTTCAGCACAGATTCTGCCCCACGAATCTGTCCAGGTTTCATCCACAGAATCTGCCCATGTTTGAGCACAATTTCAACACAGAATCTGTTTATATTGGAGGCACAATTTCAGCACAGAATCTGTCCATATTCGAGCACATTTTTCAATACAGAATCTGTCCTTGTTTGAACCCAGTTTTAGCCCCAAAATCTGTCCATATTTCACCTATGAATCTGTCACAGATTCTGCCCCAAAATCTGTCCATATTTCACCTATGAATCTGTCACAGATTCTGCCCCAAAATCTGTCCCAATTCTTGCCCGGTTCAGCCCACAAAATCTGTCCCAATTCTTGCCCGGTTTAGCCCATGAAATTTGTCCCATTTCATGCTCAGTTTTTTGCATAAAATCTGTTCATATTTCAACTCAGTTTTTGCACTGAAATCTATTCACAAATCACTCCAGTTTTGCACAAGTTCAGTCCACGATTCAATCCCCGTTCTGTAAGATATAAGGCCAACCCATTTTTTTTTTGAAAGCCAAGGCTGTTTCCCTCCTCTGGCACTGAGATTCTGTCTGGAACTTGGGGGCCTTACCCTTATAAAAAGTTTTTATGGTATTTTAAAAAGAGGGTTCTATACTTATACTTGTCAATGAACACTCTCTTGCTCCATCATTTCCATGACCTCATTAGCTCGCAAAAAGAACCCACCTCTCATAAAGCTATGCAACAATGCGTCCAAAAGCTCCTGGTCAAACTTAATTGAGCTGGAATGGAAAGCACTTTCATTTCTCCTCACAGCTCAATTACCTTCAAATATTTTCCCTCAAGAGCAGCATACCCAGTGACCAGCGAATGAAATGTCTGTGCATTAGGCTGGTGCCCCAAAGCCTTCATTTTCTTTAGAGCCTTCTCAGCATCTTGCATCAATCTCTTCTTAGAAGTGGATCACATTGTTCCAATCATGAACACCGCAATACACGTCCTCTCTTTCTTTGATTTCGTCCAATAGCTTACCCATCAAGCCCGCCTCACCACTTGCCGCATACCCTTTCACTATCATCTCGAATTCATGGTAACCAAATTTTGATCAGCAGTATACAAACCTTGTGTAGTTTCGACTTATGACTATTGCAGCCCTTAGAATTTAATATTTCCAAAGTGAACTTTAAATGGAAAATATTGAATCAAAATGTCATTTGATGATCATTAAAGCATTCACTTGGGAAATTATCTACCCATCATTTTTTTTAGTTGACTGAATTCTAGAGGCAAGTTATTGTATATGGGATTTCATGATATACTATTCTCTATAAGATATAGCATAGAGTTTGTATTTTCTATTGAGTTAAAGTTAATTATATCATTTAATAGGAAAATGAAATTTTGTTTATCTGTAATAAATTTTATCATGCAGTGCTAATTGTGATATGCTTGTAATGACTTATTTTGTTGTGATCAGTTGAGTTTGACTTTCGATAAAGCTTGATTGTCTTGTGGTCATATATAAGAATTTTCTTTAAGTAGTATTGAATATAAGGAAATTGCATTTTTTTTAGGGAATCAGATTTTATATTAGCACTCAAATCATGATCTCATAGTTGCTTGATAACATGAAATCTATGGAAGCCTATAGGGTGGTAACTGTGATATTACACTGATAAAAGTATCATATATATTCAAATCTCTTTAATTGTAATGTTAATAATAATGTAATTGAATCTTAAAGTGTCAATATTGTTAAAATTCGAGTTATTTTCCCATCTTGAGAGGACTTACTTAGTCCAAGTAGCGCTCCTCTCTATTGTATAGTTAGACTTACTTAGTTTTTTTTTTTTTTTAAAAAGCCCTTGAGCCTCAGGTTTCCGTCCTCCTTGTAAGGGCAATGAAGGCGTTAGCCCAAGCCCATCTTTAGGGGACTCGTTTAGTCCAAGTAGTTTTTCCTTCTTTCTTTTAGTAGGCTAGCTTAGCCTTTTAAGTGCGTTTGGGCGTTGGGCATTAGTAGCCCAAACCCATCTATAGGGGACTTGCTTAGTCCCAATAGGGTTTTCCCTATTTATTTAGAAACTTTTTTCTAATCTTTTAGATGATAGCTTCTCCTTTTCATTGTTTAAGTGACGAAAGAGTCATTTAGAGCGTATCCTTGAGAAGTTTACCTTAGCAAAAGAGTACTCATAGGAGGCATGACTTGCCTCATTTGTGGAGTCCTTATTTAGAGACAAGCCTTGTCTCATTTAGGGAGTTCCTCTTTTAGGAGGTTTACTCAACCTCATGTTAGTGTCTTTCTCATTTCTAGAGCGAGTCTTTGACTCATTCGCCTTCCTGTATAGAGCAATAGAGAATTTTGGACTCGTTGGCTTCTCATTTAGAATTGGTTATCCTGCATGTTAGGAATTCGCCCGTAGCCTTTTAGTTTGTCTTTAGATAGAAGTTTATCATTTAAGTTGCTTTTACCTGCTAGGGTTCTTAGATCATTTTCATTATTCTTGAGATGTTTGTTTACTTGTTTGTGGATTGTTACAAATTATTTTGAGTTACTAGTTTGTTGGTTTGGGGTTTCCCCTTTACCCTAAGGGTTTTACCCTAGGGTGTTACTTTGTGTGTTCCTTTTGGTCTTTGACCAAGAGGGTGAAAACATTTAAAATTTTAAAATCCATAAAACCATTGAAATCTTAGAATCTCAAGAACATTGAAATCATTTAAAATCACAAAAAAATTAGAAAATTGAAACCTAAAAACAATTGAATATTTTAAAATTCAAAAAAAAAAAAAAAAAACATTTAAATATCATTTCATGTGTTTCTATAATCTGTTGGAAATTTAATACTTTTCTTTCATACTAAGTTTTGAATTAGGGTTCGTAGACGGTAATAAATGGACTGTTCAGGTGAGACTATCTTGAAAGCTTATCATACTCATTCTTTATTTAAATAAATTGTTTAATTGAAGAAGGAAATCAGATGACTACTTGTGGGACATGATCCCACGAGAGGGGCGTGGGGCGCGAGCCGCCGCGCGCTCTCTCTTGGTCTCTCGTTCCCACGCGATTGGCGTGTGCATTTTATTTATTGATTTGAATTCGTCTTTCCTGTGGACTTGGGATCACTAAGGCAATCCGAATTCCACACGAAAGAGACTGACAGAGTCGCCACCTAGATGTGGGATCTAGGACCCATAATTAACCAGAAATCTAGACTCGCTACCTGGTTACAAGAATGGAAGGTATGGGGAGTTATCCACCACATGCACCATTCCTGCCCGATAATCGGTCTTCGATTCCAAAAGCTAACTCTTTTAAATTTATTTTAAATGGCTCATTCAACTCTATGTTAATGTGCGAACTAAGTGACATGCATCCTATGATCTAATTTCAATGTGAATCCTAAATGTGTATCTTGATTTCTTAATTTGTCTGGATCCAATCTAGGTGAAAGTTCTCCTAAAATTCTAATTTCATGAAAAATCCTAAGTGATTTGATTAAGCATTTACAAGAAAATTAATATACAAAACACCACAATTTGTTGTGGTGCCGACTCGCGGGTGGTATGCCATCAGACATCCAAGCTGCCTACGTACCCAAGCCTCACTGGGATCAGAGTCGACGTAGTTCGGTGCACCTAAGCTAAGCTACTTATGCCTAACTCAACTAGGACACCGACTTAAACGGATTTGACTGTTTCAACAGTTTTAAAAGTAGTTATTTAATTCAAGTTGAGGATTTTATTATCTTAGGATTTCATCTAAGATGCTGTATGATTCTTATCTAAATGCAAGTTGTTCCTTAGACTAATGCAGGTTTGCCTACACCCTAGTTTACTAGGCTTGTCTTAAGGAAAGATTGGGTGACTAGTGTAACTAGACCTATGGTACGGTTGCTATTCATAGCAAGTGTCCGTGATGAGGCTGGACTCCTAACTCTAGGACTCCCTAAAACCTAGGACACGGCACGACACCAGTGTTCCTAAATTGGGCTCTAATGGTTCTTAGATTGGAAACCATAATCCAATGGTTCCGAAAGACACAAGATAAATCGATTTAAGTTCTCGAGGTTAATGAGTTTCAGATTTCGAAGATTTTCAGTTTCTAGACATTTAAGGATTACCAATGGTTATAGGGTTCACCAATTTCGGCCTTGAATGGCATCCAAAGGAGGGAATCGTGCGCTCTTTCCTTGTGCAATTTAATACTTAGGTTATAGCATCTTATTGCCTGGCAGAATCTCAGGATTTCCGTGGACAATAACCTCGGAGCCAACAACATGCTATAACTTAAATATTCAAATTGTCAAAGATCAAGTTGCAATTGGGATACGATTATGGATGCACTAGCCATTTTTCCAGGAAAATCTAAAGATCCTAAAATTTCTGTTTCAATGGATTAAGGAGTGAACATGTGACAGAATTTTAAAGTTCTTTAGGAATTTTTATATGACTTTCAATTAATTTCGAATTTTCCATGGATTTTATCAATTTTAAGCATATGAGCGGTTTTACAAGTGAAATTGTTGCAAATAAATTCGAAATGATTTGAAATTTCTACAGCAGCAAGATGAAAATTTATGTAGCTTACAGGATGAGTTTTGCATATTTTTACATTAAATTCACATTTAATCTTGATTAAACCATTAAATGTCCAGATTGCACAATTAACACATAAACTAGTAGAAATATAACTCTAAATTATATGAAATTTCTACAGAAATACTATATGAATCAAAATAGCATGCAGTGAGATTTTCATGAATTTTAGAAATTATTTACTACCAATTTCGGATTTTACAATTTCCAGACCAGATTATAAATTAACACTACATCCCATATTAAAACAGATCTAAATAACACGAAACTTTTACAGTAACAAGTAATATAGAAGATAAGACTACTGTAAAAATTGTATGAATTTTAATGATGATCTGATGTTAGTAAAAATTCTCCTAAAATCTGATAAGTTTCAAAGAAAATATTAAATAATATACCAAATAAACTCCAAAAATCTTTATAAATTCATGGTAAAATGAATCAGTAACATATTATTTTCCCACGAAATTTCATTAATTTTAGAATCTGTTTGGTATATAATTTAATTTTTCTTCGTCAAAAGATGTTTTTTGAAGAGTTTTCCATTTTTAAAACACAATTTGCGGAAAAAATCAGAAAAATTCGGAAAAATACAGAAATATTTTGAGAACAATGCACCTACCTGTGGTGAAGATCTCCGCCCAATCCAAAAAAATATAAAAAATCCTGCAGCCGCCGATCCGCTCCGCCGTCTTTCGCTTTCTCTGGAGTGTTTAGAGGGAGTGATTGAGGGAGTGAAGAGATAATGGAAGAAGAATATTAGGGAGAGGGATGGAAGAATATATTGAGGAAAGGGATTGGAGGGAGTGATTAGAAGAGATAATGGAAGAGAAAGAGATAATGGAAGATAAATTTCTCTCTTTTTTTTTTATGGATGGGAAGGAAGATATATATAGGGAGAGAAAGAGAGAGAGAGAGATATGTTGGTGGAGAGCTCATCATGTTGTCCCTCTTAGTGGAGAATCCATCATTATTGTTCTTAGTGGAGGGCCCATCATGTTTCTTAGTGGAGAATCCATCATTATTGTTCTTAGTGGAGGGCCCATCATGTTTCTTAGTGGAGAATCCATCATTATTGTTCTTAGTGGAGGGCCCATCATGTTTCTTAGTGGAGAATCCATCATTATTGTTCTTAGTGGAGGGCCCATCATGTTGTCTTAGTGGAGAGCTACCATCATTGCTCTTCATAAGAGGCCTCACAAGAGGCCCCATTGAGGCCCCACAACGCGGGCCCCACAACGCGGGCCCCACAATGTGGGCCCCCGGTTGATTCAATTTTAAACAAATGCTCAATGCGGGCCCACCAAACGGGTACAAATTCTCCCTTGCTCGGATTCTCACGAATAACCCTTCTCCGCACTTTAGCGAAAAAAATCAGAACAATGCAGAAATGACCAGAAAGATTTGAGAAAGCGTAAGGGACGAACACCGGAATAGAAAACATTGAAAAATTGACAGCGAAACCCTAATTTCTTTTTTAATCAAAGCAGAGCAAAATGGGGTGTCTACAGATGCCCCTCTTTGGTAGAGATGACGTAGTCATCGAATACCAAAGTCAAAATGACAGAACCATTTTGCGTAGCTTTAATCGACAAAAGACTCTACGGAACCTAGACGCAAGCATTTACTACCTAATGTAAAACCCAAAACGAAGTCCTAGAATTGGAATGTAGTAAAAAAATCCCGCTGCGGTGCCGCTCGACATCACATTTATATGATGTTCAAAGAGAAAAGACCATTTTTGAATGGACTCAGAATGAAATACCATATTTTTACGGCTTCCAAGGAAATGAGACATCACATTTGTATGATGCTCAAAGAGAGTAAGAGACCATAGTTGTATGGACCTGAAGAGAATGGAATACCGTATTTTTACGGAGTTCCAAAGAAATGAGGTATCATATTTGTATGATGCTCAAAGAGAATAAGAGAACGTAGTTGTATGGACTCGAAGAGAATGGAACACCGTATTTTTTACGGAGTTCCAAGGAAATGAGGTATCATATTTGTATGATGCTCAAAGAGAATAAGAGAACATTTTTGAATGGACTCAGAAGAGAATGGAATACCGTATTTTTACGGAGTTCCAAAGAAATGAGGTATCATATTTGTATGATGCTCAAAGAGAATAAGAGAACATTTTTGAATGGACTCAGAAGAGAATGGAATACCGTATTTTTTACGGAGTTCCAAGGAAATGAGGTATCATATTTGTATGATGCTCAAAGAGAATAAGAGAACATTTTTGAATGGACTCAGAAGAGAATGGAATACCTTATTTTTTACGGAGTTCCAAGGAAATGAGGTATCATATTTGTATGATGCTCAAAGAGAATAAGAGAACATTTTTGAATGGACTCAGAAGAGAATGGAATACCGTATTTTTACGGAGTTCCAAGGAAATGAGGTATCATATTTGTATGATGCTCAAAGGGAATAAGAGAACATTTTTTAATGGACTCAGAATGAAATACCGTATTTTTACGGCTTCAATCTTCGGTTGAGATTAATGAATTTGGAGGTTTTTTTATGAATTTGAATTTGACGTAGAATTGGATTTGATGAATTTGGGGAATTTGAATTTGACGTAGGATTGGAGTTGATGAATTTTGGGATTTTGAATTTTGACGTAGAATTGGACTTGATGAATTTTGGGAATTTGAATTTAACGTAGAATTGGATTTGATGAATTACGGAATTCCAAGGAAATGAGGTATCATATTTGTATGATGCTCAAAGAGAATAAGAGAACATTTTTGAATGGACTCAGAAGAAAATGGAATACCGTATTTTTACGGAGTTCCAAGGAAATGAGATATCATATTTGTATGATGTTCAAAGAAAGAAGACCACTTTCAAATGGACTCAGAGAGTATATGATAACAGAGATTATCAGGAAAGGGGGAACTGGAATCTCCAATTAACAATTTTGGAAGCAAATGATTCAATACCACCATGCAGCAAAGGTCTTTCAAGGCTTGAATATGAGATGCCACTTTATTAGCAACCTGCCCCAGTTTAAGGCCTTCTAACCTTCTTCTATTCATTGACCAGAGATCATTCTTGCAACGATTTTTCACCATTCGTGACAGTCGCACCTTTTCCAAGTTTCTCGGAATCCGTTAATGAACCTGCCTTCAGAGTGATTGCACCCTACAACAATTCTTTAAAATAGCATTTGTAAATTTTTCTAAAAATAGAACCACAGACATTGGTAATAAAAAGACAAAATAAGAAAGATTACTCAAGTGATCTCGTGATGCTTCTGACTTATCAGTATTTTCTTTTGGGTTAGGTTAGCCTCTTTTAAAGAATGTTTCTCCACTGATAAACATCTTCACTTATTTTTTAAGACAGTGATACTTCATATATCCTTCTATCAACTTTCGGATTGTTTTGAAATTAATGCCCTTAGTTTCGGGAATCATTGTTATTTTTGCCTGACCTACTGAGAGTTCAGAGGTCGATGTAATTCTTCTGGCGTGAACCCCATCTTACCACGACCAAGTATTCTTTTTTAGATTTTCAACTTGGCGGACCGTTCAACCTTAACTTTTGCCTGAATCGCCTTTTAGGTTTTCAACTCAGCAGGCTACCCCCTTAACTTTTGCCTAAGCTGCCTTTTCAGGTTTTCAACTTAGCAGAGGAATGATCCTGAATTTTGCCTAGATCGCCTTTTCAGGTTTTCAATCTAGCGGATTTTCAAGCTCCATTTTTTTTTTTTTTTTTTTTTTTTGAACACCAAAAGGACTTTACAGGTGAGGTAGAGCTTTTCAAAGAATGGCTTAAGGTTTTGCAAGAGTTTCGACCGAACCTGTGAACAGGTTGCCTACGTATCCCAGTGTAGGAATCAGGTCATGCGTAGTTCAGGGGAATGCCCCTAGTACATTGGGTTTTGAAGGAAAATTTTATGTAGGCTCGAAAGGGTTTGCAAAAGGTTATATATTTTTTGATTTTGGGTTATGAATTTGGGTTTTATTCGGCCAAAAGACGGCCTTCTGGTGTTCAAGCATAGAACCTCTTGAGTTGATCAAGATTTGTTGGTTCCGGCAATATTTCTCCATTTAAATTACGGAGCTTGACGGCTTTTCCGGGTAAGATTTGGTCCACGATGTATGGCCCTGACCAATTAGGCTTGAATTTGCCTCTTGGGTCAAGCACTGGTGCTCGATTTTCTTTTAGAACAAGATTGCCTTCTTCGAGATCTCTGATTTTAACCTTTTTATTAAAAGCCCGGGCTATTCTGCGCTGATAACCCTGCACATGGTAAAGTGCTTTTAACCTCTTTTCATCTAGCATGTTCAGCTCTTTATATCTGGCGTCTGCCCATTCATTTTCTGGCAACTTGACTTCAGTCAATACTCGGAGCGAAGGTACACGGATCTCCACAGGTAGCACTGCTTCCATACCATAAACAAGAGAGTAAGGGGTTGCCCCAGTTGAAGCTCTAATTGATGTTCTGTAAGCCCACAATGCGTACGGCAACTTATTCGACCAATCCTTATAAGTTTCTGACATCTTGCTAATGATAGTCTTGACATTTTTGTTTGCAGCTTCCACCGCTCCATTTGTCTGCGGCCGATAAGGTGAAGATTTATGATGCTTAATCTTGAACTCTTCGCAAAGAGTGATAACTTCTTTCTTGAAATGAGATCCGTTATCTGAGATAAGTTCATGGGGAATTCCATATCTGCATATGATGTTGGTTCGTATGAATTTAGCAACTGATGCGGATGTAAGCTTTGCATAAGAAGCGGCCTCAACCCACTTAGTGAAGTAGTCAATTGCAACGAGTATGTACTCGTGACCACTAGATGACTTAGGGGAAATCTTGCCAATTATGTCAATTCCCCATACCGAAAACGGCCAAGGAGAAGTAAGAGAATGCAATTCGGTAGGTGGTACATGAATGAGATTCGCATGTATCTGACATTTATAGCATTTCTTCACAAATGTGTGACAATCTGCTTCCAATGTTGGCCAATAGTACCCCAGACGTAGGATCTTCTTTGACAACATCCTCCCATTCATATGAGGTCCACACACCCCTTCATGAACATCTGCGAGAATTTCTTCTGCCTGATCTTCAGTGACACATAAGAGTTGGATTCCGTCGAAGGACCGTCGATACAGCTCTCCTCCACAAATGACAAAGTTAACTGCCAATCTCTGCAAAGTCCTTATCTCCTTATTCGACGCCTCATTGGGATGCCCCTGGCCCGAGATGTAGTTCTTTATGTCCGTATACCATGGTTTACCATCGGAACATCTTGCAGCTATCTCTATAGCATCAACATATGCAGGAGCCCATTGCTCTTGAACCGTGATGGGCCTCATTTTCATATTGTGAGGTATGTCAATCATAGAAGCTAACGTCGCTAAGGCATCGGCGAATCTATTCTTCAACCTTGGCAAATAACTGAAAGTGATGTGCTGGAATTGCTTAGCGAGAATATCCAAGTATTCATGATATGGCAGCAACTTTTCTTCTTTGGTTCTCCATTCTCCTTGGGTTTGGCAAATGATTAACATTGAATCTCCATATACGTCAAGATTCTCTATGCCTAAGGCCAATGCTGCCTCAAGCCCAACAATGCATGCTTCATACTCTGCCATATTGTTGGTGCAATTGAATTGTAACTTAACTGCAAGGGGAACATGCTCATTTCGGGGTGACACAAGCAATGCCCCTACTCCTTGCCCTGTTTGGTTTGCTGCTCCATCAAAATAGAGGGTCCAACCAGTTTCTGGATATTCATCTTCTACCATCATGATCTCTTCATCTGGGAACATCGTCTTGAAAGGCTGATTTTCTTCTCGGGGTGCTTCTGCCAATTGTTCAGCAATGACTCGGCCCTTTACTGATTTTTGGGTTACATGGGTGATGTCAAACTCAGACAACAACAATAACCATCTGGCAGTCCTGCCTGTCAAGGCTGGTTTTTCAAAGAGATATTTCAGAGGATCCATCCTTGACAGGAGCAAGACCTTATGTGATAAAAGGTAATGCCTGAGTCGCTGAGTAGCCCAAACCAAAGCTAAGCAGGTTTTTTCTAGGACAGTATACTTCTGTTCGTACTCCAACATCTTCTTACTAAGATAGTATACAGCCTTTTCATGCTTGGTTTCTGGATCTTGCTGTGCTAACATACAGCCCATTGTGGTTTCTGTTACTGACAAGTAAAGTAGCAATGGATGCCCCGGTATTACTGGTGCTACTATCGGTGGTTCAGACAAACTTTGCTTTATTTTCTCGAAGGCCTGTTGACATTCCTCCGTCCACTCTTTGGAAGAGTTTTTCTTTAATAGCTTGAAGATAGGTTCACAAGTTGAAGTCAGATGAGCGATGAATCGTCTTAGGAACTGTATCCTTCCTAGGAACCCCCGTATTTCCTTCTCGGTTCTAGGCGGCGGCATCTCCTGGATAGCCTTAATTTTCTGAGGATCCACCTCTATGCCCCTTTGACTCACCATGAATCCAAGCAACTTACCAGAGGTAACCCCGAATACACACTTGCTAGGATTCAAGCGAAGCTGGTATTTGAGTATTCTTTCAAAGAACTTCTTGAGGTTCGGGATGTGATCTCTCCTTTCCTTGGCTTTTACAATCATATCATCGACATAAACTTCGACTTCTCGATGTATCATGTCATGGAGTAAAGCTGTAGCTGCTCTTTGATATGTTGCACCAGCATTCTTAAGACCAAATGGCATTACCCGATAGCAATATGTCCCCCATTGTGTAATGAACGAGGTTTTAGCCATGTCTTCGGGTGCCATCTTAATTTGATTGTAGCCCGAGAAACCATCCATGAAGGATAGTAATTCATGCCCGGCCGTATTGTCTACCAGGATATCGATATGTGGTAGAGGGAAATCGTCTTTCGGACTTGCCTTGTTCAGATCTCTGAAATCTACACACATTCTCACCTTTCCATCTTTCTTCGGTACAGGTACTATATTTGCAAGCCATTCCGGATATTCCACCACTTGCAGGAACCCAGCATTCAACTGCTTAGTAACCTCTTCTTCTACTTTCAAGACCCACTCGGGCTTCATTCTCCTTAGCTTCTGCTTTTTAGGTTTAATTCCTGGCAACAAAGGTAGCTTGTGCTGAACAATGTCTTCGCTCAACCCGGGCATATCTTTGTAGGACCAGGCAAAAACTTCCTTATATTCCTTAAGTAGGTTTATTAATTCATCGCGCTCTTCAGAGGATAGAGTATTTCCAATTCGTATTTCCTGTATTAAATCTTCTGTTCCGATGTTTATAATTTTGATTTCATCTTTAAGAGGCTGGGCTCGGCGCTCCTCCTCTTGTTTGAGCATATGCTGCAATTCAAGGGGAGTTTCGTCGATCCCTTCTTCCTCGTCTGAGGAGGGAGTGTTATCATTATTAAAGTCAGAAGCAAACACAGAGACATACTGAGAATCGGATTTCATTGAATTGAAAGAAATTACATCATTATTCTTGGACTCATCCTGAACAGGCTCAGGATTCATATAGTAAATAAACTCAGAAAACGACTCGCCTGGACTAGGCACTGACACTGATTCAGTTGGCTTGACTAGACTTGACTTAGCCGTAAAATAAGATGGAAAAATATCAGAACTCCAGTTGGAAAGATTTTCTGTTGCAGGTGCAATTTGACTCTGAGGTTCAGTAAAGGTAGCATCGCCCTGAATAACCGCCACTAGCACATCTTCACAGTCAGTCTCTTCTTGCTTTTTAGAATGATCTAAAACGGGCAACTCCTGACAAACAGCATCAGGCACATCTTCTTCGAATAAAGACCCCAACATATCTGGCTCAAGGCAGACTATCCAATCCTCAACAGTTTTTTCAACACAATATACCGGCGGTTCTGTTTCTGGGAGAGCAAGGCCACTGAATATTTCAAAACCCGGTATCATGATCCCTGTTACTGAGTCATACCATGGTTCAGAAAACCCATAGTATGGAGAAGTCTCACCTTCTTTGATAAAGTGACCATTCATTGATAAGGAATATGGAGTCATCGGGAGTATCCTTCCAGTGCGGCGGATTTCTTCCTTCAATTTCAACAATTCTTTCATGGATTCCTCCTCCTCCTCAGTAGGTATATACCCAAGACCGAAAGCTCCAGAGTTTGCTTTGATTGGGCGCCAGTGAGACGCTTTGCTTGGATCACGGCCTAAATTCATACCCGGAAAGTAGTTCATTTTTCTCATCATCTTGGCAACCACAGGACTGATGGCAAAAGGCAAATACAACTCCTCCCGAGAGGCATCTTCATAGGAAATAGCAGTAACATCGAATGCGAAACCATTCAAGTTGTAATCATCTGCTTTTGTAACTGGAAGAATCCGAGTTTCTCCTGTTATCTGCCCTATTTCTGGCTCTTCGTCGCCTCTGACAGTGATCAATTTTCCTTCTTTAATGAACTTCAGTTTTTGATGAAGGGTTGAGGCAACAACACCTTCCTTATGCAACCAGGGTCGTCCCAGAAGTATATTGAACGAGGCCTTGATATCAATAACTTGAAATTCCACCTCAAATTCTTGACCGCCTATAACGATCCTGGTGGTAAGGACTCCGACCACATTTCTGCGGGTATTGTCATATGCGAGGATACCAAGGGTTGATTCGGCAAAATCAGTGGGACCGAAACCCAAGGTAATGGCAGTTCTTAATGGACATACATTCAACGCGGATCCATTATCTACCAGCACAGACGGTACTTTCTTGCCTTCGCAAACAACAGTGACATGAAGAGCTCTAGCATGATTCCGACCTTGAGGAGACAGCTCCTGGTCTGAGAAACTAATGGCCCTGGTGGCGTGTGTCAGAGCGACAACTTCAGCTAGTTGCTCTGGAGATATTTCTGAGGACACCTGTGTGGTATTCAGTTCTTTCAACACAGCCTCTCTGTGTTTCTTCGATGACAGCCTGAGTTTTCTTCAACTGCTGAACAACTTCATCATCTGGGTCCTTCACGTATTGCGGCTCCTCTCCTCGAGCCAATGCCCCTGGATTTTCGACTCTTAATTCAGCAGGTTTGAAAATTCTTCCACCCCTTGTCACATGTCTGACTTCATCCAATTCTGGCTCACCATAGGTGATAATTTGAGGGACTTGTGGCTCATAGGTGATTACCAAGGGAGGTACAGACTCCCTCAGGTATGATTCATCACAGAAGATGATTTCGGGTTCAGAAATGGGTTCTAAAGCACATATGAGGGTGAGAGGGTCAAACTCAGGATCTCCTATGGTTATGGCATTAACGGCAGCGGGAGGATTAGCATGACCAGGTAGCGGGTTTTGGGTAACATTGGGTCTTGGTTGGAATGCAATGACTTTCTCATCAATAAGTTTCTGGATTCTGAATTTCAAGGCGATGCAATTGTCTGTAAGATGACCAGGACCCCTGTGATACTCACAGTGTAGGTCGGCTCGCCAATTGGCAGGTAAAGGATTGGGGGGAGGCCGGGTGGCAGGTAGGGTTATGCGACCTGAAGCCAGACACTGCTTAAGCACCTCCGAAGATGGAATGGGAAGAGGAGTAAATTCTACCCGGGCTTGTTGCAGAGGTGCGGTCGCAGGTTGAGCATAGTCCATTACTAGAGGTTCCTGGGATTTAGAGGATTGAGCATTGGAATGGGAGATACTACTGACTTGGGCTGGTGGGGATTTTTTGAAATCTCTAGGATTTGGGTTGCTACGGTTGAATACACCTTGAGCCATAGCCTCCTCTATCTGGGTGCCAGCCACAATGAAGTGTTTGAAGTCTGGATAGTATTGCAATGACATGTGATACTGGAGCTGGGGGGAAATATTTTTCATGATTATCTGGACTTGCTCCTCCTCAGACGGGCGCTCCATCATCTGAGCTGCTATTCTCCTCCATCTTTTCACAAAAATCAGAAAGGATTCTCTCGAGTCTTGTTTTGTTCTCTCTAAATCCTTTCTGGTGATTTCTGTCCCATCATCATATTTGAACTGCCTGATGAATTGCTCGCCGATATCCTTCCATGTCCTGTAACGAGTCTTGTCCAAGACCATGAACCATCTCCTAGCAACCTTGGTTAGGGAAACTGGGAACAATTGAGCCATTTGCTCAGGAGATAAGCCTTGAGGCTGACACATGATGGTGAACATTTGTAAATGTGTGATTGGACAACCCACACCATCATATTTGTCGAAATCGGGCATTTGAAAATTAGCAGGAAGGCGGATTTCGGGAAATAGAGTAAGATCACTGGGATTGAAACTACCCTGGTCTTGAAACTGAATGTCTTGAACTTTTCTGGTAAGAGTCTCTAATTTCTCCATAACAGACTTATCAACCATGGACTGAGAAGGTCTACTGCGATTCTCGCTATACTGCTCTTTTTCCAAATCTTCTTCGGTTTTATCATGGATATTGATGAACACTGGCTGGACAGGTGCTGCTGAAGTAGCTGCTTGGTGCACAGGCCCTTTATCCTTGGACAACGATTGTCCGAACTTCTCAGAAAGTTGAGCCTTGATAACTTGGTTCTCTTCCTTGAGTTCTTGAAGCTGCCGGAGAATCAAGGTAAGAGTATCGGTGATAGCAGCGAGTGGAGGACTGTCCTGGTTTTCTGCCATTGGGGAGGATGAGGATGGGAAAGAAGGAGATGCTGGGGTCCTCAGAGAAGGTGGCGGGGATACAGATTTCCTCTGTAATCGAGAAGAGACCCGAACCCAAGGAGTATTAGGGTTAGCTATGGTGTCTACGGCCCTGTAATATTTGAAAGACATATTTAAAATCAGAAAGAAGTAGACACTGATGTATGCATAGACGAAGATACTGAAAGAAAAAGGTGAACTTTTATTGATAGATCATTAAAGCTTGAGTACATGGTTCGATCTTTCAAAGATAGACTGATAAGAGAAAACATGACATTAAGCACTCTTTCTAGACTTCTTCTTTGGACGACTATCTTCCTCAACTGACTCCTTGAAAGATTTGATGACTCGAACATCCCAAGCAGATGAAACGGCTTTGACAATCTTGGGCTTGAGATCCTCAGGCGGATAGAAATGACGAAGGGGAGGCACAATGGATTGCTCCCTTCCATACTGACGCTGAATCCTGGCAGGAATATAAAAGGAAGTCTTTTTGAGGCCAAGAAGGCGAACGTAGTTAGCTTCTCCAGTATTGAAGACAGCTTCTTGGATTCCAGGGATTTGCCAATAAATCTGATCTTCATGGCGAGAACTCAACCACTCAGCCCAATCGCCTTTATGATTGAAAGAAACATCATGACGCCATTCACTGAAGGTGTATAACGTATGATCAAAATGCACAGGAGCTGCAATTTTTAGCTTGTGGCATAACCACACGTGAAGTAATGCAGGACATCCTGAGAAGGACCCAACAAAAGATCGAACATAAGAGCCTGGACCTGAGCTGGCACGAAGACGAGCCATCTCATCCAATCCATTGAAGGTTTCTGCAAGCATAGTAGGAATTGGATTGGCGCCACGATCCATCTGATCAACGAGGTCCAAGAGAACAGCTGACGCACAGCGAGAAGGCTGGACAGTGAGGAACCTAGCAAAGGAGCAGAATCTCAGAGCGCGACCTCGGGCTTTTTGAATATCAACAGCACCAATATGCCCAACAGGAGGGTAAATGTCAATCAGTTGTTGCATGGACACTTCCTGGTCTTTGATGAAAGAGTTCATGGATTCATCTGGATTATTCATCAAGCGAAGGAACAAAGGACGATAATCCGACACGTAAGATGGCTTCACCAGAGGGCCATCTACAGGATATTCCAATAAGGCACACCATTCTTCAAAGGTGGGACACATTTCTTGGTTGCCAAAACGGAAGACATGATGATCGGGATCCCAACACTCTGATGCAGCATAGAGTAATCCCCAATCGAGCTTGATGGTGGCCACGTAACCGAAGAGATTTTTCTCTTGCTCACTTATGGCATAGATATGGGATTCTCTTAATGTACCACGGATCCAATCAAGAATTGTACGAGTAGACATGGTGTCTGTAAGCCAGGAGAAAGGATACAGGGATAATCAGGATTACATGAACATGAGATTAGGATGAGTTCCTACCAATATAAAGGAAGTATGGATACTCGATCGAATCAGATAATATAAGATTAAAAATCGTACGATCGAGATGAGATGAGATAGCATAAGATTGCTTTCAACGGATGGATCATGAATGACTAATCCTATGAGATCTTTGGAAATGAATGGGATTTAAATCCTAACCCCAAAGGGAAAGTTTTTTAATCTTTGCACATTTTATCAGTGTTACCTGAAGGCATCAACCCTAATCCTAATCTAGCGGAGTGGAGAGAGGATCTCGACTCATGACTTTGTTTGTGTACCTAGGACCGATCGTAGCCATTAGAAGATGGTCTACGGCCTAATCTAGACACAAATAGGTAGGATATCCTAAACTAGGCTCACACACGTGATGCACATGTGTTCGTATACTACATGCATGTGTGGGTTAATCTAGGGGTAAGGCCAAGAGTTCCCTTAGCGCGAATCCCTGTTCGATATACTGTACCAGTGTCCGGCGTATCAGTACGTGAACAAGAGATCCGTTTACGTACCATAAAGGTACTAGGCTAAGGGTGGAATGCTTCTCTAGCACAGAGGCACCAGGTGATGAAATCCCAGTCAACCATGCTAGATAACACTCCGGGTTCCTAAAATAGGACGTGTGTGCATGTGAGATGCAGGGGTTTAGATGAAAGTGATGTAAGTGTGTGCAATAAGTTCGCGCAATCTATGATGCCTTCAGGTTTTGTTAGATTAAGTTTGAGTATATGTGATGAGAAAATAAAGCATACAAACTAATCTAACAAGCATAAAAGAGATAGAGTTTTCATGAGCCAGTTAAAATAGATTCAAATGAGTTATCCTTTGGAATTGTAATGAAGTTAGGTGGTCCCCAGCAGAGTCGCCAGACTGTGGGACATGATCCCACGAGAGGGGCGTGGGGCGCGAGCCGCCGCGCGCTCTCTCTTGGTCTCTCGTTCCCACGCGATTGGCGTGTGCATTTTATTTATTGATTTGAATTCGTCTTTCCTGTGGACTTGGGATCACTAAGGCAATCCGAATTCCACACGAAAGAGACTGACAGAGTCGCCACCTAGATGTGGGATCTAGGACCCATAATTAACCAGAAATCTAGACTCGCTACCTGGTTACAAGAATGGAAGGTATGGGGAGTTATCCACCACATGCACCATTCCTGCCCGATAATCGGTCTTCGATTCCAAAAGCTAACTCTTTTAAATTTATTTTAAATGGCTCATTCAACTCTATGTTAATGTGCGAACTAAGTGACATGCATCCTATGATCTAATTTCAATGTGAATCCTAAATGTGTATCTTGATTTCTTAATTTGTCTGGATCCAATCTAGGTGAAAGTTCTCCTAAAATTCTAATTTCATGAAAAATCCTAAGTGATTTGATTAAGCATTTACAAGAAAATTAATATACAAAACACCACAATTTGTTGTGGTGCCGACTCGCGGGTGGTATGCCATCAGACATCCAAGCTGCCTACGTACCCAAGCCTCACTGGGATCAGAGTCGACGTAGTTCGGTGCACCTAAGCTAAGCTACTTATGCCTAACTCAACTAGGACACCGACTTAAACGGATTTGACTGTTTCAACAGTTTTAAAAGTAGTTATTTAATTCAAGTTGAGGATTTTATTATCTTAGGATTTCATCTAAGATGCTGTATGATTCTTATCTAAATGCAAGTTGTTCCTTAGACTAATGCAGGTTTGCCTACACCCTAGTTTACTAGGCTTGTCTTAAGGAAAGATTGGGTGACTAGTGTAACTAGACCTATGGTACGGTTGCTATTCATAGCAAGTGTCCGTGATGAGGCTGGACTCCTAACTCTAGGACTCCCTAAAACCTAGGACACGGCACGACACCAGTGTTCCTAAATTGGGCTCTAATGGTTCTTAGATTGGAAACCATAATCCAATGGTTCCGAAAGACACAAGATAAATCGATTTAAGTTCTCGAGGTTAATGAGTTTCAGATTTCGAAGATTTTCAGTTTCTAGACATTTAAGGATTACCAATGGTTATAGGGTTCACCAATTTCGGCCTTGAATGGCATCCAAAGGAGGGAATCGTGCGCTCTTTCCTTGTGCAATTTAATACTTAGGTTATAGCATCTTATTGCCTGGCAGAATCTCAGGATTTCCGTGGACAATAACCTCGGAGCCAACAACATGCTATAACTTAAATATTCAAATTGTCAAAGATCAAGTTGCAATTGGGATACGATTATGGATGCACTAGCCATTTTTCCAGGAAAATCTAAAGATCCTAAAATTTCTGTTTCAATGGATTAAGGAGTGAACATGTGACAGAATTTTAAAGTTCTTTAGGAATTTTTATATGACTTTCAATTAATTTCGAATTTTCCATGGATTTTATCAATTTTAAGCATATGAGCGGTTTTACAAGTGAAATTGTTGCAAATAAATTCGAAATGATTTGAAATTTCTACAGCAGCAAGATGAAAATTTATGTAGCTTACAGGATGAGTTTTGCATATTTTTACATTAAATTCACATTTAATCTTGATTAAACCATTAAATGTCCAGATTGCACAATTAACACATAAACTAGTAGAAATATAACTCTAAATTATATGAAATTTCTACAGAAATACTATATGAATCAAAATAGCATGCAGTGAGATTTTCATGAATTTTAGAAATTATTTACTACCAATTTCGGATTTTACAATTTCCAGACCAGATTATAAATTAACACTACATCCCATATTAAAACAGATCTAAATAACACGAAAATTTTACAGTAACAAGTAATATAGAAGATAAGACTACTGTAAAAATTGTATGAATTTTAATGATGATCTGATGTTAGTAAAAATTCTCCTAAAATCTGATAAGTTTCAAAGAAAATATTAAATAATATACCAAATAAACTCCAAAAATCTTTATAAATTCATGGTAAAATGAATCAGTAACATATTATTTTCCCACGAAATTTCATTAATTTTAGAATCTGTTTGGTATATAATTTAATTTTTCTTCGTCAAAAGATGTTTTTTGAAGAGTTTTCCATTTTTAAAACACAATTTGCGGAAAAAATCAGAAAAATTCGGAAAAATACAGAAATATTTTGAGAACAATGCACCTACCTGTGGTGAAGATCTCCGCCCAATCCAAAAAAATATAAAAAATCCTGCAGCCGCCGATCCGCTCCGCCGTCTTTCGCTTTCTCTGGAGTGTTTAGAGGGAGTGATTGAGGGAGTGAAGAGATAATGGAAGAAGAATATTAGGGAGAGGGATGGAAGAATATATTGAGGAAAGGGATTGGAGGGAGTGATTAGAAGAGATAATGGAAGAGAAAGAGATAATGGAAGATAAATTTCTCTCTTTTTTTTTTATGGATGGGAAGGAAGATATATATAGGGAGAGAAAGAGAGAGAGAGAGATATGTTGGTGGAGAGCTCATCATGTTGTCCCTCTTAGTGGAGAATCCATCATTATTGTTCTTAGTGGAGGGCCCATCATGTTTCTTAGTGGAGAATCCATCATTATTGTTCTTAGTGGAGGGCCCATCATGTTTCTTAGTGGAGAATCCATCATTATTGTTCTTAGTGGAGGGCCCATCATGTTTCTTAGTGGAGAATCCATCATTATTGTTCTTAGTGGAGGGCCCATCATGTTGTCTTAGTGGAGAGCTACCATCATTGCTCTTCATAAGAGGCCTCACAAGAGGCCCCATTGAGGCCCCACAACGCGGGCCCCACAACGCGGGCCCCACAATGTGGGCCCCCGGTTGATTCAATTTTAAACAAATGCTCAATGCGGGCCCACCAAACGGGTACAAATTCTCCCTTGCTCGGATTCTCACGAATAACCCTTCTCCGCACTTTAGCGAAAAAAATCAGAACAATGCAGAAATGACCAGAAAGATTTGAGAAAGCGTAAGGGACGAACACCGGAATAGAAAACATTGAAAAATTGACAGCGAAACCCTAATTTCTTTTTTAATCAAAGCAGAGCAAAATGGGGTGTCTACACTACTCTATTCGATATTATCGACATGAGTACTGTCTGATTTCAAGGCGGTTTGTAAGAATATTATTATATGTGTATTGAAATCAGATGATTACTTTGGCATCATCTGGTTTCGCTGAGTCCCCGTATTGGGGTTTGTGGTTGGCATTGAAGTGTTTGATATTGTTTTACTTTATTAGGCTATCCAGCGGCTGGTCTGGACTAATTAATGTTGTTTATCATTTTATGATTGCTATTCTTACAGATTGTGCGCTTTTTAGTTATAAATCATACTTTGCTAATACTTGATTTGTTTTTTTTTTATAATAATTAAATGGAAACTTGAGATTACCTGGTAGCCTTTTTCTTCTCTTTAGTTGTCGTTGCTCTTATTTGTCTTAGACTAGCACAGTCTCATTAGAGCTTGGCCTTTTGAGGTCCTTTCTTTTTCCTTGCCTTTGGCATTTGATTACTTGATTTAGGGGTTTCCCCTGTTTGCCCTAGGGTTTGGCCCTAAGGTTTTGCTTTGTATTTTCCCTTAGGTCTTTGACCAAAAGGGTAAAAACTCTTTAAAAACTTTAAAAACATTGTAAAAAGTTTTAAAATCCAAAAACTTTGAATATTTTAAAACTCAAAAACATTAGAAATTTAAAACATCAAAAACATTTGAAAAACATTAAAAAGCCATTAAATCATTTGGAGTGTTTGCTTTTAGTGATAGCAGTTAGGAGAGTTCGATTCGAACTACGTTGGCTTGATCCTCTCTCACGAGGTACGTAGTGCAGCTTGGGATCCATATCCCAAGTCCAGCCAAACCTTTAAAAATAAATTTGTCAAACCTTCAAAAAAAAAAAATACAAAGCTTCTTCAAAACCTTTTTAAAAGATCTTCCTCTAGAGTTGGGAGTCTGTCCTAGCTGTTTAGTGTGTTCTAGAGTTAGGAGTCTGTCTTGATTTGTATTGATATGGTGTGTCCTGTCGTGTGAGTGTCCCTAGAGTTAGAAGGCCTCGAGTCGATCGGTTAGACATTTAGTCGAACCGATGGCTAGACTAGGCATATAGTCAACCTTTGTTTTCCTTAGGAAACACAGCCTAGTTACACATAGGTTGTAGGAACCACCTGCATTAGCCTAGGGCTAATCTGCATTTAGTTAGGGCATATAGGGTGTCCTAAAATTCACAATTCACTGGAACTTAAATAATCGTATAAGAAACTTTAATAACTGGTCCGGTCTTTTAGATCGAGTCTAAGATAGAGGGCTAGGTGTCTTAGGCATCATAGCTTAGAATAGGTCATTCGAACTACGTTGACTCCGATTCTTCCTGAGGCCGGGATACGTAGAGCAGCTGGGATGGACGGCCATCTTGGTCCGAGTCAAGTCGCATTAGAGTTAGGACTTGTCTTGTCCTGTCATATATAGGTTTGACTTGTGTTTTATGTTTTGATGTGTTTTCTTACTTTCTTGTACTGATACTATACCTTTAGCTGTAGCTTGCATGTGTATGTCTACCAGAACTTAGACACCCATTAGACATGTCACCCATAACTTAGCTTTGCTTAGGTGACACATTTTTTTATTTATTTTGTATGCTTATTTCTTTATCCTCAGGAAATGCATGCTTAGGTAGACGATTCCTGAGGATTGTTCCCATTTCACATGATTTTCGCCCGAAACTCTTTGAGGTTAATAATAAATGGCATAAGAGACCAAGTGCTTGCACTTGGACGAATTGGGGGTGCTCTCAGACCTTCTCCATTCGTAATCAGGCACGGACCCATATATATTTTTGGTTATCCATGGTATACAAAGCATATTTTTGTTTAAAGGATCCATGGCCGTATACCGTGGATGGCGACTCTGAGTTTGTTTAGGTACGTTTCGAATCCGGATTTGTTCCCGAATCGAAAGGTATCTCTTTTATATCGCCACTCGTGCTATGCTATGAGGGTGGCATTCGTTTCGAGAGTTCCCTGGTAGAGCTCTCCTTCACACGTGGATGATCCAGATGGTGTTAGGGACCCGTTCCCTCGCCGCCTATCTCGGATCGGGGTCCACAGATAGGTTGCTGGAAAGACATCTAAATCACACCCCATAATTCCGGCGAAAAAGGATGCATCGCTCTCAGAAACGTTGATCGCGAACAACCGAGATTTTGCGAAATTAGATCTTTGACCCGAAACCATCTCATAACAACGAAGCATAGCTTTAAGGTTAAGAATCTGGGATATGACCGGAGAACATAACAGAAGAGTGTCATCCGCAAACTGAAGAAGCGATACTTCCACCTTGCTCTCGCCAATAAGGAACCCTTGATATAGCCCCAACTCACTTCCTTTTTTCAGCAGTCTGCACAGTGATTCAGCCACAATCAGGAAAAGAAAAGGAGAGAGAGGATCGCCCTGCCGCAATCCTCTAAAAGATTTGAAGAATCCTTTTGCTGATCCGTTGATGAGGACAGAAAACCAGGCGGACGATAAGCAGTTCCGGATCCACCCTCTCCACCTTCCCCCAAAGCCCATACGACCCATGAGAAAATCTAATGCTGCCCAATCCACTCGGTCATATGCCTTCTCCATGTCAAGCTTGCATAGAATGCCGCCTTCCCCCTTCCTCCGATAATAGTCAATGGCTTCATTGGCTGTTAAAGAACAATCAAGAATTTGCCGGTTGCTTATAAAGGCACTTTGACAAACCGATATAATTGAAGGAAGAACCACTTTGATACGATCCGCCAGAACCTTTGCGAGGACTTTGTAAAGGCTGCCCACCAAGCTAATCGGGCGAAAATCCGAGCTTTTTGTTGCTCCTTCAATTTTTGGAATGAGGACGAGAAAAGTTGCACCTGTCCCTTTGTCAAGGATGGCTCCCTCAAAAAATTCTATGAAGAATCGAAGAATATCCGATTTTACTGTTTCCCAGCAAGTTTGAAAGAAAGCCAAACAAAAACCATCGGGTCCAGGGGCTTTATCTTTTGCCAGAGAAAATAGTGCTGATCGGATTTCCACCTCAGAGAAAGGGATTTCCAATCCGGCTGAGGCTTCCAGGCTTAAGCTAGCAAAACAAATGTCTTGAGGAATTGGGCGTAACATCCCATCAGCTGAGTATAAAGATCTGTAGAATTCAATAATTTCTTCAATAATTCGCTCCTTGTCAGATACAATCTCCCCCTCCACTTCTAAGGATTCAATTATGTTCCTTCTTCTGCGAGCACTAGCCATGGCATGGAAGAAGGCTGTGTTTTTATCTCCCTCCAACAACCACTTGACTCGAGATCTTTGGCGCCAAGAGATTTCTTTAAGCATCAACAACTCTTTATGCTCTTGAATTAATCTTCCTTGTTGCTCATAATCCTCCGCCGAGGCCAAACCACTCTCTACCAATGTATTTATCTCCATCAATCTGTCCTCAAGAATCCTCTTCCTGCCTTGGTCCACTTCTTTCTGCTCCTTATCCCACTCTTTTAATTTCCCCTTAATGAAGCGTAATTTTTTGCCTATAACTACGTCCCCTGGACCTTCAAAGACGCTTTCAGACCACCATCGGACTAAGAGAGCCTCCATTTGGGGATTTTCCAGCCAAGCTAATTCAAATCTGAAGGGGGGCGGGCCCCAGAACTCCATTTTAGGAGACAAAAGGAGAGGGCAATGGTCGGAAACTGAATGGGGTAAAGCCTGCTGATAGACTTCAGAAAGAATTGCCAACCAGTCACCCGAGAGAAGAAATCGGTCAAGCCGACTCCGGTTCGAACCTCTGGCCCAGGTGAAAGAGGAGCCACCCAAAGGTAAATCTGCGAGCTCGTTGATTGCGATGAAATCAGCGAAAGATCTCATGCCCGCAGTGACTCGCTGACCCCCAAGTCGATCTCTTGATCCTAGAACTTCATTAAAATCCCCCCCGATACACCAAGGAGCGGAACATAGGCGACGCGTCTGATTTAATTCTTCCCAAAAAAGACACTTCTCAGAGGATGACAAAGGACCATAGACACCTGAGAAGAACCAGACTGAATTATCATTGCATTTACGGAAAGCTACGGAGAGAGAGAAAACTCCACGCCAAACATCCGTGCTGGCCCACAAGACTGAATCCCAAGCCACCAAGATGCCCCCTGAAGCTCCTTTGGATGCTACGAAAGCAAAATTCCAGTCAGTATTGAACCCCATGCTTCTCATATCTATGTTACGGATTTGCTCCATCTTTGTTTACTGAAGACAAACAACCTCAGGGCGCCGATGTTTAACTAATGCTTTGATTTGAATTCTTTTCTCCAGAGAGCCCAAGCCGTTTATATTCCAGGATAAAATCTTCATTAACAACTATATTCCGATGAATTCCTCCCCGCCCTGATACCAGACTTTCTTCCTTTTTTCTGGGATGTGAGACCTTTGCTATTCGATCCAGAATCATAATTGATATCCGATTGAAGTCTCACCAATTCGCGCTCCGTGCGTTTCAGGTTTACTTCGGATATGGAGACTGGAGATGACACTCCAGCGACCTCTCGTAGTTCTGCCTCCTTTATGCTAGACCTATATTCCTCAACGGGACCCGGAAATATTAGACCCAGATGAGAACTAATGTGCATGGTATGATCCACCATCAATTCAAGCACCTGTTGGGAAGAAACCAAGCCCGAGTCATTCCGTGGAGGGACATAAGAGAGTTCTGAGTCACAAGGCAGGAGCTGAAAATCCGCCTTGCTACACCATCTCAGTGGACAAAGATGGGAGAAACTTCCAACCGATACCCTGACGAGCGAGCGAAAAGACCACTCCCTAACTTCACCAGAGAATAAATGCTTCATACCTCCCAAACCACTATAATCAATGATCACCTTCCTTTGCCCCACCCGGCACTGAATGAAGAAACGGTCATCACGAGAGATAAGGATACACCTACTCTTGTGACGTTGCAGACTATGCCCCCACACCCGGTTGTCACCGAGCTCCTCCTCAGTCTCAGAATACGTGCGAGTAGCGCCCATTGTGCTTGAGTCGTGGATGAGGCTCTCCTCCTGGTTCCCAGGACTCACCAGTGGAGAAGCCCAAAGGTCCTCTGAAGCAACTTCTCTTTCAGAAAATTCCATTGGACCCGAATCGGGCACGTAGATTACATCTACTTGAGGAGAGTCGATGTGGTGCGGAGGGGATAAGGCTGAGATAATATCTTCAAAGCTGTTGACCTTAGAGTAAGGAGTAGCTGTTGCTGATGAGTCTTGAATAGGACCAGCTACACTGGACCACCTGTATGCATGTGAGGGACCCCCTTTTTGAAATTCAACATTTTTGCCAGGTGAGATGCTGCTAACCGGTGCCGCTTTCTGCGCACAATAGGCTGAATGTGAAGGAATCTCCGACTCCACCAACCCGACGACCCCAGCATTTATCTCCGGCACCGACAGCAATGATGAGGTTTCATTGATGGCATTGAAGACATCATGGATTGCAGTTATGGGATGGTGAACTACTTCAGCTTCACTTACCCCTTCAGTAGGAGTATTTAAAGGAAGACCCAACTCTTCTTCGGAAACCATCTGCCCAGCCGGAGAAGGAGAGGAGATTTTTGCAGAGTCGTCGTCAACTCTTTCCCGTGAGGCTAGAATCCAACGAATTGTGCCATCGATAGAGCTTTGGAGAGATAGTTCACTTCCGGGGCGTCCTTCAGACATGATCAGCATCCTACCCACTTCATATCCGAAACCCGCATAACACGACAAATCTACCTCCACCACCTGGCCTATTTTCCTCCCTATACGCTGAAAATTATCGGCGCACCATGCTTCAGGCGGAACTCCTTCTATTTTCCACCAGGAAGGCTTCCCCGCCTTAGGAAATTTTGTATCCCACTTCTGTAGATCTTCCAGAGGAGAATGGGATGGAGAGCACCAATCTCTGATTAAGTGAGATCGATTAGCGCCCGCTGGGATGGAAATTTGGATTTCTAAAGGAGCAATTTTATACACCACAGCTTTAGTCCTGCTATTGCGAGAGAGCCAGTCTTCCAGCGCATCCAGATCACCATCCCACCCTTCCTTCATCTTCCCCCATAAGCCTAAGTCTGCATTACTAATAGACTTAAGGGGGACTACTTCAAGGTTGAAAGCTACACCTTCCGAAGTTGCAGGAAGCAACGGCTCCATTCTAACATTCTCTGCTTGAGGCGCTGTTGGTTTAGGAACAAGCCTCCTCCTCACCATCGGATCCGCTGACTGTTCTTGGTGCCCTGGAAAATTGAAGTCCGAACTGGACCAGACTTTATGACACTTCCAACATCTAACCCTCCTTCGAAAATTCCTGAAAGCACATCTGCAACATCTCCAATCTCCCAGTTCTCTATTCTTTCTTTTGTGGAAGGCACTCTCCATTCGTCTTCCCTTCTTGCTTCGGACGGGTAGCCACTCCTCCTCTTCATATCGGTGAGGCCAATTTCTCTGCCCAACTGCCGGCTCAGAGCCAAACTTCTTCCAACCTCCTACAGAATCGCCCAAAAGGCCTGCTTCGGGGTTGATCCGCCGGACCCCAAGAGGGATCAAATTCGCCCCACTGGCCCATCTAGGGCGATCTCCCCCAACACCTCTCACCCCGACGGAGGTCATAATTGTCACGGAATCCTCCTCCACTCTGCAAAATGTGCCGACCACCGAGCCGTGAGAATCCACCGGATTCTGGATCGGAAACCCACGCGGAGACCGAGATGGAGGAAGACACCGAATCTGAAGGAGCTGAAGAAGAAGAGGTAGAGGATACAGATGAGAAGAAGATCCCTCTCCCTGCAAAATTATCCTTGTACGAGAATCTTTCTGTAGATGGCGACCAGATTTAATGTCGTGAGGTCCACCTGGCCGGGTGCATAGTTACTTGTATGCTGTGACTATCGTCCGGCATACGAACTATGTCCGTTTTACACACAAGGTGTCCAGGTGTTGAGATACTAACGGTGCGGTGGCACTAGAAGGCGGGTATAGCCCTCACGGCTCCTACTTATAGTATCTCTCCGAGAGTAACTTGTATTGAGTGATTCCTGAATGACCGTCGACAATCCGTGGTGCAATCGGCTGAGATTGGTGATGATGAATGGGCTATATAAAGACCGAAAATGGAAGAGATTATATGGGTTTACGCTATGCCCCTTCGCAATATGGTTCGCATAGACGTTTCTTCAAACACCTGGTGGGCATCACTGCTGGAATGTCCCTGCAAACAATAGTTGGCAAGTCTCTTTGAGGCATTTCATCAAACATCAAGGAGGCGTAATTGCAAGAGCATTTCTGCAACTTTAAACTGCCTAGAACCGTGCCCTTCACGAATGGTCTCTGCAAAGAGACCTATACCACAGAACCACAAAATTGAATCCCAACAAAGACCCAAAACCTCAAAGTTTTCACATACCCCAACTCAAACCCATCAAAGATTACGAAAACCCACCACAAATATCAGATATTCAAACACAGAAAGGTCCAAAATACCCAAATCCAATATCGTCAGAGACACCCAGAATGCAAATTTTCAAAACCCAAATTTGAAGCAACCACAAATTAGAACCTTCACAGGCAAAATCCAAATCTAGAACGCCCAAGATCCATGAATACCATCCAAACCCATCTGGCCAGTTGTTTGTGCCTCCCAACTTGCCTTCAGGTTGCTGATGAGCTCTTTCCCTCGAGCCTTCAGGTTGCTGATGAGCTCTTCCTCTCAATTTCCATACCCAAATCCAAATCCAATTTTCAATTTTCATACCCAAATCCAATATTCTAGTTAAACTGATGGAAATATTTATTCCTATTCCAATCTTCTTATCCCACACACATACTCTTTAAATGTCTTCCCCATGGGCATAGTGTGGAAGTGAATCATATAGATACGTGTAATTCTTCTTATTTTCATTGATTTTGTCATTGCAAAGCGATAGTGTTGTCTTCTAACAAATATTAGAAACAAGTAGATTTTCTAGATATGCATTTCAAGTGGTGGTGTAGTGACTTTCTAGTTGGTGGATGTTATCCCTAATGAGATCAATATGAATTGCATATTATTAATGATCAACATAAATTGCCCAACATACGAACCACTTATAAAGCCTCCCATTAGTCACCTTTTTGGGGACCCGCAAAGGGGGACCCGCTATACGAACCACTAATTGACATAACGGACACACTAATTTTTTCAGTACTAGAAGCAATTTAATTATTTTATAATAATAATGATCCAAAAGTTTAATGTACTAGTTCTGTTTGAGCGCAAAGAGGTGGCTAATTCCATTATATTTTATTAAATAGTTGATAAAGTAGGTGGTGGTGTATTATCAAGTGATCCAAAACCTCATTAATTCAAATAAATTCAGATTTACCAGTATAAAGATTAGTACCCTGACAAAATTAAATAAAATGTGGTGAAAATAAGAGCTTTTTAAACTCCATGAAGTCGAGATGAGCTTAAGACTTTTAAATAGGAATAATAAGAGGTGGTTTGGAGAGTCCTCCAAACAACATATTCCACCCCCTTTCCAAACTAACTGCATTCACACCTCATTTTTGTTTAGTGAAATGAAAACAAAAGTGCTAGGAAAGGCGGGGAAATATTATATCCCCTTCCTATACAAAATAGTCAAAGTGAAATAATTATTGATGATTGATTTGCTGAAACGTAAAAGACGCGATTGACACCGTGTAATTAGTGCCGTGGAGTTGAAATCAAAGGCCAAAACATCATTTGTTTCATCTTCCGTTCCTGATTATGTGGGAACGTCTACTGAACTTTTCTGAGCTTGGATTCAAAATTTTCTGAGCTTTTGTAAACACACTGACCACTCCCCCCTCTCTCTATGTACGTTTGTGTTTCTTGTGCGATGACGACAGTAAGCACAGTTGAGACCCAATTTTATTTTTATTTTATTTTTTTGGATTTTGATTCCAAAACTGATTTTTGGATTCAAAATTGCAATATCTTCTTACTCTATGTTCTCAGAAGATTTGGGCAAAATGTACTGCATTCAGAGAGAAAAATTGATTTCATTTTGGTCACAACGCATTCTATATGGCTCAAAATCCTAATTGCAACAAATTATAGTTTTTTTTTTTTTTTTCCAAAAAATAGTAAGACATCCTAAAATGAGTAAAACTCATTGTTTAACTATAAATACTTAAATAATACCTCCACAAGTTGGGTCCACTTCCATGTGTACAAACTACAGTGCGTATAAAAATTGTTGGTCATTACTATTGTTTTTATCCTAGTCCTATCGGAGCATATATTCTGGACCCTTGGTCAAACATGTTGATTTTCGCCCCCATTAATTTCGCAAAAAGATCTTTGTTTAAGACGTTAGGAAATTATTAATCTTAGATCATCAATTTAGATTAATGAATCATGAATGCGATTAAGTGTGAAATTTGATTTACTCATTGCCCAAAGTGATCAATAACAGGTATAAGGGTAAACAATGCACCTTATCCTTTTAAGATACGATTATTTAGCATAGCTCTAAGTTTAACTACATCAAGATTATTACTTGGTTAAATTGTTGGGTGAAACACTAGTGATCGTGGCCATTTCTTTCTAATAAAGTTTCACTAAAAAAAAAAAAAAAAAAAAAAAAACCAAAAACAAACAAACAAACAAACGGGTGAAATACTAGCAGTTGTCAACTGCCGTCAAAGATCAAGTCATACAGATAGGCAGTAGAAGATCGTCTGTCAAACGCTGCAAAGGATCTTCAACCATCAATCAAATTACACATCATTTTCTATTTATGATTGTATTCTAAACATCTGTGTGGTTTTGCTATTGATTTTAACGGTTGGTTCTGCACCAAACTTGTAACAGTGGGTCACCCGGCGATGGACCCTCAGATCAACCATCCTCATCCCCGATGGCATGTGCCCATTGTAACATGATCTTTTTCTCTCGTTAAGAGGAGATGTCTTGCTAGTCAATCTCTAAAAATGAACCATAGGGGAACAACTCAAGTTGATTTTTGGGAAATTGGCACCGCCTTGCGAGTCCATCTAAAAGTTAACAGTATGGGGGTGCAACTCTGGTCTATTTTTGGGAATTCAGGTTGAGCTTTTGCCATCAAATTGGTTCCTGTTCGGGTTGATGCCAATTCAGTTTTTAAGCAAAGGCGTTGATGCCAAATCCGTTTTTTTTTTTTTTTAGCAAAAGCACAACCCAACCCGACCCGACACAAGTTGCACCTCTAGTTAACAGTCTATAGAGAATGATTTTGGGCCGTCAAATGGGTGGACCCTACTCATGCTTTTAAGTGCTAGCATATTTCTAAGGAGATATTACACCCTTGCCATGCAACGTTTCTAGGCAGAAAGTAAGTGTTCAACTCGGGTTGAATTTCAGGAATTCAGGTTGAGATTTTACCATAAAATGGGGTTAGTTTCGAGTTGATTCCAATTCATTTTTTAGCAAAAGCTCAACCAGACACAACCCCAATTGCACACCTAGCAGAAAAACATTATCAGAATCAACGCGTGAAAGCAATTTCTGGGCCCTATTGGGGACATATTCGTGAAATGAAGACCATTGATATTGTAGAACATCATTAAGAAACTGACGGCCCTGGTCTTATCAGCATTGGACTCCAAAAACCAACGGTTTACCTTTTATCTGGAGAAGCTTAAATGACACAAGGGAAGGCGCCCTAATAGCCATTTTCCTTCTAAAAATTGACCATTGGCTAGTTAGCGTTATTTGATGAAGCAAAATTCTCCGTCACAATAGGGCCAACCACATAGGAGATAAGATAACCTCTTTAATTAAACTTCTCTAATTGGCTGTTGATACCTTTCTTTCCGTGATTGTTACAGCCAACTAGAGAGGAGCGCCAATATTAATATTAAAACAAGGGGCAACAACAGGGCAGGAGAACTCAATCACGGCTGGCCAAAACAAGAATAGCACCAATCCTGAGTCGCTTTCTCTTACTTTACTAGACATGTTTTGGCCAAAAGAAGAATAGCTATAATGGCAAAAAACTCGGTGGTTATAAAGGGACAGCCACTCTGACCATAAAGAGGGCATTTTCGTCATTAAAATATAGTTAATAAACATTAATAATGGCCGTTGATCATTAATTAATATGAAACATCTACATAAATAAAATCTTCAGGTGCGTCAGTTCTGACGCAATGTCTAGGTTTTTAAGCTTGAAATTAAATACATCACTATCATTGGGTGACAAGTGTGGGCCCAGTCAGTTTCATGCCAGTACTTAAATTTGCATAGCAATTACACAAAAGCAGCTTCATTCATGCTGTGAGCCTGTGAAGAGACTAACGTGGCAATTGACCAAACTCTCCTCCTATAACTGATAACCCACGCTGCCCCTATTAAGCTTGAATTAAGCATTTCTAGTTTGGTTGCTTGCACGTAGCTACCTCGTAGAGTAGTGGTGAATCAAAACTAGGTTGTCAACCGGGAGGTGACAAGCCAAATACCCTCCTCTGAGTTAATTACCTCGTAGTGTAGTGGTAAGTAGAGTTTGGTTGTCAACCTCATAGAGCAGTGGTAGAGGATGTCCTTACCAATATATAGAAATGAGGATAGCTTTCAATGGCACGAATAGTCATTGTTGCTTACGTTAGAAGAAGGCACAGACAAATACGGGAAGCTTGATTTCATTTGATCAAAAGGAGGGAGTACAAACTGAGGAAGGCCGGATAGGCCAATAGATACAGAATCGGCCGAAGCCAGTACATCTTTAACCGGCAACAAAGCTACTCGCCTATGCATTAGTGGTTGCCAGTCAAGAGTTCACAACGGGGATGACGATCTCCATCCATTCGATCGTTTTTTGATTCACGAAAGTCATTAAACAAATTTTGTAAGTGATAGGCGGAATAGGTCGGTGCTATAGCATCCATCGGTCAAGATGAGAGAAAGAGCATCAATCATATCACAAGATTGTGTTTTTTTGTTTGGAATTTGGCTAGTAGCATACTGATGTCACGTAGGCATACAAGGAGAAGATAATCCAAGTAGTTTTGGGGTACTTTGAAACTCTACATACAATCAACAAAGGTTTTCGCTGATGTGGCAACAAAACCAACATAAATCCCTACAAAAGTCAAGATATTGTGCAACCAAACTGAGTTTTGTTCTTGTAATTGTTCTGGGTAGAAAAATATTCTAATGCATCTCTATGGTTTTATCTACCATGTGCATAGAAAAGGAAGAGTACGGGTAGTTCTTTCACACAATAAGTTGTGCTTTGTCTCTTTATTCTCCTAAAGATCCATGTTATTTAAAAGTGTAACTTGGTCACTTAAAAATAAGAGCAATGATAGATACAAGGGAGCCCTTTGCATAAAGAGCTGGAAAAGGGCCCTTCATTGGATCCACGTCATTTTCAGTTACATTTTAAAATCAATTGAAAAAGTAAAATCAGTTACATTTGATGATGTAGATCCAATCAAGAGCCTTTTTGCAGCTCTTTATGCAAGGGCTCCCATGTATCTCTCGTTCCTCTAAAAATAAATAGAAAAATAATAAAAATATATTCTCCAGGGAAATTAATGCTTACATACCTTTATTCCAATCGGTAAATCCGTCCTTTTATTTTTAAGCGATTTTATTGGGAAACATGAATTATTTTGGAAGATTAGGGGTATAATAGATCCAGGTGATCCAATGGATGACAATGGATAGGATCTAAGCACAATAATTGGTTACGAACCATATCCATTGGATCCGTATCCGAGAGTTCAAAATTATTTTGGAATATAAACATAGCCATAAAATCCAAGGGAGCATCTTTAGATCCAAACGGTGGGAGTCAAGGTACGAAAATACGCTTTATATTTTCATCCATTTATGTCTATTCATGAAGGTATGTTTGTAACATTAAAAAACCTTGCTCAAAACCACAAACAACATTTTATTTTGAGCACTGCTAGGAAAACAAAAAAAACAGGCTTCATCCATTCGAGCCACGTCGACTAAAAGACAAATGGAGGGAGCTCAAATCCCCATAAAAGCAATAAATACACACTTAATAGGATCACATCAACGGTCATTTCAGTCCCATTTTTATTTTCCAAACAGAATCCCGTTTTCAAAGTGTTTTCTTTTTATTTTATCCGACCTTCCTGCCAAATTTTTTTATATATATAAAATTTTCATTTCGACGACGATTCTACTCTCTTGAGTTTCGTCCTCTTCCCTCTTCCCTACGCCGACCCTAAGTCCTAATTGTGTACAATGTAAGTAGGAAATAGGACACTATGATGTAACAGTCCAATTCGGAATGGATCGTGGCCAAACTAAGAAAGTATGATGTGAAAACTGAAAAGCACTCCAAAAAGGATAAATGGGATTCCCTAGAGATGAATAGTTTATATCGTTCTAATAATGGAATGGGGAGGTTGATACATGCTACTACAGGTGTGTTAGGATTGCCGGAATCAGGTTCTGGGATCGGTGTACTATTCAGATTGCACTCTATTCAGAGATTAAATGAACAGAATCAACGGGGGCGTAAATGACACCGGGCAAAATTAAAGGGGGAAATGCCAAAATCTGTTTCCCGCTGAAGGAGGTGGTATTCTGATTTAGCTCCGGTCGGACTGAAATTTTTATTGGAATCTTTTGAATTAAATTTTAATTTTAACTTTTTCCATTACATTTATAAGAGAACCAGAATAGAATCCAAATAGGATGGTGATTAATCCATTTGTTTGCCAATAAGATTATTTTGATTTAATCTCCGGTTTATAAAGGAGACATTAGGCCTCTTTGGATACACCAAAAGTGGTTTTTATTTGCATATAAGATTATTTTGGGTTGATCTTATTTGTAAATGAGGCATTAAAACCCCTTTGGAAGCTGTTAATTATATTATGAGGAATACTAGAAAGAAGGGAGCCCTTGGAAAAATGAGACGAGAGGGCTCTCCAATTGGCTGCACATGCGCATTTAACATTCGTTGACTTTTACATTTTTGCAAGGGCTCCCTTCAGTCTAGCATTCCTCTTATATTAATTTTAAAACTCTCTAGTCTATCATTTGCAAATAATAATAGTTACGTTCAAAACCATTTGCGTATAAGATTATACGCAAATAACTTTTAGAGCTATCTAAAGAGGACATAATTGTATTTAATTTACATTTTTATATTTTGATTTAAAATTAGTTGTTGAGTAGTCAACAATTGATAGCTTGAAAGCTTCAAACAAACTCACTTTCTTGCTGAAATAAAATTTAGCAGTTCACTAATCACGTATCACAAACATTCATAAACTTATTTTAATGCCTTCAATCGTGATTGAACCCTGCTACATGAATTAGCATAAGTCAAACTATCTGTTCAATGGCCCTACCATAAATTAGTACTGTAAACACCCCTTATTTGTGCAAGGAGGTTTTATATGGTGTCCTCAACTACATATGCTCTTAATTTTCAAAAAGTACAGTGGGGCCACTTCATAGGATGATCCAAACCTTTCATTTGTTGGACCAAAACATAAATAGGCTTGTACCCAAACAGCAGGGGGGGGGGGCATCCACATCCACATAGAGAAGAATTAATGCCTCTTGGGTAGCAGGCAAGAGTAAGAAGTAGCTTTAATTTCCCCGTGATTTGCATTTAACGCAATGATAGATCAAAAAATTGGGTAAGATATGAAAAAAATAAGAGGAAGTATTAAAATGGTGTGTGATAGAACATTGTAACAATGCACGTTGTTTTAGTGAAAAATGATGCAGCCGTTGTTTTACTGCCTTTTATTCAAAAATGGTATCATCAATGGTAGAATCGAACTTTCAACATACCATCATAACAGCAAAGATTTTGAGCCATTAGGCCTTGAATGAAAAGAAAAGGAAAAATAAGTGTAATGTTTAGTCAAAGTGATAATGAAAGAGAGAATTTATTTGGCGTATGAGAGAATTTAGACCAAATACCATAAGCTTTAACATTCGCAGTAAATGATTGACCTTGTCTACTCGTGTGGGGTATATGTCTGCTTGCTCTAACGTTGCTAATGGGCCAAGTGTCGAGATAAAGGCTTAACTTGTATTGAGGTGCTTTATTGTGCCAAGAAATGCTATGGACAAGTTATGAGAAATGACCTTACTCTTTGCACCAACCATAATAATGCGTATGAACTGGTCGATATAGCATTCCTTGAACATTTTTAAGAGAAGCGGGACTTTCTCAAGACATCCAAAGTTCTTAAGCCTTCGGAATCTTTCACGAATACTAGATATGGCATTGTCGAAAAACCATATCGATTCTTACACATTCGATTGGCAGCTTACAAAAACTGCATGTTAGTCCCTATTTGGATTGCAGGAAAAATATTTCCCTTGGATTTTTTTGCTTCCATGATTTAGAGGGGAATGATATCGTTATTACTTATTAAGAAGGATAGCATTATAGATCGAAGGTCCCTCTAAATAAAATTTTATGGATGGTGGTACGAGTTACTTTTCGTTCATGAGAAATCTGACAATGGAAAAGCAGGAAATTCTGGAAAATTCCTGCAATCCAAACAGGGATATTCCACGAGAGAAAATTTCCTACAATCCAAACATAGATATTCCATGAGACAAAATCGCACTTGATAGAAAATTTAGGATTGTATTTGGGCACTGTGTCAACCATTGTGAGGTAGATAGGAAGATAGGTTCGAATTGCCTCCAAGAATGTGATTAAGGCAGACTACCTACCATCCAATTGCAATACATTCACTAGTGGGCATTTTCACATATAATTTGTGTAGAGGACCCCTTTATACTGGCGCTTGATATGACACTGAACGTTGGAGGAACAAATTTCTTTCTTTTTATTTCATTAAGCACAAGACACGTGTTTTTCACTTCAGCTACTTTTTTTTTTTTTTGAAGAAGGCAACAAAATATATATTTATATTGATGAAGAAACAGAACCGAGATGGTCCTTGCGGAACAGTGAGCAAAGAAAATAGTAAGACAACAACTCAAGGGGGGAGATAGTCAAAACACTCAAAATCGGCCCGAGAGACTCCACTCTTAGCCAGAGAGTCGGCTACCACATTGGCCGATCTCCGGACATGTTGAAAGACCATGGAGTAACCCTTTCCTCGATCCTCTATCTCTTCAAAGAAAGGCGCAAATCGCCAAGGGGGAGAAGCGACTCCCGAAAGCCAGCGAATAACATTTACGGAATCGCCTTCGACTATCAGACTGACGCATTCCAAGCGAGGCATGGAGAGGATCCCATTGTACACAGCTCTAACCTCCGCCTCAGACGAGTCGGCAAATCCAATAGGCCCTGAATAGGCCCAAATGACTTCCCCTGTGTGATTCCGACAGAGCCCCCCCACTCCAGCCGGTCCGGGGTTACCTATAGAGGACCCGTCAAAATTAAGCTTCAGAGATCCCGGCGGCGGGGGGAACCAGGAGGGTCGACATTTCACTGTGGTGACCGATTCCATGCATATGGTTGACCACCCTTCCCAGAGGGCATACGCAGAAACAAACCGAAAAAGAGGAAGAGAACGGGCCCAGGAGATGACCGCGGCTACCACCTGTATATAAATCCAATATGGGGACCTTACCTTCCCTTCGAAGACCCGCGCATTCCGTTCTTTCCACAAGAACCATCATGAGGCTAAGAGACACATCTTCCACAAAATTCTACCTTTCCTCTTCCACGGAGCCCCGACCCAACTCCGAACAAAATCAGCCATAGAATTGGAGGCGACCCAACTGATCCCAAATCTAGAAAAGATATGACCCCAAAGAGATGAAGCTACCTGGCAATGTATAAATAGGTGGTCAATGGATTCCCCGGCGGATAGGCATAGGGGACAGTAATCTACCAGCCACATTCCTCTCTTCCGCAAGAAATCCATCGTCTGAATTCGCCCCCAGCTAACCGACCACCCAAAGAAAGCAACTCTTGGAGGACACGCTAGGCGCCAAACCGCGGAGGACGCGTGCTCCACTAGAGAGGGGATCAGATGGAGATAAAAAGATTTAACGGAGAAAACCCCCGACGGATTCCAAAGCCAAATACGACGATCTACGCCCGAAGACTTGATGAAGCAAGAGTCCAATAAGGAGAGGAGGGCGCTGTAATCGCTTAATTCCCGCACAAAGAAGGCTCGGCGGAATTTGGGAATCCACTCCACTTGGCCGTGGGCCCGATTGAAACATTCCGATACCCACGCATCTTTCTGAGAAGATACTATATATAAGTCAGGAAACAAAACTCGGAGAGAATGGGGCGAACACCAAGAGTCCTGCCAAAACCGAATGCGATCCCCCCTATATACTCGGAAGCGAACTCCAAGGGCAAAAACGGACTGCAAACGCAATATGTCCCTCCATACCGTGATTCCTTTGATTTTGAAAGTATCAACGGAGGCCCAATTCCCATGAGATGAGCCATACTTACTGACAATGACCCGAACCCACAAAGAGGAGCTTTCTTCGCCATATCTCCACAACCACTTGCCCATGAGGGCCTGATTAAAGAGGTCGACTCTCCTGATGCCCAAACCGCCATTCTTAATTGGTGAGCATACGAGACGCCATTTAAGAAGGGAGACCCCCTTGGAAGACCGTGAACCACCCCACAGAAATCGTCTCTGAATTTGCTCTATGCGCTTTGCAACAGAAGCTGGACAATGAAAAAGGGATAGGAAATAAATCGGCATATTAGAAAGAACAGCTTTTATAAGCACCAATCTACCTCCCTTGGAAACCAAACGGCGCTTCCATGTGGCCAACCGTCGCTCAATCCTTTGAATAATAGGAGCCCAAAGAGTGTGTCTCAGACGGCCCACCCCGAGAGGGAGCCCCAAATAGGTAGCGGGAAATACATCTAAATTGCAGCCCATAATTCCGGCGAAGGATGAAGCCTCGCTCGCAGATACATTAATCGCATACAACCGAGATTTGCCAAAATTGGATCGTTGACCTGAGACCATCTCATAACACCGAAGCATTGCTTTAAGATTGAGAAGCTGGGAGAGGGCCGGGGAACAGAACAGGAGGGTGTCATCCGCAAACTGAAGCAGAGAGACTTCAACCTTACTGGTCCCAATGAGAAATCCTCTATATAGCCCCATATCGCTACCTTTTTTCAGTATACTGCATAATGATTCGGCCACTATCAAGAAAAGAAATGGAGAGAGAGGGTCACCCTGCCGCAACCCTCTAGAGGATTTGAAGAATCCTTTTGCGGATCCGTTGAGTAAAACAGAAAACCATGCAGATGATAAGCAATTCCAGATCCACCCTCTCCATCTTTCTCCAAAACCCATGCGACCCATAAGATAATCTAAAGAGGCCCAATCCACACGGTCATATGCTTTCTCCATATCAAGCTTACATAAGATGCCTCCTTCCCCTGTCCGCCGGTAATAGTCAATTGCCTCATTTGCCGTTAAGGAACAATCTAGAATTTGACGCTTGCCGATAAAAGCACTCTGATTTACCGAGATAATGGATGGAAGAACCACTTTGATACGATCGGCCAGCACCTTCGCAAGCACCTTGTATAAACTGCCCACCAAGCTAATCGGGCGAAAATCTGAAATTTTGGATGCACCATCAATTTTGGGAATAAGGACAAGAAAAGTTGCCCCTGTCCCCTTGTCGAGAATAGCACCGTCAAAAAATTCTAGGAAGAAACGAATAAGATCCGGTTTGACTGTGTCCCAACACGTCTGAAAAAAAGCCAAGCAGAATCCATCAGGACCAGGGGCTTTATCCTGAGCTAGAGAAAATAGAGCAATTCGGATTTCCTCCTCAGAGTAGGGGATTTCCAATCCAGCAGAAGCTTCCAGGCTCAAATGTGAGAAACAAATGTCTTGGGGAATTGGGCGAACAAGCCCGTCAGCGGAGTACAAAGATCGGTAGAATGCAATAGTTTCCGCAATAATCCTCTCCCGGTCCGAGACAACAGCCCCTTCCACTTCTAAAGATTCAATTCGGTTCCTTCGTCTGCGAGCACTGGCTATGGCATGGAAAAAGGCTGTATTTTTATCCCCTCCCGTCAACCATTTGACTCGGGATTTTTGCCGCCATGAGAGTTCTTCCAGCCTTAACAACTCTTTATGTTCTTGGATTAGCCGTCCTTGATCCTCAAAATCAACCGCCGATGCCGATCCACGATCAGCCAATGAATGGATCTCCAACAAACGCTCCTCAAGGACCCGCTTCCGACCGAGGACAACCGCTTTCTGCTCCTTAGCCCATGCTTTTAATTTCCCTTTGATGAACCTTAATTTTTTGCCAATGACGACATCACTTCAGCTACTTTTAAACGTATAGATGCAGCTAGGATCACCAATTATGACTTACTTTTGGGAATTAAACCAACCAGCTTAGATCAATCACAGTCAGCTTCATATTTATTACGAATTTCCTCTAATTCCCGTGTGTGGGACGAGGAGTTGATGAGTGATGCTACTCGTTCAACTGGGTTTGGGTGTTCATGTGGCGATGAGGTTCTACAATTTTCATGTGTCCCAACAATTAGAATAGTCGGAATCAGATTAATCAAATACCTTAAGGTTGTCTAATCTTCTATATGTAAGCATAAAATCCTTAGTCCGCTGTGTGTGCGTATAATAAAGAAGCACACATACAGGGAAATGATTTCAGCACTCCATGGTTTTGTTAAGATGCATGCAACATCTTGTTGTTTAGTATTTAAAAGGCTTATAAGAGCTTTTTGAGAACTGCAAATTCCTTCTGACAGCCCTTTATATAAGATGCATGCATCTTATCAAAACATTGGAGTTTTGATATCATTTCCCCGTGTGTGTGTGTGTATATATATATATATATATATATATATATATATATATATATATATATATATATAAGAAAACGGTTCCTACACATATGTGTAGAGAGTTCTCTACACACTAGCTTAAAATACAGTGGGGGCCCATATTGTTTGGGTGATCCAAGCCATCCATTTTAAAGGCCCTCACATAGATAGGGTGTCTACAAAAAACCAGATCCATAGGATCATCCCAACCATTCGAACTGTGGAGGAAGGGAATGCCCGACGTGCAGTGCACGACACGGCCCAAAAAAATGACTATGATACCCAAAAAAAAATTAGTTAAGAATATGTAGAAACAATAAGCAAAAAAGTATGCATAATAAGCAAAAAAGTATGCATAACCACTTACCAAGTAACAAAAAAATGCAAATAAATTGTAAAAAAAGTATGTACGATGCGGTGAAAAAAAAGGTATATGATGCAAAAATTTTCTAATGAATTGTTGTGTAAAAAAAAAAAAATGCACAACACAGCTAAAAAAAAGTATATGAAATAGCAAAAGCAAACATTATTTAAAAAATATGTAGAAAAAATAAGGGAGGGGACAGGATTGAAAATATGTGGGTTGAATGGGTGCCTTTATTAAAAAGCATAAAGGGGGTATGATTGAAAATATGTGGGTTGAATGGGTGCTTTTGTTAAAAAGCATAAAGGAGGGGTACGATTAAAAATATGTGGGTTGAATGAGTGCCTTTGTTAGAAAAAGTCAAAAAAGGTGAGGTGTCAATTTCACCGAATTTTCAAAAAATTCTCCGAGCTTATTTTAGTAGATATATAGATAGATATATAGGATTTGCTAGGGACCATCGCAGATGGCATTTCAAGGGCCAGCTGTTGCATGAGAGAGCAGCCACATAAGTTCACTTTTCAACATATTTTGTCTTATTCATTTAATTCATCTGAGGTGGCTGCTCTCTCATGCAACAACCGGCCTGTGAAATGGTGGCTGCAATGATCCCTAGCAAATCCACACGCGCTCGCGCACAATCTCCATAGCATATGTAATAGGAAAACTTAAGTGGACCCCTGAGGATTATTTAAAACCTCGTAAAATGTAAATCTCCCTTTTAGCTGTTAAATACTTTGTTATTGTAAATTTCTTCATAAATATTAAATATCTTGTAAATGGTAATTTTTTATAGCTATTGAATAATTTATAAATATACATTTCATTATAGCTATCAAATGCCTCACATAACAAACAAGCATATAATAGTGGAAAATGATATTTCCACCCCTTCATGTGTGCCTTTTCCTAAAAATAGCTGCATATCCGCCTATTTTTGTTTTTGTTTTCCTAAAAATAATGTTATTTAATGGAAAAGAGAAACAAATGGGATTGGACATGGTGAGAAAGGGGGAACCATTATTTGCCTATAATAATATTTACTAGATTTTAATGGCGTTTAGATGTATGCAAATAGCCTACCGATAGCAATAAAATCACCTAAAATAAGTAGAATTAAATATGTAAAAAAGAAGAATAAAACATCTAACTATCTTACACTGAATAACTCCAAGATGTAGGTCACACATGTGCATGCAACACCACACAAGGAAAAAGGAAACAAAGAAAAGAGGCTCTATGCCTCATAAATGTCTATAATTGGATGATCCTACAACCATGATCAAATAAAACATAGTTAGGAGCCCACTTTTAGAAGTTAAACCGCTATTTTAGGTTGACGCTGATCTTACAAATGAGACGTACATGTGGCATGGGACTAAGATCACGTAGGTCAACTCATGGGGGATCTACCAAATCAATGGTCTTGATCACACATGTATGCTTTGTGTCCCAGGGTGGATTATTGAAAGTGTCTCTTTAAAATTATTGTTTGGGCAGTGAACTCGTAAATTTAATCTCTCAAGCTTTAGTCTCTGTGTTTACCTCATAAAGACACATTTTTACCTTAATTAATGATGTTCACATTATCGCATAGTATGGTGTTTTTGTGCCCAACTTAGAGAGAGAGAGAGAGAGAGAGAGAGAGAGAGAGAGAGAGATTTATTAATCATAGATCTGTTGAATAACTGGAATGGAAACTTCATGTACAGAGAAAGGCTTGGAAGAGAAGGCTTTGGAAAACAAGGAGCCTTGCTTGGATTGGAATGGAAGTCATGGAATTTATTATGGAACACTGACACAAGAACTAACTTTCACGTCAAACTTCCTAAATTCTCCCCACTTATTTCATTCCCTGAACGAGACTGCCCACCTCACCTCCACACTGAAAACACCATGCCAACTGCTCTTACTTATCTGTAAAAGCAAAATCCCCTTAGCATTTGCAACTAGAGACGAAGCAACTGTTTTTTCCATATGGAAGAACAAAACCCAAACATAGGAAAGGGGAGAGAGAAGAACTCACTAGCATCTGCAAGTATAAAAAATTGCACTCTGAAAGTGGTTTCAGACCGAGACCCAACCCTGATCTCTTGAAGCTTGTCAAACATGGCTAAGAAATCTGATTTTGCACAGAAATTGTTAGACGACCTCCGCATGCGGAAGGAACAATTAGCCATGGATCGGACTCATTCCGGGAAGCTCCTTTCTTTCCTGTATCTGATTTTATTTCTAGGGAATGCCAAAACTTATAACTGAATCCCAACCACACCATGGACCAAGGCTGGAACTGTCTATAAAAAACCCACCTAATATTTGGCGTGGGGACCTTTAATTATCAAGTTTAATGCCCTTCTCATAACAAACTACAGTTGAGGCTCTCATAATCAATGCTCCATAAATTTATAATCTCTTATATCCTATTTCTAGACTAGGAACCGACTTTTGTTCCTAAGTTGGTAATTTGGAATCTCTTGTTTCTAACACTTAATAAAGAAAGCATAGAAAACACTAGTTATATAGGATATAAGAGAGTACCTTCTTAGAAAATGTTGTTCAAAGTATCTATACACTTTTACAATAGGTACACTACAGGAGAAGAAGAGAAAAAACAAAATAGAAAAGAAACTTGGCGTAAAAACACAGATCCTAATCGCATTTCATACCACTAGCGTTCTGATAGGATTGGAGAGTGTGTTTATAGAGTATGTTTCTAACCAAAAGAGTGTAAGACCGCACACTTATCTATCCCAAAAGACAAGAAGTGTAAGACCTCTCTCTCTCTCTCTCAACATTAGATGCTAAAAGAGAAATGAAATTTAAGGGATGGTGATAAAGGGGCAGTGAGATTGCAAGAAAAATCGGGCGATAAAGTTATCTTCTAATACTTAATTTGCTATAATATTTTATATAAAAAGATGCCACCGGGAATACAAAATATAAGAGCATCAACTGCATATATTTTCTTGTCTTGATTCCACATATTTTCCACTTTTGAACAAACCAATTATTCACGAGACAGTAGGTATCTTCATCTTCTTATTTTGGTCAGTTCCATCGTTTTTCATATAATAATTTATAATTTATTATCCATTCAATAAAAATTTATGATTTATTATAAGTTGTACAAACTAATAAAAATTTTAGTCACTGGAAGCTCCCTAGTTTGGTCGAAAGCTCGCTTTGGAAGCTGAATTCTTCATGCTTTTCAAATTTAACAAAAGCCAACTTCCATCCCACTTCCAGTTTAGGTGACTATTTTTTTCATAGAAAACTGTTTTGTTTTTAGTTCTTCAAAACATACAGATTCATTTCAAGTATCAAATTAAACTTCTACCCTCTTCATGTTCATGAAGCACTTGCCTCAACTCTTAACCATATGTCATATCATCTCTTTCTACCGGCTTCTCGTTATCTTCCAATAAGGCTTCCAACACCTTCATGTTCATTTTCCACACATTCTCTTTACTTTCTTTGTTACTTTATTAACATATTTTGCTTCTCGCATTTTGTCTTTATTAAACCCCTCGCTTTTACTCAACCAAATACCACTAAATTAAAGGAAAGAAACATCAAAGTGCCGTACGGTTCACAGAGGGCCAAGTATGGGTATTAGTTTTGTCAAAAAATAAAACTACCTATGACCCTGGGCCCAAGACCACACATCAATTACAAGCCAGCGAGGCTGTTAGACCGCCCATTGCACCCCTAGGTTTGATTGCTAGGCTTAGAATTTTACAAACTCCCAAGTTTGGGCTGCACCCAGGCCAAGGTCCAGCCCAACAAATTCCCTACTAATCCTATGCATTTGTTATGATTTTCTTGTCAACAGATGAAAGCAGACAGCCTTATCATGGATCCAGAGACAGAAATGTCCACATAAATGTGAGTGATAATCTGTAATCTTTGTATTCTCTTACGTACAGAAGTAGAACTCTAGCATCAAGTTCAGTCAGTTGGATTCTATCATGTTGCAGAGCGGTCGCGAAAACAGGATCAATCCGGGACGCCATAAATCAAGCATTGCAGAATACAGTTCCAAGGATATAGTTCCGATCGGAAGAGCCCAAAGGTCTGAGTACATAGCTGATTTGCATATGGCTCTCGCATTCGCACTTGAGAATGGCGGGAGGCTAGGAAATTTTGAATTTTCCAGCAATCAAGGGATCGCTAAGGTTTTCTCACACCATTTTGGGAGGCAATCAATCAACTATGGAGAGTTGGATAGCAGACACATTTCAGATAAGCATCGATCTTCAATTGTTCAATTTCCTGCACTTTCTCATCTACATATTAGGGAGATATCAAAAGGCGCCCAGAAGTTAAATCAGATCCTCAAGGCATGCTCTAAGGGAGTTAATTGCGATAGATACTCAATAAACATCGGCAAGGAGCTGCTGAGAGGGGCCATAGATTTAGAAGAGTCTTTAAGAATGCTCGTCAATCTGCAAGAGGCTTCGGAATACAAGGTGAGTCCTCGAAAAAAGAGACTTGAATTGCTTGAGCTCGAAGATGAAGATGAATCCAAGGTTGAAGTGAAGGGTCAGATGTCATCAGACAGACCGAGGTTTTCTTTTGATGGGTCCTCAAGAAAGTCTCCCGAGGATGTCAGAGTAGTCACAAAAACCAGCCCCTTAAAGCAAAAACTGCTCACACTAAACTCGAACACCCGTCAGCTCAATCCCGATAAGCACTCTAAGATGAACCCAGATTTTGTTTCCCACAGGCGATCGGCTAGTTGCGATCTGGATTCCACGGCCATTGCTGCATTCTCAAGCATTAAGAAAAGGGAATTTGGCAGCTAAAAGGGAGAATTCCAAATGTTATTGCAAAACGAATGGGTCTTGAAGAGCTCCCACCAAAAACAGAGCCAAAGAACAATGCAGATCAGAAAGCTCCAGGCTCCAAGAAAAGAACTGTTAAGGATGAAAATTTGAAGCAAAAGGAACAGTATAGTACCAAAGAAGTTCTATTGAGAACAAATTTAGAGAAGCCCATCTCCAGTACAGATCAGCAGGTGAAGGGGTTGCAAGCAAGAACAATCACAGGAACAAGCAATGTCACCCTTAAGACAGTGCACAGTGAAGGAAACCGAAGTAGAAATGAACTGAGAAGCATGGAAAATATGAATTCAATTTTGACGGGTTCACAGAAACCCACCTTTGAAGTTACTCCACAGATGAACATGAGCCATACGAACCAAGCAAGGGAAGCTCAAGTAGCCAAACAGGATGCAGAAGGAAGGGGGGAGAATACAAATCCCAAGGGAAAGAAAAACATGCCTAGCAATACCCTAAAGCGAATTGTTAAAATTCATTTCCAGAGGAAGGTACTGTGTAGGTATGAATACCCAGAAGCTGCGGATAGTGAAGAATCAAGAATAAATAGGAGCCTATGCCAAAAAGAAGAGAAAAATGTAGAGAACAGAGTTCCAGTGACAAGGAAACAACAAGTGTCCATATATAACAATGAATCCCAGCAGCCTCATAACTTTCGCAAATCTCAAGATGCAATGCAAGAAGCAGAACAGAATCCAAAAGTCAAGTTACAAAGAAAAGATCCAAGGCAAAGTGATGTCGTGCTGAAGAATTCACTGAAACATGGCCATCAAGCGAAACCAGAAATGGAGTTGATACATAAGAACCAGACAGCCATTGCCAGTAAGAGGAGAGAAATTGTCAATGCAATGCAAGCTAAAGGATATGAAAGCTCTACTTGCCTTCAATCAAACAAGAAATCAATAAACGGGAGCATGGAGGAACAAAGAACCTTTGTTACAAAAACAGAAGTGAAAAAGACAGCAGCTGCCGGTCCATCAATTGTGAGTATGAATCCTATGCACATTCCAACTACACAGAAGAAGGTAGAAAATACACAAGCAGCAGTATTTAAAAGAGAGAAGAATGGAAAGACAGAGGAGACAAGGAACATAAAAGTTGGATCCCCAAGTGCCATGGTCCATCCATTGAGGCAGCTAAACGAACTTAAACAGATAGGGATTGAGAGAATCAGTAAGACAAAAGAAGCAAAAGTAAGCATCCGACCCCACGATTTGGTGCAACATTCTCAGCACAAAGTGACCACTACATCCCCTTCACATGATCCTGTAAAAGATGAAGGTGAAAGGCTAACAGAAACAGACCAGACAGTAGCAAAAAATACCAGTGCAAGTTTATCTTCCCTTATATACAGATACACCTTGTTTGTTTATGAAAGCACCCCAATTCTACCCCTTTCTTTTTTAAAAAGTGATGGCAGTACCCTTAAATAAGAAAACAACCAGCTACTATATAAACTCTACAAAACAAGCAAGATGACATAAAAGTCAATTTTTTTTCATAATCTCACCCAACCAATGATATTAGATCATGAAAATTAAGCAGTATCTCCAGTTTTATTATATTTCAGCAACTCAATTGTGCTAGATCATGAAAATTAAGCAGTAGCATATGGCTAAGTCTCTTTATCATTATAGATTTACTGATACAATTGGCAATTTGTTTCTAAGCTTCCTTTTCTGATATGCAGAGCCCTGACATAACCAGCAAAGACTCAGCTGCTCTGCAGCTCTCAGAAATTTCTTTTCACGATGTGCAAGCAGTAAAGACCACCGACTCTAGAGCAAAACAACCTAAAGGTAACTAAAATCATTCGTTTCTGATATCTTACCTGCATCGCATATCTACAAGTGCATGAACATATCTGTGTCTGCCATTCCGAGGTCAAAAATACAATAAAAATATAATAGAAAGTGTAATAGCAATACTTTTAATAACCTATAATGGCAGTTTTGAAACTTGCCGGATCAACTCAAAAGTAACCCGAGAACCCAACTTGCTCAAAGCCAAATTCTATTTTTCCCTACAATTCGGTTTCTCACAACTCAAAAGACTTGAAAACTTGGGTGAGGCTTCACTAGCTCAAAGAATCCACTCATACCTTGGAAAACTTGGTTAAAAGTCAAAAGACTTTGGGAAAACTCACCTGATACCTTTGTAAAGGGGGGAGGGGGAGGTGCACTAAGTCAACCACAAGTTGCCCAAGCTGACTTGAGCCTCTTGAGGTTTTACATCATTTCTACAACATTGGAAATAAAGACAAGAATAAAGGAGACAACTAACGGTGATCTAATGTTTACACATTACAGGAACAACTGACAATGGCGGGATCAACAACTCCAACTTTTTACAACAGCGTAATCTAGAAATTTCCAACTCTGAGAAGCAAGGGTTGCTTGAGGATGAGAACCATCTTAAGCAGATACTGATAAAAAGTCAATATTTCCTTAATGCGGCAGAGGCACTTTTCAAACTTCAGATTCCCGTTGGCATCTTACATGCCAGTTGTCATAAACGGCAAGATAAAGACAGCAAGCCACTGCTAGACTGTGGATATGAAATAATGAAAAGAAAAGGCAGAAGAGAGGAGTTCAATTTCCATCCTTCCAGGAAATTGCCAATTGTGTCTGTGAAGGTGAAATGCTTGGATGATTTGATTAAAGAATTGAATGAAGACCTCAATCATCTAAAATTATTTGGAGAGGGCAAGGGGGGTGATTATGATGCTGCAGGTAGCCTGCATGAAATGCTCAAGAGAGACATTGAGAACAGGAACCCAGATGTGAACTGTATGTGGGATTTTGGATGGAAGTGCACAATGTTTGGACATGTTGAAAAAGATGAAGTCATAAGGGAATTGGAGAAGCATGTGGCTTATCGACGAGATTACTGGGGATCTTTTACAGTTAAGTGTGGACAGAGCAAGTATAACAAAGCTGTAAGCTCGTGAAGGTAGCGTTTGTTTCCGTTCCACCACATCGACATAATCAGTGTTTCATAGTCTGGTGCTTGAGAGATTACATTACGGGGAAATAGGAAAGCAAAGATTTCCTCTGATTTATATTGGACGACTGGTCAAGTTACTACCATTCTCGTAATTGTGACAGTTACGAAGATTTTGATGTATATGGTCTTCTGTATCAGGAATAAATTGTTCACCTTCCAGTATCAGTGAAAATGCTCTAAGCTTAAATATGTATATGTATCCATCAAATACAAGTTGTCTATAATTTCCGGAAAATACAATGAATAAAACCGATGGTGTAAGTTCACAAGAGTTAGAAACAACTTATTTAACAGGTAAATGCAAAGCCCACATATTATTTGAGATGAAAAATATATTCATCATACACTGTCATTACTTTATTGGAACCTTCTTGTAACTTGTAGGCAGTTTAACCTCCCAGATTCTTGCTCATGCTAAATGAGCTAGGGTTTCAATAAACACGTGCTTTTGGTGGGAATGACTCAATTTCATCGTCCAATGTGTTCATGTGAACAGGCCTGTATGCAAGTCGAACCTTCTCATTTTCCCAGTACCTATGGAACAAAACAAATACCAATTCCACTCAAAGATGGTAAAAAAGAAGTACAAGGACTTAGAAGAAAAGCAATCGCTATGTGTATACTACTTTTGAAATGGTGAAAGAAGCTATATAAAACAGAAAATGAAAATCAAACACAGAGTTATATAGCGAGCAGAGATTGCCCAACGACCTAAAACTCCTTACATCACCCTCAACGAGCATATAAGCCACTTCATTCTCGCCTCGGAGGATATGAAAGGAGAAACAGTTGCTATGCGTGTTTTCCTCGTTTAAACAAGGTATGAGCATATGAGATTATAAAGAACTGGACACGGCCAGCTAATTCAAACTTGTAGCTACAAAGTGTTCACCAGAAGATAAATTAAAACCTATAAAGATAGATGCCCAAGTTCCGTTTTTTGAATGGCATATATACCCAAGTTCTGAAAGCAAACTTATCCCCCTAGATCCAATAAAACCTAGAATTCTTTAGAATTTCATCCCCTATGACTTTAAACATTCAGTCCTCTAAAGAAACCGCCAAATAAAACCATAGGAGACCCTTGGCACCATAGTGAACATTCACATATCCTCATCCCATAAATAACCCAAGCCCCCACCCATTAATCTAGACTCATCTTCCTTAATAAAGAAGCAGTTGCAAACTGCAGAGAGAGAGAGAGAGAGAGAGAGAGAGAGAGAGAGAGAGAGAGAGAGACTAACCCCATCGTGTGCTTCATCCAGTTCTCATCATCCCTTTTCTGCAAACAGAAAATGTGGCATTTACAATTTAGAAAATGAAAGCGAGTAGAGAAATTTGGGTAGAAGCTAGATCTGACCGTAAAATCTTCACGGGCATGTGCTCCTCTGCTCTCCTTCCTAGCCACCGCAGAGTGCATAGTTATACATGCATTTATCAAAAGGTTTTCAAGTTCTATAGTCTCTATCAAGTCAGAGTTCCTGCCACCAAATGTTAAAATTCAAATACCTGCTGATTCGTATTATCATTTACCATCACCAATGATATTAAAAGAAATTTACCATATCAAAGTGAGGTCAGAAAGCTTAACATCATGAAAGCTCTCCCATGCTTTGTCAATTAATTCACAGCCTACAAGGCAACAAGTTATAGTGAGTAGAAAAAACAAAGATAATGCAATAACGAGGACAGTCAATTAAAAAAAGAGCGGACAATAGTCCTACTCATTACAAGAAAATTGCTTCCACCCAATAAAAGATTTACTTGATAAAGAAAGGAAGTGTTCAAAAAGCCTGCCAAATAAGGGGATCAAAAGGAACAAAAGAAATCTGGGGAACATTAGTTGTCGTCTTATTCTTTTTCTTTTTGGTGTGTTGCATGCAACATAATGAGGAGATGGTGAGTTTCTATTGAGCACCTTCTTCCAATGTTTCCTGAGTCCTAAATACAGCCGCATTATTTTGCATCACTCGCTGCATATTGAGACGGATTTTGAAAGTCGGCAATGAACCATTTGAGTTCCTTAATTTATCCAGCCGTGCAATGGTCTTCTCCCCCGCATCAGTCTCCAGAGGTTTTTGTTTTGCTCCTACAGATAACGAGTAGAGGAATGCTATCTAATTTAGGATATGCACTAGACACTAAAAGGTTTATTGAAATCTAAGCAAAAGAGATGGGAACCTACCTGGACTGTTGATCTCTGCAACCCTGTTGGCACAAGCTCGGCCAAAAACAACTATGTCAAGAAGGGAATTTGCACCAAGCCGGTTGGCCCCATGAACTGATGCACAAGCTGCTTCCCCAGCAGCCATCAATCCAGGAATTACAACATCTGGATCATCACCTTTGATATCAACTACCTGAGATGCCAAAATGGATAAATGAAATTGAAATTAGAAAAAATAGATTAAAAATAACAGCTAGAAAATGTCAGCATCAGGTTGCAAGCCATTTCATTGTTACTTCTCCATGGTAATTGGTAGGGATGCCACCTATATTATAGTGAACTGTAGGTAAAACAGGGATGGGCTCCTTGGTAACATCTACACCAGCAAAAATGGCAGCAGTTTCAGAGATTCCAGGAAGTCTCTCCTTAAGTACGTCAGGAGGCAAGTGATTCAGGTGCAGATATATGTGGTCCTTCAGAGGTCCTGCAGCAAATCAAAGATCAGACACTAGATGGTGAGAGAAATGACAAGAAAAGTGTGCCCATACAGCAAAACTTAAGAGATGTGTCTTCTTTAAACTACGAAAGATACAAAACATGAGAGTGCCAACTGGATCCAATCATTCCCCCTGGTCGAATCAAGGATTTGACATAAACACTATAAATCTACTACCTTCCAACTGAATAAAACCAGTAATCATGACCAATTTTTATCTGACATCTACGGCTTCACTAACCTTCCGATTACTGATAATTACTGTTGGAGGCTCCATGCAAAAGTGTTGGAATATGTGAGACATTGGATTTGGTTGAGATTCACCGTTGGCTTGTCTTGGTGTAGATTAGGCAAGTAGGCTAAGAGAGGTAACCTAGCTAGATTAAGTAATAAGGTTGAATTAGAAATTAGGCTAGACTAGAATCTTCTATTATCATCTCTTTCCATAGTTTTCTTGATTTCATTCTATACTTATCCTGTAAGTGCTCTATATAAGCACCATCAATTCTGTTTGTAATTTATCTAAGATTAATATAATTTTCTATTCTTTTACATGGTATCAAAGCCAAAGCTCTCGAGTTCAAACCTCCCGGATAGCAAAAATCCACATGCGATGGTCAGCCCAAAGTGGGACCACATGTGCCACGTGTTTGCCAAGTGGGCCACATGTGCGGAAGAGTGTTAAAGTATAAAAGATAAATAACGCCTTTCTCTAACAGCTTAAGCTTTTGGAGAAGTTGGTAAGTTGACATACCAACATGTGCGGGAGAGTGTTAAAGTATAAAAGATAAATAATGCCTTTCTCTAACAGCTTGAGATTTTGGAGAAGTTGGTAAATTGACATGGTATCAAAGCCACATGTGCCACGTGTTTACCAAGTGGGCCACATCTGCGGGAGAGTGTAAAAGTATAAAAGATAAATAACGCCTTTCTCTAACAACTTATTTTCTAGCTTTTTAGTCTGAGTTCTAACCGGATCCCAACAATTACGAACATTGTTTCGGTGAAACTAAATAGTGAAAACTACCGCATGTGGAATGATTAAATGGAGTCCACCCTATGCCGATGGATCCATATGCATTCCTTCCAAAACCAGTCCTTCATACAAAATTCGACTTTCACTCAATGGTACAAACTTGATCATTCCATCAAGTTTTCCGTCGAATGACTCATAGTTTTTGTAAGCACGTCATTTTTTTAGAACTTCTCCTTAAAATAAAACCAAAACTCCGTTGGTTTTCTATTGATTTACAATCCAACCCCTCTACCTTTAAGTATTAACATAACCAACAAATCCTTTGAATTAACCAAAATTGCCACTCAAGACTTAAAAACGGGATTCTTCCCTTTCCAAATACGATTTTCATCCCCAAAAGGAACTTTTCAAATATTCCAGCGGTGGAGACCCTTGGATCTCGCCCAATATCCAGCCAAAATGTGCTTCCCCCATATATTGCCCTAAATGATCCCTAACACAACGATTTTCACAGCTAAGGGAGAAGATTTGTTACAACGGCTAGTTCTCCCCATTCCTCATCTATAAGTACCCAATTAGGAGTCCTCCTCTAACAACGACTTTCTCACACGAGAAATCAACAAGCAACAAACTCTCTCTTTCAAGCATTTCCTTCTACTTTCCTCTTTTTTTCCTTTGAATTTTTGCTGTTTCAAACTGGGGCAACGACTCGAACAACGTCTTGAAGCCTTCAAACAGAGTCTCCAAGACCCACCTCCATCCCCACTTCCCTCGGCTTCACCGTTGGTTTGCAACTCGGAAGGCTGCAAAAGGGCAAGTCCTGTTGAAGAATTTTCCTCTTATAAATAATATGGCGTACCTGTTTACTGATTTCTGTGAAAAACAGAAAGAATAGATGATTAGTATAACCTTTTCGATGCGGCGAGTTGAGGCACGGACTAGCAAGTCCTACTCTCATTTATACTGATTTACACTCATCAATACTGATTATCTCAACTCATTTACTGTCATTGGATTTTCTCCATCATTGCATAATAATTTGCGCTAATAAGTTACTTCTTTGACTTCAATCAGCAACATATAATTCAACTGACCTACAACTTTGATGCTGTCTTAGCCTTTACTTGATCACTGTGAAGACTGAAATTTTGGTTCAGGACCCTTTGTTTCAAACTGATTTACTCACATTTCTCATTTAAACAAAACAATCTCAACTCTAATATATTTCATTATATTCACCCTTCAAACTGTTTTTTTTCTCTTTTTTTTTTCCAGTTCAATACTCTGAATCATTTCATAAAGGTTAATCTTTCATGTTCTTGCCATTGTGTTCACCTGCCCATTTTATCATAAATCGTAAAAAAGGAGAAAACTCCGATCTCGCTATTTTACATCATTAGTGATGGGGTATGAAAAGCAACGACAAATCAGCTATCGACACGTGGGCCTTAAAGGGCCCACCACAAATCCAACACCCGCCCAGGGGTAACTCGGTAATTGCCTACGAGTAGGTAAGCCTAAACCCACAAAGGGGCCGACACCTGTCCTGGGGTAGGTAATTCAACCACCCCAGGACTCTCTCTATAAAAGGCCTCTCAAGGCTCAAAACAAGAGAATAACTTCTGAACCACCACTCTTAAAGTTTTGGCTCTGCACTTCTGCTCATACTGACTTGACTGTCGAAGGGCCCGTCCGGAGCGCGACTCCGGGTTGGTCTTCTGACCTCGTGCACTCTTGTGCAGGACTTCAGTTCCTTCAGCTCAGCTCCTTGGGCCCGTCAGATCAGCTCTTATGTCATTGCCGTATCTGTTACCCATTTTAGGCCTAACAATTAGATTTCAGACTCTTTTGGTATCTTGAACTCCAACGTTCAATCCGTCATTTTGCACCACCTAAATTCAATCCATATTTGCTTATTTCTAACTTTCTGCCTACATCCATTTCAGAGCTTTTAGTTTTTTAACTAACAACTTTGAAAGACGTGTGGGAATCTCTCAAAAAATCTTTCTTCCAATACCCTGAAGCATGCAAATCAAACCTTCGTAGTCATTTCAATTGTCGACTTTCTTAATATCATCAAATTCATTTTAAACCCTTGTCGCAATTGAAAATAAACCTTAATTAAGATATCACTTTTTACAAGTAACCTGCTCCGTTGCTTGGTCAGGAATATCTTGGACGAATGTTGCCGTAGTCATCCAATCTAATTAAACATTTTATATCATCACTCACCCAACATTATATACTGCCGAGAATAACGTTGCAATTAGTAAAACTGATCTTGAATAGATTTTAATACCAATGCAAACAATGGACTTCAATCTAATTACTTGAATGGAATTCCACCCGCCAACCACCGGGTTCATCCCAACTCAGTTTCCAACAATTTTAATACCAATGAAATCAAATAAATAAGAAAACTCTCTCACTCATCCTAGATGTGCTCCTTGATTACTTAAAACCTTATAAATATAATTTTCGCAATAGATATTAATTTTTGAAAATGATTTAATCGCCCCCTTTTCTTCCCAAGGCCACCCCTAAATTTTTTTGTACAAGAAATAATTAAAGGGAAGATTGACTCCAACCCACTGTAGTTAGGGGTGCAACTCGGGTTGGGTTAATCCGAAAAAAAAGTTTGGTCAGGTTGGGTTTGGATTGAGGGCTTGGGCAACCTGGCCCGAGTGAAACCCGACATTTTTCATCATATTTTTAGTAAGCTTAAAAACTCGGGTTGGGTCCTTGCCTATCCCTCCTAGAGGGACTGAATATTAGAGGGTTGATCCTAACCCTCTATAGATCGGAGGGTTAAGATCAACCTATGGAAATGATTCCTATTTAGGCTGTGGCCCATCTAATTGACAGTTTGGATCATCATATGGTGCGGGCCACAGCGTACTTTTTCATCAAAATACGGTAGTGGTGATATATCATTTTCCCTAAATTAAGGGGGGTGATTATTTAGTATGGAGGTGTGGCATGGGACTAAATATCTCGCATATTTCTACGGTTAAAATCATATTATAACTATGTCAGAGCTTATTAAGACTCTTGTCTAACCGTAAACCAACGAGGGGCCTAAGTGGTAGGTGACGTGTTAGAGGAAATTGTCCAAGGAGAGAAGGACCAACCAACCAATGAGGCAGAGGGATGATGTCATGCCGCCACGGTTTGCGTGTTTGGGTCTCCTCTTCCTAGGGCCCTAATTTTCAGCGACCCCCTCATTTCACCTAACACTTGCAAAACTCCGGAAATAGAAGAAAACCTTTGCGACATTTCCAACTGCAGACGGAGATAGCAGGCCTTCGTACGGTTGGTTTTCCATTTTCCTTTTCCCCGTCGCCGGAACAAAACTCAGAGAAAGAAGCATGTGGCGCCGCTGCTTGTCTGCTGTTGCGAGGAACAGATCGTTTATTGCCGAACCTCGTCTTTCCAGATTCCTTTCCACCGAATCGGTACCCTATTTCTTTACCCCTTCTCTCTCTTGTTTAAATCTCTTACAACATCTCGAAATTCATTCTGTCACTGTTCGCATTCGCTTGATTTTCTCTTCTAATTCGTGGGTACTGTGCTTTTTCTATAGTTTTTAGCATGGTTTTCGTCGATCGATTAGTTTTTGCGTTTCCTATTAATTCGCTGATCAAGTGCTAGCTGTGTTGACAGACAGACATCTTCATTTTTACGCTTTCTTTTAACAAAAATCTTTCCTTTTTTTCCTATGTTTGAATTAATAGAAATTATTTAATGTTATTTTGTGGTGAGATGGGGGTTTCTTCTTCTTCTTCTCTTCTGTTTTGTTTTATGCATTATCTTTGAAGAGTTTGTAGTGTATGTTTATCTTTGGATTTGAGTTTCATGGAAGATGTTTGCTGCAGGTCGCTGGACGATCGTCGTACACTGTTGTTGATCACACATATGATGCTGTTGTTGTAGGAGCAGGTGGTGCAGGGCTCAGAGCAGCTATTGGACTTTCCGAGCATGGGTTCAACACTGCCTGCGTTACGAAGCTCTTTCCTACTCGTTCCCATACAGTCGCAGCACAGGTATGTTGAATTTAAGGGGGTCCCTGACATTTCTTCTGCTTTCTATACTACCTTTTCTTGCCAAGTTCACTATTCCTCACCTATGCTGTGAATTTGCATGTAATTTTTTGCTGATTATTGTTCACTATTTTTGTTTTATTGGAATTGGAAAATGGCATTTATCAGCCGATATTGTTGAATTTTCAAATACTTTTGAGTTTTAGATGAAGAATTGGAAACTGTCATTTACTGAGTTTGGCAGCTTTTCTTCTCTTTTCATTTTTACTCACCTACCTATATTCCATGTTTATGATTTCTTTTCTTTTTTTCTTTTTACTGCTTGTTTTTGGTTAATGAAGGTTGTGGTTTGTGGTTACTGATAATATAAAAGTAATAGACAATGCGAGAATTCTTTTAAACTAGGAAAAGACAACATAAACTAATAAAGAGAGGTCTGCTCGAATGTAAGAGTATAACTCCACTCTGTTATGCCCATCATGCAATCTGATCCTTATGGGCATCTGGAGTTTTGTGATGTCAACTGTCATCAAAGTGTGAAAATTTTGACGCATTTTCTGTGGAGAGTTGTCATCATTTTATTGAGAAACTGAAGGCATTCTCCATATTTGGAAACACTTTATCACTCAAAGTTTGTTTTTTTTTTGCCCAAAATGGGAGTGGGCTGGGGTTATGAACTTATAATCATGGAATTGACTCGATCATCAGATTATAAGTTCATTCCATACCGGACCAGACCGGAATAGGGTTATGTACATTCTCATTATGAGAAAGGGTCATTCGAGTGTATGTAAATAGATACTATGTTTATGGATCTAAACAATCTTGTTTTTCTTTTTTTTAACATGAAGAGATAAAGACGCCATTGCAATTGCCGGAACTATGTGAGACCTATTGCTCATGCTTGCCTTGCATGGGTCAACCAGCAGTAGAAGTACCCAAGGAGGTGCTTCTGGTCTAGTCAATCTTGCTTATTCCGGTATTTCCATTACTAATAGGGGGCCTACTGTGCTGAAAACATAGAAAAAATGAATACAAGAAACAAGGATGCTAAATGGATGAAGCGGTGACATGGAGCTTCATAGGATTAGTTTTTGAGTAGCCTGTGATTTAAACTAGCAGGAAGGTACACACCATTGATATGAAGTAGTTTACCATGGATGGAATTGGAGATGTTTGGAAGCCTAATGCTTGGCATGATAGAAAAATCACCTACTATGTATAATTTGTTTATTGCTGTTGTCTTGGTTGTATATGCAATGAACATGTAACCTGGGCCATCTTTTTTTGTTTGTTTGTTTGGTTGCGCAGGGCAAGTGTTGTTATGGAGAATAGTGTATCAACATTAGGTCACCTAACTGACCTCATCATGGCCTCTGATATTTAAATGGGAATTTCTTGACTTAAATTACCGAGGCATGGGTACTCAGCCTGGAAATTTAGATGGCTATGTTAGAAATCACACTATAATGTAACCAAGAGTAATTTGAACAAAGAAAATTGTTCCATTCTTTTTCTCTTCCTGTTTAAATACTAAGTAAACCTGTTCTGCCAGGTTTCTTGAAGAATAATAATTAGATTAGGTTTATCCATTTGTTTCTCTTTCCTGTTTAGATACTAAGTAAATATGTTCTGCCAGGTTTCCTGAAGAGTAATAATTAGATTAGATTTATCCATCTGCCTTTAACAGAACTGGTACAGAGTATCAACTTTTAAAAGTTTATCCTGTTTTTTGTAAGTTGGACGTGTTTGCTAATTTGCGCCAGTGGATTTTGTACAGGGTGGTATAAATGCAGCCTTAGGAAATATGAGTGAAGATGATTGGAGATGGCATATGTATGATACAGTCAAAGGAAGTGATTGGCTAGGTGAGTTACGTTTTCAAGCCATACTGCTTTACTATTGAAATTTGGTGTACCCTTACCTGATTTGTTCAGCAAAATTGTTTTTTTTTTCTGCGCGTTTGAGTTACTATGATAAGCTCTATCTTTGATAAGCTTCTTTCCAATCCTGGCTAAGGGAGTTCAGAAACGTTTTCAGTATTTCTTGTTTGTTAGTCTTCTAAAATGCAATTGTTTGTTTCATCAGGTGATCAAGATGCTATTCAATATATGTGCAGAGAGGCCCCAAAAGCAGTCATAGAACTCGAAAATTATGGGTTGCCATTTTCTAGAACCGAAGAAGGGAAAATATATCAACGCGCATTTGGTGGTCAAAGCTTGGACTTTGGAAAAGGTTGACTGACTCAAATATGTTTTTTCTTGTCATGTTTACAAATTATCTGAATGGTTTTCTGAAATTTACCACCTTCTGTGTTCCAATAGGTGGACAAGCATATCGTTGTGCCTGTGCTGCCGATCGAACTGGCCATGCTCTGCTGCACACACTTTATGGTCAGGCAATGAAACATAATACCCAGTTTTTTGTGGAATACTTTGCGTTGGATCTTATCATGGATAGTAGCGGTAAGTTACTGCATAAGTGATACATGTTATCTCTTCGCTTACTAATATTAAGTATGTATTGTCATGGGCAGTTTATTTTCCACGGATATAAATTTAACATGTATTTCACTTGATCTCGAGCTATGTTAATCCTTAAGTGCGAACTGCAAACCACTTGGCAACACATGAACCTCAACCTCATCGGTATCCTTCTCGCCAATAGGCCAAGAAAAAGCCCAACTAGCTTGATTCTTTGATTTGCTTAGGGGACCACCAACAACCGAGAGGCTCAGAATTCCAAGACTCGAGTCATCAAAGTTCAATTTCAGAAAATTAGGGGCCCCATCTAGGGATCGGATGCTCTTCTCTAGGCCTGTCCAAACTCCAATCTGATCTCTTTTGTTCTGAATGAATTAAATATATAACCCAGTGTTTAAAAATGCGGATGCGGCACGGAACGCGGCCGAAGAAAAATCCTGGTTGACTCGGCACGACGCAGTCGAGTGCTTGGTTGACATGGCTGACACTCGGCTGATATGATCATAATTCGGGAGAGTCAAATGAGTTTTTATTGACTCTGTACGGCGAAACGCGGCCAAGGTAAAAGGTAGTCGACTCGGCGAGTCGACGCGGACGCAGGGGAGTTTTAAAACTATGATCATAACCACAACTTGAGGCTCATCATCACAACTACAATGCAAACATAAGAACCTTGATAAACACTAGGTAAGAGCATCCTCAAAAATATTTCTCATTGGATTGGATCTGCATCGACTCATCCAACACCCCCTCTGTTGTGCAGGACAGATTTAACTCACAAGCCACTCATTGCAAGATCCAATAAAAAAATAAGAGAACAAATCTGAATTTTAAAGAAAACCCTTTATTTGACAACATCTCTCGAAAAAGGTTGTTCCTTAAAAAATCACAGGGGGCATATCTCAACTGCTTAACCTTCAAACCTCTAGGATAGGAGAGGAGTTGTAGTACTAAAGGTTTTAAATGTCGAGACCGAAACCGAAATCGGGTATACCCAAAATGCTACAAAATTTCGATCGAAATTTCGAAATTTCGGTTGAAATTTAAGGATTCTTCCTGAAATTACCAAGTTAGGTTACGGAAGAGAAAGAGAGAGTGAGAGAGAGGAAGGGTCGATTTCATTTTAGTTTGGTTTTAGGGTTTTGAAATTATCTTTTCTTGTATTTTCTATATATATATATATATATATATATATATATATATATATATATATATATAGAGAGAGAGAGAGAGAGAGAGAGAGAGAGAGAGAGAGAGAGAGAGAGAGAGAGAGAGTTTTGAAATTATCTTTTCTTGTATTTTCTATCGTGTGTGTGTGTGTGTGTGTGAGAGAGAGAGAGAGAGAGAGAGAGAGAGAGAGAGAGAGAGATTTAAGGAAGGGTAATGATATTTTCCTCCCTTTGACAGATAAAACCCCCCTTCAACCGTTCAACGTTATCCCTTAAGTTTCAAATGCAAGGAAAAACGTTAAAGGGGGTGAATTTATCCTCAAGCAGTGAACATTTCTCATGGAAAACGTTGAAGGGAGGGGTTTTCCCGAAATTTTGTATGAGATAAAATATTACTTTAACTGATTTCGTAGGATTTCGCCCGAAATTTTGAGATTTCTGAAATTTTGGTTTCGGTGAGGACCGAAATGCATTACCTCCACAAATCGTGGGGTCGGGATGATCCTATGGAGCTGATTTTTTGGGCACACCCTATCTATGTGAGGGTCCATCAAATGAATGCTTTGGATCACCCAAAAATGTGGCCCCCACTGCATTTTAAGCTAGTGTGTAGATAACTTATCTACACTAGTGTGTAGAAATTCTTCTCTCTCTCTCTCTCTATATATATATATATGTGTGTGTGTGTGTGTGTGTGTGTATATATATATATATATATATATATATATATATATATATATATAGAGAGAGAGAGAGAGAGAGAGAGAGAGAGAGAGAGAGAGAGATTTGTGAAGGTTTATACACGTCCATTTTACCACCACAAATCGTAGGGTTGGGATGATCCTATGGAGCTGATTTTTTGTGGACACCCTATCTATGTGAGGGCCCATCAAATGAATGGTTTGGATCACCCAAACAATATGCCCTCCACTGTATTTTAAGCTAGTGTGTAGATAACTTATCTACACTTGTGTGTAGAAACCGTTTTCTTATATATATATATATATATATATATATATATGAGAGAACATTTCCTACACACTTGTGTAGGTAAGTTCCCTACTCACTAGCTTAAAATACACTGGGGGCCCACATTGTTTGGGTGATCCAAACAATTCATTTGAATGGTCCTCACATAGATAGGGTGTCCACAAAAAATCAGATCCATAGGATCATCCCAACCCTACGATTTGTGGAGGTAAAATGGATGTGTATAAACCTTCACAAATTAGTCCATTTTTTGCCTCCATAGTTTGAATGGTTAGGATGATCCTATGGATCTGATTTTTTGTGGACACCCTATCTATGTGAGGATCATTCAAATGAATTGTTTGGATCACCCAAACAATGTGGGCCCCCACTGTATTTTAAGCTAGTGTGTAGGTACCTTACCTACACAAGTGTGTAGGAAATGTTCTCTCTCTCTCTCTCTCTCTATATATATATATATATATATATATATATATATATGAGAGAGAGAGAGAGAGAGAGAGAGAGAGAGAGAGAGAGAGCATGCATTTGCTGCGCTCGAGCACAGAAACAGCGTGGGCCACATTTTGGGTGGGATCCAAAGCATTCATTTGATGGGCCCTTTCATGGGTAAGGTGTCCACCAAAAATCAGCTCCATTGGATCACCTTAGGGTGTCCATTTGTGGGGCCAAAAATGGACAGATACTGTTTAATCTGTCCATTTTTGGCCCCACAAATGGACACCCATTGGTGATCCAATGGAGCTGATTTTTGGTAGGCCCCCCCATCCATGTTGGGGCCTTCCAAATGAATGCTTAGGATCACCCCCCCAATGGCCCCACCCCCCTATTTCTGTGCTTGAGCTCAGCTAGCCTAGCTGCGCTCGAGCGCAACAACCCTTTTCTATATATATGAGAAAAGTGTTTCTGCACACTTGTGCGCAGGGAGTCACCGATTGGTCGCTTTTTGTGGACCCCGCAGAGGTGGACCCGCCATACGAACCAATCGGTGGCTTTTTAAGCCACTTGTGCGCAAGGAGCTCCCTGTGCACGTGCGCAGAAACACTTCTCTCTCTCTCTCTATATATATATATACACTGAACTGGATTTGTTGCGACACTGGAATCCTTTCTTTTCTTTTATTTCCATATCACTTCATCAGAAAGGGGCTTCCTATCTATTAATCAGTATTTTGGTAATATCAAAAGTTTGTGGCAAAAGATGATTGTCTCATTATTTGTGCCTCAGGTACTTGCCAAGGTGTGATTGCACTTAATATGGAGGATGGGACACTTCATCGGTTCCATGCTGCTTCAACAATTTTGGCCACTGGGGTATCTTTGCAATTGAAGTGTTCATTGTCCAATAATAGTGTTTGAATGACGGTCATAACTTCTAAAACTGACCTCAATTTGAATTTGTTTAAGGGTTATGGTAGAGCTTACTTCTCTGCCACCTCGGCTCATACGTGCACTGGAGATGGCAATGCTATGGTTGCACGTGCAGGAATACCTCTTCAGGTAAGTATCTTGGAGTCATTGAGCTGGAAGATTGATGTAGGACGATCTATGCAGGAGGCTCGTCATCTAATAATTGGGAGATGTTGCACATTTGGATCATATCATACTTAATTCCTACTACACCTGGTCGATTTATATTCTTGCAGGATCTTGAGTTTGTGCAGTTTCATCCTACGGGTATATATGGTGCCGGGTGTCTCATTACTGAAGGTTGCTGTTTATTTCAATTTTTGAAGTTCATTAGCTTCTTGTTATATTGAAAACATGAAATAAATGGATGCTGTTTTGTGTATTCTTTCTTTATTCTCTAAAGTATTTGTGAACTCAATAATCATATTTTCGAATCCCATGATGGTTTGAATGTAATATGCCTTTTTCTGTGCAATTGGTAGGGTCTCGAGGTGAAGGTGGTATTCTTAGGAACAGTGAAGGTGAACGATTTATGGAACGTTATGCCCCAACTGCCAAGGATCTAGCATCAAGAGATGTTGTTTCAAGATCTATGACTATGGAAATTCGCGAAGGTCGCGGAGTAGGTATGTGCTCATAATAATCAGGACTTATTTTTATCCTGGCAGGCACTGTCACTGTAGGGGTATTATTTGTAGATGTCAGATAAAAATTGGTCATGATTACTGGTTTTATTCAGTTGGAAGGTAGTAGATTTATAGTGTTTATGTCAAATCCTTGATTCGACCGGGGGGAATGATTGGATCCAGTTGGCACTCTCATGTTTTATATCTTTCATAGTTTAAAGAAGACACATCTCTTAAGTTTTGCTGTATGGGCACACTTTTCTTGTCATTTCTCTCACCATCTAGTGTCTGATCTTTGATTTGCTGCAGGACCTCTGAAGGACCACATATATCTGCACCTGAATCACTTGCCTCCTGACGTACTTAAGGAGAGACTTCCTGGAATCTCTGAAACTGCTGCCATTTTTGCTGGTGTAGATGTTACCAAGGAGCCCATCCCTGTTTTACCTACAGTTCACTATAATATGGGTGGCATCCCTACCAATTACCATGGAGAAGTAACAATGAAATGGCTTGCAACCTGATGCTGACATTTTCTAGCTGTTATTTTTAATCTATTTTTTCTAATTTCAATTTCATTTATCCATTTTGGCATCTCAGGTAGTTGATATCAAAGGTGATGATCCAGATGTTGTAATTCCTGGATTGATGGCTGCTGGGGAAGCAGCTTGTGCATCAGTTCATGGGGCCAACCGGCTTGGTGCAAATTCCCTTCTTGACATAGTTGTTTTTGGCCGAGCTTGTGCCAACAGGGTTGCAGAGATCAACAGTCCAGGTAAGTTCTCATCTCTTTTACTTAGATTTCAATAAACCTTTTAGTGTCTAGTGCATATCCTAAATTAGATAGCATTCCTCTACTCGTTATCTGTAGGAGCAAAACAAAAACCTCTGGAGACTGATGCGGGGGAGAAGACCATTGCATGGCTGGATAAATTAAGGAACTCAAATGGTTCATTGCCGACTTTCAAAATCCGTCTCAATATGCAGCGAGTGATGCAAAATAATGCGGCTGTATTTAGGACTCAGGAAACATTGGAAGAAGGTGCTCAATAGAAACTCACCATCTCCTCATTATGTTGCATGCAACACACCAAAAAGAAAAAGAATAAGACGACAACTAATGTTCCCCAGATTTCTTTTGTTCCTTTTGATCCCCTTATTTGGCAGGCTTTTTGAACACTTCCTTTCTTTATCAAGTAATCTTTTATTGGGTGGAAGCAATTTTCTTGTAATGAGTAGGACTATTGTCCTCTCTTTTTTTAATTGACTGTCCTCGTTATTGCATTATCTTTGTTTTTTCTACTCACTATAACTTGTTGCCTTGTAGGCTGTGAATTAATTGACAAAGCATGGGAGAGCTTTCATGATGTTAAGCTTTCTGACCGCACTTTGATATGGTAAATTTCTTTTAATATCATTGGTGATGGTAAATGATAATACGAATCAGCAGGTATTTGAATTTTAACATTTGGTGGCAGGAACTCTGACTTGATAGAGACTATAGAACTTGAAAACCTTTTGATAAATGCATGTATAACTATGCACTCTGCGGTGGCTAGGAAGGAGAGCAGAGGAGCGCATGCCCGTGAAGATTTTACGGTCAGATCTAGCTTCTACCCAAATTTCTCTACTCGCTTTCATTTTCTAAATTGTAAATGCCACATTTTCTGTTTGCAGAAAAGGGATGATGAGAACTGGATGAAGCACACGATGGGGTTAGTCTCTCTCTCTCTCTCTCTCTCTCTCTCTCTCTCTCTCTCTCTCTGCAGTTTGCAACTGCTTCTTTATTAAGGAAGATGAGTCTAGATTAATGGGTGGGGGCTTGGGTTATTTATGGGATGAGGATATGTGAATGTTCACTATGGTGCCAAGGGTCTCCTATGGTTTTATTTGGCGGTTTCTTTAGAGGACTGAATGTTTAAAGTCATAGGGGATGAAATTCTAAAGAATTTTAGGTTTTATTGGATCTAGGGGGATAAGTTTGCTTTAAGAACTTGGGTATATATGCCATTCAAAAAACGGAACTTGGGCATCTATCTTTATAGGTTTTAATTTATCTTCTGGTGAACACTTTGTAGCTACAAGTTTGAATTAGCTGGCCGTGTCCAGTTTTTTATAATCTCATATGCTCATACATTGTTTAAACGAGGAAAACACGCATAGCAACTGTTTCTCCTTTCATATCCTCCGAGGCGAGAATGAAGTGGCTTATATGCTCGTTGAGGGTCATGTAAGGAGTTTTAGGTCGTTGAGCAATCTCTGCTCGCTATATAACTCTGTGTTTGATTTTCATTTTCTGTTTTATATAGCTTCTTTCACCATTTCAAAAGTAGTATACACATAGCGATTGCTTTTCTTCTAAGTCCTTGTACTTCTTTTTGACCATCTTTGAGTGGAATTGGTATTTGTTTTGTTCCATAGGTACTGGGAAAATGAGAAGGTTCGACTTGCATACAGGCCTGTTCACATGAACACATTGGACGATGAAATTGAGTCATTCCCACCAAAAGCACGTGTTTATTGAAACCCTTGCTCATTTAGCATGAGCAAGAATCTGGGAGGTTAAACTGCCTACAAGTTACAAGAAGGTTCCAATAAAGTAATGACAGTGTATGATGAATATATTTTTCATCTCAAATAATATGTGGGCTTTGCATTTACCTGTTAAATAAGTTGTTTCTAACTCTTGTGAACTTACACCATCGGTTTTATTCATTGTATTTTCCGGAAATTATAGACAACTTGTATTTGATGGATACATATACATATTTAAGCTTAGAGCATTTTCACTGATACTGGAAGGTGAACAATTTATTCCTGATACAGAAGACCATATACATCAAAATCTTCGTAACTGTCACACTTACGAGAATGGTAGTATACATGACATAATTTACTTGACCAGTCGTCCAATATAAATCAGAAGAAATCTTTGCTTTCCTATTTCCCCGTAATGTAATCTCTCAGGCACCAGACTATGAAACACTGATTATGTCGATGTGGTGGAACGGAAACAAACGCTACCTTCACGAGCTTACAGCTTTGTTATACTTGCTCTGTCCACACTTAACTGTAAAAGATCCCCAGTAATCTCGTCGATAAGCCACATGCTTCTCCAATTCCCTTATGACTTCATCTTTTCAACATGTCCAAACATTGTGCACTTCCATCCAAAATCCTACATACAGTTCACATCTGGGTTCCTGTTCTCGATGTCTCTCTTGAGCATTTCATGCAGGCTACCTGCAGCATCATAATCACCCCCCTTGCCCTCTCTAAATAATTTTAGATGATTGAGGTCTTCATTCAATTCTTTAATCAAATCATCCAAGCATTTCACCTTCACAGACACAATTGGCAATTTCCTGGAAGGATGGAAATTGAACTCCTCTCTTCTGCCTTTTCTTTTCATTATTTCATATCCACAGTCTAGCAGTGGCTTGCTGTCTTTATCTTGCCGTTTATGACAACTGGCATGTAAGATGCCAACGGGAATCTGAAGTTTGAAAAGTGCCTCTGCCGCATTAAGGAAATATTGACTTTTTATCAGTATCTGCTTAAGATGGTTCTCATCCTCAAGCAACCCTTGCTTCTCAGAGTTGGAAATTTCTAGATTAGGCTGTTGTAAAAAGTTGGAGTTGTTGATCCCGCCATTGTCAGTTGTTCCTGTAATGTGTAAACATTAGATCACCGTTAGTTGTCTCCTTTATTCTTGTCTTTATTTCCAATGTTGTAGAAATGATGTAAAACCTCAAGAGGCTCAAGTCAGCTTGGGCAACTTGTGGTTGACTTAGTGCACCTCCCCCTCCCTCCTTTACAAAAGTATCAGGTTAGTTCTCCCAAAGTCTTTTGACTTTTAACCAAGTTTTCCAAGGTATGAGTGGATTCTTTGAGTTAGTGAAGCTTCACCCAAGTTTTCAAGTCTTTTGAGTTGTGAGAAACCGAATTGTAGGGAAAAATAGAATTTGGCTTTGAGCAAGTTGGGTTCTCGGGTTACTTTTGAGTTGATCCGGCAAGTTTCAAAACTGCCATTATAGGTTATTAAAAGTATTGCTATTACAGTTTCTATTATATTTTTATTGTATTTTTGACCTCGGAATGGCAGACACAGATATGTTCATGCACTTGTAGATATGCGATGCAGGTAAGATATCAGAAACGAATGATTTTAGTTACCTTTAGGTTGTTTTGCTCTAGAGTCGGTGGTCTTTACTGCTTGCACATTGTGAAAAGAAATTTCTGAGAGCTGCAGAGCAGCTGAGTCTTTGCTGGTTATGTCAGGGCTCTGCATATCAGAAAAGGAAGCTTAGAAACAAATTGCCAATTGTATCAGTAAATCTATAATGATAAAGAGACTTAGCCATATGCTACTGCTTAATTTTCATGATGTAGCACAATTGAGTTACTGAAATATAATAAAACTGGAGATACTGCTTAATTTTCATGATCTAATATCATTGGTTGGGTGAGATTATGAAAAAAAATTGACTTTTATGTCATCTTGCTTGTTTTGTAGAGTTTATATAGTAGCTGGTTGTTTTCTTATTTAAGGGTACTGCCATCACTTTTTAAAAAAGAAAGGGGTAGAATTGGGGTGCTTTCATAAACAAACAAGGTGTATCTGTATATAAGGGAAGATAAACTTACACTGGTATTTTTTGCTACTGTCTGGTCTGTTTCTGTTAGCCTTTCACCTTCATCTTTTACAGGATCATGTGAAGGGGATGTAGTGGTCACTTTGTGCTGAGAATGTTGCACCAAATCGTGGGGTCGGATGCTTACTTTTGCTTCTTTTGTCTTACTGATTCTCTCAATCCCTATCTGTTTAAGTTCGTTTAGCTGCCTCAATGGATGGACCATGGCACTTGGGGATCCAACTTTTATGTTCCTTGTCTCCTCTGTCTTTCCATTCTTCTCTCTTTTAAATACTGCTGCTTGTGTATTTTCTACCTTCTTCTGTGTAGTTGGAATGTGCATAGGATTCATACTCACAATTGATGGACCGGCAGCTGCTGTCTTTTTCACTTCTGTTTTTGTAACAAAGGTTCTTTGTTCCTCCATGCTCCCGTTTATTGATTTCTTGTTTGATTGAAGGCAAGTAGAGCTTTCATATCCTTTAGCTTGCATTGCATTGACAATTTCTCTCCTCTTACTGGCAATGGCTGTCTGGTTCTTATGTATCAACTCCATTTCTGGTTTCGCTTGATGGCCATGTTTCAGTGAATTCTTCAGCACGACATCACTTTGCCTTGGATCTTTTCTTTGTAACTTGACTTTTGGATTCTGTTCTGTTTCTTGCATTGCATCTTGAGATTTGCGAAAGTTATGAGGCTGCTGGGATTCATTGTTATATATGGACACTTGTTGTTTCCTTGTCACTGGAACTCTGTTCTCTACATTTTTCTCTTCTTTTTGGCATAGGCTCCTATTTATTCTTGATTCTTCACTATCCGCAGCCTCTGGGTATTCATACCTACCCAGTACCTTCCTCTGGAAATGAATTTCAACAATTGGCTTTAGGGTATTGCTAGGCATGTTTTTCTTTCCCTTGGGTTTTGTATTCTCCCCCCTTCCTTCTGCATCCTGTTTGGCTACTTGAGCTTCCCTTGCTTGGTTCGTACGGCTCATGTTCATCTGTGGAGTAACTTCAAAGGTGGGTTTCTGTGAACCCGTCAAAATTGAATTCATATTTTCCATGCTTCTCAGTTCATTTCTACTTCGGTTTCCTTCACTGTGCACTGTCTTAAGGGTGACATTGCTTGTTCCTGTGATTGTTCTTGCTTGCAACCCCTTCACCTGCTGATCTGTACTGGAGATGAGCTTCTCTAAATTTGTTCTCAATAGAACTTCTTTGGTACTATACTGTTCCTTTTGCTTCAAATTTTCATCCTTAACAGTTCTTTTCTTGGAGCCTGGAGCTTTCTGATCTGCATTGTTCTTTGGCTCTGTTTTTGGTGGGAGCTCTTCAAGACCCATTAGTTTTGCAATAACATTTGGAATTCTCCCTTTTAGCTGTTCAGAATCCCGAAAATTCGGCTGCTCAATCTTCCTGTTCTTGGGCACCATGGCTGTCATTGAGTTTGGGGGGCTTGAGAACTTCTCAGAGCCAAATTCCCTTTTCTTAATGCTTGAGAATGCCGCAATGGCCGTGGAATCCAGATCGCAACTAGCCGATTGCCTGTGGGAAATAAAATCTGGGTTCATCTTAGAGTGCTTATCGGGATTGAGCTGACGGGTGTTCGAGTTTAGTGTGAGCAGTTTTTGCTTTAAGGGGCTGGTTTTTGTGACTACTCTGACATCCTCGGGAGACTTTGTTGAGGACCCATCAAAAGAAAACCTCGGTCTGTCTGATGACATCTGACCCTTCACTTCAACCTTGGATTCATCTTCATCTTCGAGCTCAGGCAATTCAAGTCTCTTTTTTCGAGGACTCACCTTGTATTCCGAAGCCTCTTGCAGATTGACGAGCATTCTTAAAGACTCTTCTAAATCTATGGCCCCTCTCAGCAGCTCCTTGCCGATGTTTATTGAGTATCTATCGCAATTAACTCCCTTAGAGCATGCCTTGAGTATCTGATTTAACTTCTGGGCGCCTTTTGATATCTCCCTAATATGTAGATGAGAAAGTGCAGGAAATTGAACAATTGAAGACCGATGCTTATCTGAAATGTGTCTGCTATCCAACTCTCCATAGTTGATTGATTGCCTCCCAAAACGGTGTGAGAAAACCTTAGCGATCCCTTGATTGCTGGAAAATTCAAAATTTCCTAGCCTCGCCATTCTCAAGTGCGAATGCGAGAGCCATATGCAAATCAGCTATGTACTCAGACCTTTGGGCTCTTCGGATCGGAACTATATCCTTGGAACTGTATTCTGCAATGCTTGATCTATGGCGTCCCGTATTGATCCTATTTTCGCGACCGCTCTGCAACATGATAGAATCCAACTGACTGAACTTGATGCTAGAGTTCTACTTCTGTACGTAAGAGAATACAAAGATTACAGATTATCACTCACATTTATGTGGACATTTCTGTCTCTGGATCCATGATAAGGCTGTCTGCTTTCATCTGTTGACAAGAAAATCATAACAAATGCATAGGATTAGTAGGGAATTTGTTGGGCTGGACCTGGGTGCCGACCCTTTCAGAATGTCGTCCCCAGAGAAGATGATAGCTGGTTCACCGGAGGGAGTTTTTCCAGGAGCTTTCACACCCAAACAGAGTTTGGGGAGAAATAATCTCCTTGTAACAGAAGCTGCAAACGATTTGGTGGGGGGGTTCTCTCTCTGAAAAACGATTGGGGGAGGAGGAATGGGAAGAATGGTGGGGCGAGGGAGGGAGGGGTTTGCTGATGGGGCAGATGGGGGCAGAACCCCCACAATGGGGGGTTCGGATGCAAGCATAGGGAGGGACTCTGTGTCCAGAGGGGAGGGGAGAACGGAGAGGGAGGGATGGTGGAAGCGGGGGATCAGGATGAAGGAGGCGGAGGGGATTTGCCCTAGGGGGCTTTTCCCAAATCGCATGCCCTAGGCGGAGGGGTTTTTCCCAAATCGAAATAGAGATTCATAAAGTTGCAGAGTTGCTACACTTCACCAACTCTATGACAAACCTCAACGAAGCATCCAAAATTTGGATTCTATGGGATGGCTCCCTCTCAATGAATCGGGTTTCTTCTAATAACCAAGCGCTGTCAGTCGAGATTGCTCACTTGCAATCTGGTTCAGAAGCCTTTATGACCCTTATTTATGCCAGTTGTTCCAAAGTAGAAAGGAGAAATCTATGGAGTTACCTCTGGGAATGCAGCCAATCCTTTTCTAAAGCTTGGGCTGTTGGGGGGGACTTCAATGCCCTGTTATCTCCTGAAGAGAAATTAGGAGGAAGGCCTCCAGATCCCGCTTCATGCCGCGAGTTCCAATCAGCCATAGATGGCGCAGGCGTCATTGATGCTGGGTTCATCGGCAGTAAGTTCACCAGGTATGGCATCAGTAGGAATGGCCAGAGATCTTGGACCAGATTAGACAGGGTTCTCACAAACTCTCAGTGGCTAAGCTCTCTCCCCTCCACTTCCATCTCCCATCTCTCCCGCACTTGCTCAGATCATTGTCCCCTCCTTTTAAACATCCACCCCACCTCAACCCCGCAAATAAAACCATTCAAATTCCAAGCTATGTGGTCAAAACACCCCCAATTTCAATCCATTGTGAAGTCTGCCTGGTCAATTGAAGCCCCTGGTAATCCTCTTGAGACCCTTTCCACCAAACTGAAAAACACGAAAAATGCACTGAAAACCTGGAATAGAGAGATATATGGCAATGTTTTCCAAAATGTCAGATCCAATGAAGACTGGGTTCTCAAAGCTGAGCTGGACCACCAATCTAACCCAAATTCCACCACATCGGAAAGTTTGTCAGAAGCCATAGACAGGTTGAATGAAACCATTCTCCATGAGGAAATCTTCCTAAGACAGAAAACCAAGTAGAAGTGGTTAAAAGAAGGAGACAAAAATAATAAATTCTTCCATGCTGCTATGCACCACCAAAGGAACCTGGGAGGGATCACCAAAATAAGACACAACGGGAACTGGATCACAGATAAGGGAATGATCAAAGACTTGGCTTCCTCCTACTTTGAGAAAGCATTAGCTGAGGAGGGGAAAAGGACTCACCACGGCCTGCTAAATCACATCCCTAAGTTGATTTCTCCTGCAGACAATCATATGCTTCTAACAACCCCATCGGAGGAGGAAATCAAAGAAGCCATTTTCAGCAGCCCTCTGGAAAGCGCCCCTGGGCCATATGGGTTCGGAGGTATCTTCTACTCTTCTTGTTGGGACTTGATCAAATCTGACCTCCTTCAAGCTGCAACTGCCTTCTTCGGTAGTAACCTCTCCAGGCACTACTCTTCCACATTCCTAGCTTTGATCCCCAAAAATGAAAACCCTCTAACATTCTCTGAATTCAGACCCATCAGCCTGTGCAATTTCTGCTACAAAATCCTTTCGAAGGTCATGGTCTCAAGGCTTGCAAGGGTCTTGCCTAAAATTATCTCCCAAGAGCAAGGCGCTTTCGTTAAAGGCAGGTCCATCACCGACAATATAGCCATCGCCCAGGAGATGATTGTCGGTCTCAACAAGAAGGTCAGAGGAGGCAATGTGATCCTCAAAATTGACATGGAAAAAGTGTTCGACAGATTAAACTGGCAATTCTTGCTGGATGTGCTAGAAAGGTTTGGCTTCTCTTTGAAATGGAGGAAATTGATCATGCAATGCACCCATAGAAGCTGGTTTTCAATAGTTTTAAACGGAGAACCCCACGGGTTCTTTCAATCCTCTCGTGGCCTTCGCCAAGGAGACCCCCTCTCCCCCTGCCTCTTCATTCTCGCGGAAGAAGTTCTAAGCAGGGGTCTGGCTGCCCTATTCAGAGAACGTGGAGCATCCTACTTCCTTAGAATGAGAGGATGTATCCCCATCACCCACTGTCTCTTCGCTGACGACACGATTATCTTTTCGAATGGGAGCAAATCCAGCCTAAAGAGCATCATGTCCTTTCTTTCCTCATACGAGCTGATTTCGGGTCAAAAAATCAATAAATCTAAGAGCTGCTTTGCAGTCTCAGCAAAGACCTCTCTCAGCAGGAAGAGGATCATAGCCAATTCTACTGGTTTTACCAACAAAACCCCTCCCATCACCTACCTTGGTGTCCCACTTTATGCCGGCCGGTTGAAAACTTGCTTCTTCGACGATCTAATTAGAAAAATTAGATCCAAAATTGAAGGATGGAAGGGTAAGTTACTCTCTCAAGCTGGAAGACTTGTTCTCATCAACCATGTTCTATCCAGTACTCCCATCTTCCTCATGTCAGCCATCACTCCGCCTAAAGCTATCCAGCACAAAATCGACAGAATTATGTCAGATTTCTGGTGGGGCAGTGGAGACCATGGGCCTAAAACTCACTGGGTCTCCTGGCACCGCATTTCAAAGCCCAAAGCTGAGGGCGGCTTAGCCACTAAGTCCATGGCAGATCTATGTACAGCATTCAGAATCAAGGCTCTTCATCAAATCCACGCCAATTCCTCCCTTTGGAGCTCTTTAATGCGATCCATCTACTGCAACAACCACCACCTAAACCTTATAAATCCTTCCCAGGGCTGCTCTAAAATGTGGAGGGAAATTCTTTCCGTCAGAGACATTTGGATTGCTAATGCCAGGTGGGTGGTTGGACAAGGGACCATCGCGTTCTGGACTGACCTCTGGATTGGCAGCGCCCCTCTTCATACCTTTGCTATTCACAAAGAATCCATCGACCTCACCGTCTCCATTAAGGATTTGATCCTCCCTTCTGGGCGCTGGAACTTGCTGATGTTATGTGACCACCTCCCGCCTTCTATCCTCCAAGCATTGATCAACTCCAAGCCGAACCTCAACCAATCAGATGACAGATTGATCTGGTGCCCCGCCCCGTCTGGATCTTTTACAACAAACTCAGCCTGGAATCTGTGCAGATCTAAAGCTCAACCTCTAGGCTGGGCCGGCCCAGTTTGGGACCACCTTCCGCCCAAAATCAGTTGCTTCCTATGGAAACTCTTCCAAAGGGCCCTCCCTACAGACGACAGAATCAAATCTCGCCATGTCCAGCTCCCCTCCAAATGCTCATGCTGCTCGTCCAGCAAGGAAGAAACTCTTAATCACCTATTCGTCGATGGAGACCTAGCTCGTAGTATTTGGTCCGCATTTGCTAGCCTTTGGAATATCACATTGATTCCCTCCCAAGGGATCTTTGCTAGAATCCTCACATGGTGGGAGGCTGCCGCTAAAAGGAAATCTTTCTGTTCTTTTCTCTCCGGCATCTCAGCTTCTTTCATATCCTGGGAAATCTGGAGAGAACGATGTTCCCGGAAAATGGAAGGTAAGCTCAATGATCCAAGTAAGATTACCTGTCTTATTCTTGAAGGAATCAAAAGAATGCGCTACTGTGATGGCTTCCCTAAAGCCCCCAATCTGCTCGAAGAACTCTCTCTTTCCCAAATCGGGATTCCTCCGAACCCTCCCTGCTCTCAGAAAGATAGTTGGATTCTTTGGAAAAGACCTCCAAAAGGTTTTTTCAAGCTTAACATCGATGGAGCTTCAAAAGGCAACCCGGGTGAATCCGGGGGTGGAGGAGTAATCACAGACCATAATGCAAAAATCATCCTCGCATTTTCCCTATACTACGAGATCGGATCCAACATGGTGGCCGAATCTCGTGCCCTATTGGATGGGCTTAGATGCTGCTCGGCATTTAAAGTGCCCAAGTTAATAGTTGAATCGGACAGTAAAGTTTTAATTGACCTCATCCTCAGCAAAGGCCAAATCCCCTGGGCCATCCAATACCTCTGGAAAGAAATTCAAGATCTTCTTGCTCTCCTCTCCCCTTGCTGCCATCACCAATATCGTGAAGGCAATTCTGTAGCTGACTCCCTCGCCAATTTCGGATGCTCCTCCAAGAACAACACCTTCTACTCCTCATGGGCAAATTTGCCTCGCCATTCCAGAGGGACTGCTAGATGTGATGCTGCCGGCCTCCCTAACATCAGACCTTCCAACAAGGTACGCAGAAGAATACACTAGGATTGGTGCTCCCTGTAAGTTGTAGCCTCGGGCTGCCTTCTCGCCCCTCCCTCCCTAGCCCAATTTTGTTTATTTGGTTGCTAGCATAATCTTCTTGTAATCATCCAGGCTAATTGGCTCTGCCTCCCCTATATTGGCTGGCTCTTTTATATATTCTTAGCGGTCCGCCCCGGGGCTGTTCAATTTCCGGGTTAAAAAAAGAAAAAGAAAAAAAGAGACCTAGGATTATCCTATCACAGTGGGACAGGCAACAATGGAATGGGCACACGGGTGGGTGGCCAACAAATCAAAGTACCCAATCAACGGAAAACGGATTACACGTGCCAATGCGTCCAGCACGCACGTCCAAATTAAAAATGCCCCTCATTTTTTTAATCCATTCTCATTAATTTGTGGCAATATATAGTATGCAATAGGAACACATCCAGCGTTGTTGGAATCGATTCTAGGGATGAGTGACTCGGACCACAACTTGAGAATGTGTAGGCAAGCAATTAATTAGTTGTAATCCTCAAATTAAGCTCAACTAAAAGAAAATCCAACTAGAATTCCTATTGTTTTGCCTTGATTCCTTGAAGAAAGGATACAAGGCCCAATAGAAAAACAGAAAAACAAATGCAACTGGATATCCTGTTGTGGGCTTTTATAATTTGATCTGTCACCTCTCTATCATATAAAAAAAACAGAAAAACAAATGCAACTGGATATCCTATTGTGGGCTTTTATAATTTGATCTGTCACCTCTCTATCATATTAAAAAACAGAAAAACAAAAGCAATTCAAAATGTTAGGAAAGGGTGTAGCCTCCTAAATTTAGGCATGTTGTAACTGTGACCTAAACTAATTTTGGGTTGTCTAGCCCCCTATATATATTGTTTCTTACACTCTTCACAGGCAACTCTTCCTTTGGTACCAAAAGGCAAAATACCATAAAAGAAAAGGTGAAGAAGCTCTCTAAAACAATGGCTTGGTGCAGTTCTCTATCTCTCCATCTTACTCTATTTTACTTCTTCATATCTGTCTATCCTTCTCTTTCTTTACCCCCATCAACTTACGAAGGCATATTCTCAAAGATCTACGCCTTCGGTGACTCGAGCACAGACACAGGAAATTGCATAGAGTTACTCCCTTATTTGACCCCTCCCTACGGAATGACTACTTTCGGCAAACCCTCTGGTCGTTGGTCGGACGGTTACCTTGTCCTTGACTTCCTCGCCAAAGAATTATCACTTCCTTATGTTCCCCCGTATCTTAACAAAAGTTCTGATTTCTCCCATGGTGTTAACTTTGCATATGCTGGATCAACGGCCATAGATTATGAATTCTATGTCGAACACAATGCAACAAAGGCTCTACCCATCCAGATAACAAATTCCCTACAGACTCAGCTCGGTTGGTTTAACGAATTCATCGGCAGGGTCGAGTGTGCCGGGAAAAGTCCTGCTCAATGTAAGGCAATAATGGAAGGTACACTCTTCTGGGTGGGGACGATGGGGGGCAATGATTATCGCAGAATTAATGGGAGTTCCATCAGCCCCATCACCCTTAGAGAGATTGCAGTCGCCAATGTCATCCATCTTGTGCAGGTATGGACAAGAATTTATATTTGAAAAGAAATTCAATAATTCTCTATATATATATGGGATTTGATAGGCAATTTTCGCCCGATATTCATCATACCACACTTGGTATTTCATCCGAGAGCAGTACAATTTTTAAGATGCGTCCGGATCAAATATCAAAGGCATGATCTTGACTTGGTGGCAGGTCACGATCTTGACTTGGTGGGCCCACAAATATGGCATTTTTTGCTCGATTCGATTCAATTCAGGCTATTTGGTAATGTAAGGGGTCAGGGGTTTTCCTTTTGGGCCAAGGAGAATGCTCCTGAGCAGTTCATACTATGTAAATCTGGTGGGACTACCGGTCCCCAACATAATTGTCAATTTTCATAAAAAAAAAAGGGCAGTACTTCTATCGTACAATGAATAGAAGCACGCCAGCTCGTCCATCATATAATTTCTCTTATCTTACTATCAAAATATAAGTAAAAGTTGAGAATATTTTTTAATTTTTAAGATTAAACCCACCTATGGCTTTGAACGTTTTGAGATGTTTTTTTTATTATAGGGTTCAAAAGTCTTACCTGTCTCAAGCTTTCGGTCATAAGATAAAATTCCAATATATGTAAGGAAACATTAGCAAAGACAAACAAAACAAAGTGAAAATGATTTCGATTTTGAAAGATTGGCATGAACAAAATATGGGAGTGAAGATACATTTCATCATTCTTTTATGAACTAAATTTTCTTCTCCTTATGATGAGTCACTTGCAGGACTTGCTGGATAAGGGTGCAAAATACATTGTCATTGAAGGTCCAGAAGCGCAAGGCTATGAATTAGATGTCGCCGCTCACAATGCACTCCTCCAACAACAGCTAGATCAAGTACGTGAACAGAACCCCTGCGCCGCCATCTTGTTCGCCGATTTCTTCGGTGCCCTCACTGACAATGTGATGAATGCAAAGAAGAAAGGTTTCAATGATCCTGGCCTGATATGTTGTGGCAATGAGAAGATCCTCTGTGGCAGGCCGGGTGCACCCGTATGCACGGACCCAAGTAAGTACATGTCGTGGGATGGGGTGCACGCAACAGAAGCCTTAAATGCCTTGCTTGCTAACCAATTCTTCCATCAAGACTTCACAAGACCCCCGTTTGATAGCTTGTTTGTCAATAGAACGGCTGCTTAAATCAACACATGTCCCAAACATATTTATAAATAATAGGAGATTTCTTGTTCATCAATTCTTTTTTACGAGTTATTACAAATGTCATTTGTTGATTTCTTGATTAAGACCATCCTGAGTATTACAAAGGCCAACCCTAACCCAACCTGCCTTTAAATCTCTCAACGCTAACCCAGCCAGTCCGAGTTTTCAAATCGCGCTGGGATGGCTTCGGGTTAACTTGGGGCAATATGAGAAAAAATACAAAAAAAGAAGGGTATTAGTTTCGGGGTTGAGTCGGTTCGAGTTGCAATAAAATCACGACAATATTAAGGGGCCGTGATCGGGTTCAGGTCGGATCGAGTTGTCCAAGGCCTTAGATGCAAGAGCATCCCCTGGGAATCTCTTATGATTGCTCATTGGACTAAATTTACCTTATTTTTGTCATTGTTAGTGGTGTAAGGGTAGGGAATCTCAGTCATTTTGGTCATTTCACATGTCATTTATCATTAGTAAGGGTAGTTTGGTTAATTTCTCAATTGTTTATGGCATTTTAGACATTTGGCCTTAGAGAGGGGTATTTGAGTCTTTTTCATGTAAAGGCAACCTATATAAGTCCATTTCCCACCATTTTTTATATGGGAAATGATATATGCGCCAAGTGTTTCGATAAACATGCGCTCCACTTGTTTGTCGTGTAGTATTTAAAGGGTTTAAAGAGCTTTTGAGATCCCTAATATCCTCTGAAATCCCTTTAAATATATACTACACGTTAAACAAGTGGAGCGCTTGTTTATCGAAACACCTTGGCGCAGATATCGTTTCCCCTTTTCATATTAGCTCTTGTGTTTTTTACATTATCATTGAGCTAACTGAACCTTGTGTTCCTTGATTTCCTTCTATGGAGGTACTGATTGAAAATTCCATACTAATAATCCTTGGCCATTGACTTTAATGTCATTAGTACAAGACATTGGAACGTTGATAGTCACTTAATTATATTGTCCAAGTCCTGTGCGCTTCTCGCTACAACAGCATTACCATAAATTTATGCTTCAAGGGCAACAATTATTACATTATTCAACACTCCTCCTCAAGTTGGAGTGTATATAACCATACAGTTTGGATACTAGCTACAGACAACACTTCCAAATTAATGTTTAAGCTTCTTTGATCAGATATGGGCTATATATATGATGGGCCACACACCATGCCTCAATTATAAGTGAAAGTAAATAATATGATCTTAGCAAGTAAAGTATCTGTTACATATTTGGAAGCTCACCGATGCACGTTGATGAGATGTTGTGGGTGGAAGAAAATCTACCATTTGTTTGTGTAATATATATTTAGAGCTAGTAGAACGCTCTACATCAAATCATTTGAACCACTTTCTTAAATGATTGGATAAGCTTAACTTTGATTGCTCCTCTCAGTAATCCATAATCCTAAGCAAGAATGAGCACTACAACCAGGTATACGGTAGATGGCCTCTTTAGAAAATGTTGCAACCAGCAATATTAATTATTAGAGCCCTTAATCGGACTGAAATTTTGGATTTCAGTGAGAAACGAAACGAAATCGTACCGAAACCGAAATTCCCGAAATTTACCAAATTTCGTTCCAAATTTCCGTTCCAAATTTCGGAAATTTCGGGAATTTCGTCGAAATTTAAAATAAAATTATACTTTTTTATTTCGGTAAAGAATTTCCAACGAAATTTCGGTAATTTCGATTGAAATTTTCTCCCAAAAAATTCTGGATTCTACGCGCAATACGCCCGAAATTTCGGTTTCAGATAAGTCTGAAATTTTAGCCGAAACCAAAATTTAAAACCATGTATATTATTAGGGAAGTTATATATTATATTAATTATTAGAGTCCTTATGGTCTATATTATTAGGGATGGTACATTCGCCCCCTTTTCATCCCTGAGCCACCACTCATATATAGGGTTTGCCCAAGGAAGAAAGGGACGAATATATCATTTCCGTTTTTATTATCCTTAACTAGATAAGGCGGGGCCACTAGTTCAATGATAAATTAAAAACGTTCATCTACTAGGCATCAGCCTCTCCCAATGGATAGGCGATGCAGGGAAAGTGTTGCTGAAGTGACGGTCAAGCGTTGCCGAATGAGGACCTGTCACTAACTATGAACTAGCCCTTTGAATAATCCCTGATTGCTTGTTTTTCCTCACCAATGAACTCAAATTCGTGAGTTATAATGTTGTGATCTAAATCAGAATGAGGGAATAGCCATAATGTTGGAATACAACTCTCGGCTTCAAATCTTAGGTCATTGTCTTTGAAAACTTAATTAAAATCAACACTAATTTCCACTAGTTAGCGGCCTTTAAACTAGTGAACTTAGTGAGCTGTTATTAAGCACTCTCATAAGGTCCATGCTTTAGGAAAGTCTCTGGTTGTTTAAGAGATGCATGTGGTTGGAAATATTTGCCCTAAATGAGTTGAATTAATACAAAGCTAGTACTCGTGCCTATAATGAAAATACCCATTTCAGCCTTATTTCATCCAACAGTGAGTAACCTCATGGCATTGAGTACATGTTATTTGCTATAGAAAGCCATGGATAGGAAGCCTGTACGATTCCTTATAGTCCGTAGTTTCTTTCTTAGTGATGCTTTTTTTAATCAATCTTCCATCCTGAGTATGGCTTGGAGCCACTGAGCTGACTAATCACTCATTCTGGCTTGACTAATGAAAATATTATCCATATCACACTCACTCAGATAGATTAAACCTCTGCACCTGCTAAACATCACTAAAAGTGTAAGTGTCCCGAGTCCAGCTTTCTTCTGACTCATAAAGGGTCTTAGGCATAGCCTTAGTTGTAACGACAATCATAAAATGAGCTGTTGTCTTAGAGCATCACTCCGCAAAGCTCAGGCAACGATGAATTGCACAACATGCTCCTCGTCATGTCCATAAGAGTACAACATTACTCCTCAGCTACCTTATCTTGCCCGGATGAGTATGGAATTATGCTATGATAATGACATTCTCTTTCAAATATGAGATGAATATACCTAGATTGCAACCCATTTCTAAGAGTTTATTATTATTGTAGGATCATGGCACTTACCAACTATCCCAAAAGCTATTACTGATGGGAAAGGCGCTACCATTATCTTTACTAAGAGTCCAGACCAAGGGGCATTGATGGTAGGGATGCACACGGTTCGGTCCGGTACGGTTTAGGGAGGTTTTTTGAACCGAACCGATCCCATCGGTTTGGAGAAAATCCAAACCGTAACAGAACCGATGGGGGGTATAACCGAACCAATTTTGACCGGTTCAATTTTGTTCGGTTCACAGTTTATCCTATTTTTTGGTTCAGCTTTAATACATATCCAAATCAAGTAGTCTAATGAGGCTTTTATGTTGCATTTATATCTAGGGTTGATACCTTTTGGGTGACTACAATGACAGAATTACCCCTAGACTACCCAAAATGGCAAAAATGCCCTCTAATAAGAAGATAAGAGTTAGGAGGTGCAATTCAGGGGGGGGGGGTTACGCCAAAAATGGGCGTCTACAGGGGTGGCCAAAATGGGGTGTCTACAGTTTCCCATCGGTTCGATGTTTTTCATTTTCGAATTAAAACTAAAAAAACCTTCAAACTTAATCATGACCGAACTGATGCCTAGAAAAACCGAACTGACCCAAACCGAAAGGCCCGGTTCGGTTCGGTTTATCGGTTTGGCCGGTTTTTTGTGTAGCCTAATTGCTGGCACAAGGCCCAGGACAATGCAACCATACTCCGATCAGGGTCTTATAACTCGCCTTGGCCAACAACCCAACCCTCCCCCACCCACCAACAATGACCTCGGGGAGGGGGAGGGGCACTCAAACCTGAGATCTGGCTCTGATGCCACTTGTAGGACCGTAGTGCTTACCAACTTTCCCAAAAGCAATTGCTGATGAGAATGGGCCTACCATTATCTTTATTAAGAGTCCAGACCAAGGGACATTACTGGCACAAGGCCTAGGACCACGCTGTCATACTCTAATCTGGGTCCAGCAACCCGCTTGGGCCAGCTATACTCAGTACCTTCAAGTCATGTAAATTCTTAACTTCACCTTATAGATCATAACCATATTCCTTGCTTCCAACTATCCATTAAAGGCGTGCATAATTACAGTTGGAAAATCTACCTATATAGGGACTGAATCTTAGAGGGAAGATCCTAACCCTCTATAGATCGGAGGGTTAGGATCAGCCTATGGAAATGATTTTTGCGGCACAACCTATTTAGGCTGTGGCCCATCTAATAGATGGTTTGGATCATCCTATGGTGCGTGCCATACTGTACTTTTTAGTAAAGTAAGAAGTGCGATCGTCAAAATATGGTAGTGCTGAGAACATTTCCCTTTCTGAAATAAGGTTTCTAATCCAAATGAAACCAGAATTTAGAAATTAATAGAGAATCATAACGACCTAAATTTCTACTTTATTTTCATTTCCCATTGTAATGCACATCTCCTCTATCGAGCCTCTAACTCCTAAGAATCCTTTACATGAAATTTGAAATACGAATAGCAATACATGAATCTTATTTATCAGTATTTCTAGGAGTATTTACTAAGTAGGACTCATAATATATAAAGATGAGATTCTATCTTATTTTTCCAACTACCATAGCATGCACTCTTCATATGTCATCTATCTTATACAAGGATAGAAGATGTTGAATTGGTTGATGTCGCCCTAATCTCTGTAATACCAAGAGCAAAATCAGTGGTTCTTCTAATCAATCGAAAGAATAATTGGAAGAATGAACAAATGCAAAGGTACATCGTCTTCGAACCCTAGAAAGAGAAGAACAAGGCCCTAAAAACCAATAGAATGTTTATTAAATGCAAAACGGTGACATGCACCCAATGGGGGTGCCCTCTCATGTTCCGAGTTAGGGATGGTTTTGTGCTTTTATCTTATCATCTTTCTCTTTTTCTAATAAATCAGTCGGGGTCCCCGTTAAACCCCAGTTTACCCATAAAAAAAATCCACCTATTTTAATACCACACCACTGCAAGTAGATAATCATAAATGACATTGAGCCCAACCGTTTGGTATCTCTTTGAAGGGGAATTGCAAAACAATTACCTCACTTTGTTTTCCATTACAATTCTGGTTACTACGTATGCGGTTCTGAGGTGTAAATTTCCAAGAAATACTTCATTTAATATGGCGCTTGGACAGTGGGAGACTCGTACTTTCAGTTTGTCATTGTATTGGAATCATCCAAGTGTGATAGTAGCATCCACAACCACAACCCAAAACAGCTGAAAATGACTTCCAAAAAGCTAGATGCAAAACACGAAGGGGAGTAGGATATGAATATTGGAGATGACTATGATCATGATTTTACATAAAGACTAGACCCTAGACCTTTTTTCATGCACATACGGTGACAGAATGATGGAGATCCCTGAGTTTCATTTGGGAATGGAAGCCGAAGAGATCGTTGATTGGATGAGCACGTTGAGCGGGTTTTTAACATCAAGAAGGGTGTTCCAAAAGAGGCAAGTACCCTTAGTCGCATCGAGATTTAGAGATGAGGCCCGAAATTGGTGTACATTGACAAATCGGAGACAGGAGATCGGCAAGCCTCCGATTCAGACATGGGAGGAAATGAAAAGGGTACTTGGGTGAGAATTGATTCCATTTGACTACCCTCGTCTGACACGACAACGGTCCAGTAGCTATGTGCCTATTTCCTCACCACCACCTCCGATTAGATCCGTCATTACGCCTACTACTATCAGCGTAGTTTAACCACCTCCATCTATGACAGACAACTAAAGTGTCAGGATGTCTTAGAGGAGACCACCCTTCCACACATGGATGGTGATGAGATTGACGCTAGTGATGAAGATGCTAGCGATGCTCCTCTTGTTTGTGATGATGAGGTCGGTATTGATGTTGAGTCAGAATGTCAGTGATTGATGATGAAGAGGAGATACATACAGATGTAGTTGTGATGACTTACACCTGGCAGATGTAGTTCTTATTTTCATGATCCTTCCTATAGTCGCCACAGACGAGGCTATTGATGCGTATGGTGGCCCACTACTTCTTTGCCATGTTTAGGAGATATATATGGATCAATACAAGTCACCACTTCACCAAGATGGATCAGCTTTTACATGATAAATCACAAAGATGTTGATTTCGACGAATTACTTCTCCTACTGCTTGAGTCGGTCATTTACGTATTCGACTCAGGCATACTACCACGACACAGAGACTAATGGGGAACTCGAGGATGAGTTCTTTCAAGAAGGGGAGTTTGATGAAGGAGCATCCCCTGGATTTTCTACGTCGTCGTTCACATCTCCTTAGGACAGTTTGTTCTGTGTTTTAATGCTTTTAATTTTCTTCTTGCATATGTCTTTAGTGGTATTTTCCATTGGTGGGGGTTGTTTGGTTATTTTCTAATTTTGTTGTCATTTTTTTATTATTTTGGATCAATTAGGAGTATATTTGTCTTTTAAATTATATGGGCAGCCTATAAAAGGCATTTCCCTCTCATTTTTAATGACTTTGATTTGAATTTGAAATTTAAAAAGGGAATCCCAGCTTTGGGAAAATTTCCTTCTTGTTAGAGATTAGAGGATTGTAAGCTAAATTTTCATCAGTTCTCTTCAAATTACAGTACGTTCTCCCTTGTGAATCAATGAATTTTCATAGATTTTGTTATTCTTGCTTCCCTTGGACGAATCGAAGTTGATTCTTTGAAGGAAATCATCAAAAAATACAAAATTTTGAAGATCTAGTTTGAGACTTCATCCCTGCACAATCGGAGGTCCGATCTACAAGGTCCTCGGCAAAATCGCTTCCGCGGCCACTTGCATCAGAAGGCGACTTTGAAAGCTATAAACTAGGATAGATACATGTCTATAACTACCATTATTTCCATATAAGCCATCTAAAAATAATGCTATATTCGTATAAGATTATATGTAAATAATTTTTAGGGTTGTCCAAAAAGTCTGTAAATTTTTTGACATTAAAGGCTTGTTCTGCCTACCATGAATTTTTTTTTTCCTGGAATATTAGCTTACCCAATGGTGAAGAAGGGGGAGAGGGATAGACACGAAAGGACTGAGTGAGGAGTTAAGAAAAGCTTGAAAAACTAGGAAACAAAAAACTCCACCCAAAATATGATTGATTGTTTCCTTGTTTTTTATAGCCACTTCTTATGCCCTCTCAAGTCCCTCCTTCTCCCACCCTCGCTACCCCGCTCTCGCCACTTGAGTAACTAATTTATCATTAAAAAAAATTCATGGTTGCCAAACATTAGCATTTATATATTCAAAACATTTATTTTTGAAGAAAAAAACACATGAGTAAATCAAAACAAAGATTTTTTTGTCTAACCGTTTTCTTTTTGTATTTATTTTTTTGTGAAAACTTCAATCAATTTTAATATAAGAAAATAAAAAATAAAAAATTTCATAATTTTAGGATTGATTATATGACAATTTTGTCAACAAAAGTTTGATATAGTTCTGAGTTACTTTGTAAAAATATTCTTCAAAAAGTCGAATATATTGTTATTTTATATAATTTTCATTGATTAATTGCGAAATACTTGAGAAAATAGGGATCTATAGACCAAAAAAGAAAGCTCAAGGTTTAGGCTAAAAACAGAAAGTTTGTTATTTTTTCACCGACGGCCCACGGTGACGGAACTCGCCTACGATAAGGGCCAACGTATCAATCATATATAATGGCATGACATAGAATTGCCAACGTACTAATCCCCATTGGTTGGTGGGATGCATAATTGCCAACGTACTAATCCCCATTGGAGGGACACAGAATTTTAACCTAAGCCTCACAAGAAGCATCAATCATACAATATCATAATAGAAATATATGGTATACAAATCACTGGGGTAAAGAACAGTCCGTGTGTACACACATACATACATGCATGCATGCACGCATACATTCGTACAGAGTCACAGATATCACTACAATCAGTCCGGGGAGATATCAAGGAAATTATGTATCAAACTACTAAAGCAATCCCTTATTTCTGACCTCAATCAGAAATTCCAATCAGTTCGATCGAATTTTAATTACCTACAATATAGTGTGGAAGTACGATTTAATAAGTCCATGCATTGATATTGATCTAAAGAAGTATGTCTATTATACTCTAAAAGTGCTAACCAATTTTTGAAGCAGAAACGGGTTCGGTCGACCGGGCCCCCAAAATCCGATTTTTTTTTTTAAATATCCAGAAGCCTTACTGTGGTTAATCGTCCTTGGGCGGTCGACCGGCCTGAGCACCCGTGGTCGATCAGCCCGGAGCGGCCGACTGGGTCATGAATTGAACTTTTTTCAAAAAGATAACATAGCCGACTGTTATAGAAATAACATATTCAAGATGATTAAGACACAAATTACGATCTATGTCCATCTCTTGACCTCGAAATAGGCTCTCTGGGGCTGCTCACGGATCTCGGGAGCAATTTCTCCTCTTTGATTTAGGGTTAATGACGGAGAATTAATCTGTCATTCGTATTCGTACTGCTTACTAATAGCCCTAATACAGTTTTTTGCAAATTTGACTAATAAACCCTTAGTCTCACACGAAATTACATGTGGGGTATTTGAGGCCCATTGCAGATGAGCCATTTGTCAAAATGATCTGCACATCAAACAATCTTAACCATCCAATTAATTTACTATAGATGGATCGTTAACACAAAAATGGCCAAAATTCAAGTCAATTGATTATAGATTGGGTTGCTTATGGATGATGCTTGGACAAGTGAATGTTGAAAAGATTTTCTTTATCCAACAACAATGGTCAACATCAAAGAATATCAAAGGATTTGTGTGGAAACTAATCAATCTCATAGATGAGATTAAAGATATTTGTTTGTGTAATGCTTTCTCTTTTAAAAGACATAGGGCCGAAAATCCTCAACCCAATGCCCGCCCAACAGGGTTCAGCCCAACCCTTGCCCGCCCTGATTGGCCCTGATTGGGCAGGGCCGGGCCGGGCTGGCCCTGCTTGGGTCGAACCGAGCCGGGCAATTATACATGTTTTCGGTCTGTTTTATTGTCAAAAATCAAAGTACTTCCACACAATCTATTATTCTAATTGATATATGATTTTTGGTGAAAAATACATAACCAAAACCCAATGGATGGAGAAATGAAAAACAGAAAGGCTGAGGGGTGGGCCGCGGGTAAAGTGTAAACAGGGTCGGGTCGGTCAGGGTGGGCAGGGGTAAAGTGTAAAGGGGGTCGGATCGGGTCGGCCCGGGGTATCAACCCTGAACCAGACCCGACCCGACCCTGAGTCAGGGCCAAAAAAATGTACCCAAACCTTCCATCAGGGTCAGATTTTCCAACCCTGATCCTGTTCGGGCTCAGGGTGGGTCAGGGCTCACAGGACCAAACTTGCACCCCTAACAGTGAGTCTATCCCAGGATAAAATGATCTTGGTTTGCTTTGAACAATCCTATGAGGGATGCTTTCAATGGGAATAGCAGGCCAGGGTTTATTTTGGGCTTGAACAAGCCAGGGTCTATCCCGAGTTCACACCGAGAACAGCCCCACTGTGTAGGGTATATCCTAAAAAGATGTCCTTAGAAGAGACCTAGGATTATCCTATCACAGTGGGACAAGCAACAATGGAATGGGCACACGGGTGGGGTGGCCAACAAATCAAAGTACCCAATCAACGGAAAACGGATTACACGTGCCAATGCGTCCAGCACGCACGTCCAAATTAAAAATGCCCCTCATTTTTTTAATCCATTCTCATTAATTTGTGGAAATATATACTATGCAATAGGAACACATCCAGCGTTGTTGGAATCGATTCTAGGGATGAGTGACTCGGACCACAACTTGAGAATGTGTAGGCAAGCAATTAATTAGTTGTAATCCTCAAATTAAGCTTAACTAAAAGAAAATCCAACTAGAATTCCTATTGTTTTGCCTTGAAGAAAGGATGCAAGGCCCAATAGAAAAACAGAAAAACAAATGCAACTGGATATCCTGTTGTGGGCTTTTATAATTTGATCTGTCACCTCTCTATCATATAAAAAAAAAACAGAAAAACAAATGCAACTGGATATCCTATTGTGGGCTTTTATAATTTGATCTGTCACCTCTCTATCATATGAAAAAACAGAAAAACAAAAGCAATTCGAAATGTTAGGAAAGGGTGTAGCCTCCTAAATTTAGGCATGTTGTAACTGTGACCTAAACTAATTTTGGGTTGTCTAGCCCCCTATATATATTGTTTCTTACACTCTTCACAGGCAACTCTTCCTTTGGTACCAAAAGGCGAAATACCATAAAAGAAAAGGTGAAGAAGCTCTCTAAAACAATGGCTTGGTGCAGTTCTCTATCTCTCCATCTTACTCTATTTTACTTCTTCATATCTGTCTATCCTTCTCTTTCTTTACCCCCATCAACTTACGAAGGCATATTCTCAAAGATCTACGCCTTCGGTGACTCGAGCACAGACACAGGAAATTGCATAGAGTTACTCCCTTATTTGACCCCTCCCTACGGAATGACTACTTTCGGCAAACCCTCTGGTCGTTGGTCGGACGGTTACCTTGTCCTTGACTTCCTCGCCAAAGAATTATCACTTCCTTATGTTCCCCCGTATCTTAACAAAAGTTCTGATTTCTCCCACGGTGTTAACTTTGCATATGCTGGATCAACGGCCATAGATTATGAATTCTATGTTGAACACAATGCAACGAAGGCTCTACCCATCCAGATAACAAATTCCCTACAGACTCAGCTCGGTTGGTTTAACGAATTCATCGGCAGGGTCGAGTGTGCAGGGAAAAGTCCTGCTCAATGTAAGGCAATAATGGAAGGTACACTCTTCTGGGTGGGGACGATGGGGGGCAATGATTATCGCAGAATCAATGGGAGTTCCATCAGCCCCATCACCCTTAGAGAGATTGCAGTCGCCAATGTCATCCATCTTGTGCAGGTATGGACAAGAATTTATATTTGAAAAGAAATTCAATAATTCTCTATATATATGGGATTTGATAGGCAATTTTCGCCCGATATTCATCATACCACACTTGGTATTTCATCCGAGAGCAGTACAATTTTTAAGATGCGTCCGGATCAAATATCAAATGCATGATCTTGACTTGGTGGCAGGTCACGATCTTGACTTGGTGAGCCCCACAAATATGGCATTTTTTGCTCGATTCGATTCAATTCAGGCTATTTGGTAATGTAAGGGGTAATGGGTTTTCCTTGTGGGCCAAGGAGAAAATCTCCTGGGCAATTCATACTATGTAAATCTGGTGGGACTACCGGTCCCCAACATAATTGTCAATTTTCAAAAAAAAAGGGCAGTACTTCTATCGTACAATGAATACAAGCACGCCAGCTCGTCCATCATATAATTTCTCTTATCTTACTATCAAAATATAAGTAAAAGTTGAGAATATTTTTTAATTTTTAAGATTAAACCCACCTATGGCTTTGAACGTTTTGAGATGTTTTTTTTATTATAGGGTTCAAAAGTCTTACCTGTCTCAAGCTTTCGGTCATAAGATAAAATTCCAATATATGTACGGAAACATTAGCACACACAAACAAAACAAAGTGAAAATGATTTCGATTTTGAAAGATTGGCATGAACAAAATATGGGAGTGAAGATTTCGTCATTCTTTTATGAACTAAATTTTCTTCTCCTTATGATGAGTCACTTGCAGGACTTGCTGGATAAGGGTGCAAAATACATTGTCATTGAAGGTCCAGAAGCGCAAGGCTATGAATTAGATGTCGCCGCTCACAATGCACTCCTCCAACAACAGCTAGATCAAGTGCGTGAACAGAACCCCGGCGCCGCCATCTTGTTCGCCGATTTCATCCGTGCCCTCACTGACAATGTGATGAATGCAAAGAAGAAAGGTTTCAATGATCCTGGCCTGATATGTTGTGGCAATGAGAAGATCCTCTGTGGCAGGCTGGGTGCACCCGTATGCGCGGACCCAAGTAAGTACATGTCATGGGATGGGGTGCACGCAACAGAAGCCTTAAATGCCTTGTTTGCTAACCAATTCTTCCATCAAGACTTCACAAGACCCCCGTTTGATAGCTTGTTTGTCAATAGAACGGCTGCTTAAATCAACACATGTCCCAAACATATTTATAAATAATAGGAGATTTCTTGTTCATCAATTCTTTTTTACGAGTTATTACAAATGTCATTTGTTGATTTCTTGATTAAGACCATTCTGAGTATTACAAAGGCCAACCCTAACCCAACCTGCCTTTAAATCTCTCAACGCTAACCCAGCCAGTCCGAGTTTTCAAATTGCGCTGGGATGGCTTCGGGTTAACTTGGGGCAATATGAGAAAAAATACAAAAAAAGAAGGGTATTAGTTTTGGGGTTGAGTCGGTTCGAGTTGCAATAAAATCACGACAATATTAAGGGGCCGTGATCGGGTTCAGGTCGGATCGAGTTGTCCAAGGCCTTAGATGCAAGAGCATCCCCTGGGAATCTCTTATGATTGCTCATTGGACTAAATTTACCTTATTTTTGTCATTGTTAGTGGAGTAAGGGTAGGGAATCTCAGTCATTTTGGTCATTTCACATGTCATTTATCATTAGTAAGGGTAGTTTGGTTAATTTCTTAATTGTTTATGGCATTTTAGACATTTGGCCTTAGAGAGGGGTATTTGAGTCTTTTTCATGTAAAGGCAACCTATATAAGTCCATTTCCCACCATTTTTCATATGGGAAATGATATATACGCCAAGTGTTTCGATAAACATGCGCTCCACTTGTTTGTCGTGTAGTATTTAAAGGGCTTAAAGAGCTTTTTTAGAACCGTAATATCCTCTGAAATCCCTTTAAATATATACTACACGACAAACAAGTGGAGCGCTTGTTTATCGAAACACCTTGGCGCAGATGTCGTTTTCCCTTTTCATAGTAGCTCTTGTGTTTTTTATATTATCATTGAGCTACGTGAACCTTGTGTTCCTTGATTTCCTTCTATGAAAGTACTGATTGAAAATTCCATACTAATAATCCTTGGCCATTGACTTTAATGTCATTAGTACAAGACATTGGAACGTTGATAGTCACTTAATTATATTGTCCAAGTCCTGTGCGCTTCTCGCTACAACAGCATTACCATAAATTTATGCTTCAAGGGCAACAATTATTACATTATTCAACACTCCACCTCAAGTTGGAGTGTATATAACCATACAGTTTGGATACTAGCTACAGACAACACTTCCAAATTAATGTTTAAGCTTCTTTGATCAGATATGGGCTATATATATGATGGGCCACACACCATGCCTCAATTATATGTGAAAGTAAATAATATGATCTTAGCAAGTAAAGTATCTGTTACATATTTGGAACCTCACCGATGCACGATGATGAGATGTTGTGGGTGGAAGAAAATCTACCATTTGTTTGTGTAATATATATTTAGAGCTAGTAGAACGCTCTACATCAAATCATTTGAACCACTTTCTTAAATGATTGGATAAGCTTAACTTTGATTGCTCCTCTCAGTAATCCATAATCCTAAGCAAGAATGAGCACTACAACCATGTATACGGTAGATGGCCTCTTTAGAAAATGTTGCAACCAGCAATATTAATTATTAGAGCCCTTAATCGGACTGAAATTTTGGATTTCAGTGAGGAACGAAACGAAATCATACCGAAACCGAAATTCCTGAAATTTACCAAATTTCGTTCCAAATTTCCGTTCCAAATTTCGGGAATTTCGTCGAAATTTAAAATAAAATTATACTTTTTTATTCCGTTAAAGAATTTCCAACGAAATTTCGGTAATTTCGATTGAAATTTTGTCCCAAAAAATTCTGGATTCTACGCGCAATACGCCCGAAATTTCGGTTTCAGATAAGTCTGAAATTTTAGCCGAAACCAAAATTTAAAACCATGTATATTATTAGGGAAGTTATATATTATATTAATTATTAGAGTCCTTACGGTCTATATTATTAGGGATGGTACATTCGCCCCCTTTTCATCCCTGAGCCACCACTCATATATAGGGTTTGCCCAAGGAAGAAAGGGACGAATATATCATTTCCGTTTTTATTATCCCTAACTAGATAAGGCGGGGCCACTAGTTCAATGATAAATTAAAAACGTTCAACTACTAGGCATCAGCCTCTCCCAATGGATAGGCGATGCAGGGAAAGTGTTGCTGAAGTGACGGTCAAGCGTTGCCGAATGAGGACCTGTCACTAACTATGAACTAGCCGTTTGAATAATCCCTGATTGCTAGTTTTTCCTCACCAATGAACTCAAATTCGTGAGTTATAATGTTGTGATCTAAATCAGAATGAGGGAATAGCCATAATGTTGGAATACAACTCTCGGCTTCAAATCTTATGTCATTGTCTTTGAAAACTTAATTAAAATCAACACTAATTTCCACTAGTTAGCGGCTTTTAAACTAGTGAACTTAGTGAGCTGTTATTAAGCACTCTCATAAGGTCCATGCTTTAGGAAAGTCTCTGGTTGTTTAAGAGATGCATGTGGTTGGAAATATTTGCCCTAAATGAGTTGAATTAATACAAAGCTAGTACTCGTGCCTATAATGAAAATACCGATTTCAGCCTTATTTCATCCAGCAGTGAGTAACCTCATGGCATTGAGTACGTGTTATTTGCTATAGAAAGCCATGGATAGGAAGCCTGTACGATTCCTTATATCCGTAGTTTCTTTCTTAGTGATGCTTTTTTCAATCAATCTTCCATTATTTCTCCCAATTCCATCTTTAAAGTCTCTATTGTCCTGAGGACCCATTTAGACCCTACTAGTATGATTCTTGAGTTTCCAAATATGATTTCATTGAGAGTAGTTCTCTTTTCATGGCTTGGAGCCACTGAGCTGACTAATCACTCATTCTGGCTTGACTAATGAAAATATTATCCATATCACACTCACTCAGATAGATTAAACCTCTTCACCTGCTAAACATCACTAAAAGTGTAAGTGTCCCGAGTCCAGTTTTCTTCTGACTCATAAAGGGTCTTAGGCATAGCCTTAGTTGTAACGACAATCATAAAATGAGCTGTTCTCTTAGAGCATCACTCCGCAAAGCTCAGGCAACGATGAATTGCACAACATGCTCCTCGTCATGTCCATAAGAGTACAACATTACTTCTCAGCTACCTTATCTTGCAAGGATGAGTATGGAATTATGCTATGATAATGACATTATCTTTCAAATATGAGACGAATATACCTAGATTGCAACCCATTTCTAAGAGTTTATTATTATTGTAGGATCATGGCACTTACCAACTATCCCAAAAGCTATTACTGATGGGAAAGGCACTACCATTATCTTTATTAAGAGTCCAGACCAAGGGGCATTGATGGTAGGGATGCACACGGTTCGGTCCGGTTCGGTTTAGGGAGGTTTTTTGAACCGAACCGATCCCATCGGTTTGGAGAAAATCCAAACCGTAACAGAACCGATGGGGGGTACAACCGAACCAATTTTGACCGGTTCAATTTTGTTTGATTCACAGTTTATCCTGTTTTTTGGTTCAGCTTTAACACATACCCAAATCAAGTAGTCAAATGAGGCTTTTATGTTGCATTTATATCTAAGGTTGATACCCTTTGGGTGACTACAATGACAGAATTACCCCTAGACTATCCCAAATGGCAAAAATGCCCTCTAATAAGAAGATAAGAGTTAGGAGGTGCAATTCAGGAGGGGTGCGCAAAAATGGGTCTCTACAGGGGTGGCCAAAATGTGGTGTCTACAGTTTCCCATCGGTTCGATGTTTTTCATTTTCGAATTAAAACTTAAAAAACCATCAACCTTAATCGTGACCGAACTAATGCCTAGAAAAACCGAACTGACCCAAACCGAAAGGCCCGGTTCGGTTCGGTTTATCGGTTTGGCCGGTTTTTTATGTAGCCTAATTGCTGGCACAAGGCCTAGGACAATGCAACCATACTCCGATTTGGGTCTTATAACTCGCCTTGGCCAACAACCCAACCCTCCCCCACCCACCAACAATGACCTCGGGGAGGGGGATGGGGACTCAAACCTGAGATCTGGCTCTGATGCCACTTGTAGGACCGTAGAGCTTACCAACTTTCCCAAAAGCAATTGCTGATGAGAATGGGCCTACCATTATCTTTATTAAAAGTCCAGACCAAGGGGAATTACTGGCACAAGGCCTAGGACCACGCTCTCATACTCTAATCTGGGTCCAGCAACCCGCCTGGGCCAGCAATACTCAGTACCTTCAAGTCAAGTAAATTCTTAACTTCACCTTATAGATCATAACCATATTCCTTGCTTCCAACTATCCATTAAAGGCGTGCATAATTACAGTTGGAAAATTTACCTATATAGGGACTGAATCTTAGAGGGAAGATCCTAACCCTCTATAGATCGGAGGGTTAGAATCTACCTATGGAAATGATTTTTGCGGCACAACCTAGTTAGGCTGTGGCCCATCTAATAGATGGTTTGGATCATCCTATGGTGCGGGCCATACTGTACTTTTTAATAAAGTGAGGTGTGCGATCGTCAAAATATGGTAGTGCTGATAACATTTCCCTTTCTGAAATAAGGTTTCTAATCCAAATGAAACCAGAATTCAGAAATTAATAGAGAATCATAACAACCTAAATTTCTACTTTATTTTCATTTCCCATTGTAAAGCACATCTTCTCTATCGAGCCTCTGACTCGTAAGAATCCTTTACATGAAATTTGAAATATGAATAGCAATACATGAATCTTATTCAAAGGTATTTCTAGGAGTATTTACTTAGTAGGACTCATAATATATAAAGATGAGATTCTATCTTATTTTTCCAACTACCATAAAGTTAAGGCATGCACTCTTCATATGTCATCTATCTTATACAAGGATAGAAGATGTTGAATTGGTTGATGTCGCCCTAATCTCTGTAATACCAAGAGCAAAATCAGTGGTTCTTCTAACCAATCGAAAGAAGAATTGGAAGAATGAACAAATGCAAAGGTACCTCGTCTTCAAACCCTAGAAAGAGAAGAACAAGGCCCTAAAAACCAATAGAATGTTTATTAAATGCAAAACGGTGACATGCACCCACTGGGGGTGCCCTTTCACCTTAATTTTACAGAGGGACCTGAGAGTGAAGGAATATTAATCATAAAAATGGAGGCTTTTATGATTTGATCTGTCACCTCTCTATAAAAGAAAAAAACAGAGAAACAAAAGCGATTCGAAATGGGGTAGTCAAATAAAATTTAGGTTGTCTAGCGCCCTATATATTTAGGTTTATTAAACACAATTTAAGGAACCCTTATACACCCATCCCGGTAATAGAGTCGTTACAGCCTCAGCACAGTTGGTTTAACGATTTCATCGATAAGGTCGAGTGTGCCTCGAAAAGCCCTGCTCAATGTAAGCCTATAATGGAAGGTGCACTCTTCTGGGTGGGGTTGACAGGGGGCATCGATTATACCATAATTTATGGGTCCTCCGTTGTCTCAACCGAAACACTCAAGGAGATGGCCGTTGCCAATGTCATCCATCTTGTGCAGGTATGGACAACATTTTCTATTTCAAAAGAAATTCAATTAGGAATCCCCTATATGAGATTTGATATGCGGTTTTGTAGAAGGTGACGCATGTGCATTTGACGTTCGAAGGCCGAGAACTCCATAGCCATCGATTATTATTAAAAAAAAAAAAAAAAAAAAACAACTCCATTGCCATGATCCGACTATTTCGGATCGTCAGACCAATCACAGGGTGACCGTCGTTTGTAACGCATCTGATATTTGGATGATCTTGGGAAAATTAGGCTTCGGGTAATATGTTACGGGCTTGATCATTGATATTTGACAGCCTATGATTTATCTGACCGTCCTAAATGGTCTGATCATGGCTCTGAAGTTCTTGGCCTCTTAACGGCATAGATGCATCTGCTCCAAAAAGCCATTTAGCGAGTCACTTCATCTCGTCTCACTTTATCATAGCAGATTTTGTCTTAATATTAAAATATTAAAAAAAGTTGGAGAATATTTTTAAATTTTAAAGATTAGACCCACTTATGATTTTGAACATTTTGAGACGATGGTTTTTATTATAGGGCTCAAAAGTCTTACCTGTCTCAAGCTTTGGGTCATAAACTGAAATTGCCATGTAAGGAAACATTAGCAAAGACAAGAAAAAGGAAGTGAAAATCATTTCTATTTTGAAAGTGTTAAACCCAGTAGAGTTCTTTTAAGTGTAAGAAAGCAAAAACATCATCTACAATTCTAAAACAGAAAGTTATCAGCATCCAATCAAACAAGAATGAAACAAAGTGAATATATAGTGGCATAAACAAAATATGGAAGTGCAAATATCATTTCATCTTTCTTTTATTAACGAAATTTTCTTCTTCTTATGATGAGTCACTTGTAGGATTTGTTGGCTAAGGGTGCAAAATACATGATCGTTCAAGGTCCGATCGGCAAAGCTCATAAATCAGTCATTGACGCTCCCAATGCACTCCTCCAACAACAGCTAGATCAAGTCCGAAAACAGAACCCCAATGCTACCATCTTGTTCGCCGATTTCAACCGTGCTTTTACTTACAATAGGATGAACGCCGAGAAGAATGGTTTCCAAAAGCCCCCCATGATATGTTGTGCCAATGCGACACACCCCTGTGGCATGCTGGGTCCAACCCTATGCGCGGACCCAAGTAAGTACATGAGGTGGGATGGGTTGCACTCCACAGAGGCCTTGAATGCAGTTTTTGATAACCAATTCTTCCATCAAGGCTACACAAAGCCTCCATTTCATAGCTTGTTTACCAATAGAAAGGCAGCTTGAATTTAGTCATATGCCAAACAAATTTATACATAACAGGAGATTTCTTTGTTCATAAGTTGTTTTTATGAATGGCCAATTCTTATATTGCAACCAAAAGAGATCAGGGTAGTTAGCTCAGGATCAATATGATTGTTCATATATCTTTTTATTTGATTGAGATTATCCTGAGTCAATTTTGACTAGGGGTGCAACTTGGGCCAGGTTGGCTCGGGTTCTTCAACGTTAACCCTAACTCGAATCTTGGGTTGAGGAAGGTTAAACGGAACCCAACCTGCCTTTAAATCTCTCATCCCTAACCCAACCCCTCTAACCTGATTTTTCAAATTGGGCTGTGGCAAAAGGAGGAAAAAAATATAAAAAAGGAACTTTGGTTTTGATGTCGGCTGGGGTCGCAATAAAATCTCAATAAAATTAGTAGGACAAGAGGTAGATTTGGATTTCTCACATTTGCAGTTGTGGCAGTATGATTTTCTCTTGAAATTATCTTGTCTACTTTTCCCCAATTTCGTTGTGGCAGTATTTTATCCAAGAACAAAGGGAGAATAGCAAGCATATCCAAGGATAAAATAAACCCGGGGTGCTATCCCATGGAAAACAGCCCCACTGGAAAATAAACCTCCCAAAAAACTTGAAAGAACTTGGATTAGCGTATATTCATTATCATTCCCATAATGACTTTATTAACTCCTCTGAATTTAATGTAAGGCTATATTTAGGCAATCCTCACCGTCCACTTGCTGCTCCAACCATTAATGGGCCACAGCATAAGTCATTTAGAATGTGTTGCATGCAATTAATTAGTTGTAATCCCTATATTAAGGCTAACCAAAAATAAAACAGAAAAAACAACTCGATATGCTATGAGTTGTTTAGGCTAACCATTCTAAATGTTAGGAAAGGCTGTAGCCTCCTAAATTTAGGCATTTTGTAACTATGACTTGAACAAATTTTTGGTTGTCTAGCACCCTATATATGTTGTTTCATAAATTTTTTGCAGGCAGCTCTTCCCTTCGGTTCAAAACGTGAAATACCAAAAAAGAAAAGGGGAAGAAGCTCTCCAAAACAATGGCCCGGTGCTCTTCTCTACCTCTCTATCTTACTCTCTTTTACTTCTTTCTTTCTTTCTCTCCTTCTCTTTCTTTACCCCAATCAGCATATAAAGGGAAGTTCTCAAAGATATACTCGTTCGGTGACTCCCTCACAGACACAGGAAATTGCCTAGAGTTACTCCCTTATTTGTACCCTCCCTACGGTATGACTACTTTCGGCAAACCCTCTGGCCGTTGGTCGGATGGCCGCCTTGTCCTCGACTTCTTGGCTGAACAATTGTCACTTCCTTACGTCCCCGCGTTTCGTGGCCCCAATGCAGCCTTCTCCTCCCATGGTGTTAATTTTGCAGTTGCTGGATCAACGGCCATAGATTATGAGTTCTATGAAAAAAACAATTTAAAGAACCCTTATACAGTCGTCCCGGTAAAAGAGTCGCTACAGACTCAGCATAGTTGGTTTAACGAATTCATCGCCAACGTTGATTGTGCTGGGAAATGTCCTGCTGAATGTAAGGCAATAATGGAAGGTGCGCTCTTTTGGGTAGGGACGATGGGGGGTAACGATTATGCCATAATTAAGGGGTCCTCCGTCGTCTCACCTCTCACCCTTAGGGAGATGGCGGTCGCAAATGTCATCCATCTTGTGCAGGTATGGACAAGATTTTCAATTACAAAAGAAATTCAAGAATCCCCAAAATGGGATTTGATAAGCAATTTCACAGAAAGACATTTCACTGCTCACATTTTTTAGTAGGGGTGCAACTTGTGTCGGGTCAGGTTGAGCTTTTGCTAAAAAATGAATTGGAATCAACCCAAATCCGACCTGATTTTAAGGTAAGAGCTCAACCCGAATTCCAAAAAATAGATTCGAGTTGCACCCCTAATTTTTAGAAGAGAACAGCCACCTCGTAGTAGATTAATTTTGTCTAAATTTTAAGATTAGATCCACCTATGGCTTTGAACATTTTGATATATCTGGTATTGTAGGATTCAAAATTCTAACCTGTCTTAAGCTTTAGGTCATAAACTAAATTAAACTCCTTTCTAAGAAAATATGGGAGAGCAGATACCTTTTCATCTTTCTTTTATTAACTAAATTTTCTTCTTCTTATGATGAGTCACTTGCAGGATTTGTTGGCTAAGGGTGCGAAATACGTTATCGTTCAGGGTCCAGCCTGGAGAGCCAATACCTCAGATATCAACACTCACAATGAACTCCTCCAACAACAACTAGATCAAGTCCGTAAACAGAACCCCAACGCCACCATCTTGTTCATCGATTTCCTCCGAGCTCTTTTTGACAATATAAAGAATGCCAAGAAGAATGGTTTCCAAGAGCCCAGCAAGATATGTTGTGGCACTGAGACGTATGGTTGTGGTTGGCCGGGTTCAACCGTATGCTCGGACCCAAGTAAGTACATAAGGTGGGATGGGTCACACTCCACAGAAGCCATGAATGCCATTTTTGCTGACCAATTCTTCCATCAAGGCTACACACAACCTCCATTTGATAGCTTGTTTGCCATTTGAAAGGCTGCTTGAATTTAGTCATGTTCCAAACATATTTATAAATAATAAGAGATTTCTATTTCATAAATTCTTTTATTTGTGTTGTTGCAAGTGTCATTTTTTTACTTCTTGATTAAGGCCATCCAGAGTCTTAATCTTAAATCTCTAGGGGTGCAGCTCGGGCTGGGTTGGGTAAGGTTGAAGCCAACCCTAATAGCATTACCTCAACCCTAACTAGAACCTCGGGTTGAAGAAGGTCAACCCTATCCCAACCCACCTTAAAATCTCTCAGCCCTAACCCAACCCATCTAACCCAAAAGGGGCAAAAAATATATACAAAAACTGCATATGGGTTTTGTGGTCAGGTCGGGCCTCACTAAAATCACGATAATGTGATCAGGTTCTGGTCGGGTTGGGTTGCCCAAGTTTCATGAAGCTTCCTGTTACATATATCTAGAAAACTTCATTAAGGCCTAAATTACAAGAGTTGAGCTAATCGATCGAAAACCATAGATTGATTGAATCAGATATTCGTTAATGGATCCAGCACAACTAGTAATCTATTAACATCCAAACAAGCAAAAACGGATGGGGCTATTCTCCCATGAATATAAATCTTTGGACAAGCTGTTCCTGAGGTCGAGTATTCTACTTCGATAGTTTTATCTTGAAATTATCTTGTCTACTTGTCCCCAATTTCATTCTGGCAGTATTTTATCCAAGAACAAACGAAGAATAGAAAGACTTTTTCCAAGGTTAAAATAAACCCGGGGGGCTATCCCATAGACAACATCCCAAATGGAAAATAGACTGTCCCAAAGAACTCAAAATAACTTTGATCAGCTAATATTCATTATCATTCCCAGAATGACTAAATTAAATCCCCTTGTATCTTCTCTCCATTAATATAACTCTTTGCCATTCAAAAAAAACATATATATGTGATCCCCCACCAAGGAAATCAAAACATCAAAATTAAGACAATAAGATCAACAAATTGAGAAAATTCAAAGCATACCGCTAGAACCCGGAAAGCCCGACCGGAAAGTTTCCTCATCGGCATTGATCGAGATCCGACACTGAGGCGGTGGGACTGCCACGGTGGCGCGACAAAGGGGGCAATTGGAGTGAGAAGAGAGCCACATATCTATACAAGCAACATAAAATGAGTGGTTGCACTCGGGCAGCTGCCGGAGTTCGTCTCCCTCTACAAATACCGATAAGCACACCACACACTCATTATCGGAAGATTGGATTTGGGTATTCTCTTTCCGATATTTATACAACGGAATTAAGTTGCTGGTGGAGTTCTCGATATTTCCGGCAATGTTTCCGGTGGACCCGTCAAGACTCCGGCGAGTTCGGCGGTGTTGCCAGCACCATCCAACGACAAATAGGTTGTACGCGATGAGCAAAAGAGCGATGGATGCGATGACAATAACACTATAGTAGAATGAAGAGGGTTTAGTTCCCCGATCGGGCGGTGACACGGGCTCCATAGGGGAGGATTTTGGTTACCGGCCGGTGGCGGGATTTATCAATGATTGCGAGGATTACTATGATGAGAGTGATTAATCAGATTTATCAATGAATTGTCGTTGAGTGAGGGTCGATATGAGTTTTTTAAAAGGGATGATTGCATTTTGAGAAAGGAAAAAATGGGTAGAGACACGATTGCATATAGCCACAATATTTGATTTATTTCACTGTGTGGGACCCATTTGCTTATAAGGAACAAATTTGAAATTTCGCATTGAAAGAGATGTGCTGGGGATCCAGACCGTTGGAAAGATTCAAAGGATCTGGACGTTAATGGACAAGATTTTGGTACAGGACTTGGATCGGACGTGTCCATTGGATTCATATCCTGTGGATTGAAATTATTTTGGACCGCTGATCCTGAAGTAGCCAAAAAATCCGATGGAGCATCTTAGATCCGGAGTGCCAACGTACCAAAATTCTCCGTTCACATTTTTATTCATCTATGAGAAATAAGATCATTTTAATGGGAAATGCTATTTCAATCTCTTTTTTTAGTTATTTTGCCCCTTTTGTGTGTCTTTTCATAAAAATGATTGTATTTTCACTCTTTTTGTTGGATTTTCCGAGAAATTTTTTTTTTTGAAAAGTTTTTCCTCCAATAAAATTGATTTTGCCTATTATTTTGGATTTGCCACAATACAAACTTGAATTTGTGATAGACCTGGCAAAAAGTGACCCGGACAAGTGGGTCCACCCTGCCTGCTCGTAATCTATGGGTCCGGGTCCAGGTCCGTGTCACTAATTAGTGACCCGTTGAAATTTGACCTGGCACATAATGGTCCCATCAAAATTGGGCCAGGCTGGGTGGAGCCGCGAGTGCCACAGGTGCCCATTAAGGGTGTCAATTTTGGCTCAGGCTCGCTCGAGCTCGGCTCGAATCCTTAACGAGCCGAGCCGAGCCCGTTTTAGGCCCTGCTGAGAGCCTTTTGGCTTTGTTATGGCTTTTGACAACTGAAATGTTTGAAAATTTATTGCCCTATGTTGGAAACTATCAATTATCAGGATTCTGCATTATTATGTAGTCTTTCTTACTTCATGATATAACTGGTTGTGCTATTATCCTATTTATTTCTTGTTTTGTTATTCAATATACATAACTTTTGGCCTTTCCATTTATTGTGTCTTTCTAAAATGGGTTTATAGTTGGGTGACTCTTACCAAAGTAACCCTGACCCAAAACTACTTATGTTAGACTTGATTATCTCCGAGAAGATATCAGGATGGACCACCATGATGAGGACATATATGCCGTGGAATATATCGACGGAACTGGACATAGTGATGATGATGATGATGATATGCTTGCCGAAGCAGCATCAGTGGTTGCTGTTGGTGCATCTTTATTTTTAGCGATGCTTATGGAGCACGAAGGACTTTTCATAGAACCGGCGTCTTACAAGAACCACTATCTAACCGATCGTAGCTTAGGCTGGGCTCGGCTCGGCTCGTTAAGAATTTAATATATATACATATAGAGGAAAGTGTTGGTGAGCTTAAGCGCCCCAATCACATGGGTCCCACATTTTCTGTGGTGATCCAAACCATTCATTTGCAAGGCCCTATCATAGATAGGGTGTCTACAAAAAATCAGCTCCATTGGATCATCCTAACCCCTCCATTTGTGAAGGACAAAAATGGGCAGATTTGTGGACAAATAATGTCTGTCCATTTTCACCTCCACAAATGGATGGGTTAGGATGATCCTATGGAGCTGATTTTTGGTACACACCCCATCTATGTAAGGGCCTTTCAAATGAATGCTTTAGATCATCCGAACAAAGTAGGCCCCAATGTGATTGAGCGCTTAATGTCACCATAAGTTTGGTGAGCTTAAGCTCACCAACACTTTCCTCATATATATATATATATATATATATATATATATATATATATATATATATATATATATATATATATATATATACACACACACACACTAAAAGGGTTCTCCAGGAAGTGAAAGGAGGAGGCAAAATATGTCACTTCATTTTTGGAACCCCATTTGTTACTTGGACCACCCCCCATTAGGGGTGGCCAACCGGTTCGGTTCTCGGTTCCATGAACCGTAAGAACCGAACCGAACCGAACCGTAGTACACAGTAGGACCGAACCGAACCGGACCGAACATAATCGGTTCGGTCCGGTCCGGTTCTTCAGTTCTAATGGCTAATTATTAATTATTAATTATAATTTATAAAAACTTTTAATTAAAGTTATAATAGAAGTTACTTTCTTATTATAAGAATAGTATTAACTATTACTTATTAATATTATAAGTAATTTATATTATTAAGTATATGTATAATAGAAATATAAAAATATTATATATATATATATATATATATATATATATATATATATATATATATATTCAAAGTTCGGTTCTTCGGTTCCGGAACCGAACCGAGAACATTAGACCCGGAACCGAACCGAATAAGTTCGGTTCTTCATCAGTGGAACCGAACCGGACCAAAAATATTTTTTTACAGTTCGGTTCCGGATCGGTTCTGGCCACGCCTACCCCCCATAGTGTAAAAAAAGTAGTCAAATTACACTAGATAGGGCTGTCCAGGGAAGATGAGGGGTGTGAACTTAATATAACCCGAGCCTGGTTCTAGCCGGAGCCGAGCCCCAGCCGAGCTTTTGAGCTTAACGAGCTGAGCTCGGGTCGGCTCGTTTGTCTCGTTTACTCCCCTAGTGCCCATAAAAACTGAGGAATCACATTCAGGTCCAATAAAAGAAGTTTTCACTTTGAAAGCTAATAGAAGAAGACAAAGTGTCACGTCAATGTTGAAAACTAGGAACGGTTGGCCATGTGAAAAGCTGGCAATCTCACGGCAACTTTTATTACTGCACCATCATTCATAAATAAACGAGATTATTGGAAAAAGACCATCAATTTTGACCATTTGGATAATCATGCTCGGTTGCTGGGTCAGGGCTCAGGGCGGGTCAGGGCTCACAGGGCCAAACTTGCACCCCTAACAGTGAGTCTATCCCAGGATAAAATGATCTTCGTTTGCTTTGAACAAATCCTATGAGGGATGCTTTCAATGGGAATAGTAGGCCACGGTTTATTTTGGGCTTGAACAAGCCAGGGTCTATCCCGGTTGTGACTTTCAATGGGAATAGCAGGCCAGGGTTTATTTTGGGCTTGAACAAGCCAGGGTCTATCCCGAGTTCACACCGAGAACAGCCCCACTGTGTAGGGTATATCCTAAAAAGATGTCCTTAGAAGAGACCTAGGATTATCCTATCACAGTGGGACAGGCAACAATGGAATGGGCACACGGGTGGGGTGGCCAACAAATCAAAGTACCCAATCAACGGAAAACGGATTACACATGCCAATGTGTCCAGCACGCACGTCCAAATTAAAAATGCCCCTCATTTTTTTAATCCATTCTCATTAATTTGTGGCAATATATAGCATTCAATAGGAACACATCCAGCGTTGTTGGAGCGTTGTTGGAATCGATTCTAGGGATGAGTGACTCGGACCACAACTTGAGAATGTGTTGGCAAGCAATTAATTAGTTGTAATCCTCAAATTAAGCTCAACTAAAAGAAAATTCAACTAGAATTCCTATTGTTTTGCCTTGAAGAAAGGATACAAGGGCCAATAGAAAAACAGAAAAACAAATGCAACTGGATATCCTGTTGTGGGCTTTTATAATTTGATCTGTCATCTCTCTATCATATAAAAAAAACAGAAAAACAAATGCAACTGGATATCCTATTGTGGGCTTTTATAATTTGATCTGTCACCTCTCTATCATATGAAAAAACAGAAAAACAAAAGCAATTCGAAATGTTAGGAAAGGGTGTAGCCCCCTAAATTTAGGCATGTTGTAACTGTGACCTAAACTAATTTTGGGTTGTCTAGCCCCCCCCTATATATATATATATATATATTGTTTCTTACACTCTTCACAGGCAACTCTTCCTTTGGTACCAAAAGGCGAAATACCACAAAAGAATAGGGGAAGAAGCTCTCTAAAACAATGGCTTGGTGCAGTTCTCTCTCTCTCCATCTGACTCTATTTTACTTCTTCATATCTGTCTATCGTTCTCTTTCTTTACCCCCATCAACTTACGAAGGCATATTCTCAAAGATCTACGCCTTCGGTGACTCGAGCACAGACACAGGAAATTGCATAGAGTTACTCCCTTATTTGACCCCTCCCTACGGAATGACTACTTTCGGCAAACCCTCTGGTCGTTGGTCGGACGGTTACCTTGTCCTTGACTTCCTCGCCAAAGAATTATCACTTCCTTATGTTCCCCCGTATCTCAACAAAAGTTCTGATTTCTCCCATGGTGTTAACTTTGCATATGCTGGATCAACGGCCATAGATTATGAATTCTATGTTGAACACAATGCAACGAAGGCTCTACCCAGCCAGATAACAAATTCCCTACAGACTCAGCTCGGTTGGTTTAACGAATTCATCGATAGGGTCGAGTGTGCCGGGAAATGTCCTGCTCAATGTAAGGCAATAATGGAAGGTACACTCTTCTGGGTGGGGACGATGGGGGGCAATGATTATCGCAGAATTAATGGGACTTCCATCAGCCCCATCACCCTTAGAGAGATTGCAGTCGCCAATGTCATCCATCTTGTGCAGGTATGGACAAGAATTTATATTTGAAAAGAAATTCAATAATTCTCTCTATATATATATATGGGATTTGATAGGCAATTTTCGCCCGATATTCATCATAGCACACTTGGTATTTCATCCGAGAGCAGTACAATTTTTAAGATGCGTCCGGATCAAATATCAAAGGCATGATCTTGACTTGGTGGCAGGTCACGATCTTGACTTCGTGGGCCCCACAAATATGGCATTTTTTGCTCGATTCGATTCAATTCAGGCTATTTGGTAATGTAAGGGGTCATGGGTTTTCCTTTTGGGCCAAGGAGAATGCTCCTGGGCAATTCATAGTATGTAAATCTGGTGGGACTACTGGTCCCCAACATAATTTTCAATTTTCAAAAAAAAAAGGGCAGTACTTCTATCGTACAATGAATACAAGCACGCCAGCTCGTCCATCATATAATTTCTCTTATCTTACTATCAAAATATAAGTAAAAGTTGAGAATATTTTTTAATTTTTAAGATTAAACCCACCTATGGCTTTGAACGTTTTGAGATGTTTTTTTTATTATAGGGTTCAAAAGTCTTACCTGTCTCAAGCTTTCGGTCATAAGAAAAAATTCCAATATATGTAAGGAAACATTAGCAAAGACAAACCAAGCAAAGTGAAAATGATTTCAATTTTGAAAGATTGGCATGAACAAAATATGGGAGTGAAGATACAGTTCATCATTCTTTTATGAACTAAATTTTCTTCTCCTTATGATGAGTCACTTGCAGGACTTGCTGGATAAGGGTGCAAAATACATTGTCATTCAAGGTCCAGAAGCGCAAGGCTATGAATTAGATGTCGCCGCTCACAATGCACTCCTCCAACAACAGCTAGATCAAGTACGTGAACAGAACCCCGACGCCTCCATCTTGTTCGCCGATTTCATCCGTGCTCTCACTGACAATGTGATGAATGCAAAGAAGAAAGGTTTCAATGATCCTGGCCTGATATGTTGTGGCAATGAGACGATCCTCTGTGGCAGGCCGGGTGCACCCGTATGCGCGGATCTAAGTAAGTACATGGCGTGGGATGGGGTGCACGCAACAGCAGCCTTAAATGCCTTGCTTGCTAACCAATTCTTCCATCAAGACTTCACAAGACCCCCGTTTGATAGCTTGTTTGTCAATAGAACGGCTGCTGAAATCAACACATGTACCAAACATATTTAAAAATAATAGGAGATTTCTTGTTCATCAATTCTTTTTTACGAGTTATTACAAATGTCATTTGTTGATTTCTTGATTAAGACCATCCTGAGTATTACAAAGGCCAACCCTAACCCAACCTGCCTTTAAATCTCTCAACGCTAACCCAGCCAATCCGAGTTTTCAAATCGCGCTGGGATGGCTTCGGGTTAACTTGGGGCAATATGAGAAAAAATACAGAAAAAGAAGGGTTTTAGTTTCGGGGTTGAGTCGGTTCGAGTTGCAATAAAATCACGACAATATTAAGGGGCCGTGATCGGGTTCAGGTCGGATCGAGTTGTCCAAGGCCTTAGATGCAAGGGCATCCCCCTGGGAATCTCTTATGATTGCTCATTGGACTTTTACCTTATTTTTGTCATTGTTAGTGGAGTAAGGGTAGGGAATCTCAGTCATTTTGGTCATTTCACATGTCATTTATCATTAGTAAGGGTAGTTTGGTTAATTTCTTAATTGTTTATGGCATTTTAGACATTTGGCCTTAGAGAGGGGTATTTGAGTCTTTTTCATGTAAAGGCAACCTATATAAGTCCATTTCCCACCATTTTTCATATGGGAAATGATATATGCGCCAAGTGTTTCGATAAACATGCGCTCCACTTGTTTGTCGTGTAGTATTTAAAGGGTTTAAAGTGCTTTTTGAGAACCGTAATATCCTCTGAAATCCCTTTAAATATATACTACACGACAAACAAGTGGAGCGCTTGTTTATCGAAACACCTTGGCGCAGATATCGTTTCCCCTTTTCATATTAGCTCTCGTGTTTTTTATATTATCACTGAGCTAATTGAACCTTGTGTTCCTTGATTTCCTTCTATGGAGGTACTGATTGAAAATTCCATACTAATAATCCTTGGCCATTGACTTTAATGTCATTAGTACAAGACATTGGAACGTTGATAGTCACTTAATTATATTGTCCAAGTCCTGTGCGCTTCTCGCTACAACAGCATTACCATAAATTTATGCTTCAAGGGCAACAATTATTACATTATTCAACACTCCTCCTCAAGTTGGAGTGTATATAACCATACAGTTTGGATACTAGCTACAGACAACACTTCCAAATTAATGTTTAAGCTTCTTTGATCAGATATGGGCTGTATATATGATGGGCCACACACCATGCCTCAATTATATGTGAAAGTAAATAATATGATCTTAGCAAGTAAAGTATCTGTTACATATTTGGAACCTCACCGATGCACGATGATGAGATGTTGTGGGTGGAAGAAAATCTACCATTTGTTTGTGTAATATATATTTAGAGCTGGTAGAACGCTCTACATCAAATCATTTGAACCACTTTCTTAAATGATTGGATAAGCTTAACTTTGATTGCTCCTCTCAGTAATCCATAATCCTAAGCAAGAATGAGCACTACAACCATGTATACGGTAGATGGCCTCTTTAGAAAATGTTGCAACCAGCAATATTAATTATTAGAGCCCTTATTCGGACTGAAATTTTGGATTTCAGTGAGGAACGAAACAAAATCGTACCGAAACCGAAATTCCCGAAATTTACCAAATTTCGTTCCAAATTTCCGTTTCAAATTTCGGGGATTTCGTCGAAATTTAAAATAAAATTATACATTTTTATTCCGTTAAAGAATTTCGAACGAAATTTCGGTAATTTCGATTGAAATTTTGTCCCAAAAAAATTTGGATTTTACGCGCAATACCCCCGAAATTTCGGTTTCAGATAAGTCTAAAATTTTAGCCAAAACCAAAATTTAAAACCATGTATATTATTAGGGAAGTTATATATTATATTAATTATTAGAGTCCTTACCGTCTATATTATTAGGGATGATACATTCGCCCCCTTTTCATACCTGAGCCACCACTCATATATAAGGTTTGCCCAAGGAAGAAAGGGACGATTATATCATTTCCGTTTTTACTATCCCTAACTAGATAAGGCGGGGCCACTAGTTCAATGATAAATTAAAAACGTTCATCTACTAGGCATCAGCCTCTCCCAATGGATAGGGGATGCAGGGAAAGTGTTGCTGAAGTGACGGTCAAGCGTTGCCGAATGAGGACCTGTCACTAACTATGAACTAGCCCTTTGAATAATCCCTGATTGCTAGTTTTTCCTCACCAATGAACTCAAATTCGTGAGTTATAATGTTGTGATCTAAATCAGAATGAGGGAATAGCCATAATGTTGGAATACAACTCTCGGCTTCGAATCTTAGGTCATTGTCTTTGAAAACTTAATTAAAATCAACACTAATTTCCACTAGTTAGCGGCCTTTAAACTAGTGAACTTAGTGAGCTGTTACTAAGCACTCTCATAAGGTCCATGCTTTAGGAAAGTCTCTGGTTGTTTAAGAGATGCATGTGGTTGGAAATATTTGCCCTAAATGAGTTGAATTAATACAAAGCTAGTACTCGTGCCTATAATGAAAATACCGATTTCAGCCTTATTTCATCCAACAGTGAGTAACCTCATAACATTGAGTACGTGTTATTTGCTATAGAAAGCCATGGATAGGAAGCCTGTACGGTTCCTTATAGTCCGTAGTTTCTTTCTAGTGATGTTTTTTTTCAATCAATCTTCCATTATATCTCCCAATTCCATCTTTAAAGTCTCTATTGTCCTGAGGACCCATTTAGACCCTACTAGTATGATTCTTGAGTTTCGAAATATGATTTCATTGAGAGTAGTTCTCTTTTCATGGCTTGGAGCCACTGAGCTGACTAATCACTCATTCTGGCTTGACTAATGAAAATATTATCCATATCACACTCACTCAGATAGATTAAACCTCTGCACCTGCTAAACATCACTAAAAGTGTAAGTGTCCCGAGTCCAGCTTTCTTCTGACTCATAAAGGGTCTTAGGCATAGCCTTAGTTGTAACGACAATCATAAAATGAGCTGTTGTCTTAGAGCATCACTCCGCAAAGCTCAGGCAACGATGAATTGCACAACATGCTCCTCGTCATGTCCATAAGAGTACAACATTACTTCTCAGCTACCTTATCTTGCCCGGATGAGTATGGAATTATGCTATGATAATGACATTCTCTTTCAAATATGAGACAAATATACCTAGATTGCAACCCATTTCTAATAGTTTATTATTATTGTAGGATCATGGCACTTACCAACTATCCCAAAAGCTATTACTGATGGGAAAGGCGCTACCATTATCTTTATTAAGAGTCCAGACCAAGGGGCATTGATGGTAGGGATGCACACGGTTTGGTCCGGTTTGGTTTAGGGAGGTTTTTTGAACCGAACCGATCCCATCGGTTTGGAGAAAATCCAAATCGTAACAGAACCGATGGGGGGTATAACCGAACCAAACCGAACCAATTTTGACCGGTTCAATTTTGTTCGGTTTACAGTTTATCCTGTTTTTTGGTTCAGCTTTAATACATATCCAAATCAAGTAGTCAAATGAGGCTTTTATGTTGCAATTTTATCTAGGGTTGATACCCTTTGGGTGACTACAATGATAAAATTACCCCTAGACTACCCAAAATGGCAAAAATGACCTCTAATAAGAAGATAAGAGTTAGGAAGTGCAATTCAGGGGGGGGGGGGGGAGGAATGGGCGTCTACAGGGGTGGCCAAAATGGGGTGTCTACAGTTTCCCATCGGTTCGATGTTTTTCATTTCCGAATTAAAACTAAAAAAACCATCAACCTTAATCATGACCGAACTAATGCCTAGAAAAACTGAACTGACCCAAACCGAGAGGCCCGGTTCGGTTCGGTTTATCGGTTTGGCCGGTTTTTTGTGTAGCCTAATTGCTGGCACAAGGCCCAGGACAATGCAACCATACTCCGATCAGGGTCTTATAACTCGCCTTGGCTAACAACCCAACCCTCCCCCACCCACCAACAATGACCTCGGGGAGGGGGAGAGGGACTCAAACCTGAGATCTGGCTCTGATGCCACTTGTAGGACCGTAGTGCTTACCAACTTTCCCAAAAGCAATTGCTGATGAGAATGGGCCTACCATTATCTTTATTAAGAGTCCAGACCAAGGGACATTACTGGCACAAGGCCTAGGACCACGCTGTCATACTCTAATCTGGGTCCAGTAACCCGCCTGGGCCAGCTATACTCAGTACCTTCAAGTCAAGTAAATTCTTAACTTCACCTTATAGATCATAACCATATTCCTTGCTTCCAACTATCCATTAAAGGCGTGCATAATTACAGTTGGAAAATCTACCTATATAGGGACTGAATCTTAGAGGGAAGATCCTAACCCTCTATAGATCGGAGGGTTAGGATCAGCCTATGGAAATGATTTTTGCGGCACAACCTATTTAGGCTGTGGCACTTCTAATAGATGGTTTGGATCACCCTATGGTGCGGGCCATACTGTACTTTTTAGTAAAGTAAGGAGTGCGATCATCAAAATATGGTAGTGCTGATAACATTTCCCTTTCTGAAATAAGGTTTCTAATCCAAATGAAACCAGAATTCAGAAATTAATAGAGAATCATAACGACCTAAATTTCTACTTTATTTTCATTTCCCATTGTAATGCACATCTTCTCTATCGAGCCTCTAACTCGTAAGAATCCTTTACATGAAATTTGAAATACGAATAGCAATACATGAATCTTATTGATCAGTATTTCTAGGAGTATTTACTAAGTAGGACTCATAATATATAAAGATGAGATTCTATCTTATTTTTCCAACTACCATAGCATGCACTCTTCATATGTCATCTATCTTATACAAGGATAGAAGATGTTGAATTGGTTGATGTCGCCCTAATCTCTGTAATACCAAGAGCAAAATCAGTGGTTCTTCTAATCAATCGAAAGAAGAATTGGAAGAATGAACAAATGCAAAGGTACATAGTCTTCGAACCCTAGAAAGAGAAGAATAAGGCCCTAAAAACCAATAGAATGTTTATTAAATGCAAAACGGTGACATGCACCCAATGGGGGTGCCCTCTCATGTTCCGAGTTAGGGATGGTTTTGTGCTTTTATCTTATCATCTTTCTCTTTTTCTAATAAATCAGTCGGGGTCCCCGTTAAACCCCAGTTTACCCATAAAAAAATCCACCTATTTTAATACAACACCACTGCAAGTAGATAATCATAAATGACATTGAGCCCAACCGTTTGGTATCTCTTTGAAGGGGAATTGCAAAACAATTACCTCACTTTGTTTTCCATTACAATTCTGGTTACTACGTATGCGGTTCTGAGGTGTAAATTTCCAAGAAATACTTCATTTAATTTGGCGCTTGGACAGTGGGAGACTTGTACTTTCAGTTTGTCATTGTATTGGAATCATCCAAGTGTGATAGTAGCATCCACAACCACAACCCAAAACAGCTGAAAATGACGTCCAAAAAGCTAGATGCAAAACACAACCGGTCTCTTCCTTCATGTAGCCAATCTTTTCAAGAAGGGGAGTAGGATATGAATACTGGAGATGACTATGATCATGATTTTACATAAAGACTAGTCCCTAGACCTTTTTTCATGCACATACGGTGACAGAATGATGGAGATCCCTGAGTTTCATTTGGGAATGGAAGCCGAAGAGATCGTTGATTGGATGAGCACGTTGACCGGGTTTTTAACATCAAGAAGGGTGTTCCAAAAGAGGCAAGTACCCTTAGTCGCATCGAGATTTAGAGATGAGGCCCGAAATTGGTGGTGTACATTGACAAATCGGAGACAGGAGATCGGCAAGCCTCCGATTCAGACATGGGAGGAAATGAAAAGGGTACTTGGGTGAGAATTGATTCCATTTGACTACCCTCGTCTGACACGACAACGGTCCAGGAGCTATGTGCCTATTTCCTCACCACCACCTCCGATTAGATCCGTCACTACGCCTACTACTATCAGCGTAGTTTAACCACCTCCATCTATTTCTATTGCTATTGTTGACAACGATGACAGACAACTAAAGTGTCAGGATGTCATAGAGGAGACCACCTTTCTAAATCCACACATGGATGGTGATGAGATTGACGCTAGTGATGAAGATGCTAGCGCTGCTCCTCTTGTTTGCGATGATGAGGTCGGTATTGATGTTGAGTCAGAATGTCAGTGATTGATGATGCAGAGGAGATACATACAGATGTAGTTGTGATGACTTACACCTGGCAGATGTAGTTCATATTTTTGTGATCCTTCCTATAGTCGCTACAGACGAGGCTATTGATGCGTATCGTGGCCCACTACTTCTTTGCCATGTTTAGAAGATATATATAGATCAATACAAGTCACCACTTCACCAAGATGGATCAGTTTTTACATGATCGATCACAAAGATGTTGACTTCGACGAATTACTTCTCCTACTGCTTGAGTCGGTCATTTACATATTCGACTCAGGCATACTACCACGACACAGAGACTAATGGGGAACTCGAGGATGAGTTCTTTCAAGAAGGGGAGTTTGATGATGGAGCATCCCCTGGATTTTCTACATCGTCGTTCACATCTCCTAAGGACAGTTTGTTCTGTGTTTTAATGCTTTTAATTTTCTTCTTGCATATGTCTTTAGTGGTATTTTCCATTGGTGGGGGTAGTTTGGTTATTTTCTAATTTTGTTGTCATTTTTTTTTTATTTTGGATCAATTAGGAGTATATTTGTCTTTTAAATCATATGGGCAGCCTATAAAAGGCATTTCCCTCTCATTTTTATTGACTTTGATTTGAATTTGAAATTTAAAAAGGGAATCCCAGCTTTGGGAAAATTTCTTTCTTGTTAGAGATTAGAGGATTGTAAGCTAAATTTTCATCAATTCTCTTCAAATTACTGTACATTCTCCCTTGTGAATCAATGAATTTTCATAGATTTTGTTATTCTTTCATCCCTTGCAAGAATCAAAGTTGATTCTTTGAAGGAAATCATCAAAAAATACAAAATTTTGAAGATCTAGTTTGAGACTTCATCCCTGCGCAATCGGAGGTCCGATCTACAAGCTCCTCGGCAAAATCACTTCCGCGGCCACTTGCATCAGAAGGCTACTTTGAAAGCTATAAACTAGGATAGATACATGTCTATTACTACCATTATTTCCATATAAGCTATCTAAAAATAATGCAATATTCGTATAAGATTATATGTAAATAATTTTTAGGGTTGTCCAAAAAGTCTGTAAATTTTTTGACATTAAAGGCTTGTTTCTGCCTACCAAGAATTTTTTTTCTTGGAATATTAGCTTACCCAATGGTGAAGAAGGGGGAGAGGGATAGACACCAAAGGACTGAGTGAGGAGTTAAGAAAAGCTTGAAAAACAAGGAAACAAAAAACTCCACCCAAAATATGATTGATTGTTTCCTTGTTATTTATAGCCACTTCTTATGCCATCTCAAGTCCCTTACCACCCTCGCTACCCCGCTCTCGCCACTTGAGAAACTAATTTATCATTAAAAAAAATTCATGGCTGCCAAACATTAGCATTTATATATTCAAAACATTTATTTTTGATGAAAAAAACACATGAGTAAATCAAAACAAAGATTTTTTTGTCTAACCGTTTTCTTTTTGTATTTATTTTTTTATGAAAACTTCAATCAATTTTAATATAAGAAAATAAAAAATAAAAAATTTCATAATTTTAGGATTGATTATATGACAATTTTGTCAACAAAAGTTTGATATAGTTCTGAGTTACTTTGTAAAAATATTCTTCAAAAAGTCGAATATATTGTTATTTTATATAATTTTCATTGATTAATTGCGAAATACTTGAGAAAATAGGGATCTATAGACCAAAAAAGAAAGCTCAAGGTTTAGGCTAAAAACAGAAAGTTTGTTATTTTTTCACCGACGGCCCACGATGACGGAACTCGCTCCTACGATAAGGGCCAACGTATCAATCATATATAATGGCATGACATAGAATTGCCAACATACTAATCCCCATTGGTTGGTGGGATGCATAATTGCCAACGTACTAATCCCCATTGGAGGGACACAGAATTTTAACCTAAGCCTCACAAGAAGCATCAATCATACAATATCATAATAGAAATATATGGTATACAAATCAAGGGTAAAGAACAGTCCGTGTGTACACACATACATACATACATGCATGCATGCATGCATACATTCGTACAGAGTCACAGATATCACTACAATCAGTTCGGGGAGATATCAAGGAAATTATGTATCAAACTACTAAAGCAATCCCTTATTTCTGACCTCAATCAGAAATTCCAACCAGTTCGATCGAATTTTAATTACCTAGAATATAGTGTGGAAGTACGATTTAATAAGTCCATGCATTGATATTGATGTAAAGAAGTATGTCTATTATACTCTAAAAGTGCTAACCAATTTTTGAAGCAGAAACGGGTTCGGTCGACCGGGCCCCCAAAATCCGATTTTTTTTTTAAATATCCAGAAGCCTTACTGCGGTTAATCGTCCTTGGGCGGTCGACCGGCCTGAGCACCCGTGGTCGATCAGCCCGGAGCGGCCTACTAGGTCATGAATTGAACTTTTTTCAAAAAAATAACATAGCCGACTGTTATAGAAATAACATATTCAAGATGATTAAGACAGAAATTACGATCTATCTCCATCTCTTGACCTCGAAATAGGCTCTCTGGGGCTGCTCACGGATCTCGAGAGCAATTTCTCCTCTTTGATTTAGGGTTTATGACGGAGAATTAATCTGTCATTCGTATTCGTACTGCTTACTAATAGCCCTAATACAGTTTTTTGCAAATTTGACTAATAAACCCTTAGTCTCACACGAAATTACATGTGGGGTATTTGAGGCCCATTGCAGATGAGCCATTTGTCAAAATGATCTGCAAATCAAACAATCTTAAGCATCCAATTAATTTACTATAGATCGATCGTTAACACAAAAATGGCCAAAATTCAAGTCAATTGATTATAGATTGCGTTGCTTTTGGATGATGCTTGGACAAGTGAATGTTGAAAAGATTTTTCCGGTATGGTAATATTTTATCCAACAACAATGTTCAACATCAAAGAATATCAAAGGATTTGTGTGGAAACTAATCAATCTCATAGATGAGATTACAGATATTTGATTGTATAATGCTTTCTCTTTTAAAAGACACAGTGAGTAGAGCTGCAATAGGGTTGGGTTTTGCAAAACCCCAGCCCAACCCTAGCTGCCATTATCTTAGCCCTGACCCACCCTGACCCTGAGTCAGGGCCGAATCCTGAACCCAATGCCCGCCGTGATTGGGCAGGGCTGGGTCGGGCTTGCCCTGCTTGGGTCGGACCGGCCGGACAATTATACATGTTTTCAGTCTGTTTTATTGTCAAAAATCAAAATACTTCCACACAATCTATTATTCTAATTGATATATGATTTTTGGTGATAAATACATAACCAAAACCCAATGGATGGAGAAATGAAAAACAGAAAGGCTCAAGGGTGGGCCGCGGGTAAAGTGTAAACAGGGTCGAGTCGGTCAGGGGTAAAGTGTAGAGGGGGTCGGGTCGGCCCGGGGTATCAACCCTGAACCCGACCCGACCCTGAGTCAGGGCCAAAAAAATGTACCCAGACCCGCCCTCAGGGTCAGATTTTCCAACCCTGACCCTGTTCGGGCTCAAGGCGGGTCAGGGCTCACAGGGCCAAAGTTGCACCCCTAACAGTGAGTCTATCCCAGGATAAAACGATCTTGGTTTGCTTTGAACAAATCCTATGAGGGATGCTTTCAATGGGAATAGCAGGCCAGGGTTTATTTTGGGCTTGAACAAGCCAGGGTCTATCCCGAGTTCACACCGAGAACGGCCCCACTGTGTAGGGTATATCCTAAAAAGATGTCCTTAGAAGAGACCTGGGGTTATCCTATCACAGTGGGATAGGCAACAATGGAATGGGCACACGGGTGGGGTGGCCAACAAATCAAAGTACCCAATCAACGGAAAACGGATTACACATGCCAATGTGTCCAGCACGCACGTCCAAATTAAAAATGCCCCTCATTTTTTTAATCCATTCTCATTAATTTGTGGCAATATATAGTATGCAATAGGAACACATCCAGCGTTGTTGGAATCGATTCTAGGGATGAGTGACTCGGACCACAACTTGAGAATGTGTTGGCAAGCAATTAATTAGTTGTAATCCTCAAATTAAGCTCAACTAAAAGAAAATCCAACTAGAATTCCTATTGTTTTGCCTTGAAGAAAGGATACAAGGGCCAATAGAAAAACAGAAAAACAAATGCAACTGGATATCCTGTTGTGGGCTTTTAGAATTTGATCTGTCACCTCTCTATCATATAAAAAAAACAGAAAAACAAATGCAACGGGATAGCCTATTGTGGGCTTTTATAATTTGATCTGTCACCTCTCTATCATATGAAAAAACAGAAAAACAAAAGCAATTCGAAATGTTAGGAAAGGGTGTAGCCTCCTAAATTTAGGCATGTTGTAACTGTGACCTAAACTAATTTTGGGTTGCCTAGCCCCCTATATATATTGTTTCTTACACTCTTCACAGGCAACTCTTCCTTTGGTACCAAAAGGCGAAATACCATAAAAGAAAAGGGGAAGAAGCTCTCTAAAACAATGGCTTGGTGCAGTTCTCTATCTCTCCAGCTTACTCTATTTTACTTCTTCATATCTGTCTATCCTTCTCTTTCTTTACCCCCATCAACTTACGAAGGCATGTTCTCAAAGATCTACGCCTTCGGTGACTCGAGCACAGACACAGGAAATTGCATAGAGTTACTCCCTTATTTGAACCCTCCCTACGGAATGACTACTTTTGGCAAACCCTCTGGTCGTTGGTCGGACGGTTACCTTGTCCTTGACTTCCTCGCCAAAGAATTATCACTTCCTTACGTTCCCCCGTATCTTAACAAAAGTTCTGATTTCTCCCATGGTGTTAACTTTGCATATGCTGGATCAACGGCCATAGATTATGAATTCTATGTTGAACACAATGCAACAAAGGCTCTACCCATCCAGATAACAAATTCCCTACAGACTCAGCTCGATTGGTTTAACGAATTCATCGACAGGGTCGAGTGTGCCGGGAAATGTCCTGCTCAATGTAAGGCAATAATGGAAGGTACACTCTTCTGGGTGGGAACGATGGGGGGCAATGATTATCGCAGAATTAATGGGACTTCCATCAGCCCCATCACCCTTAGAGAGATTGCAGTCGCCAATGTCATCCATCTTGTGCAGGTATGGACAAGAATTTATATTTTAAGAGAATTCAATAATTCTCTATATATATGGGATTTGATAGGCAATTTTCGCCCGATGTTCATCATACCACCCTTGGTATTTCATCCGAGAGCAGTACAATTTTTAAGATGCGTCCGGATCAAATATCAAAGGCAAGATCTTGACTTGGTGGCAGATCACGATCTTGACTTGGTGAGCCCCACAAATATGGCATTTTTTGCTCGATTCGATTCAATTGAGGCTATTTGGTAATGTAAGGGGTAATGGATTTTCCTTTTGGGCCAAGGAGAATGCTCCTGGGCAATTCATACTATGTAAATCTGGTGGGACTACTGGTCCCCAACATAATTGTCAATTTAAAAAAAAAAAAAGGCAGTACTTTTCTATCGTATAGTGAATACAAGCACGCCTGCTCGTCCATCATATAATTTCTCTTATCTTACTATCAAAATACAAGTAAAAGTTGAGAATATTTTTTAATTTTTAAGATTAAACCCACCTTTTGAGATGTTTTTTTTATTATAGGGTCCAAAAGTCTTACCTGTCTCAAGCTTTCGGTCATAAGATAAAATTCCAATATATGTAAGGAAACATTAGCAAAGACAAACGAAACAAGGTGAAAATGATTTCGATTTTGAAAGATTGGCATGAACAAAATATGGGAGTGAAGATACATTTCATCATTCTTTTATGAACTAAATTTTCTTCTCCTTATGATGAGTCACTTGCAGGACTTGCTGGATAAGGGTGCAAAATACATTGTCGTTCAAGGTCCAGCAGCGCAAGGCTATGAATTAGATGTGGCCACTCACAATGCACTCCTCCAACAACAGCTAGATCAAGTACGTGAACAGAACCCCGGCGCCACCATCTTGTTCGCCGATTTCATCCGTGCTCTTACCGACAATGTGATGAATGCAAAGAAGAAAGGTTTTAATGATCCTGGCCTGATATGTTGTGGCAATGAGAAGATCCACTGTGGCAGGCCGGGTGCACCCGTATGCGCGGACCCAAGTAAGTACATGGCGTGGGATGGAGTGCACGCAACAGAAGCCTTAAATGCCTTGCTTGCTAACCAATTCTTCCATCAAGACTTCACAAGACCCCCGTTTGATAGCTTGTTTGTCAATAGAACGGCTGCTGAAATAACCACATGTACCAAACATATTTATAAATAATAGGAGATTTCTTGTTCATCAATTCTTTTATACGAGTTATTACAAATGTCATTTGTTGATTTCTTGATTAAGACCATCCTGACTATTACAAAGGCCAACCCTAACCCAACCTGCCTTTAAATCTCCCAACGCTAACCCAGCCAGTCCGAGTTTTCAAATCGCGCTGGGATGGCTTCGGGTTAACTTGGGGCAATATGAGAAAAAATACAGAAAAAGAAGGGTATTAGTTTCGGGGTTGAGTCGGTTCGAGTTGCAATAAAATCACGACAATATTAAGGGGCCGTGATCGGGTTCAGGTCGGATCGAGTGGTCCAAGGCCTTAGATGCAAGAGCATCCCCTGGGAATCTCTTATGATTGCTCATTGGACTAAATTTACCTTATTTTTGTCATTGTTAGTGGAGTAAGGGTAGGGAATCTCAGTCATTTTGGTCATTTCACATGTCATTTATCATTAGTAAGGGTAGTTTGGTTAATTTCTTAATTGTTTATGGCATTCTAGACATTTGGCCTTAGAGAGGGGTATTTTAGTCTTTTTCATGTAAAGGCAACCTATATAAGTCCATTTCCCACCATTTTTCATATGGGAAATGATATATGCGCCAAGTGTTTCGATGATCATGCGCTCCACTTGTTTGTCGTGCAGTATTTGAAGGGTTTAAAGAGCTTTTTGAGAACCGTAATATCCTCTGAAATCCCTTAAATTTGTACTACACGACAAACAAGTGGAGCGCTTGTTTATCGAAACACCTTGGCGCAGATATCGTTTCCCCTTTTCATATTAGCTCTTGTGTTTTTTATATTATCATTGAGCTAATTGAACCTTGTGTTCCTTGATTTCCTTCTATGGAGGTACTGATTGAAAATTCCATACTAATAATCCTTGGCCATTGACTTTAATGTCATTAGTACAAGACATTGGAACGTTGATAGTCACTTAATTATATTGTCCAAGTCCTGTGCGCTTCTCGCTACAACAGCATTACCATAAATTTATGCTTCATGGGCAACAATTATTACATTATTCAACCCTCCTCCTCAAGTTGGAGTGTATATAACCATACAGTTTGGATACTAGCTACAGACAACGTACACTGCCAAATTAATGTTTAAGCTTCTTTGATCAGATATGGGCTATATATGTGATGGGCCACACACCATGCCTCAATTATATGTGAAAGTAAATAATATGATCTTAGCAAGTAAAGTATCTGTTACATATTTGGAACCTCACCGATGCACGATGATGAGATGTTGTGGGTGGAAGAAAATCTACCATTTGTTTGTGTAATATATATTTAGAGCTGGTAGAACGCTCTACATCAAATCATTTGAACCACTTTCTTAAATGATTGGATAAGCTTAACTTTGATTGCTCCTCTCAGTAATCCATAATCCTAAGCAAGAATGAGCACAACAACCATGTATACGGTTTATGGCCTCTTTAGAAAATGTTGCAACCAGCAATATTAATTATTAGAGCCCTTAATCTTAAATCTTAAATCTTAATTATTAAGGCCATCCAGAGTCTTAATCTTAAATCTCTAGGGGTGCAGCTCGGACTGGGTTGGGTAAGGTTGAAGCCAACCCTAATAGCATTACCTCAACCCTAACTAGAACCTCAGGTTGAAGAAGGTCAACCCTATCCCAACCCACCTTAAAATCTCTCAGCCCTAACCCAACCCAACTAACCCAAAAGGGGCAAAAAATATATACAAAAACTGCATATGGGTTTCGTGGTCAGGTCGGGCCGCACTAAAATCACGATAATGTGATCAGGTTCTGGTCGGGTTGGGTTGCCCAAGTTTCATGAAGCTTCCTGTTACATATATCTAGAAAACTTCATTAAGGCCTAAATTACAAGAGTTGAGCTAATCGATCGAAAACCATAGATTGATTGAATCAGATATTCGTTAATGGATCCAGCACAACTAGTAATCTATTAACATCCAAACAAGCAAAAACGGATGGGGCTATTCTCCCATGAATATAAATCTTTGGACAAGCTGTTCCTGAGGTCGAGTATTCTACTTCGATAGTTTTATCTTGAAATTATCTTGTCTACTTGTCCCCAATTTCATTCTGGCAGTATTTTATCCAAGAACAAACGAAGAATAGAAAGACTTTTTCCAAGGTTAAAATAAACCCGGGGGGCTATCCCATAGACAACATCCCAAATGGAAAATAGAGTGTCCCAAAGAACTCAAAATAACTTTGATCAGCTAATATTCATTATCATTCCCAGAATGACTAAATTAAATCCCCTTGTATCTTCTCTCCATTAATATAACTCTTTGCCATTCAAAAAAAACATATATATGTGATCCCCCACCAAGGAAATCAAAACATCAAAATTAAGACAATAAGATCAACAAATTGAGAAAATTCAAAGCATACCGCTAGAACCCGGAAAGCCCGACCGGAAAGTTTCCTCATCGGCATTGATCGAGATCCGACACTGAGGCGGTGGGACTGCCACGGTGGCGCGACAAAGGGGGCAATTGGAGTGAGAAGAGAGCCACATATCTATACAAGCAACATAAAATGAGTGGTTGCACTCGGGCAGCTGCCGGAGTTCGTCTCCCTCTACAAATACCGATAAGCACACCACACACTCATTATCGGAAGATTGGATTTGGGTATTCTCTTTCCGATATTTATACAACGGAATTAAGTTGCTGGTGGAGTTCTCGATATTTCCGGCAATGTTTCCGGTGGACCCGTCAAGACTCCGGCGAGTTCGGCGGTGTTGCCAGCACCATCCAACGACAAATAGGTTGTACGCGATGAGCAAAAGAGCGATGGATGCGATGACAATAACACTATAGTAGAATGAAGAGGGTTTAGTTCCCCGATCGGGCGGTGACACGGGCTCCATAGGGGAGGATTTTGGTTACCGGCCGGTGGCGGGATTTATCAATGATTGCGAGGATTACTATGATGAGAGTGATTAATCAGATTTATCAATGAATTGTCGTTGAGTGAGGGTCGATATGAGTTTTTTAAAAGGGATGATTGCATTTTGAGAAAGGAAAAAATGGGTAGAGACACGATTGCATATAGCCACAATATTTGATTTATTTCACTGTGTGGGACCCATTTGCTTATAAGGAACAAATTTGAAATTTCGCATTGAAAGAGATGTGCTGGGGATCCAGACCGTTGGAAAGATTCAAAGGATCTGGACGTTAATGGACAAGATTTTGGTACAGGACTTGGATCGGACGTGTCCATTGGATTCATATCCTGTGGATTGAAATTATTTTGGACCGCTGATCCTGAAGTAGCCAAAAAATCCGATGGAGCATCTTAGATCCGGAGTGCCAACGTACCAAAATTCTCCGTTCACATTTTTATTCATCTATGAGAAATAAGATCATTTTAATGGGAAATGCTATTTCAATCTCTTTTTTTAGTTATTTTGCCCCTTTTGTGTGTCTTTTCATAAAAATGATTGTATTTTCACTCTTTTTGTTGGATTTTCCGAGAAATTTTTTTTTTTGAAAAGTTTTTCCTCCAATAAAATTGATTTTGCCTATTATTTTGGATTTGCCACAATACAAACTTGAATTTGTGATAGACCTGGCAAAAAGTGACCCGGACAAGCGGGTCCACCCTGCCTGCTCGTAATCTATGGGTCCGGGTCCAGGTCCGTGTCACTAATTAGTGACCCGTTGAAATTTGACCTGGCACATAATGGTCCCATCAAAATTGGGCCAGGCTGGGTGGAGCCGCGAGTGCCACAGGTGCCCATTAAGGGTGTCAATTTTGGCTCAGGCTCGCTCGAGCTCGGCTCGAATCCTTAACGAGCCGAGCCGAGCCCGTTTTAGGCCCTGCTGAGAGCCTTTTGGCTTTGTTATGGCTTTTGACAACTGAAATGTTTGAAAATTTATTGCCCTATGTTGGAAACTATCAATTATCAGGATTCTGCATTATTATGTAGTCTTTCTTACTTCATGATATAACTGGTTGTGCTATTATCCTATTTATTTCTTGTTTTGTTATTCAATATACATAACTTTTGGCCTTTCCATTTATTGTGTCTTTCTAAAATGGGTTTATAGTTGGGTGACTCTTACCAAAGTAACCCTGACCCAAAACTACTTATGTTAGACTTGATTATCTCCGAGAAGATATCAGGATGGACCACCATGATGAGGACATATATGCCGTGGAATATATCGACGGAACTGGACATAGTGATGATGATGATGATGATATGCTTGCCGAAGCAGCATCAGTGGTTGCTGTTGGTGCATCTTTATTTTTAGCGATGCTTATGGAGCACGAAGGACTTTTCATAGAACCGGCGTCTTACAAGAACCACTATCTAACCGATCGTAGCTTAGGCTGGGCTCGGCTCGGCTCGTTAAGAATTTAATATATATACATATAGAGGAAAGTGTTGGTGAGCTTAAGCGCCCCAATCACATGGGTCCCACATTTTCTGTGGTGATCCAAACCATTCATTTGCAAGGCCCTATCATAGATAGGGTGTCTACAAAAAATCAGCTCCATTGGATCATCCTAACCCCTCCATTTGTGAAGGACAAAAATGGGCAGATTTGTGGACAAATAATGTCTGTCCATTTTCACCTCCACAAATGGATGGGTTAGGATGATCCTATGGAGCTGATTTTTGGTACACACCCCATCTATGTAAGGGCCTTTCAAATGAATGCTTTGGATCATCCGAACAAAGTAGGCCCCAATGTGATTGAGCGCTTAATGTCACCATAAGTTTGGTGAGCTTAAGCTCACCAACACTTTCCTCATATATATATATATATATATATATATATATATATATATATATATATATATATATATATATATATATATATATATATACACACACACTAAAAGGGTTCTCCAGGAAGTGAAAGGAGGAGGCAAAATATGTCACTTCATTTTTGGAACCCCATTTGTTACTTGGACCACCCCCCATTAGGGGTGGCCAACCGGTTCGGTTCTCGGTTCCATGAACCGTAAGAACCGAACCGAACCGAACCGTAGTACACAGTAGGACCGAACCGAACCGGACCGAACATAATCGGTTCGGTCCGGTCCGGTTCTTCAGTTCTAATGGCTAATTATTAATTATTAATTATAATTTATAAAAACTTTTAATTAAAGTTATAATAGAAGTTACTTTCTTATTATAAGAATAGTATTAACTATTACTTATTAATATTATAAGTAATTTATATTATTAAGTATATGTATAATAGAAATATAAAAATATTATATATATATATATATATATATATTCAAAGTTCGGTTCTTCGGTTCCGGAACCGAACCGAGAACATTAGACCCGGAACCGAACCGAATAAGTTCGGTTCTTCATCAGTGGAACCGAACCGGACCAAAAATATTTTTTTACAGTTCGGTTCCGGATCGGTTCTGGCCACGCCTACCCCCCATAGTGTAAAAAAAGTAGTCAAATTACACTAGATAGGGCTGTCCAGGGAAGATGAGGGGTGTGAACTTAATATAACCCGAGCCTGGTTCTAGCCGGAGCCGAGCCCCAGCCGAGCTTTTGAGCTTAACGAGCTGAGCTCGGGTCGGCTCGTTTGTCTCGTTTACTCCCCTAGTGCCCATAAAAACTGAGGAATCACATTCAGGTCCAATAAAAGAAGTTTTCACTTTGAAAGCTAATAGAAGAAGACAAAGTGTCACGTCAATGTTGAAAACTAGGAACGGTTGGCCATGTGAAAAGCTGGCAATCTCACGGCAACTTTTATTACTGCACCATCATTCATAAATAAACGAGATTATTGGAAAAAGACCATCAATTTTGACCATTTGGATAATCATGCTCGGTTGCTGGGTCAGGGCTCAGGGCGGGTCAGGGCTCACAGGGCCAAACTTGCACCCCTAACAGTGAGTCTATCCCAGGATAAAATGATCTTCGTTTGCTTTGAACAAATCCTATGAGGGATGCTTTCAATGGGAATAGTAGGCCACGGTTTATTTTGGGCTTGAACAAGCCAGGGTCTATCCCGGTTGTGACTTTCAATGGGAATAGCAGGCCAGGGTTTATTTTGGGCTTGAACAAGCCAGGGTCTATCCCGAGTTCACACCGAGAACAGCCCCACTGTGTAGGGTATATCCTAAAAAGATGTCCTTAGAAGAGACCTAGGATTATCCTATCACAGTGGGACAGGCAACAATGGAATGGGCACACGGGTGGGGTGGCCAACAAATCAAAGTACCCAATCAACGGAAAACGGATTACACATGCCAATGTGTCCAGCACGCACGTCCAAATTAAAAATGCCCCTCATTTTTTTAATCCATTCTCATTAATTTGTGGCAATATATAGCATTCAATAGGAACACATCCAGCGTTGTTGGAGCGTTGTTGGAATCGATTCTAGGGATGAGTGACTCGGACCACAACTTGAGAATGTGTTGGCAAGCAATTAATTAGTTGTAATCCTCAAATTAAGCTCAACTAAAAGAAAATTCAACTAGAATTCCTATTGTTTTGCCTTGAAGAAAGGATACAAGGGCCAATAGAAAAACAGAAAAACAAATGCAACTGGATATCCTGTTGTGGGCTTTTATAATTTGATCTGTCATCTCTCTATCATATAAAAAAAACAGAAAAACAAATGCAACTGGATATCCTATTGTGGGCTTTTATAATTTGATCTGTCACCTCTCTATCATATGAAAAAACAGAAAAACAAAAGCAATTCGAAATGTTAGGAAAGGGTGTAGCCCCCTAAATTTAGGCATGTTGTAACTGTGACCTAAACTAATTTTGGGTTGTCTAGCCCCCCCCTATATATATATATATATATATATTGTTTCTTACACTCTTCACAGGCAACTCTTCCTTTGGTACCAAAAGGCGAAATACCACAAAAGAATAGGGGAAGAAGCTCTCTAAAACAATGGCTTGGTGCAGTTCTCTCTCTCTCCATCTGACTCTATTTTACTTCTTCATATCTGTCTATCGTTCTCTTTCTTTACCCCCATCAACTTACGAAGGCATATTCTCAAAGATCTACGCCTTCGGTGACTCGAGCACAGACACAGGAAATTGCATAGAGTTACTCCCTTATTTGACCCCTCCCTACGGAATGACTACTTTCGGCAAACCCTCTGGTCGTTGGTCGGACGGTTACCTTGTCCTTGACTTCCTCGCCAAAGAATTATCACTTCCTTATGTTCCCCCGTATCTCAACAAAAGTTCTGATTTCTCCCATGGTGTTAACTTTGCATATGCTGGATCAACGGCCATAGATTATGAATTCTATGTTGAACACAATGCAACGAAGGCTCTACCCAGCCAGATAACAAATTCCCTACAGACTCAGCTCGGTTGGTTTAACGAATTCATCGATAGGGTCGAGTGTGCCGGGAAATGTCCTGCTCAATGTAAGGCAATAATGGAAGGTACACTCTTCTGGGTGGGGACGATGGGGGGCAATGATTATCGCAGAATTAATGGGACTTCCATCAGCCCCATCACCCTTAGAGAGATTGCAGTCGCCAATGTCATCCATCTTGTGCAGGTATGGACAAGAATTTATATTTGAAAAGAAATTCAATAATTCTCTATATATATATATATGGGATTTGATAGGCAATTTTCGCCCGATATTCATCATACCACACTGGGTATTTCATCCGAGAGCAGTACAATTTTTAAGATGCGTCCGGATCAAATATCAAAGGCATGATCTTGACTTGGTGGCAGGTCACGATCTTGACTTCGTGGGCCCCACAAATATGGCATTTTTTGCTCGATTCGATTCAATTCAGGCTATTTGGTAATGTAAGGGGTCATGGGTTTTCCTTTTGGGCCAAGGAGAATGCTCTTGGGCAATTCATAGTATGTAAATCTGGTGGGACTACTGGTCCCCAACATAATTTTCAATTTTCAAAAAAAAAGAGGGCAGTACTTCTATCGTACAATGAATACAAGCACGCCAGCTCGTCCATCATATAATTTCTCTTATCTTACTATCAAAATATAAGTAAAAGTTGAGAATATTTTTTAATTTTTAAGATTAAACCCACCTATGGCTTTGAACGTTTTGAGATGTTTTTTTTATTATAGGGTTCAAAAGTCTTACCTGTCTCAAGCTTTCGGTCATAAGAAAAAATTCCAATATATGTAAGGAAACATTAGCAAAGACAAACCAAGCAAAGTGAAAATGATTTCAATTTTGAAAGATTGGCATGAACAAAATATGGGAGTGAAGATACAGTTCATCATTCTTTTATGAACTAAATTTTCTTCTCCTTATGATGAGTCACTTGCAGGACTTGCTGGATAAGGGTGCAAAATACATTGTCATTCAAGGTCCAGAAGCGCAAGGCTATGAATTAGATGTCGCCGCTCACAATGCACTCCTCCAACAACAGCTAGATCAAGTACGTGAACAGAACCCCGACGCCTCCATCTTGTTCGCCGATTTCATCCGTGCTCTCACTGACAATGTGATGAATGCAAAGAAGAAAGGTTTCAATGATCCTGGCCTGATATGTTGTGGCAATGAGACGATCCTCTGTGGCAGGCCGGGTGCACCCGTATGCGCGGATCCAAGTAAGTACATGGCGTGGGATGGGGTGCACGCAACAGCAGCCTTAAATGCCTTGCTTGCTAACCAATTCTTCCATCAAGACTTCACAAGACCCCCGTTTGATAGCTTGTTTGTCAATAGAACGGCTGCTGAAATCAACACATGTACCAAACATATTTATAAATAATAGGAGATTTCTTGTTCATCAATTCTTTTTTACGAGTTATTACAAATGTCATTTGTTGATTTCTTGATTAAGACCATCCTGAGTATTACAAAGGCCAACCCTAACCCAACCTGCCTTTAAATCTCTCAACGCTAACCCAGCCAGTCCGAGTTTTCAAATCGCGCTGGGATGGCTTCGGGTTAACTTGGGGCAATATGAGAAAAAATACAGAAAAAGAAGGGTTTTAGTTTCGGGGTTGAGTCGGTTCGAGTTGCAATAAAATCACGACAATATTAAGGGGCCGTGATCGGGTTCAGGTCGGATCGAGTTGTCCAAGGCCTTAGATGCAAGGGCATCCCCCTGGGAATCTCTTATGATTGCTCATTGGACTTTTACCTTATTTTTGTCATTGTTAGTGGAGTAAGGGTAGGGAATCTCAGTCATTTTGGTCATTTCACATGTCATTTATCATTAGTAAGGGTAGTTTGGTTAATTTCTTAATTGTTTATGGCATTTTAGACATTTGGCCTTAGAGAGGGGTATTTGAGTCTTTTTCATGTAAAGGCAACCTATATAAGTCCATTTCCCACCATTTTTCATATGGGAAATGATATATGCGCCAAGTGTTTCGATAAACATGCGCTCCACTTGTTTGTCGTGTAGTATTTAAAGGGTTTAAAGTGCTTTTTGAGAACCGTAATATCCTTTGAAATCCCTTTAAATATATACTACACGACAAACAAGTGGAGCGCTTGTTTATCGAAACACCTTGGCGCAGATATCGTTTCCCCTTTTCATATTAGCTCTTGTGTTTTTTATATTATCACTGAGCTAATTGAACCTTGTGTTCCTTGATTTCCTTCTATGGAGGTACTGATTGAAAATTCCATACTAATAATCCTTGGCCATTGACTTTAATGTCATTAGTACAAGACATTGGAACGTTGATAGTCACTTAATTATATTGTCCAAGTCCTGTGCGCTTCTCGCTACAACAGCATTACCATAAATTTATGCTTCAAGGGCAACAATTATTACATTATTCAACACTCCTCCTCAAGTTGGAGTGTATATAACCATACAGTTTGGATACTAGCTACAGACAACACTTCCAAATTAATGTTTAAGCTTCTTTGATCAGATATGGGCTGTATATATGATGGGCCACACACCATGCCTCAATTATATGTGAAAGTAAATAATATGATCTTAGCAAGTAAAGTATCTGTTACATATTTGGAACCTCACCGATGCACGTACGATGATGAGATGTTGTGAGTGGAGAAAATCTACCATTTGTTTGTGTAATATATATTTAGAGCTAGTAGAACGCTCTACATCAAATCATTTGAACCACTTTCTTAAATGATTGGATAAGCTTAACTTTGATTGCTCCTCTCAGTAATCCATAATCCTAAGCAAGAATGAGCACTACAACCATGTATACGGTAGATGGCCTCTTTAGAAAATGTTGCAACCAGCAATATTAATTATTAGAGCCCTTATTCGGACTGAAATTTTGGATTTCAGTGAGGAACGAAACGAAATCGTACCGAAACCGAAATTCCCGAAATTTACCAAATTTCGTTCCAAATTTCCGTTTCAAATTTCGGGGATTTCGTCGAAATTTAAAATAAAATTATACTTTTTTATTCCGTTAAAGAATTTCGAACGAAATTTCGGTAATTTCGATTGAAATTTTGTCCCAAAAAAATTTGGATTTTACGCGCAATACCCCCGAAATTTCGGTTTTAGATAAGTCTAAAATTTTAGCCAAAACCAAAATTTAAAACCATGTATATTATTAGGGAAGTTATATATTATATTAATTATTAGAGTCCTTACCGTCTATATTATTAGGGATGATACATTCGCCCCCTTTTCATACCTGAGCCACCACTCATATATAAGGTTTGCCCAAGGAAGAAAGGGACGATTATATCATTTCCGTTTTTACTATCCCTAACTAGATAAGGCGGGGCCACTAGTTCAATGATAAATTAAAAACGTTCATCTACTAGGCATCAGCCTCTCCCAATGGATAGGCGATGCAGGGAAAGTGTTGCTGAAGTGACGGTCAAGCGTTGCCGAATGAGGACCAGTCACTAACTATGAACTAGCCCTTTGAATAATCCCTGATTGCTAGTTTTTCCTCACCAATGAACTCAAATTCGTGAGTTATAATGTTGTGATCTAAATCAGAATGAGGGAATAGCCATAATGTTGGAATACAACTCTCGGCTTCGAATCTTAGGTCATTGTCTTTGAAAACTTAATTAAAATCAACACTAATTTCCACTAGTTAGCGGCCTTTAAACTAGTGAACTTAGTGAGCTGTTACTAAGCACTCTCATAAGGTCCATGCTTTAGGAAAGTCTCTGGTTGTTTAAGAGATGCATGTGGTTGGAAATATTTGCCCTAAATGAGTTGAATTAATACAAAGCTAGTACTCATGCCTATAATGAAAATACCGATTTCAGCCTTATTTCATCCAACAGTGAGTAACCTCATAACATTGAGTACGTGTTATTTGCTATAGAAAGCCATGGATAGGAAGCCTGTACGGTTCCTTATAGTCCGTAGTTTCTTTCTAGTGATGTTTTTTTTCAATCAATCTTCCATTATATCTCCCAATTCCATCTTTAAAGTCTCTATTGTCCTGAGGACCCATTTAGACCCTACTAGTATGATTCTTGAGTTTCGAAATATGATTTCATTGAGAGTAGTTCTCTTTTCATGGCTTGGAGCCACTGAGCTGACTAATCACTCATTCTGGCTTGACTAATGAAAATATTATCCATATCACACTCACTCAGATAGATTAAACCTCTGCACCTGCTAAACATCACTAAAAGTGTAAGTGTCCCGAGTCCAGCTTTCTTCTGACTCATAAAGGGTCTTAGGCATAGCCTTAGTTGTAACGACAATCATAAAATGAGCTGTTGTCTTAGAGCATCACTCCGCAAAGCTCAGGCAACGATGAATTGCACAACATGCTCCTCGTCATGTCCATAAGAGTACAACATTACTTCTCAGCTACCTTATCTTGCCCGGATGAGTATGGAATTATGCTATGATAATGACATTCTCTTTCAAATATGAGACAAATATACCTAGATTGCAACCCATTTCTAATAGTTTATTATTATTGTAGGATCATGGCACTTACCAACTATCCCAAAAGCTATTACTGATGGGAAAGGCGCTACCATTATCTTTATTAAGAGTCCAGACCAAGGGGCATTGATGGTAGGGATGCACACGGTTTGGTCCGGTTTGGTTTAGGGAGTTTTCTTGAACCGAACCGATCCCATCGGTTTGGAGAAAATCCAAATCGTAACAGAACCGATGGGGGGTATAACCGAACCAAACCGAACCAATTTTGACTGGTTCAATTTTGTTCGGTTTACAGTTTATCCTGTTTTTTGGTTCAGCTTTAATACATATCCAAATCAAGTAGTCAAATGAGGCTTTTATGTTGCAATTTTATCTAGGGTTGATACCCTTTGGGTGACTACAATGATAAAATTACCCCTAGACTACCCAAAATGGCAAAAATGACCTCTAATAAGAAGATAAGAGTTAGGAAGTGCAATTCAGGGGGGGGGGGATGGGCGTCTACAGGGGTGGCCAAAATGGGGTGTCTACAGTTTCCCATCGGTTCGATGTTTTTCATTTCCGAATTAAAACTAAAAAAACCATCAACCTTAATCATGACCGAACTAATGCCTAGAAAAACTGAACTGACCCAAACCGAGAGGCCCGGTTCGGTTCGGTTTATCGGTTTGGCCGGTTTTTTGTGTAGCCTAATTGCTGGCACAAGGCCCAGGACAATGCAACCATACTCCGATCAGGGTCTTATAACTCGCCTTGGCCAACAACCCAACCCTCCCCCACCCACCAACAATGACCTCGGGGAGGGGGAGGGGGACTCAAACCTGAGATCTGGCTCTGATGCCACTTGTAGGACCGTAGTGCTTACCAACTTTCCCAAAAGCAATTGCTGATGAGAATGGGCCTACCATTATCTTTATTAAGAGTCCAGACCAAGGGACATTACTGGCACAAGGCCTAGGACCACGCTGTCATACTCTAATCTGGGTCCAGTAACCCGCCTGGGCCAGCTATACTCAGTACCTTCAAGTCAAGTAAATTCTTAAATTCACCTTATAGATCATAACCATATTCCTTGCTTCCAACTATCCATTAAAGGCGTGCATAATTACAGTTGGAAAATCTACCTATATAGGGACTGAATCTTAGAGGGAAGATCCTAACCCTCTATAGATCGGAGGGTTAGGATCAGCCTATGGAAATGATTTTTGCGGCACAACCTATTTAGGCTGTGGCACATCTAATAGATGGTTTGGATCACCCTATGGTGCGGGCCATACTGTACTTTTTAGTAAAGTAAGGAGTGCGATCATCAAAATATGGTAGTGCTGATAACATTTCCCTTTCTGAAATAAGGTTTCTAATCCAAATGAAACCAGAATTCAGAAATTAATAGAGAATCATAACGACCTAAATTTCTACTTTATTTTCATTTCCCATTGTAATGCACATCTTCTCTATCGAGCCTCTAACTCGTAAGAATCCTTTACATGAAATTTGAAATACGAATAGCAATACATGAATCTTATTGATCAGTATTTCTAGGAGTATTTACTAAGTAGGACTCATAATATATAAAGATGAGATTCTATCTTATTTTTCCAACTACCATAGCATGCACTCTTCATATGTCATCTATCTTATACAAGGATAGAAGATGTTGAATTGGTTGATGTCGCCCTAATCTCTGTAATACCAAGAGCAAAATCAGTGGTTCTTCTAATCAATCGAAAGAAGAATTGGAAGAATGAACAAATGCAAAGGTACATAGTCTTCGAACCCTAGAAAGAGAAGAATAAGGCCCTAAAAACCAATAGAATGTTTATTAAATGCAAAACGGTGACATGCACCCAATGGGGGTGCCCTCTCATGTTCCGAGTTAGGGATGGTTTTGTGCTTTTATCTTATCATCTTTCTCTTTTTCTAATAAATCAGTCGGGGTCCCCGTTAAACCCCAGTTTACCCATAAAAAAATCCACCTATTTTAATACCACACCACTGCAAGTAGATAATCATAAATGACATTGAGCCCAACCGTTTGGTATCTCTTTGAAGGGGAATTGCAAAACAATTACCTCACTTTGTTTTCCATTACAATTCTGGTTACTACGTATGCGGTTCTGAGGTGTAAATTTCCAAGAAATACTTCATTTAATTTGGCGCTTGGACAGTGGGAGACTTGTACTTTCAGTTTGTCATTGTATTGGAATCATCCAAGTGTGATAGTAGCATCCACAACCACAACCCAAAACAGCTGAAAATGACGTCCAAAAAGCTAGATGCAAAACACAACCGGTCTCTTCCTTCATGTAGCCAATCTTTTCAAGAAGGGGAGTAGGATATGAATACTGGAGATGACTATGATCATGATTTTACATAAAGACTAGTCCCTAGACCTTTTTTCATGCACATACGGTGACAGAATGATGGAGATCCCTGAGTTTCATTTGGGAATGGAAGCCGAAGAGATCGTTGATTGGATGAGCACGTTGACCGGGTTTTTAACATCAAGAAGGGTGTTCCAAAAGAGGCAAGTACCCTTGTGGGACCCAGATCCGAGGACGAGTGCCGAGGGACGCGAGATCCCTCCTGCAATCCTCTAAGATCTCCACAATGAAAGAGAGCTCTGCCAAGGAACTCTCGAAATGGTGCCACCCTCACAGCATAGCATGAGTGGCGATATAAAAGGAAAGAGATACATCCTGATCAGGAGCCAAGGCTCGAAACCGAGATGTACCTAAAAATAACTCAGTGTCGCCATCCATGGACAAGCCATGGAACCAAAACAAATGCTCTGTTTGCAATGGATAACCAGAGATACAAAAGGTCCATGCCTGGTTACGAATGGGGAAGGGGTTAGGCGCCCCCAATTCGCCCGAGTGCGAACACTTGTTCTCTTATGCCATTTATTATTAACTCCAAAGAAGTTTGGGTAAAAATCATATGAAATGGGAACAATCATCAGGAATCGTCTACCTAAGCATGCATTTCCTGATGATAAAATAATAAGCGCATAAAATGAAATGAAAGATGTGTCACCTAAGCATAGCTAGGTTATGAGTGACATGCCTAATGGGTGTCTAAATTCTGATGTGCAAACACATGCAAGCTATAGCTAAAGGTACAGGATCAGTACAAGAAAGTAAGAAAACACATCAAAACATATAATAACAATACAACAAATCCTAAGACTCTAAATTATTAGCCCGAGTCCTCGGATGGTCTGGTATTCATCCAAAGAAGCCTACGTATTCCCGCCTCCACGAGAATCAAGGCAACGTAGTTCTTCGCGCCTATTCTAAGCTAGGATGCCTAAGACACCTAGACCTCTATCCTAGACTCGATCTAAAATACCGGACTAATTATTAAAGTTTATTGTACGATTATTTAAATTCCAGTGAATTGTGGATTTTAGGACACCCTATATGCCCTAACTAAATGCAGATTAGCCCTAGGCTAATGCAGGTGGTTCCTACAACCTATGTGTAACTAGGCTGTGTGTCCTAAGGAAAACAATGGGATCACTAACGCATCCTAGACCTAGTCATCAGTCGGCGATGTGAATCACCAACTGACCGGACGGAGGCGCTCCTGTAACTCTAGGACAAACCCCTAACTCTAACACAAACACAAACAAACCACACAACACATCAAAGACAAACTCTAAACTCTAAAACTCTTTATCTAGGACAAACTCCTAACTCTAGAGGAAGATCTTGTTGAAAACAAGGTTTTAAAGAAAAAAAAGGTTAAAATATATTTATTTACAAAGTTTGGCTGGACCTGAGATAAGAATCTCAAGCTGCACTACGTACCTCGTGGAAGAGGATCAAGCCAACGTAGTTCGAAACGAACTCTCAAACTACGCTTCTACAAGAAACACTCACACTTCAGATTTTTTAAGGTTTTTTATATTTTCAAATGTTTTTGATATTTTTAAAGTTTTCAAATGTTTTTGAGTTTTAAATTTCTAATGTTTTTGGATTGTAAAGCTTTTCCAATGCTCTTAGATTCTTAAATGTTTTCACCCTTCAAGAGAACACGCAAGCATAACCACAAACTAGGGCAAAGCCCTAAATCAAAAGGGAAAACCCCGAACAAACAACAAGCGTCTCAAAGAGACGAACCACAACACGTAAAGAAGTGTCCCAAGAACAGAGAAAATAATCTAAGATCCCAAGCAGGGAAGGCTCTATATGACTGAGTTAGTCTCAAACAAGGATGAATGACAACAAATCTAAAGGCGAACTACTAACTAACACACTAAAGAAAGGAGCACAAATGAGTTAGAGACTCACTAAAAAAGAAAGGGGTAAAAATGAGTCAAAGACTCGCCAGGAGGAAGGGTTATTCTAACATGAGGCTAGATAAGCCTCCTAAAGGGGAAACTCTCTTATATGAGACAAGGCTTGTCTCCGAGACGTAAATGATGTAAAAGGGAATAAGAGACCCTGTGCACATTTGGCAAAGGTAAAACACCTAGCCGGGCCAGACAGCTACTTAGCCCTAGGGGCAACAAATGTGCGCCCAGTACCCCATAAGGGTAGGAGTATGAAGCCAAGCCGAGTAGGGAGTTCTCCCAAAAAACCAAACGACGCACAAAGAGGAGAACTAGCGAGAGAATGAGACCGGGCGGGTCTCCCAAACACACACAAAGATGGGCTCCAAAGGTTCTTAAAGAAATTTTGAATCTACAGGCTCTTTAGGAATCTCGAATTCTTTTGGGTTTGTAGAAATTTTTAGAATTTTCTTGAAGCTTTTAATTATCTTGAGGCTTTTAGTATGTGTGTGGTTTCTTTTAGGTTGTTTGTTTATAAGGCTTTAGTTTCACTTGCAACTTTTAGTGGTCTTTTGGTTGATGGCTTTTAATAGGTTTAAATTGGTAATTTTAATGGGTGAATTTTGGGTTTGTGGCTTTTAGGTTGGGTGTATTTTAGATTTGTGCCTTTTGATTTTTGTTTGGAAAAGGACGTTAACACAACCATGTTTTGACAATTCCACATATTCGACATTGACCATTAAAAGTTCCAACAAATGCAGCCCACTAAAACTGTCATAAGTCTTTAACCGCTTGGCTAAATTGAATGCACGAACATGCGTTGGAAAGATCATTTAGAGGGTTACAACTTTGTAGTTCAGCATTGTTTGTGAATTTGTGATTTAGAGGTTCGAAATTGGGTCACAAGATGGGCAGCCAGCACTATGGCGGGAATGATATTGGCACCGCCATATTTTTGTCTTATCATTTCTTGTCGAATAATGGGCTGTGATTATCCTTTGGGAAAGTAGGTTGTGTCTCCTTTTAACTGAAAAGGGGTTGTGACTATCAAATTGAGACGGGTTGTTTTGTTTATCAATTTAGAAAAGGAAAGGGTATTGTTATCAAATGATGCTCGAATGGGCTAATGTTGCAATTGGATTTTTTTTTTTTTTAGGGGCTGTTCGGGAATGGAATAGGTTTAAATTGGTAATTTTAATGGGTGAATTTTGGGTTTGTGGCTTTTAGGTTGGGTGTATTTTAGATTTGTGCCTTTTGATTTTTGTTTGGAAAAGGACGTTAACACAACCATGTTTTGACAATTCCACATATTCGACATTGACCATTAAAAGTTCCAACAAATGCAGCCCACTAAAACTGTCATAACGCTTTAACCACTTGGCTAAATTGAATGCACGAACATGCGTTGGAAAGATCATTTAGAGGGCTACAACTTTGTAGTTCAGCATTGTTTGTGAATTTGTGATTTAGAGGTTCGAAATTGGGTCACAAGATGGGCAGCCAGCACTATGGCGGGAATGATATTGGCACCGCCATATTTTTGTCTTATCATTTCTTGTCGAATAATGGGCTGTGATTATCCTTTGGGAAAGTAGGTTGTGTCTCCTTTTAACTGAAAAGGGGTTGTGACTATCAAATTGAGATGGGTTGTTTTGTTTATCAATTTAGAAAAGGAAAGGGTATTGTTATCAAATGATGCTCGAATGGGCTAATGTTGCAATTGGATTTTTTTTTGTTTTAGGGGCTGTTTGGGAATGGAAAATATATTCTAGGGGCTGTTTGGGAATGAAATTTGTAATTCAATTTACTGTTTATTGGTGGATTTTAATTTCCAAAGAGGGTTTGTTAGTGGATTTTATGTGTATTCGAATTGGAGGGGTGTGGCTTTATCAAAAGTGGAATTTGGTGGACTGTTGGGGGTTACAATTGAATGGGTTTTGCAAAATTGGGTTCTTGGTTACGAAATTGGGTCCTTGGGCTACGAAAATGGGTTTTTAATTTAAGTTTTGGACTGTGTTGTGGTTGCAAAATTGGGTGGGTTTCGGATTATTGATTTTGCCCAAAATGAACCGAAAATCCCATGAGCCTAAGATTCAAGATCCCTCACAATGACTTAACTGATGAACATAAACCAAAACTAAAACAGGATTATCTAATAAGAACAACTCACTTTTAATAACATGTATCTAATTCAAGAAAGAAACTAAAATTAAAAAAAATCTAGCACTTACCCGAGAGAGTATATGAGGAAGCGGTTGGAAGAGAGTTAACTGAGAGAGAAGAACTAGATTTCGTGTGATGGAACCCAGAGAAGGTTGCCAATTTTGTGAGATGGAGAGGCCGAGAGATGTGAGAGGTTGAGAGGGAGAGAGAGGCTGCTGTTGAGGAGGGGAGAGATGAGCTAAAAGGGTGAGAGGGCTATTCGGTCCCCCTAGTGTGAAAAGATCCCCCCCCAAGGCTACTCTATCTCCTTTTAAATGGCTTCCTCCCTTTCTTTTTTATAATCCTTCCCCACCACTACCTTGCTTTCTCTTTTTTTTTTATAGAAAACCTCCCATCCTTCACAACAACTCTCTTATAATATACATGACTTTTCTTAAGTGGAGAACCCATCGTTGCAACTCTCTTTGTATATAATCCTTCCTCACCACTAGCTTGCTTTCTCTTTTTTTTTTATCAAACACCAAAGATGCCATCTATAACTTTCTCTTTTTTTTTTTTAAGAACCATACCTTTCTTGCGTTGGAAGAGATTCCTCTCCTCTCCTTTGTTTCTTTTTTTATTGCCTCCACCCTTATAAAATGCACTTGCTTTCTTTTCATGCCCTCAAAGCTTAATAGAAATTTATTTCTTTGGATTAGCATCAATTCCAAGCGGGTCCCTTGTTGTATGGCTGAAAATGACGGGGCCCACCAAGTCTCTCCCATTGGCTGATCCGAACCGTTCATTTGATGGGCGACAATTGATGATCTTGACCGTTCAAATAGTGGGCTGCGATGTGATTAGTTGTACCCTTGAAATTATCTTCGTAGAATGATCCACCTTGTCCAATTGATGGGCTGCCATCTTAAGATTTTTATTTTTCATAATAATGGGCCCATGCCAGACGAAATACGCTATGCCCTCCATGGATATTGGTTTCGTTTATGTCTTTCATCAAACAAAATGCGGACCCCCCTGTTTGATCCAAATCTAAACAAATGCTCAAGGTGGGCCCACCAAACGGATCCAAATTCTCTTTTGCTCGGATTCTTATGAATAATCTCTCTCAACACTTAACGGAAAAATGCGAAACATGGCGGAAATGATTGGATGGGGTTTTGCCCAAGCATAACGAACTTGGGTCCGATCAAAATGGGGTGTCTACAACCCTTAGTCGCATCGAGATTTAGAGATGAGGCCCGAAATTGGTGGTGTACATTGACAAATCGGAGACAGGAGATCGGCAAGCCTCCGATTCAGACATGGGAGGAAATGAAAAGGGTACTTGGGTGAGAATTGATTCAATTTGACTACCCTCGTCTGACACGACAACGGTCCAGGAGCTATGTGCCTATTTCCTCACCACCACCTCCGATTAGATCCGTCACTACGCCTACTACTATCAGCGTAGTTTAACCACCTCCATCTATTTCTATTGCTATTGTTGACAACGATGACAGACAACTAAAGTGTCAGGATGTCATAGAGGAGACCACCTTTCTAAATCCACACATGGATGGTGATGAGATTGACGCTAGTGATGAAGATGCTAGCGATGCTCCTCTTGTTTGCGATGATGAGGTCGGTATTGATGTTGAGTCAGAATGTCAGTGATTGATGATGCAGAGGAGATACATACAGATGTAGTTGTGATGACTTACACCTGGCAGATGTAGTTCATATTTTTGTGATCCTTCCTATAGTCGCTACAGACGAGGCTATTGATGCGTATCGTGGCCCACTACTTCTTTGCCATGTTTAGAAGATATATATAGATCAATACAAGTCACCACTTCACCAAGATGGATCAGTTTTTACATGATCGATCACAAAGATGTTGACTTCGACGAATTACTTCTCCTACTGCTTGAGTCGGTCATTTACATATTCGACTCAGGCATACTACCACGACACAGAGACTAATGGGGAACTCGAGGATGAGTTCTTTCAAGAAGGGGAGTTTGATGATGGAGCATCCCCTGGATTTTCTACATCGTCGTTCACATCTCCTAAGGACAGTTTGTTCTGTGTTTTAATGCTTTTAATTTTCTTCTTGCATGTCTTTAGTGGTATTTTCCATTGGTGGGGGTAGTTTGGTTATTTTCTAATTTTGTTGTCATTTTTTTATTATTTTGGATCAATTAGGAGTATATTTGTCTTTTAAATCATATGGGCAGCCTATAAAAGGCATTTCCCTCTCATATTTATTGACTTTGATTTGAATTTGAAATTTAAAAAGGGAATCCCAGCTTTGGGAAAATTTCTTTCTTGTTAGAGATTAGAGGATTGTAAGCTAAATTTTCATCAATTCTCTTCAAATTACTGTACATTCTCCCTTGTGAATCAATGAATTTTCATAGATTTTGTTATTCTTTCATCCCTTGCAAGAATCAAAGTTGATTCTTTGAAGGAAATCATCAAAAAATACAAAATTTTGAAGATCTAGTTTGAGACTTCATCCCTGCGCAATCGGAGGTCCGATCTACAAGCTCCTCGGCAAAATCGCTTCCGCGGCCACTTGCATCAGAAGGCTACTTTGAAAGCTATAAACTAGGATAGATACATGTCTATTACTACCATTATTTCCATATAAGCTATCTAAAAATAATGCAATATTCGTATAAGATTATATGTAAATAATTTTTAGGGTTGTCCAAAAAGTCTGTAAATTTTTTGACATTAAAGGCTTGTTTCTGCCTACCAAGAATTTTTTTTCTTGGAATATTAGCTTACCCAATGGTGAAGAAGGGGGAGAGGGATAGACACCAAAGGACTGAGTGAGGAGTTAAGAAAAGCTTGAAAAACAAGGAAACAAAAAACTCCACCCAAAATATGATTGATTGTTTCCTTGTTATTTATAGCCACTTCTTATGCCATCTCAAGTCCCTTACCACCCTCGCTACCCCACTCTCGCCACTTGAGAAACTAATTTATCATTAAAAAAAATTCATGGTTGCCAAACATTAGCATTTATATATTCAAAACATTTATTTTTGATGAAAAAAACACATGAGTAAATCAAAACAAAGATTTTTTTGTCTAACAGTTTTCTTTTTGTATTTATTTTTTTATGAAAACTTCAATCAATTTTAATATAAGAAAATAAAAAATAAAAAATTTCATAATTTTAGGATTGATTATATGACAATTTTGTCAACAAAAGTTTGATATAGTTCTGAGTTACTTTGTAAAAATATTCTTCAAAAAGTCGAATATATTGTTATTTTATATAATTTTCATTGATTAATTGCGAAATACTTGAGAAAATAGGGATCTATAGACCAAAAAAGAAAGCTCAAGGTTTAGGCTAAAAACAGAAAGTTTGTTATTTTTTCACCGACGGCCCACGATGACGGAACTCGCTCCTACGATAAGGGCCAACGTATCAATCATATATAATGGCATGACATAGAATTGCCAACATACTAATCCCCATTGGTTGGTGGGATGCATAATTGCCAACGTACTAATCCCCATTGGAGGGACACAGAATTTTAACCTAAGCCTCACAAGAAGCATCAATCATACAATATCATAATAGAAATATATGGTATACAAATCAAGGGTAAAGAACAGTCCGTGTGTACACACATACATACATACATGCATGCATGCATGCATACATTCGTACAGAGTCACAGATATCACTACAATCAGTTCGGGGAGATATCAAGGAAATTATGTATCAAACTACTAAAGCAATCCCTTATTTCTGACCTCAATCAGAAATTCCAACCAGTTCGATCGAATTTTAATTACCTAGAATATAGTGTGGAAGTACGATTTAATAAGTCCATGCATTGATATTGATCTAAAGAAGTATGTCTATTATACTCTAAAAGTGCTAACCAATTTTTGAAGCAGAAACGGGTTCGGTCGACCGGGCCCCCAAAATCCGATTTTTTTTTTTAAATATCCAGAAGCCTTACTGCGGTTAATCGTCCTTGGGCGGTCGACCGGCCTGAGCACCCGTGGTCGATCAGCCCGGAGCGGCCGACTAGGTCATGAATTGAACTTTTTTCAAAAAAATAACATAGCCGACTGTTATAGAAATAACATATTCAAGATGATTAAGACAGAAATTACGATCTATCTCCATCTCTTGACCTCGAAATAGGCTCTCTGGGGCTGCTCACGGATCTCGAGAGCAATTTCTCCTCTTTGATTTAGGGTTTATGACGGAGAATTAATCTGTCATTCGTATTCGTACTGCTTACTAATAGCCCTAATACAGTTTTTTGCAAATTTGACTAATAAACCCTTAGTCTCACACGAAATTACATGTGGGGTATTTGAGGCCCATTGCAGATGAGCCATTTGTCAAAATGATCTGCAAATCAAACAATCTTAAGCATCCAATTAATTTACTATAGATGGATCGTTAACACAAAAATGGCCAAAATTCAAGTCAATTGATTATAGATTGGGTTGCTTTTGGATGATGCTTGGACAAGTGAATGTTGAAAAGATTTTTCCGGTATGGTAATATTTTATCCAACAACAATGTTCAACATCAAAGAATATCAAAGGATTTGTGTGGAAACTAATCAATCTCATAGATGAGATTACAGATATTTGATTGTATAATGCTTTCTCTTTTAAAAGACACAGTGAGTAGAGCTGCAATAGGGTTGGGTTTTGCAAAACCCCAGCCCAACCCTAGCTGCCATTATCTTAGCCCTGACCCACCCTGACCCTGAGTCAGGGCCGAATCCTGAACCCAATGCCCGCCGTGATTGGGCAGGGCTGGGTCAGGCTTGCCCAGCTTGGGTCGGACCGGCCGGACAATTATACATGTTTTCAGTCTGTTTTATTGTCAAAAATCAAAATACTTCCACACAATCTATTATTCTAATTGATATATGATTTTTGGTGATAAATACATAACCAAAACCCAATGGATGGAGAAATGAAAAACAGAAAGGCTCAAGGGTGGGCCGCGGGTAAAGTGTAAACAGGGTCGAGTCGGTCAGGGGTAAAGTGTAGAGGGGGTCGGGTCGGCCCAGGGTATCAACCCTGAACCCGACCCGACCCTGAGTCAGGGCCAAAAAAATGTACCCAGACCCGCCCTCAGGGTCAGATTTTCCAACCCTGACCCTGTTCGGGCTCAGGGCGGGTCAGGGCTCACAGGGCCAAAGTTGCACCCCTAACAGTGAGTCTATCCCAGGATAAAACGATCTTGGTTTGCTTTGAACAAATCCTATGAGGGATGCTTTCAATGGGAATAGCAGGCCAGGGTTTATTTTGGGCTTGAACAAGCCAAGGTCTATCCCGAGTTCACAACGAGAACGGCCCCACTGTGTAGGGTATATCCTAAAAAGATGTCCTTAGAAGAGACCTGGGGTTATCCTATCACAGTGGGATAGGCAACAATGGAATGGGCACACGGGTGGGGTGGCCAACAAATCAAAGTACCCAATCAACGGAAAACGGATTACACATGCCAATGTGTCCAGCACGCACGTCCAAATTAAAAATGCCCCTCATTTTTTTAATCCATTCTCATTAATTTGTGGCAATATATAGTATGCAATAGGAACACATCCAGCGTTGTTGGAATCGATTCTAGGGATGAGTGACTCGGACCACAACTTGAGAATGTGTTGGCAAGCAATTAATTAGTTGTAATCCTCAAATTAAGCTCAACTAAAAGAAAATCCAACTAGAATTCCTATTGTTTTGCCTTGAAGAAAGGATACAAGGGCCAATAGAAAAACAGAAAAACAAATGCAACTGGATATCCTGTTGTGGGCTTCTAGAATTTGATCTGTCACCTCTCTATCATATAAAAAAAACAGAAAAACAAATGCAACGGGATAGCCTATTGTGGGCTTTTATAATTTGATCTGTCACCTCTCTATCATATGAAAAAACAGAAAAACAAAAGCAATTCGAAATGTTAGGAAAGGGTGTAGCCTCCTAAATTTAGGCATGTTGTAACTGTGACCTAAACTAATTTTGGGTTGCCTAGCCCCCTATATATATTGTTTCTTACACTCTTCACAGGCAACTCTTCCTTTGGTACCAAAAGGCGAAATACCATAAAAGAAAAGGGGAAGAAGCTCTCTAAAACAATGGCTTGGTGCAGTTCTCTATCTCTCCATCTTACTCTATTTTACTTCTTCATATCTGTCTATCCTTCTCTTTCTTTACCCCCATCAACTTACGAAGGCATGTTCTCAAAGATCTACGCCTTCGGTGACTCGAGCACAGACACAGGAAATTGCATAGAGTTACTCCCTTATTTGAACCCTCCCTACGGAATGACTACTTTCGGCAAACCCTCTGGTCGTTGGTCGGACGGTTACCTTGTCCTTGACTTCCTCGCCAAAGAATTATCACTTCCTTACGTTCCCCCGTATCTTAACAAAAGTTCTGATTTCTCCCATGGTGTTAACTTTGCATATGCTGGATCAACGGCCATAGATTATGAATTCTATGTTGAACACAATGCAACGAAGGCTCTACCCATCCAGATAACAAATTCCCTACAGACTCAGCTCGATTGGTTTAACGAATTCATCGACAGGGTCGAGTGTGCCGGGAAATGTCCTGCTCAATGTAAGGCAATAATGGAAGGTACACTCTTCTGGGTGGGAACGATGGGGGGCAATGATTATCGCAGAATTAATGGGACTTCCATCAGCCCCATCACCCTTAGAGAGATTGCAGTCGCCAATGTCATCCATCTTGTGCAGGTATGGACAAGAATTTATATTTTAAGAGAATTCAATAATTCTCTATATATATGGGATTTGATAGGCAATTTTCGCCCGATGTTCATCATACCACCCTTGGTATTTCATCCGAGAGCAGTACAATTTTTAAGATGCGTCCGGATCAAATATCAAAGGCAAGATCTTGACTTGGTGGCAGATCACGATCTTGACTTGGTGAGCCCCACAAATATGGCATTTTTTGCTCGATTCGATTCAATTGAGGCTATTTGGTAATGTAAGGGGTAATGGATTTTCCTTTTGGGCCAAGGAGAATGCTCCTGGGCAATTCATACTATGTAAATCTGGTGGGACTACTGGTCCCCAATATAATTGTCAATTTTCAAAAAAAAAAAGGCAGTACTTCTATCGTATAGTGAATACAAGCACGCCTGCTCGTCCATCATATAATTTCTCTTATCTTACTATCAAAATACAAGTAAAAGTTGAGAATATTTTTTAATTTTTAAGATTAAACCCACCTTTTGAGATGTTTTTTTTATTATAGGGTCCAAAAGTCTTACCTGTCTCAAGCTTTCGGTCATAAGATAAAATTCCAATATATGTAAGGAAACATTAGCAAAGACAAACGAAACAAGGTGAAAATGATTTCGATTTTGAAAGATTGGCATGAACAAAATATGGGAGTGAAGATACATTTCATCATTCTTTTATGAACTAAATTTTCTTCTCCTTATGATGAGTCACTTCCAGGACTTGCTGGATAAGGGTGCAAAATACATTGTCGTTCAAGGTCCAGCAGCGCAAGGCTATGAATTAGATGTGGCCGCTCACAATGCACTCCTCCAACAACAGCTAGATCAAGTACGTGAACAGAACCCCGGCGCCACCATCTTGTTCGCCGATTTCATCCGTGCTCTTACCGACAATGTGATGAATGCAAAGAAGAAAGGTTTTAATGATCCTGGCCTGATATGTTGTGGCAATGAGAAGATCCACTGTGGCAGGCCGGGTGCACCCGTATGCGCGGACCCAAGTAAGTACATGGCGTGGGATGGAGTGCACGCAACAGAAGCCTTAAATGCCTTGCTTGCTAACCAATTCTTCCATCAAGACTTCACAAGACCCCCGTTTGATAGCTTGTTTGTCAATAGAACGGCTGCTGAAATAACCACATGTACCAAACATATTTATAAATAATAGGAGATTTCTTGTTCATCAATTCTTTTATACGAGTTATTACAAATGTCATTTGTTGATTTCTTGATTAAGACCATCCTGACTGTTACAAAGGCCAACCCTAACCCAACCTGCCTTTAAATCTCTCAACGCTAACCCAGCCAGTCCGAGTTTTCAAATCGCGCTGGGATGGCTTCGGGTTAACTTGGGGCAATATGAGAAAAAATACAGAAAAAGAAGGGTATTAGTTTCGGGGTTGAGTCGGTTCGAGTTGCAATAAAATCACGACAATATTAAGGGGCCGTGATCGGGTTCAGGTCGGATCGAGTGGTCCAAGGCCTTAGATGCAAGAGCATCCCCTGGGAATCTCTTATGATTGCTCATTGGACTAAATTTACCTTATTTTTGTCATTGTTAGTGGAGTAAGGGTAGGGAATCTGTCATTTTGGTCATTTCACATGTCATTTATCATTAGTAAGGGTAGTTTGGTTAATTTCTTAATTGTTTATGGCATTTTAGACATTTGGCCTTAGAGAGGGGTATTTTAGTCTTTTTCATGTAAAGGCAACCTATATAAGTCCATTTCCCACCATTTTTCATATGGGAAATGATATATGCGCCAAGTGTTTCGATGAACATGCGCTCCACTTGTTTGTCGTGTAGTATTTGAAGGGTTTAAAGAGCTTTTTGAGAACCGTAATATCCTCTGAAATCCCTTAAATTTGTACTACACGACAAACAAGTGGAGCGCTTGTTTATCGAAACACCTTGGCGCAGATATCGTTTCCCCTTTTCATATTAGCTCTTGTGTTTTTTATATTATCATTGAGCTAATTGAACCTTGTGTTCCTTGATTTCCTTCTATGGAGGTACTGATTGAAAATTCCATACTAATAATCCTTGGCCATTGACTTTAATGTCATTAGTACAAGACATTGGAACGTTGATAGTCACTTAATTATATTGTCCAAGTCCTGTGCGCTTCTCGCTACAACAGCATTACCATAAATTTATGCTTCATGGGCAACAATTATTACATTATTCAACCCTCCTCCTCAAGTTGGAGTGTATATAACCATACAGTTTGGATACTAGCTACAGACAACGTACACTGCCAAATTAATGTTTAAGCTTCTTTGATCAGATATGGGCTATATATGTGATGGGCCACACACCATGCCTCAATTATATGTGAAAGTAAATAATATGATCTTAGCAAGTAAAGTATCTGTTACATATTTGGAACCTCACCGATGCACGATGATGAGATGTTGTGGGTGGAAGAAAATCTACCATTTGTTTGTGTAATATATATTTAGAGCTGGTAGAACGCTCTACATCAAATCATTTGAACCACTTTCTTAAATGATTGGATAAGCTTAACTTTGATTGCTCCTCTCAGTAATCCATAATCCTAAGCAAGAATGAGCACAACAACCATGTATACGGTTTATGGCCTCTTTAGAAAATGTTGCAACCAGCAATATTAATTATTAGAGCCCTTAATCTTAAATCTTAAATCTTAATTATTAAGGCCATCCAGAGTCTTAATCTTAAATCTCTAGGGGTGCAGCTCGGGCTGGGTTGGGTAAGGTTGAAGCCAACCCTAATAGCATTACCTCAACCCTAACTAGAACCTCAGGTTGAAGAAGGTCAACCCTATCCCAACCCACCTTAAAATCTCTCAGCCCTAACCCAACCCAACTAACCCAAAAGGGGCAAAAAATATATACAAAAACTGCATATGGGTTTCGTGGTCAGGTCGGGCCGCACTAAAATCACGATAATGTGATCAGGTTCTGGTCGGGTTGGGTTGCCCAAGTTTCATGAAGCTTCCTGTTATATATATCTCGAAAACTTCATTAAGGCCTAAATTACAAGAGTTGAGCTAATCGATCGAAAACCATAGATTGATTGAATCAGATATACGTTAATGGATCCAGCACAACTAGTAATCTATTAACATCCAAACAAGCAAAAACGGATGGGGCTATTCTCCCATGAATATAAATCTTTGGACAAGCTGTTCCTGAGTTCGAGTATTCTACTTCGATAGTTTTATCTTGAAATTATCTTGTCTACTTGTCCCCAATTTCATTCTGGCAGTATTTTATCCAAGAACAAACGAAGAATAGAAAGCCTATCCAAGGTTAAAATAAACCCGGGGGGCTATCCCATAGACAACATCCCAAATGGAAAATAGAGTGTCCCAAAGAACTCAAAATAACTTTGATCAGCGAATATTCATTATCATTCCCAGAATGACTAAATTAAATCACCTTGTATCTTCTCTCCATTAATATAATTCTTTGCCATTCAGAAAAAACATATATATGTGATCCCCCACCAAGGAAATCAAAACATCAAAATTAAGACAATAAGAGCAACAAATTAAGAAAATTCAAAGCACACCGCTAGAACCCGGAAAGCCCGACCGGAAAGTTTCCTCATCGGCATCGATCGAGATCCGACACTGAGGCGGTGGGACTTCCACGGTGGCGCGACAAAGGGGGCAATTGGAGTGAGAAGAGAGCCACATATCTATACAAGCAACATGAAATGAGTGGTTGCACTCGGGCAGCTGCCGGAGTTCGTCTCCCTCTACAAATACCGATAAGCACACCACACACTCATTATCGGAAGATTGGATTTGGGTATTCTCTTTCCGATATTTATACAACGGAATTAAGTTGCTGGTGGAGTTCTCGATATTTCCGGCAATGTTTCCGGTGGACCCGTCAAGACTCCGGCGAGTTCGGCGGTGTTGCCAGCACCATCCAACGACAAATAGGTTGTACGCGATGAGCAAAAGAGCGATGGATGCGATGACAATAACACTATAGTAGAATGAAGAGAGATTAGTTCCCCGATCGGGCGGTGACACGGGCTCCATAGGGGAGGATTTTGATTACCGGCCGGTGGCCGGATTTATCAATGATTGAGAGGATTACTATGGGTATATGTAATTGAAGAATAAAATGAGAGTGATTAATCAGATTTATCAATGAATTGTCGTTGAGTGAGGGTCGATATGAGTTTTTGAGAAAGGAAAAAATGGGTAGAGACACGATTGCATATAGCCACAATATTTGATTTATTTCACTGTGTGGGACCCATTTGCTTATAAGGAACAAATTTGAAATTTCGCATTGAAAGAGATGTGCTGGGGATCCAGACCGTTGGAAAGATTCAAAGGATCTGGACGTTAATGGACAAGATTTTGGGACAGGACTTGGATCGGACGTGTCCATTGGATTCATATCCTGTGGATTGAAATTATTTTGGACCGCTGATCCTGAAGTAGCCAAAAAATCCGATGGAGCATCTTAGATCCGGAGTGCCAACGTACCAAAATTCTCCGTTCACATTTTTATTCATCTATGTGTATTCAGGTTGGATTTTTTTTTTTAAAATTAAATGGGCGTAAAACAAAGTTTACGATTTAGGCCCATTTTTCACTTAAACATTTGACCTTATTTTTATATAGGATTCCTTTCTTTCCAAGTAAAATTGGGGTAAATTTTGTTTTATACCCCGGTTTTTTATTAAAAATGGGTGTGAAATTTATTTTACGCCCATTTTACCGTGGAGAGAAATAAGATCATTTTAATGGGAAATGATATTTCAATCTCTTTTTTTAGTTATTTTGCCCCTTTTGTGTGTCTTTTCATAAAAATGATTGTATTTTCACTCTTTTTGTTGGATTTTCCGAGAAATTTTTTTTTTGAAAAGTTTTTCCTCCAATAAAATTGATTTTGCCTATTATTTTGGATTTGCCACAATACAAACTTGAATTTGTGATAGACCTGGCAAAAAGTGACCCGGACAAGTGGGTCCACCTGCCTGCTCGTAATCTATGGGTCCGGGTCCAGGTCCGTGTCACTAATTAGTGACCCGTTGAAATTTGACCTGGCACATAATGGTCCCATCAAAATTGGGCCAGGCTGGGTAGAGCCGCGAGTGCCACAGGTGCCCATTAAGGGTGTCAATTTTGGCTCAGGCTCGCTCGAGCTCGGCTCGAATCCTTAACGAGCCGAGCCGAGCCCGTTTTAGGCCCTGTTGAGAGCCTTTTGGCTTTGTTATGGCTTTTGACAACTGAAATGTTTGGAAATTTATTGCCCTATGTTGGAAACTATCAATTATCAGGATTCTGCATTATTATGTAGTCTTTCTTACTTCATGATATAACTGGTTGTGCTATTATCCTATTTATTTCTTGTTTTGTTATTCAATATACATAACTTTTGGCCTTTCCATTTATTGTGTCTTTCTAAAATGGGTTCATAGTTGGGTGACTCTTACCAAAGTAACCCTAACCCAAAACTACTTATGTTAGACTTGATTATCTCCGAGAAGATATCAGGATGGACCACCATGATGAGGACATATATGCCGTGGACTATATCGACGGAACTGGACATAGTGATGATGATGATGATGATATGTTTGCCAAAGCAGCATCAGTGGTTGCTGTTGGTGCATCTTTATTTTTAGCGATGCTTATGGAGCACGAAGGACTTTTCATAGAACGGGCGCCTTACAAGAACCACTATCTAACCGATCGTAGCTTAGGCTCGGCTCGGCTCGGCTCGTTAAGAATTTAATATATATACATATAGAGGAAAGTGTTGGTGAGCTTAAGCGCCCCAATCACATGGGTCCCACATTTTTTGTGGTGATCCAAACCATTCATTTGGAAGGCCTTATCATAGATAGGGTGTCCACAAAAAAACAGTTCCATAGGATCATCCTAACCCCTCCATTTGTGAAGGACAAAAATGGGCACATTTGTGGACAAATAATGTCTGTCCATTTTCACCTCCACAAATGGATGGGTTAGGATGATCCTATGGAGCTGATTTTTGGTACACACCACATCTATGTAAGGGCCTTTCAAATGAATGCTTTGGATCATCCTAACAAAGTAGGCCCCAATGTGATTGAGCGCTTAAGGTCACCATAAGTTTGGTGAGCTTAAGCTCACCAACACTTTCCTCATATATATATACACACACACACACACACTAAAAGGGTTGTCCAGGAAGTGAAAGGGGGAGGCAAAATATGTCACTTCATTTTTGGAACCCCATTTGTTACTTGGACCACCCCCCATAGTGTAAAAAAAGTAGTCAAACTACACTAGATAGGGCTGTCCAGGGAAGATGAGGAGTGTGAACTTAATATAACCCGAGCCTGGTTCAAGCCGGACCCGAGCCCCAGCCGAGCTTTTGAGCTTAACGAGCTGAGCTCGGCTCGGCTCGGCTCGTTTGTCTCGTTTACTCCCCTAGTGCCCATAAAAACGGAATCACATTCAGGTCCAATAAAAGAAGTTTTCACTTTGAAAGCTAATAGAAGAAGACAAAGTGTCACGTCAATGTTGAAAACTAGGAACGGTTGGCCATGTGAAAAGCTGGCAATCTCACGGCAACTTCTATTACTGCACTATCATTCATAAATAAACGAGATTATTGGAAAAAGACCATCAATTTTGACCGTTTGGATAATCACGCTTGGTTGCTGGGTCAGGGCTCAAGGCGGGCCAGGGCTCACAGGGCCAAACTTGCACCCCTAACAGTGAGTCTATCCCAGGATAAAATGATCTTCGTTTGCTTTGAACAAATCCTATGAGGGATGCTTTAAATGGGAATAGCAGGCCAGGGTTTATTTTGGGCTTGAACAAGCCAGGGTCTATCCCGGTTGTGACTTTCAATGGGAATAGCAGGCCAAGGTTTATTTTGGGCTTGAACAAGCCAGGGTCTATCCCGAGTTCACACCAAGAACAGCCCCACTGTGTAGGGTATATCCTAAAAAGTTGTCCTTAGAAGAGACCTAGGATTATCCTATCACAGTGGGACAGGCAACAATGGAATGGGCACACGGGTGGGGTGGCCAACAAATCAAAGTACCCAATCAACGGAAAACGGATTACACATGCCAATGTGTCCAGCACGCACGTCCAAATTAAAAATGCCCCTCATTTTTTTAATCCATTCTCATTAATTTGTGGCAATATATAGCATGCAATAGGAACACATCCAGCGTTGTTGGAGCGTTGTTGGAATCGATTCTAGGGATGAGTGACTCGGACCACAACTTGAGAATGTGTTGGCAAGCAATTAATTAGTTGTAATCCTCAAATTAAGCTCAACTAAAAGAAAATTCAACTAGAATTCCTATTGTTTTGCCTTGAAGAAAGGATACAAGGGCCAATAGAAAAACAGAAAAACAAATGCAACTGGATATCCTGTTGTGGGCTTTTATAATTTGATCTGTCATCTCTCTATCATATAAAAAAAACAGAAAAACAAATGCAACTGGATATCCTTTTGTGGGCTTTTATAATTTGATCTGTCACCTCTCTATCATATGAAAAAACAGAAAAACAAAAGCAATTCGAAATGTTAGGAAAGGGTGTAGCCTCCTAAATTTAGGCATGTTGTAACTGTGACCTAAACTAATTTTGGGTTGTCTAGCCCCCCCTATATATATATATATATATATATATATATATATATATATATATATATATATATATATTGTTTCTTACACTCTTCACAGGCAACTCTTCCTTTGGTACCAAAAGGCGAAATACCATAAAAGAATAGGGGAAGAAGCTCTCTAAAACAATGGCTTGGTGCAGTTCTCTCTCTCTCCATCTGACTCTATTTTACTTCTTCATATCTGTCTATCGTTCTCTTTCTTTACCCCCATCAACTTACGAAGGCATATTCTCAAAGATCTACGCCTTCGGTGACTCGAGCACAGACACAGGAAATTGCATAGAGTTACTCCCTTATTTGACCCCTCCCTACGGAATGACTACTTTCGGCAAACCCTCTGGTCGTTGGTCGGATGGTTACCTTGTCCTTGACTTCCTCGCCAAAGAATTATCACTTCCTTATGTTCCCCCGTATCTCAACAAAAGTTCTGATTTCTCCCATGGTGTTAACTTTGCATATGCTGGATCAACGGCCATAGATTATGAAATCTATGTTGAACACAATGCAACGAAGGCTCTACCCATCCAGATAACAAATTCCCTACAGACTCAGCTCGGTTGGTTTAACGAATTCATCGACAGGGTCGAGTGTGCCGGGAAATGTCCTGCTCAATGTAAGGCAATAATGGAAGGTACACTCTTCTGGGTGGGGACGATGGGGGGCAATGATTATCGCAGAATTAATGGGACTTCCATCAGCCCCATCACCCTTAGAGAGATTGCAGTCGCCAATGTCATCCATCTTGTGCAGGTATGGACAAGAATTTATATTTGAAAAGAAATTCAATAATTCTCTCTATATATATATGGGATTTGATAGGCAATTTTCGCCCGATATTCATCATACCACACTTGGTATTTCATCCGAGAGCAGTAAAATTTTTAAGATGCGTCCAGATCAAATATCAAAGGCATGATCTTGACTTGGTGGCAGGTCACGATCTTGACTTGGTGGGCCCCACAAATATGGCATTTTTTGCTCGATTCGATTCAATTCAGGCTATTTGGTAATGTAAGGGGTCATGGGTTTTCCTTTTGGGCCAAGGAGAATGCTCCTGGGCAATTCATACTATGTAAATCTGGTGGGACTACTGGTCCCCAACATAATTTTCAATTTTCAAAAAAAAAAGGGAAGTACTTCTATCGTACAATGAATACAAGCACGCCAGCTCGTCCATCATATAATTTCTCTTATCTTACTATCAAAATATAAGTAAAAGTTGAGAATATTTTTTAATTTTTAAGATTAAACCCACCTATGGCTTTGAACGTTTTGAGATGTTTTTTTTATTATAGGGTTCAAAAGTCTTACCTGTCTCAAGCTTTCGGTCATAAGAAAAAATTCCAATATATGTAAGGAAACATTAGCAAAGACAAACCAAGCAAAGTGAAAATGATTTCAATTTTGAAAGATTGGCATGAATAAAATATGGGAGTGAAGATACAGTTCATCATTCTTTTATGAACTAAATTTTCTTCTCTTTATGATGAGTCACTTCGAGGACTTGCTGGATAAGGGTGCAAAATACATTGTCATTCAAGGTCCAGAAGCGCAAGGCTATGAATTAGATGTCGCCGCTCACAATGCACTCCTCCAACAACAGCTAGATCAAGTACGTGAACAGAACCCCGGCGCCGCCATCTTGTTCGCCGATTTCATCCGTGCTCTCACTGACAATGTGATGAATGCAAAGAAGAAAGGTTTCAATGATCCTGGCCTGATATGTTGTGGCAATGAGAAGATCCTCTGTGGCAGGCCTGGTGCACCCGTATGCGCGGACCCAAGTAAGTACATGGCGTGGGATGGGGTGCACGCAACAGCAGCCTTAAATGCCTTGCTTGCTAACCAATTCTTCCATCAAGACTTCACAAGACCCCCGTTTGATAGCTTGTTTGTCAATAGAACGGCTGCTGAAATCAACACATGTACCAAACATATTTATAAATAATAGGAGATTTCTTGTTCATCAATTCTTTTTTACGAGTTATTACAAATGTCATTTGTTGATTTCTTGATTAAGACCATCCTGAGTATTACAAAGGCCAACCCTAACCCAACCTGCCTTTAAATCTCTCAACGCTAACCCAGCCAGTCCGAGTTTTCAAATCGCGCTGGGATGGCTTCGGGTTAACTTGGGGCAATATGAGAAAAAATACAGAAAAAGAAGGGTATTAGTTTCGGGGTTGAGTCGGTTCGAGTTGCAATAAAATCACGACAATATTAAGGGGCCGTGATCGGGTTCAGGTCGGATCGAGTTGTCCAAGGCCTTAGATGCAAGAGCATCCCCTGGGAATCTCTTATGATTGCTCATTGGACTAAATTTACCTTATTTTTGTCATTTTTAGTGGAGTAAGGGTAGGGAATCTCAGTCATTTTGGTCATTTCACATGTCATTTATCATTAGTAAGGGTAGTTTGGTTAATTTCTTAATTGTTTATGGCATTTTAGACATTTGGCCTTAGAGAGGGGTATTTGAGTCTATTTCATGTAAAGGCAACCTATATAAGTCCATTTCCCACCATTTTTCATATGGGAAATGATATATGCGTCAAGTGTTTCGATAAACATGCGCTCCACTTGTTTGTCGTGTAGTATTTAAAAGGTTTAAAGAGCTTTTTGAGATCCGTAATATCCTCTGAAATCCCTTTAAATATATACTACACGACAAACAAGTGGAGCGCTTGTTTATCGAAACACCTTGGCGCAGATATCGTTTCCCCTTTTCATATTACCTCTTGTGTTTTTTATATTATCACTGAGCTAATTGAATCTTGTGTTCCTTGATTTCCTTCTATGGAGGTACTGATTGAAAATTCCATACTAATAATCCTTGGCCATTGACTTTAATGTCATTAGTACAAGACATTGGAACGTTGATAGTCACTTAATTATATTGTCCAAGTCCTGTGCGCTTCTCGCTACAACAGCATAACCATAAATTTATGCTTCAAGGGCAACAATTATTACATTATTCAACACTCCTCCTCAAGTTGGAGTGTATATAACCATACAGTTTGGATACTAGCTACAGACAACACTTCCAAATTAATGTTTAAGCTTCTTTGATCAGATATGGGCTGTATATATGATGGGCCACACACCATGCCTCAATTATATGTGAAAGTAAATAATATGATCTTAGCAAGTAAAGTATCTGTTACATATTTGGAACCTTACCGATGCACGATGATGAGATGTTGTGGGTGGAAGAAAATCTACCATTTGTTTGTGTAATATATATTTAGAGCTAGTAGAACGCTCTACATCAAATCATTTGAACCACTTTCTTAAATGATTGGATAAGCTTAACTTTGATTGCTCCTCTCAGTAATCCATAATCCTAAGCAAGAATGAGCACTACAACCAAGTATACGGTAGATGGCCTGTTTAGAAAATGTTGCAACCAGCAATATTAATTATTAGAGCCCTTAATCGGACTGAAATTTTGGATTTCAGTGAGGAACGAAACGAAATCGTACCGAAACCGAAATTCCCAAAATTTACCAAATTTCGTTCCAAATTTCCGTTCCAAATTTCGGGGATTTCGTCGAAATTTAAAATAAAATTATACTTTTTTATTCCGTTAAAGAATTTCCAACGAAATTTCGGTAATTTCGATTGAAATTTTGTCCCAAAAAATTCTGGATTTTACGCGCAATACCCCCGAAATTTCGGTTTCAGATAAGTCTAAAATTTTAGCCGAAACCAAAATTTAAAACCATGTATATTATTAGGGAAGTTATATATTATATTAATTATTAGAGTCCTTACCGTCTATATTATTAGGGATGATACATTCGCCCCCTTTTCATCCCTGAGCCACCACTCATATATAGGGTTTGCCCAAGGAAGAAAGGGACGAATATATCATTTCCGTTTTTACTATCCCTAACTAGATAAGGCGGGGCCACTAGTTCAATGATAAATTAAAAACGTTCATCTACTAGGCATCAGCCTCTCCCAATGGATAGGCGATGCAGGGAAAGTGTTGCTGAAGTGACGGTCAAGCGTTGCAGAATGAGGACCTGTCACTAACTATGAACTAGCCCTTTGAATAATCCCTGATTGCTAGTTTTTCCTCACCAATGAACTCAAATTCGTGAGTTATAATGTTGTGATCTAAATCAGAATGAGGGAATAACCATAATGTTGGAATGCAACTCTTGGCTTCAAATCTTAGGTCATTGTCTTTGAAAACTTAATTAAAATAAACACTAATTTCCACTAGTTAGCGGCCTTTAAACTAGTGAACTTAGTGAGCTGTTATTAAGCACTCTCATAAGGTCCATGCTTTAGGAAAGTCTCTGGTTGTTTAAGAGATGCATGTGGTTGGAAATATTTGCCCTAAATGAGTTGAATTAATACAAAGCTAGTACTCGTGCCTATAATGAAAATACCGATTTCAGCCTTATTTCATCCAACAGTGAGTAACCTCATAACATTGAGTACGTGTTATTTGCTATAGAAAGCCATGGATAGGAAGCCTGTACGATTCCTTATTGATCAGTATTTCTAGGAGTATTTACTAAGTAGGACTCATAATTTATAAAGATGAGATTCTATCTTATTTTTCCAACTACCATAGCATGCACTCTTCATATGTCATCTATCTTATACAAGGATAGAAGATGTTGAATTGGTTGATGTCGCCCTAATCTCTGTAATACCAAGAGCAAAATCAGCGGTTCTTCTAATCAATCGAAAGAAGAATTGGAAAAATGAACAAATGCAAAGGTACATCGTCTTCGAACCCTAGAAAGAGAAGAATAAGGCCCTAAAAACCAATAGAATGTTTATTAAATGCAAAATGGTGACATGCACCCAATGGGGGTGCCCTCTCATGTTCCGAGTTAGGGATGGTTTTGTGCTTTTATCTTATCATCTTTCTCTTTTTCTAATAAATCAGTCGGGGTCCCCGTTAAACCCCAGTTTACCCATAAAAAAATCCACCTAGTTTAATACCACACCACTGCAAGTAGATAATCATAAATGACATTGAGCCCAACCGTTTGGTATCTCTTTGAAGGGGAATTGCAAAACAATTACCTCACTTTGTTTTCCATTACAATTCTGGTTACTACGTATGCGGTTCTGAAGTGTAAATTTCCAAGAAATACTTCATTTAATTTGGCGCTTGGACAGTGGGAGACTTGTACTTTCAGTTTGTCATTGTATTGGAATCATCCAAGTGTGATAGTAGCATCCACAACCACAACCCAAAACAGCTGAAAATGACGTCCAAAAAGCTAGATGCAAAACACAACCAGTCTCTTCCTTCATGTAGCCAATCTTTTCAAGAAGGGGAGTAGGATATGAATACTGGAGATGACTATGATCATGATTTTACATAAAGACTAGACCCTAGACCTTTTTTCATGCACATACGGTGACAGAATGATGGAGATCCCTGAGTTTCATTTGGGACTAGAAGCCGAAGAGATCGTTGATTGGATGAGCACGTTGACCGGGTTTTTAACATCAAGAAGGGTGTTCCAAAAGAGGCAAGTACCCTTAGTCGCATCGAGATTTAGAGATGAGGCCCGAAATTGGTGGTGTACATTGACAAATCGGAGACAGGAGATCGGCAAGCCTCCGATTCAGACATGGGAGGAAATGAAAAGGGTACTTGGGTGAGAATTGATTCCATTTGACTACCCTCGTCTGACACGACAACGGTCCAGGAGCTATGTGCCTATTTCCTCACCACCACCTCCGATTAGATCCGTCACTACGCCTACTACTATCAGCGTAGTTTAACCACCTCCATCTATTTCTATTGCTATTGTTGACAACGATGACAGACAACTAAAGTGTCAGGATGTCATAGAGGAGACCACCTTTCTAAATCCACACATGGATGGTGATGAGATTGACGCTAGTAATGAAGATGCTAGCGATGCTCCTCTTGTTTGCGATGATGAGGTCGGTATTGATGTTGAGTCAGAATGTCAGTGATTGATGATGCAGAGGAGATACATACAGATGTAGTTGTGATGACTTACACCTGGCAGATGTAGTTCATATTTTTGTGATCCTTCCTATAGTCGCTACAGACGAGGCTATTGGTGCGTATGGTGGCCCACTACTTCTTTGCCATGTTTAGGAGATATATATGGATCAATACAAGTCACCACTTCACCAAGATGGATCAGTTTTTACATGATCGATCACAAAGATGTTGACTTCGACGAATTACTTCTCCTACTGCTTGAGTCGGTCATTTACATATTCGACTCAAGCATACTACCACGACACAGAGAGTAATGGGGAACTCGAGGATGAGTTCTTTCAAGAAGGGGAGTTTGATGATGGAGCATCCCCTGGATTTTCTACATCGTCGTTCACATCTCCTTAGGACAGTTTGTTCTGTGTTTTAATGCTTTTAATTTTCTTCTTGCATATGTCTTTAGTGGTATTTTCCATTGGTAGGGGTAGTTTGGTTATTTTCTAATTTTGTTGTCATTTTTTTATTATTTTGGATCAATTAGGAGTATATTTGTCTTTTAAATCATATGGGCAGCCTATAAAAGGCATTTCCCTCTCATTTTTATTGAGATTTGAATTTGAAATTTAAAAAGGGAATCCCAGCTTTGGGAAAATTTCCTTCTTGTTAGAGATTAGAGGATTGTAAGCTAAGTTTTCATCAATTCTCTTCAAATTACTGTACATTCTCCCTTGTGAATCAATGAATTTTCATAGATTTTGTTATTCTTGCATCCCTTGCAAGAATCGAAGTTGATTCTTTGAAGGAAATCATCAAAAAATACAAAATTTTGAAGATCTAGTTTGAGACTTCATCCCTGCGCAATCGGAGGTCCGATCTACAAGCTCCTCGGCAAAATCGCTTCCGCGGCCACTTGCATCAGAAGGCTACTTTGAAAGCTATAAACTAGGATAGATACATGTCTATTACTACCATTATTTCCATATAAGCTATCTAAAAATAATGCAATATTCATATAAGATTATATGTAAATAATTTTTAGGGTTGTCCAAAAAGTCTGTAAATTTTTTGACATTAAAGGCTTGTTTCTGCCTACCAAGAATTTTTTTTCTTGGAATATTAGCTTACCCAATGGTGACGAAGGGGGAGAGGGATAGACACCAAAGGACTGAGTGAGGAGTTAAGAAAAGCTTGAAAAACAAGGAAACAAAAAACTCCACCCAAAATATGATTGATTGTTTCCTTGTTTTTTATAGCCACTTCTTATGCCATCTCAAGTCCCTTACCACCCTCGCTACCCCGCTCTCGCCACTTGAGAAACTAATTTATCATTAAAAAAAATTCATGGTTGCCAAACATTAGCATTTATATATTCAAAACATTTATTTTTGATGTAAAAAACACATGAGTAAATCAAAACAAAGATTTTTTTGTCTAACCGTTTTCTTTTTGTATTTATTTTTTATGAAAACTTCAATCAATTTTAATATAAGAAAATAAAAAATAAAAAATTTCATAATTTTAGGATTGATTATATGACAATTTTGTCAACAAAAGTTTGATATAGTTCTGAGTTACTTTGTAAAAATATTCTTCAAAAAGTCGAATATATTGTTATTTTATATAATTTTCATTGATTAATTGCGAAATACTTGAGAAAATAGGGATCTATAGACCAAAAAAGAAAGCTCAAGGTTTAGGCTAAAAACAGAAAGTTTGTTATTTTTTCACCGACGGCCCACGGTGACGGAACTCGCTCCTACGATAAGGGCCAACGTATCAATCATATATAATGGCATGACATAGAATTGCCAACGTACTAATCCCCATTGGTTGGTGGGATGCATAATTGCCAACGTACTAATCCCCATTGGAGGGACACAGAATTTTAACATAAGCCTCACAAGAAGCATCAATCATACAATATCATAATAGAAATATATGGTATACAAATCACTGGGGTAAAGAACAGTCCGTGTGTACACACATACATACATACATGCATGCATGCATGCATACATTCGTACAGAGTCACAGATATCACTACAATCAGTTCGGGGAGATATCAAGGAAATTATGTATCAAACTACTAAAGCAATCCCTTATTTCTGACCTCAATCAGAAATTCCAACCAGTTCGATCGAATTTTAATTACCTAGAATATAGTGTGGAAGTACGATTTAATAAGTCCATGCATTGATATTGATCTAAAGAAGTATGTCTATTATACTCTAAAAGTGCTAACCAATTTTTGAAGCAGAAACGGGTTCGGTCGACCGGGCCCCCAAAATCCGATTTTTTTTAAAAAATATCCAGAAGCCTTACTGCGGTTAATCGTCCTTGGGCGGTCGACCGGCCTGAGCACCCGTGGTCGATCAGCCCGGAGCGGCCCACTGGGTCATGAATTGAACTTTTTTCAAAAAAATAACATAGCCGACTGTTATAGAAATAACATATTCAAGATGATTAAGACAGAAATTACGATCTATCTCCATCTCTTGACCTCGAAATAGGCTCTCTGGGGCTGCTCACGGATCTCGAGAGCAATTTCTCCTCTTTGATTTAGGGTTTATGACGGAGAATTAATCTGTCATTCGTATTCGTACTGCTTACTAATAGCCCTAATACAGTTTTTTGCAAATTTGACTAATAAACCCTTAGTCTCACACGAAATTACATGTGGGGTATTTGAGGCCCATTGCAGATGAGCCATTTGTCAAAATGATCTGCAAATCAAACAATCTTAACCATCCAATTAATTTACTATAGATGGATCGTTAACACAAAAATGGCCAAAATTCAAGTCAATTGATTATAGATTGGGTTGCTTTTGGATGATGCTTGGACAAGTGAATGTTGAAAAGATTTTTCCGGTATGGTAATATTTTATCCAACAACAATGTTCAACATCAAAGAATATCAAAGGATTTGTGTGGAAACTAATCAATCTCATAGATGAGATTACAGATATTTGATTGTATAAGCTTTCTCTTTTAAAAGACACAGTGAGTAGGGCTGCAATAGGGTCGGGTTTTGCAAAACCCCAGCCCAACCCTAGCTGCCATTATCTTAGCCCTGACCCACCCTGACCCTGAGTCAGGGCCGAATCCTGAACCCAATGCCCGCCGTGATTGGGCAGGGCTGGGTCGGGCTTGCCCTGCTTGGGTCGGACCGGCCGAGCAATTATACATGTTTTCAGTCTGTTTTATTGTCAAAAATCAAAATACTTCCACACAATCTATTATTCTAATTGATATATGATTTTTGGTGATAAATACATAACCAAAACCCAATGGATGGAGAAATGAAAAACAGAAAGGCTCAAGGGTGGGCCGCGGGTAAAGTGTAAACAGGGTCGGGTCGGTCAGGGGTAAAGTGTAAAGGGGGTCGGGTCGGCCCGGGGTATCAACCTTGAACCCGACCCGACCCTGAGTCAGGGCCAAAAAAATGTACCCAGACCCGCCCTCAGGGTCAGATTTTCCAACCCTGACCCTGTTCGGGCTCAGGGCCGGTCAGGGCTCACAGGGCCAAAGTTGCACCCCTAACAGTGAGTCTATCCCAGGATAAAACGATCTTGGTTTGCTTTGAACAAATCCTATGAGGGATGCTTTCAATGGGAATAGCAGGCCAGGGTTTATTTTGGGCTTGAACAAGCCAGGGTCTATCCCGAGTTCACACCGAGAACGGCCCCACTGTGTAGGGTATATCCTAAAAAGATGTCCTTAGAAGAGACCTGGGATTATCCTATCACAGTGGGACAGGCAACAATGGAATGGGCACACGGGTGGGGTGGCCAACAAATCAAAGTACCCAATCAACGGAAAACGGATTACACATGCCAATGTGTCCAGCACGCACGTCCAAATTAAAAATGCCCCTCATTTTTTTAATCCATTCTCATTAATTTGTGGCAATATATAGTATGCAATAGGAACACATCCAACGTTGTTGGAATCGATTCTAGGGATGAGTGACTCGGACCACAACTTGAGAATGTGTTGGCAAGCAATTAATTAGTTGTAATCCTCAAATTAAGCTCAACTAAAAGAAAATCCAACTAGAATTCCTATTGTTTTGCCTTGCAGAAAGGATACAAGGCCCAATAGAAAAACAGAAAAACAAATGCAACTGGATATCCTGTTGTGGGCTTTTATAATTTGATCTGTCACCTCTCTATCATATAAAAAAAACAGAAAAACAAATGCAACGGGATAGCCTATTGTGGGCTTTTATAATTTGATCAGTCACCTCTCCATCATATGAAAAAACAGAAAAACAAAAGCAATTCCAAATGTTAGGAAAGGGTGTAGCCTCCTAAATTTAGGCATGTTGTAACTGGGACCTAAACTAATTTTGGGTTGTCTAGCCCCCTATATATATTGTTTCTTACACTCTTCACAGGCAACTCTTCCTTTTGTACCAAAAGGCGAAATACCATAAAAGAAAAGGGGAAGAAGCTCTCTAAAACAATGGCTTGGTGCAGTTCTCTATCTCTCCATCTTACTCTATTTTACTTCTTCATATCTGTCTATCCTTCTCTTTCTTTACCCCCATCAACTTACGAAGGCATGTTCTCAAAGATCTACGCCTTCGGTGACTCGAGCACAGACACAGGAAATTGCATAGAGTTACTCCCTTATTTGAACCCTCCCTACGGAATGACTACTTTCGGCAAACCCTCTGGTAGTTGGTCGGACGGTTACCTTGTCCTTGACTGCCTCGCCAAAGAATTATCACTTCCTTACGTTCCCCCGTATCTTAACAAAAGTTCTGATTTCTCCCATGGTGTTAACTTTGCATATGCTGGATCAACGGCCATAGATTATGAATTCTATGTTGAACACAATGCAACGAAGGCTCTACCCATCCAGATAACAAATTCCCTACAGACTCAGCTCAGTTGGTTTAACGAATTCATCGACAGGGTCGAGTGTGCCGGGAAATGTCCTGCTCAATGTAAGGCAATAATGGAAGGTACACTCTTCTGGGTGGGGACGATGGGGGGCAATGATTATCGCAGAATTAATGGGACTTCCATCAGCCCCATCACCCTTAGAGAGATTGCAGTCGCCAATGTCATCCATCTTGTGCAGGTATGGACAAGAATTTATATTTAAAAAGAAATTCAATAATTCTCTATATATATGGGATTTGATAGGCAATTTTTGCCCGATATTCATCATACCACCCTTGGTATTTCATCCGAGAGCAGTACAATTTTTAAGATGCTTCCGGATCAAATATCAAAGGCATGATCTTGACTTGGTGGCAGGTCACGATCTTGACTTGGTGGGCCCCACAAATATGGCATTTTTTGCTCGATTCGATTCAATGGAGGCTATTTGGTAATGTAAGGGGTAATGGGTTTTCCTTTTGGGCCAAGGAGAATGCTCCTGGGCAATTCATACTATGTAAATCTGATGGGACTACTGGTCCCCAACATAATTGTCAATTTTCAACAAAAAAAAAGGCAGTACTTCTATCGTACAATGAATACAAGCACGCCAGCTCGTCCATCATATAATTTCTCTTATCTTACTATCAAAATATAAGTAAGAGTTGAGAATGTTTATTAATTTTTAAGATTAAACCCACCTATGGCTTTGAACGTTTTGAGATGTTTTTTTTATTAGAGGGTTCCAAAGTCTTACCTGTCTCAAGCTTTCGGTCATAAGATAAAATTCCAATATATGTAAGGAAACATTAGCAAAGACAAACGAAATTGTAGACACCCCATTTTGACCGTACCCTAAACCTCCCATGTTTGAACAAAACCTAACCAAACCAATGTTTTAACACTCCAAATTTCACCCCAAAGAAGGTTAAGGTCTCACTAATGTCCCTATAAAATTTCGTCGAAATTCGAGCGCGTTTGCCTAGCGAACGAGTCGAGCAAGTCGTAGTGCAAGTTCATATAGGGGGGGTGGATTATCCGAAAGGTGGTTGTCCAAGTAAGAAAAAGAGGTCGAATTTATCACTCTCTTATAAAAAAAATCCATCGGGCAAATGGGAAGGGAGTTGATTTTCGTTGGAAAATTTCTGAAAAATCTCAGAGGAGTCCTCATTTTCGTTTTTACAGAGGATTAGAGAGAGAGATCCCCAAAATCACAAACCCTAATTCCCCGTCGTGAATCATCTTCTCCGGCAAGCTTGACCGGATTTCGGCCAATTATCATCGACGGTTAGTTTTTCTTCTTCCTTCTTAGTTAGCCTCTGCTGCTATTTCCCTCCTTTTATAGCTTAGAAACCCTAGATCTGCATAGATCTGTGAGATTGAGGGATCGGATTTTATTTTATTTTTAAAATCCAGAGAAGGAGAGAAAATTTACAGAGAGAGAAGAGAGAGAAACCCACCTTCTCCGATCTCCATTTTCCGGCAAGTTCAAACTTCGGCCGTTCCTCCATTTTCTCTAGATCCAGCCACCTCTGCTACCACGGCTCGGATCCGATCTCCTTTACCTCTAAATTTCACTTCAAGATCCAACCTGCAAACCCTAACTCATTTTCCAACCGGAATTTCTCATATTCCGACGAGTTTCTTATAGATCTGATGATCTATTTCGCCTCCGACACTCCTACCTTGCGAATCTAACCCCGAGCAGATCCGATCATTTGTTCCGACGAGAATCCGCAGAGCCTCATACCTCATCTTTCCGGCCGAATATTTTCACTCCGGCAGTTCCTTAGTCCGACGGATTTTTGCTCCGGCAGATCCAAGCTTTGGTTATTATCTTTCCTGACCATCCTCTCCATCTATAAATAGAGAGGATGCTCATTTGCAATCAAGGTGGGAGGGATTTTATTTTTCGTTAAAAGCAGATCTGAGAAAAGAGATTTCTGTGAGAAGAGAAAAAAAAAAAAGAAAAAAAGAAAAGAGAAAAAAAGAAGAAGAATGGAGATGAAAAAGGGAAATGAGCAAGAGTCTAAAAAAGAGATTGTGCAATTTATGAGGAGATCGGAAAGGGAAGAATTAGTATCGTTTTCCTGTGCTTTTCATCAGAATCCGGCGAGTTCTTCGCCTGCAAATCGATCGACAAATGACTCCTCTCCGATTCTATCGATCACGGATGCTTTGAAAAAGAGGCGAAAATCATGAATCTAATCTTTACGAACAAATCTGAGGAGGCGAAAGAATCGGAGCTCAAATTCCAAGCTCAATTCTTTTTTGCAATTTCTGTTGTGAAGTTTTTGAAAGAAATTTGGCCGACCTCCGGCAAAGCTCCGGGCGAAAATTCCGAAAGCTGAAAGAGGAGATCTCTGCAAATCCTCGGTCGATCTAATCAATACAGGTTTTAATCGCATCTTGTTCCTTGAGCTAAATGTCTCTACAAGCTGATTTGATCTCCTTTGGCAACTCAGGTAATCTTCATTTATTTTTCTCTGCAATGCATGTTCGAGATAAAATCATGTCTTTTATTATAGAGTTTGATCTGTGATTTTGTAATCTGTCTTTTTATGCACCGTGAGGTTTCAATGTGTTATGTGAATTAAATTTGTTCTCAGTGGGGCTGTTTGATGAATAAAAGACATATGCAAGTATATGTGTGTGGTTATTTATGGTTTCTGTTGAGATACATCTATGTTCATGCTCATATGTAGTTTATACTTGTGTATAAAGGGATGTGTAGTTATTTCTTGATTTAAAATGAGTGCCACCAGTTATATGTTTGATGTTATCCGTTTAGTTGTCATAGGCATTTTTCAGTTAGGCTCCATATGTTCATGCTCCAATGATTATCTTGGTATTTGTTTGCATTATTCTTGATCCAGGAAGTTGTTTATCCCTTGATGCAGATTCTGATCTTAATGCAAATTATGTTTTTTTTTTTTTTTCGGTTTGGGTTATAGACTACCTCATACATGAAAAATTGATCCTTAATTGTGTTTAGGTTGGGTTCAGAGACAATTTTCTCTTGGCCCTTCAAATTGTTTAATTTTGATTGACTCTTAAATTTAGGGCATTCTTTTCACTCCCTTTATGGACATCTATAGATTCTTTAGTATTAGTTCTTCGCTATCGTTGCAAGGGCAATGAAGGAGTCATCCCAAGCCCATTATTAGAAGACTTACATAGTCTGAATAGCGCTCCCCTTTTCATTTTTAGGCTTATCCAGCCTTTAGTAAGTCTTAGAATTTTCCCTCTCGCACCTTAATAGTGGTAGCCATTTCCATTTTGATATTAACAGCCTTATTTCACCTTGACAATAGCAAATATCATTTTTTTTTAGATTTAATTATACTTCGCTGCTCACATATATTAAATAAATGCCTCTTTTAATTTATACTTTGTATAGATTAGAAATATCATTGGAAAAATTTGTGTAAAATATTGAGAATTTATTACTTTTTCTTTTATCTTAAGTTTTGAGTTAGATTCTGAAGATAAATGGATTGTTCAGGTGAGATTATCTCAAAGCTTATTATACTCATTCCTTTTTATTTAAATAAATTGTTTAATAGGAAGAAGGAGATCAGATGACTACTCTATTCGATATTATCGACATGAGTACTGTCTGATCTCAAGGCGGGATTAGAAATATTATCATGTGTATTTGATATCAGATGATTACTTTGGCATCATCTGATTTCATTGGAGTCCCCGTATTGGGGTTTGTGGTTGGTTTTGAAGTGTTTGATATTGTTTTTACTTTATTAGGCTATCAGCGGCTGGTCTGGACTAATTAATGTTGTTATCATTTTATAATTGCTATAGATCGTGTATTGTTCTATTGAAAATTTCTCTTTGTTTAGTACTTGATTTATTTTTATAAGAATAGAATGGAATTTGTGTTTATCTGTTAGACTTTTCTTCTCTCTTTGATAGACTAACACAGTCTTTTAGATTTTTGTTAAATTCTTTAGATACTAGAATTCCCTCTCGTTGCAAGGGCGATGAAGGCGCTAGCCTAAGCCCATCCTTAGGGGACTCGCTTAGTCCAAGTAGCACTCCTCCCATTTATTTAAAGACTTGTCCAAGTCTTTATGGTGTGTATCCCCTAGAAATTAGAAATCCATTCATTGCAAGGGCAATGAAAGATTTCTCTAGAGCCCTCTCAGGGAGACAAGCTATGTTTCGTGCAGAAATGTCCTCCCCTTTTAGGAGACAAGCTATGTCTCATGTAGAGATGTACTATCTTTTTTTGAGGAGACAGGCTATGTCTCATGTAGGAAAATTCAATTCCTTTGGAGGCAGATTTTGTCTCATTGGTCTTAGTTGTCCTCCATCTCTTTTAAGAGACATGCCTTGTCTCATTAGCACTTCCTTCTTAGAATTCCTAATTTCAGTGTCAGTCTTTACTATAGGAATCCGTCCTTAGTCTACCCAGTTTCATTTTCTTGCTAAACCTCCTCTTTGTGCGTCTTTTGGTTTTTGGAAGAACACCTTGCTCGGCTTGGCATCATACCCCGACCCTTATGGGTATTGGGTTGCACATTTGTTGCACCCTAGGGCTAGGTAGCTGTCCGGCCCGGCTGGGTGTTTTACCTTTGCCAAATATGCACAAGGTCTCTTTTTCCTTGTTCACATTTTTTCTCTATCCTACCTATATGTCTAAGAGACTTGCCCAGTCTCATTCTATTAGCATCCTCCTCTTTGTGCATCATTTGGTTTTGGGAGAACATCCTACTCGGCTTGGCATCATACCCCTTACCCTTATGGGTATTGGGTTGCACATTTGTTGCACCCTAGGGCTAGGTAGCTGTCCGGCCCGGCTGGGTGTTTTACCTTTGCCAAATATGCACAAGGTCTTTCCTTATTACTTGTTGAGCTTTATCTTAGTTTGATTAGTCCACTAGCACAGGAATCCGTCCTTAGTCTAGAGAGTCAATCCTCTTGTTCAGGAATCATATTCTATCATCATAGGGGTTAGGATTCTATTCTACCTCTCATCGTATCATGTTTTTATCCACTCTTGCAAGGTATAGGATGCTGTCCAACCCTTGCAGAGCTGTGTTTCTGTTCTTTTCCCCCGCAAAGCATAAGATGCTGTCCAACCTTTGCGGGATATCAGGAGTCTGTCCTCCCCTTATGATGATAGGATTTGTCCCCCTTGAGTCAAAAATACTTAAAAACAACAAAAACATCTGAAAAACCAAAAATCTCAAAAATCTTGAGTCATTAGAAGTAGTTAGGAAATCTGTTTCGAACTACGTTGGCTTGATCCCTTTCCACGGGGTACGTAGTGCAGCTTGGGATCCACATCCCAAGTCCAGCCAAACCTTTAAAAATAAGCATTTTAAATCTTTCAAAATTACAAAAATCTTTCAAAATATTGTTTTCTTCGAAAGGATCTTCCTCTAGAGTTAGGAGCTTGTCCTAGTTAGAGAGTTTTTGAGTCGGGAGTTGCTCCCTCGTTCGTTGTTTGTTTGTTGTGTGTTTTATTTGCTTGTGTTAGAGTTAGGAGTGAGTCCTAGCTAGGAGTTTTATGCCTCCGTCCGGTCAGTTGGCGATCCACATCGCCAATTGATGACTAGGTCTAAGATGCGATAGATCCTACTGTTTTCTTAGGATATACAGCCTAGCTACACATAGATTATAGGAACCACATGCATTAGCTTAGGACTAACCTGCATTTAGTTAGGGCATATAGGGTGTCCTAAAATCTACAATTCATTGGAATTTAAATAATCACACAAGAAGCTTTAAGAACTAGTCCGGTCTTTTAGATCGAGTCTAGGATAGAGGTCTAGATGTCTTAGGCATCATAGCTTAGAATAGGTGCGAAGAACTACGTTGCCTTGATTCTCGTGGAGGCGGGGATACGTAGGCTTCTTTGGATGAACATCAGATCATCTAAAGACTCGGGCCTAGGTATAGATTAGAGTCTTAGGGTTGTTTGGTATCGAGTCATTTTCTATGTTTTGCAGTGTTTTCTTACTTTATTGCGCAGACCTTATACTTTTTTGGTGTGTCATGCATGTGTTTGTTCATCAGAACTTAGACACCCATTAGGCATGTCACTTATAACCTAGCTATGCTTAGGTGACACATGTTTCTTTTATTTTATCTTGTGTGCCTTTGATTTCATCTCCGAGACATGCATGATTAGATAGACGTCTTCTCGGAGATATTCATTCCCATTCCATATGATTTTTGCCCAAAACTCTTCAAAATTATTAAGTAAATGGCATAAGAGACCAGGTGTTTGCACTTGGGCGGATGAGGTGCTCTTTAGACCTTCCGAATTCGTAACCAGGCACGAACCTTATTTTATATCTCTGGTTATCCGTTGCAACAGAGCATAGTATGGGATCCAGGGCCCATTTGCCTTTTTCCTTGGATGGCGACTCTTCTTTGTTTAAGGTATGCCTCGAATCTGGGCTAGTCCCCGAATCGAGAGGTATCTCACCTTTGTATCGCCACTCATGCTATGAGGGGCATTTCTTCTTTCGAGAGTTCCTTGGTAGAGCTCTCCATTCACGTGGATGATCCATAGAGACCTGAGCGCGTGGGGCACGTCCCTCATCACCGCACCCTCTCTCGGATCGGGGTCCACAGAAACAAACTGAAAATGATTTTGATTTTGAAAGATTGGCATGAACAAAATATGGGAGGGAAGATACATTTCATCATTCTTTTATGAACTAAATTTTCCTCTGCTTATGATGAGTCACTTGCAGGACTTGCTGGATAAGGGTGCAAAATACATTGTCATTCAAGGTCCAGCAGCGCAAGGCTATGAATTAGATGTGGCCGCTCACAATGCACTCCTCCAACAACAGCTAGATCAAGTACGTGAACAAAACCCTAGCGCCACCATCTTGTTCGCCGATTTCATCCGTGCTCTTACTGACGATGTGATGAATGCAAAGAAGAAAGGTTTCAATGATCCTGGCCTGATATGTTGTGGCAATGAGATGATCCACTGTGGCAGGCCGGGTGCACCCGTATGCTTGGACCCAAGTAAGTACATGGCGGGGAATGGGGTGCACGCAACAGAAGCCTTAAATGCCTTGCTTGCTAACCAATTCTTCCATCAAGACTTCACAAGACCCCCGTTTGATAGCTTGTTTGTCAATAGAACGGCTGCTGAAATCACCACATGTACCAAACATATTTATAAATAATAGGAGATTTCTTGTTCATCAATTCTTTTATACAAGTTATTACAAATGTCATTTGTTGATTTCTTGATTAAGACCATCCTGAGTATTAAAAAGGCCAACCCTAACCCAACCTGCCTTTAAATCTCTCAACGCTAACCCAACCAGTCCGATTTTTCAAATCGAGCTGGGGTGGGTTCGGGTTAACTTGGGGCAATATGAGAAAAAATACAAAAAAAGAAGGGTATTAGTTTCGGGGTTGAGTCGGTTCGAGTTGCAATAAAATCACGACAATATTAAGGGGCCGTGATCGGGTTCAGGTCGGATCGAGTTGTCCAAGGCCTTAGATGCAAGAGCATCCCCTGGGAATCTCTTATGATTGCTCATTAGGCTAAACTTACCTTATTTTTGTCATTGTTAGTGGAGTAAGGGTAGGGAATCTCAGTCATTTTGGTCATTTCACATGTCTTTTATCATTAGTAGGGGTAGTTTGGTTAATTTCTTAATTGTTTATGGCATTTTAGACATTTGGCCTTAGAGAGGGGTATTTGAGTCTTTTTCATGTAAAGGCAACCTATATAAGTCCATTTCCCACCATTTTTCATATGGGAAATGATATATGCGCCAAGTGTTTCAATGAACATGCGCTCCACTTGTTTGTCGTGTAGTATTTGAGGGTTTAAAGAGCTTTTTGAGACACGTAATATCCTCTGAAATCCCTTTAAATATATACTACACGACAAACAAGTGGAGCGCTTGTTTATCGAAACACCTTGGCGCAGATATCGTTTCCCCTCTTCATATTCGCTCTTGTGTTTTTTATATTATCATTGAGCTAATTGAACCTTGTGTTCCTTGATTTCCTTCTATGGAGGTACTGATTGAAAATTCCATACTAATAATCCTTGGCCATTGACTTTAATGTCATTAGTACGAGACATTGGAACGTTGATAGTCACTTAATTATATTGTCCAAGTCCTGTGCGCTTCTCGCTATAACAGCATTACCATAAATTTATGCTTCAAGGGCAACAATTATTACATTATTCAACCCTCCTCCTCAAGTTGGAGTGTATATAACCATACAGTTTGGGTAATAGCTACAGACAACACTTCCAAATTAATGTTTAAGCTTCTTTGATCAGATATGGGCTATATATGTGATGGGCCACACACAATGCCTTAATTATATGTGAAAGTAAATAATATGATCTTAGCAAGTAAAGTATCTGTTACATATTTGGAACCTCACCGATGCACGATGATGAGATGTTGTGGGCGGAAGAAAATCTACCATTTGTTTGTGTAATATATATTTAGAGCTAGTAGAACGCTCTACATCAAATCATTTGAACCACTTTCTTAAATGATTGGATAAGCTTAACTTTAATTGCTCCTCTCAGTAATCCATAATCCTAAGCAAGAATGAGCACTACAACCATGTATACGGTAGATGGCCTCTTTAGAAAATGTTGCAACCAACAATATTAATTATTAGAGCTCTTAATCGGACTGAAATTTTGGATTTCAGTGAGGAACGAAACGAAATCGTACCGAAACCGAAATTCCCGAAATTTACCAAATTTCGTTTGAAATTTCAGAAATTTCCAGAATTTCGTTGAAATTTAAAATAAAATTATACTGTTTTATTCCGTTAAAGAATTTCCAACGAAATTTCGGTAATTTCGATTGAAATTTTGTCCCAAAAAATTTGGGATTTTACGCGCAATACGCCCGAAATTTCAGTTTCAGACAAGTCTGAAATTTTAGCCGAAACCAAAATTTAAAACCATGTATGTTATTAGGGAAGTTATATATTATATTAATTATTAGAGTCTTTACCGTATATATTATTAGGGATGATACATTCGCCCCCTTTTCATCCCTGAGCCACCACTCATATATAGGGTTTGCCCAAGGAAGAAAGGGACGAATATATCATTTCCGTTTTTACTATCCCTAACTAGATAAGGTGGGGCCACTAGTTCAATGATAAATTAAAAACGTTCATCTACTAGGCATCAGCCTCTCCCAATGGATAGGGGATGCAAGGGAAGTGTTGCTGAAGTGACGGTCAAGCGTTGCCAAATGAGGACGTGTCACTAACTATGAACTAGCCCTTTGAATAATCCCTGATTGCTAGTTTTTCCTCACCAATGAACTCAAATTCGTGAGTTATAATGTTGTGATCTAAATGAGAATGAGGGAATAGCCATAATGTTGGAATACAACTCTCGGCTTCAAATCTTAGGTCATTGTCTTTGAAAACTAAACTAAAATCAACACTAATTTCCACTAGTTAGCTGCCTTTAAACTAGTGAACTTAGTGAGCTGTTATTAAGCACTCTCATAAGGTCCATGCTTTAGGAAAGTCTCTGGTTGTTTAAGAGATGCATGTGGTTGGAAATATTTGCCCTAAATGAGTTGAATTAATACAAAGCTAGTACTCGTGCATCTAATGAAAATACCGATTTCAGCCTTATTTCATCCGACAGTGAGTAACCTCATGGCATTGAGTACGTGTTATTTGCTTTAGAAAGCCATGGATAGGAAGCCTGTACGATTCCTTATAGTCCGTAGTTTCTTTCTTAGTGATGCCTTTTTCAATCAATCTTCCAATATATCTCCCAATTCCATCTTTAAAGTCTCTATTGTCCTAAGGATCCATTTACACCCTACTAGTATGATTCTTGAGTTTCCGAATACGATTTCATTGAGAGTAGTTCTCTTTTCATGGCTTGGAGCCATTGAGCTGACTAATCACTCGTTCTGGCTTGACTAGTGAAAATATTATCCATATCACACTCACTCAGATAGATTAAACCTCTGCACTGCTAAACATCACTAAAAGTGCAAGTGTCCCGAGTCCAGCTTTCTTCTAACTCATAAAGGGTCTTAGGCATAGCCCTAGTTGTAACGACAATCATAAAATGAGCTGTTGTCTTAGAGCATCACTCCGCAAAGCTCAGGCAATGATGAATTGCACAACATGCTCCTCGTCATGTCCATAAGAGTACAACATTACTTCTCAGCTACCTTATCTTGCCCGGATGAGTCTGGAATTATGCTATGATAATGACATTCTCTTTCAAATATGAGACGAATATACCTAGATTGCAACCCATTTCTAAGAGTTTATTATTATTGTAGGATCATGGCACTTACCAACTATCCCAAAAGCTATTACTGATGGGAAAGGCGCTACCATTATCTTTATTAAGAGTCCAGACCAAGGGGCATTGATGGTAGGGATGCACACAGTTCAGTCCGGTTTGGTTTAGGGAGGTTTTTTGAACCGAACCGATCCCATCGGTTTGGAGAAAATCCAAACCGTAACCGAACCGATGGGGGGTTTAACCGAACCAATTTTGACCAGTTCAATTTTGTTCAGTTCATGGTTTATCCTGTTTTTTGGTTCAACTTTAATACATATCCAAATCAAGTAGTCAAATGAGGCTTTTATGTTGCATTTATATCTAGGGTTGATACCCTTTGGGTGACTACAATGACAGAATTACCCCTAGACTACCCAAAATGGGAAAAATGCCCTCTAATAAGAAGATAAGAGAAAGGAGGTGCAATTCCAGAGAGGGGGGGGGGGTTGCGCAAAAATGGGCATCTACAGGGGTGGCCAAAATGGGGTGTCTACAGTTTCCCATCGGTTCGATGTTTTTCATTTTCGAATTAAAACTAAAAAAACCATCAACCTTAATTGTGACCGAACTAATGCCTAGAAACACCAAACTGACCCAAACCGAAAGACCCGGTTCGGTTCAGTTTATCGGTTTGGTCGGTTTTTTGTGTAGCCTAATTGCTGGCACAAGGCCTAGGACAATGCAACCATACTCCTATCTGGGTCTTATAACTCACCTTGGCCAACAACCCAACCCTCCCCCACCGACCAACAATGACCTCGGGGAGGGGGAGGGGGACTCAAATTTGAGATCTGGCTCTGATGCCACTTGTAGGACCGTAGTGCTTACCAACTTTCCCAAAAGCAATTGCTGATGAGAATGGGCCTACCATTATCTTTATTAAGAGTCCAGACCAAGGGGCATTACTGGCACAAGGCCTAGGACCACGCTGTCATACTCTAATCTGGGTCCAGCAACCCGCCTGGGCCAGCAATACTCAGTACCTTCAAGTCAAGTAAATTCTTAACTTCACCTTATAGATCATAACCATATTCCTTGCTTCCAACTATCCATTAAAGGCGTGCATAATTACAGTTGGAAAATTTACCTCTATAGGGACTGAGTCTTAGAGGGAAGATCCTAACCCTCTATAGATCGGAGGGTTAGGATCTGCCTATGGAAATGATTTTTGCTGCACAACCTATTTAGGCTGTGGCCCATCTAATAGATGGTTTGGATCATCCTATGGTGCGGGCCATACTGTACTTTTTAATAAAGCGAGGAGTGCGATCGTCAAAATATGGTAGTGCTGATAACATTTCCCTTTCTGAAATAAGGTTTCTAATCCAAATGAAACCAGAATTCAGAAATTAATAGAGAATCATAACGACCTAAATTTCTACTTTATTTTCATTTCCCATTGTAATGCACATCTCCTCTATCAAGCCTCTGACTCGTAAGAATCCTTTACATGAAATTTGAAATATGAATAGCAATACATGAATCTTATTCATCAGTATTTCTAGGAGTATTTACTTAGTATGACTCATAATATATAAAGATGAGATTCTATCTTATTTTTCCAACTACCATAAAGTTAAGGCATGCACTCTTCATATGTCATCTATCTTATACAAGGATAGAAGATGTTGAATTGGTTGATGTCGCCCTAATCTCTGTAATACCAAGAGCAAAATCAGTGGTTCTTCTAATCAATCGAAAGAAGAATTGGAAGAATGAACAAATGCAAAGGTACCTCGTCTTCGAACCCTAGAAAGAGAAGAACAAGGCCCTAAAAACCAATAGAATGTTTATTAAATGCAAAACGGTGACATGCACCCAATGGGGGTGCCCTTTCACCTCAATTTTGCAGAGGGACCCGAGAGTGAAGGAATATTAATCATAAAAATGGAGGCTTTTATGATTTGATCTGTCACCTCTCTATCAAAGAAAAAAACAGAGAAACAAAAGCGATTCGAAATGGGGTAGTCAAACAAAATTTAGGTTGTCTAGCGCCCATATATTGTTTCTTACATTTTTACATGCAGCTCTTCCTTTGGGTGCCAAAACGTGAAATACTATAAAAGAAAAGGGGAAGAAGCTCTCTAAAACAATGGCACGGTGCATTTCTCTACCTCTCCATCTTATTCTCTTTTATTTCTTCGTTTGTGTCTATCCTTCTACTCGTTCGGTGACTCGCTCACAGACACAGGAAATTCCCTAGGGTTACTCCCTTATTTGATCCCTCCCTATGGTATGACTACTTTAGACAAACCCTCCGGCCGTTGGTCAGACGGGCGCCTTGTCCGTGACTTCTGGCTGAAGCATTGTCACTTCCATACCTTTCCGCATTTCGTGACTCCATAGCCAATTTCTCCCATGGTGTTAATTTTGCAGTTGCCGGATCAACAGTTATAGATTATGAATTCTATGTTCACTACAAGAAAAGTGTTTATTACTGATGTTCTCTTACCGGCGTTCAACGAAAACGTCCCTAATTAGTATACATACACCGACGTTCATTAACGGAACGACGGTAAAGGGTTATTCCGGCTACAAAACTCTCCCGCCCAAAAAAAGATGGCTTATGTATTTAGCGACTCTCTATAAACGTCACTAAAAGTCATATTTACCGACGCATGCTACTTAAAACGTCACTAAATAATTGATTAAGTTAGAGTAGGATTTTCCGACTTTTCTTGACCGTCACAGATTAGAAGAAACACCGGCGTTATTTTTGGAACGTGGGTGAAGGGACAGATAAAACTTTCTTAATCAATCGGGAAGCCCTCGAGCGCGTAGAAGAAAAACAGAGGTTGTGGGTGAGGGCTGCATGTTTCATGCCTTAAAAACATCAAGGAGCCCTAAAATCTCCATTCTCTTTTCGAAAAATTTGGGTTTTGCTGAGATTCTACCCAAAAACATTGGGTTTTTCTTCCTTCGACCAAAATCGAGCCCTAAAATCTCTGTTTCTTGTCAATTCATGGTGGATTTCGACTTCAATCCCGGCTTATTGCCCTCGTTCTCATCTTCTCCACGGAAATCACAGAAAATCTAGGGTTTCTGCGTGTTGAGGTATGGTGTTTGTGATTTATGCTTGGATTTGAACCATGTCCATGTGCTTTGACCCTATTTTCGTGCCCTAACCCTGTTTCTTCATTTTCCTTTCATCTCCCACCATTTATTAGGGTATAATTTCTGATTTTCACTCTCCTCATCCACTGGTTCAATGGGGATAAGTGTTTTCCCTTTCCTTTGTTTCAAGATTTAGGCATAGCAGTTGGATTTCTTGCCCTAACCCTTTTTTTTCTTTTCTTGTTTATTCATTATCCCTTTCTTTGGTTATAAAAGCTTCTCTGCAATCTTTGGAAGATGACAGCTACGGTTTTAGAGAGGTGATCGACGGCCACGCAAACAGTTTTAGGTATTTTTCTGTTACGTATCCATACTTAGTATGAGTCTGTTGTTTTTATTTATGTTTATTGTGTCTGTTGTTGTTAGATATTTAGTAGTTAGGTTATGTGTATTGTTAACAATCATGTGTAGTTAGTGGTGCTGTAACTGTTTTACAGCTTGTAGGTAGTGGGGTGATGTGGCAAGGTAGTTACTGTTTGTGATGAGTGGATCTCAGATTTGGGAAAAGTGATGTTTATGTAGTTAGTTTGTACTGGAAAAAGGGTAGAGAAGTGCTTTCCTAAAACAGAACTATTGAGGTTGTTCCTCTGGAAGTGGAACTCTTTTCTCTTCTATTTTGTGTATCTTCTTTTGATTCAGTGCAGGTTCTTATCAATGGTATCAGAGCGGTCGATCTTATCTGTGATACCGAGGAACCCTTATACACCCATCCCGGTAATAGAGTCGTTACAGACTCAGCACAGTTGGTTTAACGATTTCATTGATAAGGTCGAGTGTGCCTCGAAAAGCCCTGCTCAATGTAAGGCTATAATGGAAGGTGCACTCTTCTGGGTGGGGTCGATAGGGGGCAACGATTATACCATAATTTATGGGTCCTCCGTTGTCCCAACCGAAACATTCAAGGAGATGGCCGTTTCAATGTCATCCATCTTTTGCAGGTATGGACAACATTTTCTATTTCAAAAGAAATTCAATTAGGAATCCCCTATATGAGATTTGATATGCGGTTTTGTAGAAGGTGACGCATGTGCATTTGACGTTCGAAGGCCGAGAACTCCATAGCCATCGATTATTATAAATAAATAAATAAAAAAACTCCATTGCCATGAACTGACTATTTCGGATCGTCAGACCAATCACAGGGTGACCGTCGTTTGTAACGCCGTCTGATATTTGGATGATCTTGGGAAAATTAGGCTTCGGGTAATATTTTACGAGCTTGATCATTGATATGTGACAGCCTATGATTTATCTGACCATCCTAAATGGTCTGATCATGGCTCTGAAGTTCTTGGCCTCTTAACGGCATAGATGCATCTGCTCCAAAAAGCCATTTAGCGAGTCACTTCATCTCGTCTCACTTTATCATAGCAGATTTTGTCTTAATATTAAAATATTAAAAAAAGTTGGAGAATATTTTTAAATTTTAAAGATTAGACCCACTTATGATTTTGAACATTTTGAGATGATGGTTTTTATGATAGGGCTCAAAAGTCTCACCTGTTCACCTGTCTCAAGCTTTTGGTCATAAACTTAAATTGCCATGTAAGGAAACATTAGCAAAGACAAGAAAAAGGAAGTGAAAATCATTTCTATTTTGAAAGTGTTAAACCCAGTAGAGTTCTTTTAACTGTAAGAAGCAAAAACATCATCTACAATTCTAAAACAGAAAGTTATCAGCAACCAATCAAACATGAATGAAACAAAGTGAATATATAGTGGCATAAACAAAATGAGGAAAAAGATTATACGCTTGAAGCGCATTTCGTTAGGTACGGTTGAGGAAAGAGAAGCCTTCTGATTGGTTGAAATGGTGGGCCCAAATGCGGAAAAAGTTTACAAATGCTGCGGCGTTACGGAGGGTGCATCTTCGCATCTTCGACGTACCCTCGAAAAAAAATTAAAACAAAAACCTGCGGCGTTACCCTCGAAAACCCAATTATCTTCTCGTTCTCTCTCACTCTCCCTGTGTTTTTTTTTAACAAGAAAAACCGAAACCCATCGGCGATCTGTGAACAGATTCTCCATCTCCATCACTCTCACTCTCTCTCTCTCTCTCTCTCTCTCTCTCTCTCTCTCTCTCTCTCTCTCTCTCTCTCTCACTGTGTTTAAAAACAAAACAAAAAACAAAAACCCAAACCCTCTAAGGACCCAAACCCTCTAAGGACCCAAAACCCAAACAAAAACCCAAACCAATTTGGGTTTTGGCTCTCCATCTTCATCCCTCTCACACGACGATCTGTGAAAACAGATTCATCTCTCTCTCTCTCTCTCACGGTTTGGATGATCCAAAACCCCCAAATCACTCGCACAGGTACGCTCTCCTCTCTCTCTCTCTCTCTCTCTCTCTCTCTCTCTCTCTCACTGTGTTTTATTTTTTTTTTCAAAAAAACCCAAGCCCATCGGTGGAAACAAGCAGATTTCAGCTGTGTGTTTAATTTTTTCAAAAAAACCCAAACCCCCCATTAACGTACGTTCTCTCTCTGTCTCTCTCTCTCTCTCTCTCTCTCTCTCTCTCTCTCTCTCTCTCTCTCTCACTGTGTTTGGGTTTTTTAAAAAAACCCAAACCCATCGGTGGAAAATCTTCATCTCTCTCACTCGTACTGTGTTTGTATGAAATCTGTTTTTGTATAAAATCTGTTTTTCCCATAATTATTGCAGGTTGATCAATCTGTGTATTGGGGGATGAATCTGTTTTTGTATGAAATTGGTTTTTTGGTGGGATGGGTTCCAGATCTGTGTTACAGCTTGAGAAACTTATATTCCATGAAAAAAAAAATCCATGCTGCCAAACATGGCCTTAGTAAGCTAATATTCTACCCGAAAATAAAAATATATGGCTGCCAAAAACGGCCTAAATGTACAAATAAATGCTAGAAGAGAAATTATTTTGGGACCCACAATGTTTTGAGTTTGGATTCATATTTGCAAATCTTGATTAATCATGTACAATCTCCATCCAGTATTGGGACAAAATTGGTTGTGAATTAGCAAATCGATGGCTCTGATCACCATACACATACGCCAATGCTTTCAGCTCCCAATAGACATCTAACACTGACTCCACAAACCTGCTGTTCCGAAAATGTTCTGCATAAGAAATAACTTTGTTGCTGTGGTTGAAATCACCCCGCATCTCCCCTCTAACCCCCCACCATGCTTCCCCCTTCCCACATAGTTCCTCTATGTCCACTGCCTTCTCCCAGAATATCCACAGATCTGGAACCCATCTCACCAAAAAACCAATTTCATACAAAAACAGATTCATCCCCCAATACACAAATTGATCAACCTGCAATAATTATGGGAAAAACAGATTTTATACAAAAACAGATTTCATACAAACACAGTACGAGTGAGAGAGATGAAGATTTTCCACCGATGGGTTTGGGTTTTTTAAAAAAACCCAAACACAGTGAGAGAGAGAGAGAGAGAGAGAGAGAGAGAGAGAGAGAGAGAGAGAGAGAACGTACGTTAATGGGGGGTTTGGGTTATTTTGAAAAAATTAAACACACAGCTGAAATCTGCTTGTTTCCACTGATGGGCTTGGGTTTTTTGAAAAAAAAAAATAAAACACAGTGAGAGAGAGAGAGAGAGAGAGAGAGAGAGAGAGAGAGAGAGAGAGAGAGAGAGAGAGAACGTACGTACGTTAATGGGGGTTTGGGTTTTTTTGAAAAAAGAAAACACAGCTGAAATCTGCTTGTTTTTTCCACCGATGGGTTTGGGTGATCCAAACCGTGAGAGAGAGAGAGAGAGAGGAGAGCGTACCTGTGCGAGCGATTTGGGGGTTTTGGATCATCCAAACCGTGAGAGAGAGAGAGAGAGAGAGAGAGAGAGAGAGAGAGAGAGAGAGAGAGAGAGAGATGAATCTGTTTTCACAGATCGTCGTGTGAGAGGGATGAAGATGGAGAGCCAAAACCCAAATCGGTTTGGGTTTTTGTTTGGGTTTTGGGTCCTTAGAGGGTTTGGGTCCTTAGAGGGTTTGGGTTTTTGTTTTTTTTTTGTTTTTAAACACAGTGAGAGAGAGAGAGAGAGAGAGAGAGAGAGAGAGTGTGATGGAGATGGAGAATCTGTTCACAGATCGCCGATGGGTTTCGGTTTTTCTTGTTAAAAAAAACACAGGGAGAGTGAGAGAGATGAATCTGTTTTCACAGATCGTCGTGTGAGAGGGATGAAGATGGAGAGCCAAAACCCAAATCGGTTTGGGTTTTTGTTTGGGTTTGGGTCCTTAGAGGGTTTCGGTTTTTAAACACAGCATTTGTAAACTTTTTCCGCATTTGAGCCCACCATTTCAACCAATCAGAAGGCTTCTCTTTCCTCAACCTTACCTAACAAAATGCGCTTCAAGCGTATAATCTTTTTCCTCAAACAAAATATGGAAGTGCAAATATCATTTCATCTTTCTTTTATTAACGAAATTTTCTTCTTCTTATGATGAGTCACTTGTAGGATTTGTTGGCTAAGGGTGCAAAATACATGATCGTTCAAGGTCCGATCGGCAAAGCTCATAAATCAGTCATTGACGCTTCATAAATCAGTCATTGACGCTCACAATGCACTCCTCCAACAACAACTAGATCAAGTCCGTAAACAGAACCCCAATGCTACCATCTTGTTCGCCGATTTCAACCTTGCTTTTACTTACAATAGGATGAACGCCGAGAAGAATGGTTTCCAAAAGGCCCCCATGATATGTTGTGCCAATGCGACACACCCCTGTGGCATGCCGGGTCGAACCCTATGCGCGGACCCAAGCAAGTACATGAGGTGGGATGGGTTGCACTCCACAGAGGCCTTGAATGCAGTTTTTGCTAACCAATTCTTCCATCAAGGCTACACAAAGCCTCCATTTCATAGCTTGTTTACCAATAGAAAGGCAGCTTGAATTTAGTCATATGCCAAACATATTTATACATAACAGGAGATTTCTTTGTTCATAAGTTCTGTTTTTATGAATGGCCAATTCTTATATTGCAACCAAAAGAGATCAGGGCAGTTAGCTCAGGATCAATATGATAGTTCATATATCTTTTTATTTGATTGAGACTATCCTGAGTCAATTTTGACTAGGGGTGCAACTTGGGCCAGGTTGGCTCGGGTTCTTCAACGTTAACCCTAACTCGAATCTTGGGTTGAGGAAGGTTAAACGGAACCCAACCTGCCTTTAAATCTTTCGTCCCTAACCCAACCCCTCTAACCTGATTTTTCAAATTGGGCTGTGGCAAAAGGAGGAAAAAAATATACAAAAAGGAACTTTGGTTTTGAGGTCGGCTGGGGTCGCAGTAAAATCTCAATAAAATTAGTAGGACAAGAGGTAGATTTGGATTTCTCACATTTGCAGTTGTGGCAGTATGATTTTATCTTGAAATTATCTTGTCTACTTTTCCCCAATTTCATCGTGGCAGTATTTTATCCAAGAACAAAGGTAGAATAGCAAGCATATCCAAGGATAAAATAAACCCGGGGTGCTATCCCATGGAAAACAGCCCCAGTGGAAAGTAAACCTCCCAAAAACCTTGAAAGAACTTGGATTAGCGTATATTCATTATCATTCCCATAATGACTTTATTAACTCCTCTGAATTTAATGTAAGGATATATTTAGGCAATCCTCACCGTCCACTTGCTGCTCCAACCATTAATGGGCCACAGCACAAGTCATTTAGAATGTGTTGGCATGCAATTAATTAGTTGTAATCCCTATATTAAGGCTAACCAAAAATAAAACAGAAAAAACAACTCAATATGCTATGAGTTGTTTTGGCTAACCATTCTAAATGTTAGGAAAGGCGGTAGCATCCTAAATTTAGGCATTTTGTAACTATGACTTGAACAAATTTTTGGTTGTCTAGCACCCTATATATGTTGTTTCATAAATATTTTGCAGGCAGCTCTTCCTTTCGGTCCAAAACGTGAAATACCAAAAAAGAAAAGGGGAAGAAGCTCTCCAAAACAATGGCCCGGTGCTCTTCTCTACCTCTCTATCTTACTCTCTTTTTCTTCTTTCTTTCTCTCTCCTTCTCTTTCTTTACCCCCATCAACTTACGAAGGCATGTTCTCAAAGATCTACGCCTTCGGTGACTCGAGCACAGACACAGGAAATTGCATAGAGTTACTCCCTTATTTGAACCCTCCCTACGGAATGACTACTTTCGGCAAACCCTCTGGTCGTTGGTCGGACGGTTACCTTGTCCTTGACTTCCTCGCCAAAGAATTATCACTTCCTTACGTTCCCCCGTATCTTAACAAAAGTTCTGATTTCTCCCATGGTGTTAACTTTGCATATGCTGGATCAACGGCCATAGATTATGAATTCTATGTTGAACACAATGCAACGAAGGCTCTACCCATCCACATAACAAATTCCCTACAGACTCAGCTCGGTTGGTTTAACGAATTCATCGACAGGGTCGAGTGTGCCGGGAAATGTCCTGTTCAATGTAAGGCAATAATGGAAGGTACACTCTTCTGGGTGGGGACGATGGGGGGCAATGATTATCGCAGAATTAATGGGACTTCCATCAGCCCCATCACCCTTAGAGAGATTGCAGTCGCCAATGTCATCCATCTTGTGCAGGTATGGAAAAGAATTTATATTTGAAAAGAAATTCAATAATTCTCTATATATATGGGATTTGATAGGCAATTTTCGCCCGATATTCATCATACCACCCTTGGTATTTCATCCGAGAGCAGTACAATTTTTAAGATGCGTCCGGATCAAATATCAAAGGCAAGATCTTGACTTGGTGGCAGGTCACGATCTTGACTTGGTGGGCCCCACAAATATGGGATTTTTTGCTCGATTCGATTCAATTGAGGCTATTTGGTAATGTAAGGGGTAATGGGTTTTCCTTTTGGACCAAGGAGAATGCTCCTGGGCAATTCATACTATGTAAATCTGGTGGGACTACTGGTCCCCAACATAATTGTCAATTTTCAAAAAAAAAAGAAGGCAGTACTTCTATCGTACAGTGAATACAAGCACGCCTGCTCGTCCATCATATAATTTCTCTTTTCTTACTATCAAAATACAAGTAAAAGTTGAGAATATTTTTTAATTTTTAAGATTAAACCCACCTATGGCTTTGAACGTTTTGAGATGTTTTTTTAATTATAGGGTCCAAAAGTCCTACCTGTCTCAAGCTTTCGGTCATAAGATAAAATTCCAATATATGTAAGGAAACATTAGCAAAGACAAACGAAACACGGTGAAAATGATTTCGATTTTGAAAGATTGGCATGAACAAAATATGGGAGTGAAGATACATTTCATCATTCTTTTATGAACTAAATTTTCTTCTCCTTATGATGAGTCACTTGCAGGACTTGCTGGATAAGGGTGCAAAATACATTGTCGTTCAAGGTCCAGCAGCGCAAGGCTATGAATTAGATGTGGCCGCTCACAATGCACTCCTCCAACAACAGCTAGATCAAGTACATGAACAGAACCCCGGCGCCACCATCTTGTTCGCCGATTTCATCCGTGCTCTTACTGACAATGTGATGAATGCAAAGAAGAAAGGTTTCAATGATCCTGGCCTGATATGTTGTGGCAATGAGAAGATCCACTGTGGCAGGCCGGGTGCACCCGTATGCGCGGACCCAAGTAAGTACATGGCGTGGGATGGGGTGCACGCAACAGAAGCCTTAAATGCCTTGCTTGCTAACCAATTCTTCCATCAAGACTTCACAAGACCCCCGTTTGATAGCTTGTTTGTCAATAGAACGGCTGCTGAAATCACCACATGTACCAAACATATTTATAAATAATAGGAGATTTCTTGTTCATCAATTCTTTTATACGAGTTATTACAAATGTCATTTGTTGATTTCTTGATTAAGACCATCGTGAGTATTACAAAGGCCAACCCTAACCTAACCTGCCTTTAAATCTCTCAACGCTAACCCAACCAGTCCGATTTTTCAAATCGAGCTGGGATGGCTTCGGGTTAACTTGGGGCAATATGAGAAAAAATACAAAAAAGAAGGGTATTAGTTTCGGGGTTGAGTCGGTTCGAGTTGCAATAAAATAACGACAATATTAAGGGGCCGTGATCGGGTTCAGGTCGGATCGAGTTGTCCAAGGCCTTAGATGCAAGAGCACCCCTGGGAATCTCTTATGATTGCTCATTAGACTAAATTTACCTTATTTTTGTCATTGTTAGTGGAGTAAGGGTAGGGAATCTCAGTCATTTTGGTCATTTCACGTCTTTTATCATTAGTTTGGTTAATTTCTTAATTGTTTATGGCACTTTAGACATTTGGCCTTAGAGAGGGGTATTTGAGTCTTTTTCATGTAAAGGCAACCTATATAAGTCAATTTCCCACCATTTTTCATATGGGAAATGATATATGCGCCAAGTGTTTCGATGAACATGCGCTCCACTTGTTTGTCGTGTAGTATTTAAAGGGTTTAAAGAGCTTTTTGAGAACCGTAATATCCTCTGAAATCCCTTAAATTTGTACTACACGACAAACAAGTGGAGCGCTTGTTTATCGAAACACCTTGGCGCAGATATCGTTTCCCCTTTTCATATTAGCTCTTGTGTTTTTTATATTATCATTGACCTAATTGAACCTTGTGTTCCTTGATTTCCTTCTATGGAGGTATTGATTGAAAATTCCATACTAATAATCCTTGGCCATTGACTTTAATGTCATTAGTACAAGACATTGGAACGTTGATAGTCACTTAATTATATTGTCCAAGTCCTGTGCGCTTCTCGCTACAACAGCATTACCATAAATTTATGCTTCAAGGGCAACAATTATTACATTATTCAACCCTCCTCCTCAAGTTGGAGTGTATATAACCATACAGTTTGGATACTAGCTACAGACAACGTACACTTCCAAATTAATGTTTAAGCTTCTTTGATCAGATATGGGCTATATATGTGATGGGCCACACACCATGCCTCAATTATATGTGAAAGTAAATAATATGATCTTAGCAAGTAAAGTATCTGTTACATATTTGGAACCTCACCGATGCACGATGATGAGATGTTGTGGGTGGAAGAAAATCTACCATTTGTTTGTGTAATATACATTTAGAGCTGGTAGAACGCTCTACATCAAATCATTTGAACCACTTTCTTAAATGATTGGATAAGCTTAACTTTGATTGCTCCTCTCAGTAATCCATAATCCTAAGCAAGAATGAGCACAACAACCATGTATACGGTTTATGGCCTCTTTAGAAAATGTAGCAACCAGCAATATTAATTATTAGAGCCCTTAATCTTAAATCTTAAATCTTAATTATTAAGGCCATCCAGAGTCTTAATCTTAAATCTCTAGCGGTGCAGCTCGGGCTGGGTTGGGTAAGGTTGAAGCCAACCCTAATAGCATTACCTCAACCCTAACTAGAACCTCAGGTTGAAGAAGGTCAACCCTATCCCAACCCACCTTAAAATCTCTCAGCCCTAACCCAACCCATCTAACCCAAAAGGGGCAAAAAATATATACAAAAACTGCATATGGGTTTCGTGGTCAGGTCGGGCCGCACTAAAATCACGATAATGTGATCAGGTTCTGGTCGGGTTGGGTTGCCCAAGTTTCATGAAACTTCCTGTTACATTATCTCGAAAACTTCATTAAGGCCTAAATTACAAGAGTTGAGCTAATCGATAGAAAACCATAGATTGATTGAATCAGATATTCGTTAATGGATCCAGCACAACTAGTAATCTATTAACATCCAAACAAGCAAAAACGGATGGGGCTATTCTCCCATGAATATAAATCTTTGGACAAGCTGTTCCTGAGGTCGAGTATTCTACTTCGATAGTTTTATCTTGAAATTATCTTGTCTACTTGTCCCCAATTTCATTCTGGCAGTATTTTATCCAAGAACAAACGAAGAATAGAAAGCCTATCCAAGGTTAAAATAAACCCTTTGCCATTCAAAAAAAAACATATATATGTGATCCCCCACCAAGGAAATCAAAACATCAAAATTAAGACAATAAGATCAACAAATTAAGAAAATTCAAAGCATACCGCTAGAACCCGGAAAGCCCGACCGGAAAGTTTCCTCATCGGCATCGATCGAGATCCGACACTGAGGCGGTGGGATTGCCACGGTGGTGCGACAAAGGGGGCAATTGGAGTGAGAAGAGAGCCACATATCTATACAAGCAACATAAAATGAGTGGTTGCACTCGGGCAGCTGCCGGAGTTCGTCTCCCTCTACAAATACCGATAAGCACACCACACACTCATTATCGGAAGATTGGATTTGGGTATTCTCTTTCCGATATTTATACAACGGAATTAAGTTGCTGGTGGAGTTCTCGATATTTCCGGCAATGTTTCCGGTGGACCCGTCAAGACTCCGGCGAGTTTGGCGGTGTTGCCAGCACCATCCAACGACAAATAGGTTGTACGCGATGAGCAAAAGAGCGATGGATGCGATGACAATAACACTATAGTAGAATGAAGAGAGATTAGTTCCCCAATCGGGCGGTGACACGGGCTCCATAGGGGAGGATTTTGATTACCGGCCGGTGGCCGGATTTATCAATGATTGAGAGGATTACTATGGGTATATGTAATTGAAGAATAAAATGAGAGTGATTAATCAGATTTATCAATGAATTGTCGTTAATGGACAAGATTTTGGGACAGGACTTGGATCGGACGTGTCCATTGGATTCATATCCTGTGGATTGAAATTATTTTGGACCGCTGATCCTGAAGTAGCCAAAAAATCCGATGGAGCATCTTAGATCCGGAGTGCCAACGTACCAAAATTCTCCGTTCACATTTTTATTCATCTATGTGTATTCAGGTTGGATTTTTTTTTTATAAATTAAATGGGCGTAAAACAAAGTTTACGATTTAGGCCCATTTTTCACTTAAACATTTGACCTTATTTTTATATAGGATTCCTTTCTTTCCAAGTAAAATTGGGGTAAATTTTGTTTTAGACCCCGGTTTTTTATTAAAAATGGGTGTGAAATTTATTTTACGCCCATTTTACCGTGGAGAGAAATAAGATCATTTTAATGGGAAATGATATTTCAATCTCTTTTTTTAGTTATTTTGCCCCTTTTGTGTGTCTTTTCATAAAAATGATTGTATTTTCACTCTTTTTGTTGGATTTTCCGAGAAATTTTTTTTTTTGAAAAGTTTTTCCTCCAATAAAATTGATTTTGCCTATTATTTTGGATTTGCCACCATACAAACTTGAATTTGTGATAGACCTGGCAAAAAGTGACCCGGACAAGTGGGTCCACCCTGCCTGCTCGTAATCTATGGGTCCGGGTCTAGGTCCGTGTCACTAATTAGTGACCCGTTGAAATTTGACCTGGCACATAATGGTCCCATCAAAATTGGGCCAGGTGCCCATTAAGGGTGTCAATTTTGGCTCAGGCTCGCTCGAGCTTGGCTCGAATCCTTAACGAGCCGAGCCGAGCCCGTTTTAGGCCCTGCTGAGAGCCTTTTGGCTTTGTTATGGCTTTTGACAACTGAAATGTTTGGAAATTTATTGCCCTATGTTGGAAACTATCAATTATCAGGATTCTGCATTATTATGTAGTCTTTCTCACTTCATGATATAACTGGTTGTGCTATTATCCTATTTATTTCTTGTTTTGTTATTCAATATACATAACTTTTGGCCTTTCCATTTATTGTGTCTTTCTAAAATGGGTTCATAGTTGGGTGACTCTTACCAAAGTAACCCTGACCCAAAACTACTTATGTTAGACTTGATTATCTCCGAGAAGATATCAGGATGGACCACCATGATGAGGACATATATATGCCGTGGACTATATCGACGGAACTGGACATAGTGACGATGATGATGATGATATGTTTGCCGAAGCAGCATCAGTGGTTGCTGTTGGTGCATCTTTATTTTTAGCGATGCTTATGGAGCACGAAGGACTTTTCATAGAACGGGCGCCTTACAAGAACCACTATCTAACCGATCGTAGCTTAGGCTCGGCTCGGCTCGGCTCGTTAAGAATTTAATATATATATACATATAGAGGAAAGTGTTGGTGAGCTTAAGCGCCCCAATCACATGGGTCCCACATTTTCTGTGGTGATCCAAACCATTCATTTGCAAGGCCCTATCATAGATAGGGTGTCTACAAAAAATCAGCTCCATAAGATCATCCTAACCCCTCCATTTGTGAAGGACAAAAATGGGCAGATTTGTGGACAAATAATGTCTGTCCATTTTCACCTCCACAAATGGATGGGTTAGGATGATCCTATGGAGCTGATTTTTGGTACACACCCCATCTATGTAAGGGCCTTTCAAATGAATGCTTTGGATCATCCTAACAAAGTAGGCCCCAATGTGATTGAGCGCTTAATGTCACCATAAGTTTGGTGAGCTTAAGCTCACCAACACTTCCCTCATATATATATATATATATATATATATATATATATATATATATATATATATATATATACACACACACACACTAAAAGGGTTGTCCAGGAAGTGAAAGGGGGAGGCAAAATATGTCACTTCATTTTTGGAACCCCATTTGTTACTTGGACCACCCCCCATTAGGGGTGGCCAACCGGTTCGGTTCTCGGTTCCATGAACCGTAAGAACCAAACCGAACCGTAGTACACAGTAGGACCGAACCGAACCGGACCGAACATAATCGGTTCGGTCCGGTCCGGTTCTTCGGTTCTAGTGGCTAATTATTAATTATTAATTATAATTTACAAAAACTTTTAATTAAAGTTATAATAGAAGTTACTTTCTTATTATAAGAATATTATTAACTATTACTTATTAATATTATAAGTAATTTATATTATTAAGTATATGTATAATAGAAATATAAAAATATTATATATATTCAAAGTTCGGTTCTTCGGTTCCGGAACCGAACCGAGAACATTAGACCCGGAACCGAACCGAATAAGTTCGGTTCTTCATCAGTGGAACCGAACCGGACCAAAAATATTTTTTTACAGTTCGGATCCGGTTCGGTTCTGGCCACCCCTACCCCCCATAGTGTAAAAAAAGTAGTCAAATTACACTAGATAGGGCTGTCCAGGGAAGATGAGGGGTGTGAACTTAATATAACCCGTGCCTGGTTCAAGCGGGAGCCGAGCCCCAGCTGAGCTTTTAAGCTTAACGAGCTGAGCTCGGCTCGGCTCGTTTGTCTCGTTTACTCCCCTAGTGCCCATAAAAACTGAGGAATCACATTCAGGTCCAATAAAAGAAGTTTTCACTTTGAAAGCTAATAGAAGAAGACAAAGTGTCACGTCAATGTTGAAAACTAGGAACGGTTGGCCATGTGAAAAGCTGGCAATCTCACGGCAACTTTTATTACTGCACCATCATTCATAAATAAACGAGATTATTGGAAAAAGACCATCAATTTTGACCGTTTGGATAATCATGCTCGGTTGCTGGGTCAGGGCTCAGGGCGGGTCAGGGCTCGCAGGGCCAAACTTGCACCCCTAACAGTGATTCTATCCCAGGATAAAATGATCTTCGTTTGCTTTGAACAAATCCTATGAGGGATGCTTTCAATGGGAATAGTAGGCCAGGGTTTATTTTGGGCTTGAACAAGCCAGGGTCTATCCCAAGTTCACACCGAGGACAGCCCCACTGTGTAGGGTATATCCTAAAAAGATGTCCTTAGAAGAGACCTAGGATTAACCTATCACAGTGGGTCAGGCAACAATGGAATGGGCACACGGGTGGGGTGGCCAACAAATCAAAGTACCCAATCAACAGAAAACGGATTACACATGCCAATGTGTCCAGCACGCACGTCCAAATTAAAAATGTCCCCTCATTTTTTTAATCCATTCTCATTAATTTGTGGCAATATATAGCATGCAATAGGAACACATCCAGCGTTGTTGGAGCGTTGTTGGAATCGATTCTAGGGATGAGTGACTCGGACCACAACTTGAGAATGTGTTGGCAAGCAATTAATTAGTTGTAATCCTCAAATTAAGCTCAACTAAAAGAAAATCCAACTAGAATTCCTTTTGTTTTGCCTTGAAGAAAGGATACAAGGCCCAATAGAAAAACAGAAAAACAAATGCAACTGGATATCCTGTTGTGGGCTTTTATAATTTGATCTGTCACCTCTCTATCATATAAAAAAACAGAAAAACAAATGCAACTGGATATCCTATTGTGGGCTTTTATAATTTGATCTGTCACCTCTCTATCATATGAAAAAACAGAAAAACAAAAGCAATTCGAAATGTTAGGAAAGGGTGTAGCCTCCTAAATTTAGGCATGTTGTAACTGTGACCTAAACTAATTTTGGGTTGTCTAGCCCCCCCCCCCCCCCCCCCCCCCCCCCCCCCCTATATATATATATATTGTTTCTTACACTCTTCACAGGCAACTCTTCCTTTGGTACCAAAAGGCGAAATACCATAAAAGAAAAGGGGAAGAAGCTCTCTAAAACAATGGCTTGGTGCAGTTCTCTCTCTCTCCATTTTACTCTATTTTACTTCTTCATATCTGTCTATCCTTCTCTTTCTTCACCCCCATCAACTTACGAAGGCATGTTCTCAAAGATCTACGCCTTCGGTGACTCGAGCACAGACACAGGAAATTGCATAGAGTTACTCCCTTATTTGAACCCTCCCTACGGAATGACTACTTTCGGCAAACCCTCTGGTCGTTGGTCGGACGGTTACCTTGTCCTTGACTTCCTCGCCAAAGAATTATCACTTCCTTACGTTCCCCCGTATCTTAACAAAAGTTCTGATTTCTCCCATGGTGTTAACTTTGCATATGCTGGATCAACGGCCATAGATTATGAATTCTACGTTGAACACAATGCAACGAAGGCACTACTCATCCAGATAACAAATTCCCTACAAACTCAGCTCGGTTGGTTTAACGAATTCATCGACAGGGTCGAGTGTGCCGGGAAATGTCCTGCTCAATGTAAGGCAATAATGGAAGGTACACTCTTCTGGGTGGGGACGATGGGGGGCAATGATTATCGCAGAATTAATGGGACTTCCATCAGCCCCATCACCCTTAGAGAGATTGCAGTCGCCAATGTCATCCATCTTGTGCAGGTATGGACAAGAATTTATATTTGAAAAGAAATTCAATAATTCTCTATATATATGGGATTTGATAGGCAATTTCCCCCCGATATTCATCATACCACACTTGGTATTTCATCCGAGAGCAGTACAATTTTTAAGATGCGTCCGGATCAAATATCAAAGGCATGATCTTGACTTGGTGGCAGGTCACGATCTTGACTTGGTGGGCCCCACAAATATGGCATTTTTTGCTCGATTCGATTCAATTCAGGCTATTTGGTAATGTAAGGGGTCATGGGTTTTCCTTTTGGGCCAAGGAGAATGCTCCTGGGCAATTCATACTATGTAAATCTGGTGGGACTACTGGGCCCTAACATAATTGTCAATTTTCAAAAAAAAAAGCTATATGAGCTATATGAGCTTCAAGCTCACAATCATTTTCCTCTATATATACTTTATACTTTTTACTTTTTAAAATATAAGTAAAAGTTGAGAATATTTTTTACTTTTTAAGATTAAACCCACCTAAGGCTTTGAACGTTTTGAGATGTTTTTTTTTATTATAGGGTCCAAAAGTCTTACCTGTCTCAAGCTTTCGGTCATAAGATAAAATTCCAATATATGTAAGGAAACATTAGCAAAGACAAACGAAACAAAGTGAAAATGATTTCGATTTTGAAAGATTGGCATGAACAAAATATGGGAGTGAAGACACATTTCATCATTCTTTTATGAACTAAATTTTCTTCTCCTTATGATGAGTCACTTGCAGGACTTGCTGGATAAGGGTGCAAAATACATTGTCGTTCAAGGTCCAGCAGCGCAAGGCTATGAATTAGATGTGGCCGCTCACAATGCACTCCTCCAACAACAGCTAGATCAAGTACGTGAACAGAACCCCGGCGCCACCATCTTGTTCGCCGATTTCATCCGTGCTCTTACTGACAATGTGATGAATGCAAAGAAGAAAGGTTTCAATGATCCTGGCCTGATATGTTGTGGCAATGAGAAGATCCACTGTGGCAGGCCGGGTGCACCCGTATGCGCGGACCCAAGTAAGTACATGGCGTGGGATGGGGTGCACGCAACAGAAGCCTTAAATGCCTTGCTTGCTAACCAATTCTTCCATCAAGACTTCACAAGACCCCCGTTTGATAGCTTGTTTGTCAATAGAACGGCTGCTGAAATCACCACATGTACCAAACATATTTATAAATAATAGGAGATTTCTTGTTCATCAATTCTTTTATACGAGTTATTACAAATGTCATTTGTTGATTTCTTGATTAAGACCATCGTGAGTATTACAAAGGCCAACCCTAACCCAACCTGCCTTTAAATCTCTCAACGCTAACCCAACCAGTCCGATTTTTCAAATCGAGCTGGGATGGCTTCGGGTTAACTTGGGGCAATATGAGAAAAAATACAAAAAAGAAGGGTATTAGTTTCGGGGTTGAGTCGGTTCGAGTTGCAATAAAATCACGTCAATATTAAGGGGCCGTGATCGGGTTCAGGTCGGATCGAGTTGTCCAAGGCTTTAGATGCAAGAGCACCCCTGGGAATCTCTTATGATTGCTCATTAGACTAAATTTACCTTATTTTTGTCATTGTTAGTGGAGTAAGGGTAGGGAATCTCAGTCATTTTGGTCATTTCACATGTCATTTATCATTAGTAAGGGTAGTTTGGTTAATTTCTTAATTGTTTATGGCATTTTAGACATTTGGCCTTAGAGAGGGGTATTTGAGTCTTTTTCATGTAAAGGCAACCTATATAAGTCCATCTCCCACCATTTTTCATATGGGAAATGATATATGCGCCAAGTGTTTCGATAAACATGCGCTCCACTTGTTTGTCGTGTAGTATTTAAAGGGTTTAAAGAGCTTTTTGAGAACCGTAATATCCTCTGAAATCCCTTTAAATATATACTACACGACAAACAAGTGGAGCGCTTGTTTATCGAAACACCTTGGCGCAGATATCGTTTCCCCTTTTCATATTAGCTCTTGTGTTTTTTATATTATCATTGAGCTAATTGAACCTTGTGTTCCTTGATTTCCTTCTATGGAGGTACTGATTGAAAATTCCATACTAATAATCCTTGGCCATTGACTTTAATGTCATTAGTACACGACATTGGAACGTTGATAGTCACTTAATTTGATCAGATATGTCCAAGTCCTGTGCGCTTCTCGCTACAACAGCATTACCATAAATTTATGCTTCAAGGGCAACAATTATTACATTATTCAACACTCCTCAAGTTGGAGTGTATATAACCATACAGTTTGGATACTAGCTACAGACAACACTTCCAAATTAATGTTTAAGCTTCTTTGATCAGATATGGGCTATATATATGATGGGCCACACACCATGCCTCAATTATATGTGAAAGTAAATAATATGATCTTAGCAAGTAAAGTATCTGTTACATATTTGGAACCTCACCGATGCACGATGATGAGATGTTGTGGGTGGAAGAAAATCTACCATTTGTTTGTGTAATATATATTTAGAGCTAGTAGAACGCTCTGCATCAAATCATTTGAACCACTTTCTTAAATGATTGGATAAGCTTAACTTTGATTGCTCCTCTCAGTAATCCATAATCCTAAGCAAGAATGAGCACGACAACCATGTATACGGTAGATGGCCTCTTTAGAAAATGTTGCAACCAGCAATATTAATTATTAGAGCCCTTAATCGGACTGAAATTTTCGATTTCAGTGACGAACGGAACGAAATCGTACCGAAACCGAAATTCCCGAAATTTACCAAATTTCGTTCCAAATTTCGGGAATTTCGTCGAAATTTAAAATAAAATTATACTTTTTTATTCCGTTAAAGAATTTCCAACGAAATTTTGATAATTTCGATTGAAATTTTGTCCCAAAAAATTCTGGATTTTACGCGCAATACGCACCAAAATTTAAAACCATGTATATTATTAGGGAAGTTATATATTATATTAATTATTAGACTCCTTACCGTCTATATTATTAGGGATGATACATTCGCCTTTTCATCCCTGAGCCACCACTCATATATAGGGTTTGCCCAAGGAAGAAAGGGACGAATATATCATTTCCATTTTTATTATCCCTAACTAGATAAGGCGGGGCCACTAGTTCAATGATAAATTAAAAACGTTCATCTACTAGGCATCAGCCTCTAATGTTGGAATACAACTCTCGGCTTCAAATCTTAGGTCATTGTCTTTGAAAACTAAACTAAAATCAACGCTAATTTCCACTAGTTAGCGACCTTTAAACTAGTGAACTTAGTGAGCTGTTATTAAGCACTCTCATAAGGTCCATGCTTTAGGAAAGTCTCTGGTTGTTTAAGAGATGCATGTGGTTGGAAATATTTGCCCTAAATGAGTTGAATTAATACAAAGCTAGTACTCGTGCCTATAACGAAAATACCGATTTCAGCCTTATTTCATCCAACAGTGAGTAACCTCATAACATTGAGTACGTGTTATTTGCTATAGAAAGCCATGGATAGGAAGCCTGTACGATTCCTTATAGTCCGTAGTTTCTTTCTAGTGATGCTTTTTTTCAATCAATCTTCCATTATATCTCCCAATTCCATCTTTAAAGTCTCTATTGTCCTGAGGACCCATTTAGACCTACTAGTATGATTCTTGAGTTTCCAAATATGATTTCATTGAGAGTAGTTCTCTTTTCATGGCTTGGAGCCACTGAGCTGACTAATCACTCATTCTGGCTTGACTAATGAAAATATTCTCCATATCACACTCACTCAGATAGATTAAACCTCTGCACCTGCTAAACATCACTAAAAGTGTCCCGAGTCCAGCTTTCTTCTGACTCATAAAGGGTCTTAGGCATAGCCTTAGTTGTAACGACAATCATAAAATGAGGTGTTGTCTTAGAGCATCACTCCGCAAAGCTCAGGCAACGATGAATTGCACAACATGCTCCTCGTCATGTCCATAAGAATACAACATTACTTCTCAGCTACCTTATCTTGCCCGGATGAGTATGGAATTATGCTATGATAATGACATTCTCTTTCAAATATGAGACGAATATACCGAGATTGCAACCCATTTCTAATAGTTTATTATTATTGTAGGATCATGGCACTTACCAACTATCCCAAAAGCTATTACTGATGGGAAAGGCGCTACCATTATCTTTATTAAGAGTCCAGACCAAGGGGCATTGATGGTAGGGATGCGCACGGTTCGGTTTAGGGAGGTTTTTTGAACCGAACCGATCCCATCGGTTTGGAGAAAATCCAAATCGTAACAGAACCGATGGGGGGTATAACCGAATCAAGTAGTCAAATGAGGCTTTTATGTTGCATTTATATCTAGTGTTGATACCCTTTGGGTGACTACAATGACAGAATTACCCCTAGACTACCCAAAATGACAAAAATGACCTCTAATAAGAAGATAAGAGTTAGGAGGTGCAATTCAGGGGGGGCGGCAAAAATGGGCGTCTACAGGGGTGGCCAAAATGGGGTGTCTACAGTTTCCCATCGGTTCAATGTTTTTCATTTTCGAATTAAAACTAAAAAAACATCAACCTTAATCATGACCGAACTAATGCCTAGAAAAACCGAACTGACCCAAACCGAGAGGCCCGGTTCGGTTCGGTTTATCGGTTTGGCCGGTTTTTTGTGTAGCCTAATTGCTGGCACAAGGCCCAGGACAATGCAACCATACTCCGATCAGGGTCTTATAACTCGCCTTGGCCAACAACCCAACCCTCCCCCACGCACCAACAATGACCTCGGGGAGGGGGAGGGGGACTCAAACCTGAGATCTGGCTCTGATGCCACTTGTAGGACTGTAGTGCTTACCAACTTTCCCAAAAGCAATTGCTTATGAGAATGGGCCTACCATTATCTTTATTAAGAGTCCAGACCAAGGGACATTACTGGCACAAGGCCTAGGACCACGCTGTCATACTCTAATCTGGGTCCAGTAACCCGCCTGGGCCAGCTATACTCAGTACCTTCAAGTCAAGTAAATTCTTAACTTCACCTTATAGATCATAACCATATTCTTTGCTTCCAACTATCCATTAAAGGCGTGCATAATTACAGTTGGAAAATCTACCTATATAGGGACTGAATCTTAGAGGGAAGATCCTAACCCTCTATAGATCGGAGGGTTAGGATCAGCCTGTGGGAATGATTTTTGCGGCACAACCTATTTAGGCTGTGGTCCATCTAATAGATGGTTTGGATCATCCTATGGTGCGGGCCATACTGTACTTTTTAGTAAAGTAAGGAGTGTGATCCTCAAAATATGGTAGTGCTGATAACATTTCCCTTTCTGAAATAAGGTTTCTAATCCAAATGAAACCAGAATTCAGAAATTAATAGAGAATCATAACGACCTAAATTTCTACTTTATTTTCATTTCCCATTGTAATGCACATCTCCTCTATCGAGCCTCTAACTCGTAAGAATCCTTTACATGAAATTTGAAATACGAATAGCAATACATGAATCTTATTGATCAGTATTTCTAGGAGTATTTACTAAGTAGGACTCATAATATATAAAGATGAGATTCTATCTTATTTTTCCAACTACCATAGCATGCACTCTTCATATGTCATCTATCTTATACAAGGATAGAAGATGTTGAATTGGTTGATGTCGCCCTAATCTCTGTAATACCAAGAGCAAAATCAGTGGTTCTTCTAATCAATCGAAAGAAGAATTGGAAGAATGAACAAATGCAAAGGTACATCGTCTTTGAACCCTAGATAGAGAAGAATAAGGCCCTAAAAACCAATAGAATGTTTATTAAATGCAAAACGGTGACATGCACCCAATGGGGGTGCCCTCTCATGTTCCGAGTTAGGGATGGTTTTGTGCTTTTATCTTATAATCTTTCTCTTTTTCTAATAAATCAGTTGGGGTCCCCGTTAAACCCCAGTTTACCCATAAAAAAAATCCACCTATTTTAATACCACACCACTGCAAGTAGATAATCATAAATGACATTGAGCCCAACCGTTTGGTATCTCTTTGAAGGGGAATTGCAAAACAATTACCTCACTTTGTTTTCCATTACAATTCTGGTTACTACGTATGCGGTTCTGAGGTGTAAATTTCCAAGAAATACTTCATTTAATATGGCGCTTGGACAGTGGGAGACTTGTACTTTCAGTTTGTCATTGTATTGGAATCATCCAAGTGTGATAGTAGCATCCACAACCACAACCCAAAACAGCTGAAAATGACTTCCAAAAAGCTAGATGCAAAACACAACCAGTCTCTTCCTTCATGTAGCCAATCTTTTCAAGAAGGGGAGTAGGATATGAATATTGGAGATGACTATGATCATGATTTTACATAAAGACTAGACCCTAGACCTTTTTTCATGCACATACGGTGACAGAATGATGGAGATCCCTGAGTTTCATTTGGGAATGGAAGCCGAAGAGATCGTTGATTGGATGAGCACGTTGACCGGGTTTTTAACATCAAGAAGGGTGTTCCAAAAGAGGCAAGTACCCTTAGTCGCATCGAGATTTAGAGATGAGGCCCGAAATTGGTGGTGTACATTGACAAATCGGAGACAGGAGATCGGCAAGCCTCCGATTCAGACATGGGAGGAAATGAAAAGGGTACTTTGGGTGAGAATTGATTCCATTTGACTACCCTCGTCTGACACGACAACGGTCCAGTAGCTATGTGCCTATTTCCTCACCACCACCTCCGATTAGATCCGTCACTACGCCTACTACTATCAGCGTAGTTTAACCACCTCCATCTATGACAGACAACTAAAGTGTCAGGATGTCTTAGAGGAGACCACCCTCCTAAATCCATACATGGATGGTGATGAGATTAACGCTAGTGATGAAGATGCTAGCGATGCTCCTCTTGTTTGTGATGATGAGGTCGGTATTGATGTTGAGTCAGAATCTCAGTGATTGATGATGCAGAGGAGATACATACAGATGTAGTTGTGTTGACTTACACCTGGCAGATGTAGTTCATATTTTCATGATCCTTCCTATAGTCGCCACAGACGAGGCTATTGATGCGTATGGTGGCCCACTACTTCTTTGCCATGTTTAGGAGATATATATGGATCAATACAAGTCACCATTTCACCAAGATGGATCAGTTTTTACATGATCGATCAAAAAGATATTGACTTCGACGAATTACTTCTCCTACTGCTTGAGTCGGTCATTTACGTATTCGACTCAGGCATACTACCACGACACAGAGACTAATGGGGAACTCGAGGATGAGTTCTTTCAAGAAGTGGAGTTTGATGAAGGAGCATCCCCTGGATTTTCTACGTCGTCGTTCACATCTCCTTAGGACAGTTTGTTCTGTGTTTTAATGCTTTTAATTTTCTTCTTGCATATGTCTTTAGTGGTATTTTCCATTGGTGGGGGTTGTTTGGTTATTTTCTAATTTTGTTGTCATTTTTTTATTATTTTGGATCAATTAGGAGTATATTTGTCTTTTAAATTATATGGGCAGCCTATAAAAGGCATTTCCCTCTCATTTTTAATGACTTTGATTTGAATTTGAAATTTAAAAAGGGAATCCCAGCTTTGGGAAAATTTCCTTCTTGTTAGAGATTAGAGGATTGTAAGCTAAATTTTCATCAATTCTCTTCAAATTACAGTACGTTCTCCCTTGTGAATCAATGAATTTTCATAGATTTTGTTATTCTTGCATCCCTTGCACGAATCAAAGTTGATTCTTTGAAGGAAATCATCAAAAAATACAAAATTTTGAAGATCTAGTTTGAGACTTCATCCCTGCGCAATCGGAGGTCCGATCTACAAGCTCCTCGGCAAAATCGCTTCCGCGGCCACTTGCATCAGAAGGCTACTTTGAAAGCTATAAACTAGGATCGATACATGTCTATTACTACCATTATTTCCATATAAGCTATCTAAAAATAATGTTATATTCGTATAAGATTATATGTAAATAATTTTTAGGGTTGTCCAAGAAGTCTGTAAATTTTTTGACATTAAAGGCATGTTCTGCCTACCTGTGGACCCCGATCCGAGAGAGAGAGGCGGTGGGGGACGTGCCCCCACGCGCTAACACAGTCTCTATGGATCATCCACGTGAATGGAGAGCTCTACGAAGGAACTCTCGAAAGAAGTGCCCCTCACAGCATGAGTGGCGATACAAAGGTGAGATACCTCTCGATTCGGGGACTAGCCCAGATTCGAGGCGTACCTTAAACAAAGAAGAGTCGCCTTCCAAGGAAAATAGGCAAATGGGCCCTGGATCCCATACTATGCTCTGTTGCAACGGATAACCAGAGATATAAAAGAATGTTCGTGCATGGTTACGAATTCGGAAGGTCTAAAGAGCACCTCATCCGCCCAAGTGCAAGCACCTGGTCTCTTATGCCATTTACTTAATAATTTTGAAGAGTTTTGGGCGAAAATCATATGAAATGGGAACACAAATCTCCGAGAAGACGTCTATCTAATCATGCATGTCTCGGAGGAATAATAAACACACATAAAAGAAATAAAAGAAGTGTCACCTGAGAATAACTAGGTTATGAATGTCAAACCTAATTGATGTCTAAGTTCTGGTGTGCAAACACATACATGCTACAGCTAAAAGCATAGGATCTGTACATGAAAATAAGAAAACACATCAAAACACGCAACACAAATCAATTATATACATGACTGGACAAGATGAGTCCTAAACTCTAATGCGACCTGACTCGGACCAAGATGGCCGTCCATCCCAGCTGCTCTACGTATCCCGGCCTCGGGAAGAATCAGAGTCAACGTAGTTCGATGCCCTATTCCAAACTACTATGCCTAACCATCTAGAACCGCTATCCTAGACTCGATCCACTAGACTCAACTGATTTTTAAAGCTTTTTGTATGATTGCTTAAGTTCAGGTGAATTGTAATTTTCAAGACTCTCTATATGCCCTAACTAATGCAAGTTGGTTAACCTTAAACTAATGCAGGTGGGCCCTACATCCTATGTGTAACTAGGCTGTGCAACCTAAGGAAAATCATGGGCTGACTATATGCTTCCTAGTCTAGCCATCGGTTCGACTGAATGTCTAAACGATCGACTCGAGGCCTCCTAACTCTAGGGACACTCACACGACAGGATACACCATATCAAAACCAATCAGGAAAGACTCCTAACTCTAAAACACCCCAAACAAACTAGGACAGACTCCAAACTCTATGGGAAGATCTTTTTGAAAAGGTTTTGAAGAAGTTTTGTATTTTTGGGAATGCTTGAAATGTTTATTTTTAAAGGTTTGGCTGGACCTGGGATGTGGATCCCAAGCTGCACTACGTACCTTGTGGAAGAGGATCAAGCCAACGTAGTTCGGAAACAGAATTCCCTAACTACTCTGAAAGACTCAAAATTTTTGAGATTTTTGGATTTTAAGATATTTTTGAATTTTTAAGTGTTTTTGAAATGTTTTTTGTTATTTTTAAGTGTTTTTGACTCAAGGGGGACAAATCCTATCATCATAAGGGGAGGACAGACTCCGGATATCCCGCAAAGGTTGGACAGCATCCTATGCTTTGCGGGGGAATGAACAGAATAACAACTCTGCAAGGGTTGGACAGCATCCTATACCTTGCAGGAGCGGATAGAAAAACACATGATTTGATGAGAGGTAGGATAGAATCCTAACCCCTATGATGATAGAATTTGATTCTTAAACAAGAGGACTGACTCTCTAGACTAAGGACGGATTCCTATGCTAGAAGGAAATCCCAAGCCGAGTAGGGTGTTCTCCCAAAACCAAAAGACGCACAAAGAGGAGGTTTAGTAAGAGAATGAGACTGGGTAAGTCTCTTAGACACAGAGGTAAGATAGAGAAAAATGCTAACAAGACTAGGCAAGTCTCCTAGGCACAGAGATGAGATAGAGAAAAATGCTAGCAAGACTGGGCAAGTCTCTTAGGATGGGCTTGGGCTATCACCTTCATCGCCCTACAAGAAAAGGGGATTCTAGTATCTAAAGAAAATTAACAGCAATCTATAAGACTGTGTTAGTCTATCAAAGAGAGAAGAAAAAGCTACCAGATAATTGCAAATTCCACTCTATTCTTATAAAAATAAATCAAGTGCTAAGCAAAGAAGAATTTTCAATAAAAAACAATACACAGTCTATAGCAATCATAAAATGATAAACAACATTAATTAGTCCAGACCAGCCGCTGGATAGCCTAATAAAGTAAAAGAAAACAATATCAAACACTTCTATACCCAACCACAAACACCACCCCAATATGGGGATGAAATCAGATGATGCTAAAGTAATCATCTGATACAATATACACATGATAATATTTCTAATCCCGCCTTGAGATCAGACAGTACTCATGTCGATAATATCGAATAGAGTAGTCATCTGATCTCCTTCTTCCTATTAACAATTCATTTAAATAATTTGAGAAAACACACAGTACAAGGCATATATTCACACACAAATGAGACATGGCTTTAAAGTAAAGCTTTGACTTATAAGCTTTAAAGCATGAAGTTCATAATCAATTTCTGTAAAGCATAAAGTTCAGAATAAATTCCTGTTTTCCTCATATAATTCTTAATAATTGGATTTAAAACTGAACTAAGTTCTATCATCATTAATCAACAGAGAAGTGAAATAAATCATATGGTGACAAAACTTCCAAAATGAGATCAAAATACTACATAAACATATATGTATATACCTTCTTCTCGCTGGATTTAAGATGCTGATGACATTAATACTACCATCAAGGCACTTTATCTTTTCATATTAAAATGACAGACAAATGGACATCTTTAACTCTTAGCAAAAGAAAGGGCGGATTATGAACTTTTTTCATAATTTTAATAATTATAACATGACTACTATATAAACGAAAGAACTGTTAGAGATATTTCTGTGACTCAAAAATGAAGGGAAAAGTTGTCATACAAAAGAAAGGATGGGGCTGTGGATATCAAAAGAGCTAATAGAGTAAATAGGCAAGCTGAGTTTGTGCTTATGATTTGAGGGCGTAAAGACCAATTGCTATAGCACACTCATCCGTTCACATGTTGATCTTGCTAATAGAATTATGTGCAGGTATATTCATATAAAAAACACTTTAAATTGATGTGAACAGGGCAATATTAAAGTAACATCCTCAAAATGTGATGGTCTAAATATCATGTCACTCCTAAATATTTAAGGAAATGATATTAACAGTACAATTAACCCTAACAGTAAGCTAACTATATTGTCCCCGACCATTTTTTATCATTACCAAATTTGTACACAAATGGTAAAGCCAAGGTATGAAAATAGGGCTCATTATATAACATACTACATTGACAAAATCTGCTTGTGGCCATAGCTTATTCAAACACACATCAAGACAAATCCATGAGAAGAGATCTACTGTTATACTGCCATTCTATGTATAAAATCATTTCAACAAGTATCTAAGTAAAATCTTTAAATCATGCTATCAATTATTATTCAGTCCAAGAACAGAACCTATCAACCTAAAAAAAAATTATAAATTGTGAATTGTTGCTAATCAATTAGAAAAAATAAAATACAAATAAATCTTGTATAATTACCAAATCATAGTAATGAGAATGTCTATAACCTTGCAGATTTTTACAATTTTTTAAAGAGTAGGATAAGAAAACATGAAAATTTCTGAGGCTATATGGCATATATCCACAAAATATTCACAACAGACTTATAAATATAAGCAACAATATATGAGATCAAATTAGAACATCAAACTAGTTGTGAACAAATATATAACAATATAAACATGATAATCATCAAAAATACCTGTAAAGGAAGGAGAAATTACTGGATTTAATCACAAGGTACTATCCTTCTTTCACTCTTTCTGAGCTTCCTTTCGTCTACACAAATCTAGTCGTAGAGGAGACAAAATCCTCTGCTTCTTCTCGAAAATTGCTGAAAGGCTTAGGATTTTACAGATCGGGGCATGATCGAAGTCATGGAGTTGTCGGAAAGGCAATCGGAGAAGATGACCGGAGCAGGTAAGGTTAGGATGAGATTTGCACAGATCTATGATTTTAAAGGTTGAAAGGGATAAGTCTTTCTCAGATCTAAGGTTTAATAGCCTAGAAGAATTAAAAAAAAATACACAGATCGGTGGTTTAGGGCTTTAGATCGGAGAAGATGAGCTCGTCGGAGCTTAGATCCGCCAGCAAATGGAGATCAGCCGGAGAAGATGAAACTTGATTGGAGAAGAACGGAAAAAAACAAAAAAAAAAGGGTTTGAGATCTAGATCGATTTACTCGTTCTCTCTCTCGCTCTCTGATTTTCTCTAAAAAAAAAAGATCCCTCTGAAAAATGAGAGCTTAAGCTCTTATTTATAGAAAAAAGGTGGAATTGATATTTACACTCAAATTGATAGGCGCACAAATGTGCGACCCTATCAGGATAATGCACCCCCTGCTTCCTAATAACTGCACAAACTCCGCTTGTCTTTTCCGAATTTTTTTGTCGGATTTTTCTGAAATTTTGCCGGGACATTTCTGAGGTCCTAAGGCTTCTAAAAATGTATTCATGGGCACTTAGGGTCTTTGGATGACTGGAATTTTCCTTCAAATACACGGATTTTGGGGTAAAATGAAAAAACTAGTGGGCCACCCCCTCATTTACACTACACACACTATTTCGGTCCATTTACTAGGCAAACGAGCTTCGATCTCGATGAAATTTTGCAGGGGGTTAGAAGAGACCCTCATCCAGCCTAGGGTGAAGTTTGGGACCCTAATGCTGAGATTCAGATGGATTTGGCACGAGCCGGGAAGGTTTAGGGCTTAGTCAAAATGGGGTGTCTACACTACCATGAATTTTTTTTTTCCTGGAATATTAGCTTACCCAATGGTGAAGAAGGGGGACAGGGATAGACACCAAAGGACTGAGTGAGGAGTTAAGAAAAGCTTGAAAAACTAGGAAACAAAAAACTCCACCCAAAATATGATTGATTGTTTCCTTGTTTTTTATAGCCACTTCTTATGCCCTCTCAAGTCCCTCCTTCTCCCACGCTCGCTACCCCGCTCTCGCCACTTGAGTAACTAATTTATCATTAAAAAAAATTCATGGTTGCCAAACATTAGCATTATTAGAACCATGTATGTTATTAGGGAAATGATAATTTACTATAGAAGGATAGAAGGGGTTACTTGAGTTGATGTCCAAAGTGGGTGGTGGACTTTGGCCTTCTCCCTCTCTCCCTGTGGTTCTCTCTCTGTTGGGAAAAACCCCCCAAAAATCCAGACGCCTCTTCCCCTTTTGCAAACCCTAGTCATCGTATGTATAAAGGGAAATGATAAATTTGCATCCCTTATTCTTGCCCTGGACAGCCTCTACTACTGTATTGCTCACTCTCTTTTTACTCGAAAATGGTAAACATTAATATACTCAACCTCTTTTCTTTGCAGTCAACCCCATTTCATGTCATTCAGGGCCATGCTTTTGCAAAAAGGGGTGAGCAAAGGGAGTAAAAGAAGAGGGCAAAACGATCTTTCAGATGGTATGAGCCAATTGAAAGGCAATAAAGTGAAACCACCATCCACATGTAATTTGAAAGACTCAAAATGTATTTTAATCATATTTAATTTTCCCAATAAAAAATGAACCTACTCTTTTAAACTGTATGGCCATGCTTAGGATTCCACCAAGAGTAGCTTAGGTGTTGTTTTTATCAACTTAATCTTATGGATGGAAATGTCGGGCATTTGAAGACCATGTGAGTAGGGCTGCAACTTGACCCGACCCCAAAATTCATGATAAGTCTGAAATTTTAGCCGAAACCAAAATTTAAAACCATGTATGTTATTAGGGAAGTTATATATTATATTAATTATTAGAGTCCTTACCGTCTATATTATTAGGGATGATACATTCGCCCCCTTTTCATCCCTGAGCCACCACTCATATATAGGGTTTGCCCAAGGAAGAAAGGGACGAATATATCATTTCCGTTTTTACTATCCCTAACTAGATAAGGCGGGGCCACTAGTTCAATGATAAATTAAAAACGTTCATCTACTAGGCATCAGCCTCTCCCAATGGATAGGCGATGATGGGAAAGTGTTGCTGAAGTGACGGTCAAGCGTTGCCGAATGAGGACCTGTCACTAACTATGAACTAGCCCTTTGAATAATCCCTGATTGCTAGTTTTTCCTCACCAATGAACTCAAATTCGTGAGTTATAATATTGTGATCTAAATGAGAATGAGGGAATAGCCATAATGTTGGAATACAACTCTCGGCTTCAAATCTTAGGTCATTGTCTTTGAAAACTTAATTAAAATCAACACTAATTTCCACTAGTTAGCGGCCTTTAAACTAGTGAACTTAGTGAGCTGTTATTAAACACTCTCATAAGGTCCATGCTTTAGGAAAGTCTCTGGTTGTTTAAGAGATGCATGTGGTTGGAAATATTTGCCCTAAATGAGTTGAATTAATACAAAGCTAGTACTCGTGCCTCTAATGAAAATACCGATTTCAGCCTTATTTCATCCAACAGTGAGTAACCTCATGGCATTGAGTACGTGTTATTTGCTTTAGAAAGCCATGGATAGGAAGCCTGTACGATTCCTTATAGTCCGTAGTTTCTTTCTTAGTGATGCCTTTTTCAATCAATCTTCCATTATATCTCCCAATTCCATCTTTAAAGTCTCTATTGTCCTAAGGATCCATTTACACCCTACTAGTATGATTCTTGAGTTTGCGAATACGATTTCATTGAGAGTAGTTCTCTTTTCATGGCTTGGAGCCACTGAGCTGACTAATCACTCGTTCTGGCTTGACTAGTGAAAGTATTATCCATATCACACTCACTCAGATAGATTAAACCTCTGCACCTGCTAAACATCACTAAAAGTGCAAGTGTCACGAGTCCAGCTTTCTTCTGACTCATAAAGGGTCTTAGGCATAGCCTTAGTTGTAACGCCAATCATAAAATGAGCTGTTGTCTTAGAGCATCACTCCGCAAAGCTCAGGCAACGATGAATTGCAAAACATGCTCCTTGTCATGTCCATAAGAGTACAACATTACTTCTCAGCTACCTTATCTTGCCCGGATGAGCCTGGAATTATGCTATGATAATGACATTCTCTTTCAAATATGAGACGAATATACCTAGATTGCAACCCATTTCTAAGAGTTTATTATTATTGTAGGATCATGGCACTTACCAACTATCCCAAAAGCTATTATTGATGGGAAAGGCGCTACCATTATCTTTATTAAGAGTCCAGACCAAGGGGCATTGATGGTAGAGATGCACACAGTTCGGTCCGGTTCGGTTTAGGGAGGTTTTTTGAACCGAACCGATCCCATCGGTTTGGAGAAAATCCAAACCGTAACCGAACCGATGGGGGGTTTAACCGAACCAATTTTGACCAGTTCAATTTTGTTCAGTTCATGGTTTATCCTGTTTTTTGGTTCAACTTTAATACATATCCAAATCAAGTAGTCAAATGAGGCTTTTATGTTGCATTTATATCTAGGGTTGATACCCTTTGGGTGACTACAATGACAGAATTACCCCTAGACTACCCAAAATGGCAAAAATGCCCTCTAATAAGAAGATAAGAGAAAGGAGGTGCAATTCGGGGGGGGGGGGGGGATGCGCAAAAATGGGCGTCTACAGGGGTGGCCAAAATGGGGTGTCTACAGTTTCCCATCGGTTCGATGTTTTTCATTTTCGAACTAAAACTAAAAAAACCATCAACCTTAATCGTGACCGAACTAATGCCTAGAAAAACCGAACTGACCCAAACCGAAAGGCCCGGTTCGGTTCGGTTTATCGGTTTGGCCGGTTTTTTGTGTAGCCTAATTGCTGGCACAAGGCCCAGGACAATGCAACCATACTCCGATCAGGGTCTTATAACTCGCCTTGGCCAACAACCCAACCCTCCCCCACCCACCAACAATGACCTCGGGGAGGGGGAGGGGGACTCAAACCTGAGATCTGGCTCTGATGCCACTTGTAGGACCGTAGTGCTTACCAACTTTCCCAAAAGCAATTGCTGATGAGAATGGGCCTACCATTATCTTTATTAAAAGTCCAGACCAAGGGGCATTGCTGGCACAAGGCCTAGGACCACGCTGTCATACTCTAATCTGGGTCCAGTAACCCGCCTGGGCCAGCTATAATCAGTACCTTCAAGTCAAGTAAATTCTTAACTTCACCTTATAGATCATAACCATATTCCTTGCTTCCAACTATCCATTAAAGGCGTGCATAATTACTGTTGGAAAATCTACCTGTATAGGGACTAAAATCTTAGAGGGAAGATCCTAACCCTCTATAGATCGGAGATCAGCCTATGGAAATGATTTTTGTGGCACAACCTATTTAGGCTGTGGCCCATCTAATAGATGGTTTGGATCATCCTATGGTGCGGGCCATACTGTACTTTTTAGTAAAGTAAGGAGTGCGATCGTCAAAATATGGTAGTGCTGATAACATTTCCCTTTCTGAAATAAGGTTTCTAATCCAAATGAAACCAGAATTCAGAAATTAATAGAGAATCATAACGACCTAAGTTTCTACTTTATTTTCATTTCCCATTGTAATGCACATCTCCTCTATCAAGCCTCTGACTCGTAAGAATTCTTTACATGAAATTTGAAATACGAATAGCAATACATGAATCTTATTGATCAGTATTTCTAAGAGTATTTACTAAGTAGGACTCATAATATATAAAGATGAGATTCTATCTTATTTTTCCAACTACCTTAAAGTTAAGGCATGCACTCTTCATATGTCATCTATCTTATACAAGGATAGAAGATGTTGAATTGGTTGATGTCGCCCTAATCTCTGTAATACCAAGAGCAAAATCAGTGGTTCTTCTAATCAATCGAAAGAAGAATTGGAAGAATGAACAAATGCAAAGGCACATTGTCTTCGAACCCTAGAAAGAGAAGAATAAGGCCCTAAAAACCAATAGAATGTTTATTAAATGCAAAACGGTGACATGCACCCAATGGGGGTGCCCTCTCATGTTCCGAGTTAGGGATGGTTTTGTGCTTTTATCTTATCATCTTTCTCTTTTTCTAATAAATCAGTCGGGGTCCCCGTTAAACCCCAGTTTACCCATAAAAAAAATCCACTATTTTAATACCACACCACTGCAAGTAGATAATCATAAATGACATTGAGCCCAACCGTTTGGTATCTCTTTGAATGGGAATAGCAAAACAATTACCTCACTTTGTTTTCCATTACAATTCTGGCTACTACATATGCGGTTCTGAGGTGTAAATTTCCAAGAAATACTTCATTTAATATGGCACTTGGACAGTGGGAGACTTGTACTTTCAGTTTGTCATTGTGTTGGAATCATCCAAGTGTGATAGTAGCATCCACAACCACAACGCAAAACAGTTGAAAATGACTTCCAAAAGGCTAGATGCAAAACACAACCAGTCTCTTCCTTCATGTAGCCAATCTTTTCAAGAAGGGGAGTAGGATATGAATTTTCGAGATGACTATGATCATGATTTTACATAAAGACTAGACCCTAGACCTTTTTTCATGCACATACGGTGACAGAATGATGGAGATCCCTGAGTTTCATTTGGGAATGGAAGCCGAAGAGATCGTTGATTGGATGAGCACGTTGAGCGGGTTTTTAACATCAAGAAGGGTGTTCCAAAAGAGGCAAGTACCCTTAGTCTCATCGAGATTTAGAGATGAGGCCCGAAATTGGTGGTGTACATTGACAAATCGGAGACAGGAGATCGGCAAGCCTCCGATTCAGACATGGGAGGAAATGAAAAGGGTACTTGGGTGAGAATTGATTCCATTTGACTACCTTCGTCTGACACGACAACGGTCCAGGAGCTATGTGCCTATTTCCTCACCACCACCTCCGATTAGATCCGTCACTACGCCTACTACTATCAGCGTAGTTTAACCACCTCCATCTATTTCTATTGCTATTGTTGACAACGATGACAGACAACTAAAGTGTCAGGATGTCATAGAGGAGACCACCTTTCTAAATCCACACATGGATGGTGATGAGATTGACGCTAGTGATGAAGATGCTAGCGATGCTCCTCTTGTTTGCGATGATGAGGTCGGTATTGATGTTAGAGTCAGAATGTCAGTGATTGATGATGCAGAGGAGATACATACAGATGTAGTTGTGATGACTTACACCTGGCAGATGTAGTTCATATTTTCATGATCCTTCCTATAGTCGCTACAAACGAGGCTATTGATGTGTATGGTGGTCCACTACTTCTTTGCCATGTTTAGGAGATATATATGGATCAATACAAGTCACCACTTCACCAAGATGGATCAGTTTTTACATGATCGATCACAAAGATGTTGACTTCAACGAATTACTTCTCCTACTGCTTGAGTCGGTCATTTACGTATTCGACTCAGGCATACTACCACGACACAGAGACTAATGGGGAACTCGAGGATGAGTTCTTTCAAGAAGGGGAGTTTGATGATGGAGCATCCCCTGGATTTTCTACATCGTCGTTCACATCTCCTTAGGACAGTTTGTTCTGTGTTTTAATGCTTTTAATTTTCTTCTTGCATATGTCTTTAGTGGTATTTTCCATTGGTGGTGGTAGTTTGGTTATTTTCTAATTTTGTTGTCATTTTTTTATTATTTTGGATCTATTAGGAGTATATTTGTCTTTTAAATCATATGGGCAGCCTATAAAAGGCATTTCCCTCTCATTTTTATTGACTTTGATTTGAATTTGAAATTTAAAAAGGGAATCCCAGCTTTGGGAAAATTTCCTTCTTGTTAGAGATTAGAGGATTGTAAGCTAAATTTTCATCAATTCTCTTCAAATTACTGTACATTCTCCCTTGTGAATCAATGAATTTTCATAGATTTTGTTATTCTTGCATCCCTTTGTGGACCCCGATCCGGGAGAGAGGTGGGGGACGAGCCCCCAGCGGCCTCTTGGATCATCCACGCGTGAAGGAGAGCTCTACCAAGGAACTCTCGAAACAAAACAAAACTCAGAGTCGCCATCCATGGTATACGGCCATGGATCCCTAAAAAAATATGCTCCGTATACCATGATAACCAGAAATGAATGGGTTCGTGCCTGATTACGAATGGAAAAGGTCCAAAGAGCGCCTGCAATTCGTCCGAGTGCAAGCACTTGGTCTCTTATGCAATTTATTATTAGATCTAAAGAATTTTGGGTAAAATCATATGAAATGGGAACAATCCTCAGGAGTCGTCTACCTAAGCATGCATTTCCTGAGAAATAGAAATAATAAGCATACAAAAGATAAATGAAAGAAGTGTGTCACCTAAAATAGCTAGGTTATAAGTGACATGCCTAATAAGTGTCTAAGTTCTGGTGGACATACACATGCAAGCTACAGCTAAAGGTATAGGATGTACAGGAAAGGAAATCTAAAATTAACAGTTAATCATGGATAGTAAATGAAATAAAGAATAAATAAAATGCCAGGCAAATACCAGAAGAATGAAATAAAAACTTACGGCGTGCACATAGCGCCTATCTACAATGGGGCGAATACATAGCGCCTAATATAAAATCCTAACACATCTCATCTAAAAAGCAGTAAATGACAAATAGCAATTGCAATAATAAAAACCTATGGCGTGCACATAGCGCCTATCTACAATGTGGCGAATATATAGCGCCTAATATAAAATCCTAACACATCCCATCTAAAAAGCAGTAAATGACATATAGCAATTGCAATAATAAAAATCTATGGCGTGCACATAGCGCCTATCTACAATGTGGCGAATACATAGCGCCTAATATAAAATCCTAACACATCCCATCTAGAAAGCAGTAAATGACAGATAGAAAATGCAGTAATAAAAACCTATGGCGTGCACATAGCGCCTATCTACAATGTGGCGAATACATAGCGCCTAATATAAAATCCTAACACATCCCATCTAGAAAGCAGTAAATGACAGATAGCAATTGCAATAATAAAAACATATGGCGTGCACATAGAGCCTATCTACAATGTGGCGAATACATAGCGCCTAATATAAAAATCATAACACATCCCATCTAAAAAGCAGTAAATGACAGATAGGAAATGTAATAATACCGTAAAGTATCACAACTAAGAAGATAAACCTGCGCAATGAGCAAACGTCAGTAGATGATCGTAAAAAAGATAATAATCAATAACCTAATAACGATAGAGAATTACAGCTAAGCACATGAGAACTACAGCTAAGCAGGTAAGAACTACAGCTAAGCAACTAGGTAAAACACATAAGCAGGTAAATGCTATAGCTAAGTACGTAAGTAGGCAAGGAGATGAACACAAATTATCATGATCCTATGTAAGAATCGATATACAAACACAAGCCCTAAATGCTAACAACAAACCCTAAGACTCTAATGTTTAAGCCCGAGTCCTTAGATGATCTGATGTTCATCCAAAGAAGCCTACGTATCCCCGCCTCCACGAGAATCAAGGCAACGTAGTTCTTCGTACCTATTCTAAACTATGATGCCTAAGACACCTAGACATCTATCTTAGACTCGATCTTAAAGACCGGACTAGTTCTTAAAGCTTCTTGTGCGATTATTTAAGTTCCAATAGATTGTAGATTTTAGGACACCCTATATGCCCTAACTAAATGCAGGTTAACCCTAAGCTAATGCAGATGGTTCCTACAACCTATGTGTAACTAGGCTGTGTTTCTTAAGAAGAACAAAGGGGGGACTAACGCATCCTATTCTAGTCATCAGTCGGCGATGTGGATCGCCAACTGACCGGACGGAGGCGCTCCTATAACTCTAGGACAGACCCCTAACTCTAAAACAAGCACACAACAAACAAACAATCAAACACCCTATCAAAAAGAAACTCCCAACTCTAGAGGAAGATCTTTTGAAAATAAGGTTTTAAAAGTTTTTTTGAAGAAGGTTTAAAACATTATTTACAAAAAAGTTTGGCTGGACTTGGGATAATGATCCCAAGCTGCACTATGTACCCTATGGAAAGGAATCAAGCCAACGTAGTTCGAAAAATATTCCGAGATAAAGACACTAAACAAGCAAACAATATGTGATTCACAAACAAGTAAACTAGCGTGCTCACAAACAGGTACACCAGCGTGGTCACAAACAAGTAAACTAGCATGATCACAAACAAATGAAACATCAATCAGATGAAACATGTCTAAAGAGAAAAGACATCCCTAAAATAAATGAGACAAATCATGTCTCCTATGGGGCTCCCAGTAACCTTATAATTGCTCTTGCAATGAGACAAAGGGTTCTAAAAAGGATTAAAAGATCTAAAAGGCTGTGTAAGCCTACTAAACAAAAAGAGGGGAGTGCTACTATAACCGAGCAGGTCCCTAAAAGATGGGCTTGGGCTATCACCTTCATCGCCCCTACAATGATTAAAAGATTAGGCCACTAATAGACCGAGTTGGTCTTTACCTAGTAGGGTTACAGCTTGTGAGACTTGCGGTAGTCTCCTACGGGTTGACTCAAGGACAAAGCTTGCTATGAGACAAAGCATGTCTCTCTAAAAGGTGTGACATTTCTACACAAGACATAGCTTGTATCCTAAAAGGGGTTGATTTTTCTGAATTTTACAAACATACAACTGAACTAACAAATTTAAAGCATTGAGTTCATGACGTCCACACAGATTTCAGCCTCAAAAGCCGAACAGAACTCCCAGACATTTGAACTTCACATGTTTGAACAAAAAAATATGAGTAGAATGCTAGAACTGAATTCAATTGCAATACCATTTGGATTCTGATGTCAATTGAGTAAGAAATTTTCACAGCAGCAAAAGAAAAAAATATGATTCAGGTGCACTGCATTGTACTCCCACAACCTTAAACATGGGTACTTAGAATGAAAGATTTAACAAAATATGTTGATCTAGACTCTTCAAGGTCCAAGTGCAAAAATCACAGACAGAAAGCCCCATCTTTGATTTTTATCTTTTCAAAATAATCTAAACTAAAACCAACTAAAGATTGAAATGAATTGTCAGGACTCATTTGGAAATCATTCGTATGTGAAAACTAAGACAAAATGGAACTCAGATAAGAACTGAACTGAACAGTAAAAAAAAAAAAACTACTTAAAATTCATTTGTATATCAAAATTAGAATCTTTCATCAGCCCCAAAAAAATATATATCAACTATAGTTATATAATAAAAAAACACAGTAGAATCGACATCTAAACATGCAAAGGACCAAAGAAATTGTATCAGCACAACTATATTTTGGTATTCTCACAACCTCTCTCGTCTTTTGGATGTAATGACAACTCCCATAAAAGAATTTTGCAAGCTATAAGAGAGTCAAGCTTTGAGCATACAAACATAAAAGACATGCGTGTGCTGGTACCTTCCCTCATAAAAAAAAATATGGAATCTCTGAATTTTAATGGAAACTTTAATGCAAAGTAACTTGACTAGCAATTTGCATAATTTTACTACGATCAGTTAACTCTACGCTATTTCAAGGCAAATAAAACTAGCACGCCGAATAAATCTAATTATATGCTTCCTTCAATCACTCCTTCTACTATCACTACTACAAATCAACAATTTTAACTCCTAAACAACCACAGATTCATGGCTCAATTCCAAAAATTGCAACCATAAATTCCCTTTCATAATATTCTTTAACTGAAGCTTAAAATATCTTAAATGAAGCATATATCATAGATTCTATGCAAAGGAATGAGTAAAAAATATCAAGAAAGCAATCAACATAACAGATATGTTGCTCAAATGGCCCAACCGTGCACCTCACAATTCAACAAGACTAAAACCTTGCCCTCTTCAGTCTCTCTTTTTTTTTAAAAAAATCATGCATCATCCAATACACATTCAAGCATTTTTCCTGAAAGAATTCAGAGCTTAAACATTACAACAATAAGATCAATTCCTTTATCCACCACTAAGATAGCACCAAAATTAAAAAAAAAATTAAAAAAAATGAAGATCAAAGAAATTAGAGCTAACTTACCTGTTCAATGTAAAGAATCTTACAAGAAATTTTTTTTTTGGATTGAGCACCAAGTAATTGATACGAGCAAAAACCTTGAACTTCCTTCCAAACCTTGGATCAGAGTGCAAATAGCCGAATCTAATTCTAATAATGAGAACAGTTAGGGTTTCTAAAATAAAATGAAGAGAAAGTGAGTTAGATCTACAAGAGGAAGGTTCGAATCCATAGAAATAACGAAGAAGAAAACAAGGAAATGGATTTCGCTACAAGAGAAGAGGAGGAAGAGTTAGGGTTTTTAGCATGGCTAAAGTAGAAGGTGAGATTTAGGACAAGGTTGAAGATAATAACAGTGACAGAAATTAGGCAAAGAAGAAGAGGAAGCAAAGAGCAACAATAGCGATGCCGGCCGGAGCTCCGGTGAATGGCTGGAGAAGAAGAGACTTGATCGGAGTAGAAGCTTGGGTTGGAGATTTGGGGATTTTGCTCTCTCTCTTTCTCTTTAATTTTTTTCTCAAAAAAACTGAGATCCCCCTTTTCTAAATCCTTGCACGGTTGAGCATTTTATAGGTGAGGATTGTGCTGATTTCAGCACACCCTGATTTTAGTAATGGCACCCCCCTCATTGCACCTCCCTTCTCTCTCTACTCTCGTTTTTCACTCACACCCCCCTCTGTTTTCTAAAAGATCCCCTAACAACAGACCTTAATTCGATGGTATGTAGATGAGTGTATGTTAATTTTGACACCCCCTTGCCTTAGTAAATGTACACCCCCCCACTGGATTTGTAATTATACCCACCTTAGTGACTTGGTAGCTGCACTCCTCTCGAACCTTCTCTTTTCTATATATAGAAAATGATACATATCAGCCCCCTTATGCTTCCAGAGACAGCCCACTTTCGATAAAGCAACCCCCTCTTTGAGAGCTCTAACAAGTAATTTATATAGAAATGACATATTTACAAACCCCCCTCATTGGACAGGCACCTTGATGTATATTTTGCCATTCTTTTTTTTATTGCTAGGGGTGGTCCATTGAACAACAAGGGTAAAATGAAATTGCCTTTTCTTTTCTTTTGTTATGGGCAGCCACCTTAATCCCTGATTCACTTCCCTCTCTGTAAAATTATGATTACTCTTTATCCAACAAGGGCTGCCTTGGGGTAACAATGAATATAACATTTTGCTCTAATCTATGCTACATATAGGGTTGATATTGACACTCCTGTATGAGATATTTCTCACCCCCTTTCCTTCTTCTTTTTTGGGATTTTATTCGCTCTTGGGAATTAGAGTCCGGTCAAAATGGGGTGTCTACACCCTTGCAAGAATCGAAGTTGATTCTTTGAAGGAAATCATCAACAAATACAAAATTTTGAAGATCTAGTTTGAGACTTCATCCCTGCGCAATCGGAGGTCCGATCTACAAGCTCCTCGGCAAAATCGCTTCCGCGGCCACTTGAATCAGAAGGCTACTTTGAAAACTATAAACTAGGATAGATACATGTCTATTACTACCATTATTTCCATATAAGCTATCTAAAAATAATGCAATATTCGTATAAGATTATATGTAAATAATTTTTGGGGTTGTCCAAAAAGTCTGTAAATTTTTTGACATTAAAGGCTTGTTTCTGCCTACCAAGAATTTTTTTTCTTGGAATATTAGCTTACCCAATGGTGAAGAAGGGGGAGAGGGATAGACACCAAAGGACTGAGTGAGGAGTTAAGAAAAGCTTGAAAAACAAGGAAACAAAAAACTCCACCCAAAATATGATTGATTGTTACCTTGTTTTTTATAGCCACTTCTTATGCCATCTCAAGTCCCTTACCACCCTCGCTACCCCGCTCTTGCCACTTGAGAAACTAATTTATCATTAAAAAAAATTCATGGTTGCCAAACATTAGCATTTATATATTCAAAACATTTATTTTTGATGAAAAAAACACATGAGTAAATCAAAACAAAGATTTTTTTGTCTAACCGTTTTCTTTTTGTATTTATTTTTTTATGAAAACTTCAATCAATTTTAATTTAAGAAAATAAAAAATTTCATAATTTTATGATTGATTATATGACAATTTTGTCAACAAAAGTTTGATATAGTTCTGAGTTACTTTGTAAAAAAATTCTTCAAAAAGTCGAATATATTGTTATTTTATATAATTTTCATTGATTAATTGCGAAATACTTGAGAAAATAGGGATCTTTAGACCAAAAAAGAAAGCTCAAGGTTTAGGCTAAAAACAGAAAGTTTGTTATTTTTTCACCGACGGCCCCCGGTGACGGAGCTCGCTCCTACGATAAGGGCCAACGTATCAATCATATATAATGGCATGACATAGAATTGCCAACGTACTAATCCCCATTGGTTGGTGGGATGCATAATTGCCAACGTACTAATCCCCATTGGAGGGACACATAATTTTAACCTAAGCCTCACAAGAAGCATCAATCATACAATATCATAATAGAAATATATGGTATACAAATCACTGGGGTAAAGAACAGTCCGTGTGTACACACATACATACATACATGCATGCATGCATACATTCGTACAGAGTCACAGATATCACTACAATCAGTTCGGGGAGATATCAAGGAAATTATGTATCAAACTACTAAAGCCATCCCTTATTTCTGACCTCAATCAGAAATTCCAATCAGTTCGATCGAATTTTAATTACCTACAATATAGTGTGGAAGTACGATTTAATAAGTCCATGCATTGATATTGATCTAAAGAAGTATGTCTATTATACTCTAAAAGTGCTAACCAATTTTTGAAGCAGAAACGGGTTCGGTCGACCGGGCCCCCAAAATCCGATTTTTTTAAAAAAATATCCAGAAGCCTTACTATGGTTAATCGTCCTTGGGCGGTCGACCGGCCTGAGCACCCGTGGTCGATCAGCCCGGAGCGGCCGACTGGGTCATGAATTGAACTTTTTTCAAAAAGATAACATAGCTGACTGTTATAGAAATAACATATTCAAGATGATTAAGACAGAAATTACGATCTATGTCCATCTTTTGACCTCGAAATAGGCTCTCTGGGGCTGCTCACGGATCTCGAGAGCAATTTCTCCTCTTTGATTTAGGGTTTATGACAGAGAATTAATCTGTCATTCGTATTCGTACTGCTTACTAATAGCCCTAATACAGTTTTTTGCAAATTTGACTAATAAACCCTTAGTCTCACACGAAATTACATGTGGGGTATTTGAGGCCCATTGCAGATGAGCCATTTGTCAAAATGATCTGCAAATCAAACAATCTTAACCATCCAATTAATTTACTATAGATGGATCGTTAACACAAAAATGGCCAAAATTCAAATCAATTGATTATAGATTGGGTTGCTTTTGGATGATGCTTGGACAAGTGAATGTTGAAAAGATTTTTCCGGTCTGGTAATATTTTATCCAACAATGTTCAACATCAAAGAATATCAAAGGATTTGTGTGGAAACTAATCAATCTCATAGATGAGATTACAGATATTTGATTGTATATTGCTTTCTCTTTTAAAAGACAAAGTAAGTAGGGCTGCAACAGGGTCGGGTTGGGTCGGGTTTTGCAAAACCCTAGCCCAACCCTAGCTGCCATTATCTTAGCCCTGACCCACCCTGACCCTGAGTCAAGGCCGAATCCTGAACCCAATGCCCACCGTGATTGGGCAGGGCTGGGCCGGGCTTGCCCTTCTTGGGTCGGACCGAGCCGGGCAATTATACATGTTTTCAGTCTGTTTTATTGTCAAAAATCAAAATACTTCACACAATCTATTATTCTAATTGATTTATGATTTTTGGTGATAAATACATAACCAACACCCAATGGATGGAGAAATGAAAAACAGAAAGGCTCAAGGGTGGGCCGCGGGTAAAGTGTAAACAGGGTCGGGTCGGTCAGGGCGGGCAGGGGTAAAGTGTAAAGGGGGTCGGGTCGGCCCGGGGTATCAACCCTGAACCCGACCCGACCCTGAGTCAGGGCCAAAAAAATGTACCCAGACCCGCCCTCAGGGTCAGATTTCCCAACCTTGACCTTGTTCGAGCTCAGGGCGGGTCAGGGCTCACAAGGCCAAAGTTGCACCCCTAACAGTGAGTCTATCCCCGGATAAAACGATCTTGGTTTGCTTTGAACAAATCCTATGAGGGATGCCTTCAATGGGAATAGCAGGCCAGGGTTTATTTTGGGCTTGAGCAAGCCAGGGTCTATCCCGAATTCACACCGAGAACAGCCCCACTGTGTAGGGTATATCCTAAAAAGATGTCCTTAGAAGAGACCTGGGATTATCCTATCACAGTGGGACAGGCAACAATGGAATGGGCACACGGGGGGGGGGAGACAGGGGTGGCCAAGAAATCAAAGTACCCAATCAACGGAAAACGGATTACACATGCCAATGTGTCCAGCACGCACGTCCAAATTAAAAATGCCCCTCATTTTTTTAATCCATTCTCATTAATTTGTGGCAATATATAGTATGCAATAGGAACACATCCAGCGTTGTTGGAATCGATTCTAGGGATGAGTGATTCGGACCACAACTTGAGAATGTGTTGGCAAGCAATTAATTAGTTGTAATCCTCAAATTAAGCTCAACTAAAAGAAAATCCAACTAGAATTCCTATTGTTTTGCCTTGAAGAAAGGATACAAGGCCCAATAGAAAAACAGAAAAACAAATGCAACTGGATATCCTGTTGTGGGCTTTTATAATTTGATCTGTTACCTCTCTATCATATAAAAAAAACAGAAAAACAAATGCAACTGGATAGCCTATTGTGGGCTTTTATAATTTGATCTGTCACCTCTCTATCATATGAAAAAACAGAAAAACAAAAGCAATTCGAAATGTTAGGAAAGGGTGTAGCCTCCTAAATTTAGGCATGTTGTAACTGTGACCTAAACTAATTTTGGGTTGTCTAGCCCCCTATATATATTGTTTCTTACACTCTTCACAGGCAACTCTTCCTTTGGTACCAAAAGGCGAAATACCATAAAAGAAAAGGGGAAGAAGCTCTCTAAAACAATGGCTTGGTGCAGTTCTCTATCTCTCCATCTTACTCTATTTTACTTCTTCATATCTGTCTATCCTTCTCTTTCTTTACCCCCATCAACTTACGAAGGCATGTTCTCAAAGATCTACGCCTTCGGTGACTCGAGCACAGACACAGGAAATTGCATAGAGTTACTCCCTTATTTGAACCCTCCCTACGGAATGACTACTTTCGGCAAACCCTTGGTCGTTGGTCGGACGGTTACCTTGTCCTTGACTTCCTCGCCATAGAATTATCACTTCCTTACGTTCCCCCGTATCTTAACAAAAGTTCTGATTTCTCCCATGGTGTTAACTTTGCATATGCTGGATCAACGGCCATAGATTATGAATTCTATGTTGAACACAATGCAACGAAGGCTCTACCCATCCAGATAACAAATTCCCTACAGACTCAGCTCGGTTGGTTTAACGAATTCATCGACAGGGTCGAGTGTGCCGGGAAATGTCCTGCTCAATGTAAGGCAATAATGGAAGGTACACTCTTCTGGGTGGGGACGATGGGGGGCAATGATTATCGCAGAATTAATGGGACTTCCATCAGCCCCATCACCCTTAGAGAGATTGCAGTCGCCAATGTCATCCATCTTGTGCAGGTATGGACAAGAATTTATATTTTAAAAGAAATTCAATAATTCTCTATATATATGGGATTTGATAGGCAATTTTCGCCCGATATTCATCATACCACCCTTGGTATTTCATCCGAGAGCAGTACAATTTTTAAGATGCTTCCGGATCAAATATCAGAGGCATGATCTTGACTTGGTGGCAGGTCACGATCTTGACTTGGTGGGCCCCACAAATATGGCATTTTTTGCTCGATTCGATTCAATTGAGGCTATTTGGTAATGTAAGGGGTAATGGGTTTTCCTTTTGGGCCAAGGAGAATGCTCCTGGGCAATTCATACTATGTAAATCTGGTGGGACTACTGGTCCCCAACATAATTGTCAATTTTCAAAAAAAAAAAAACAGTACTTCTATCGTACAGTGAATACAAGCACGCCAGCTCGTCCATCATATAATTTCTCTTATCTTACTATCAAAATATAAGTAAAAGTTGAGAATGTTTTTTAATTTTTAAGATTAAACCCACCTATGGCTTTGAACGTTTTGAGATGTTTTTTTCATTAGAGGGTTCAAAAGTCTTACCTGTCTCAAGCTTTCGGTCATAAGATAAAATTCCAATATATGTAAGGAAACATTAGCAAAGACAAACGAAACAAACTGAAAATGATTTCGATTTTGAAAGATTGGCATGAACAAAATATGGGAGGGAAGATACATTTCATCATTCTTTTATGAACTAAATTTTCCTCTCCTTATGATGAGTCACTTGCAGGACTTGCTGGATAAGGGTGCAAAATACATTGTTATTCAAGGTCCAGCAGCGCAAGGCTATGAATTAGATGTGGCCGCTCACAATGCACTCCTCCAACAACAGCTAGATCAAGTACGTGAACAGAACCCCGGCGCCACCATCTTGTTCGCCGATTTCATCCGTGCTCTTACTGACGATGTGATGAATGCAAAGAAGAAAGGTTTCAATGATCCTGGCCTGATATGTTGTGGCAATGAGAAGATCCTCTGTGGCAGGCCGGGTGCACCCGTATGCGTGGACCCAAGTAAGTACATGGCGTGGGATGGGGTGCACGCAACAGAAGCCTTAAATGCCTTGCTTGCTAACCAATTCTTCCATCAAGACTTCACAAGACCCCTGTTTGATAGCTTGTTTGTCAATAGAACGGCTGCTGAAATCACCACATGTACCAAACATATTTATAAATAATAGGAGATTTCTTGTTCATCAATTCTTTTATACGAGTTATTACAAATGTCATTTGTTGATTTCTTGATTAAGACCATCCTGAGTATTACAAAGGCCAACCCTAACCCAACCTGCCTTTAAATCTCTCAACGCTAACCCAACTAGTCCGATTTTTCAAATCGAGCTAAGATGGGTTCGGGTTAACTTGGGGCAATATGAGAAAAAATACAAAAAAAAAGGGTATTAGTTTCGGGGTTGAGTCGGTTCGAGTTGCAATAAAATCACAACAATATTAAGGGGCCGTGATCGGGTTCAGGTCGGATCGAGTTGTCCAAGGCCTTAGATGCAAGAGCATCCCCTGGGAATCTCTTATGATTGCTCATTAGACTAAACTTACCTTATTTTTGTCATTGTTAGTGGAGTAAGGGTAGGGAATCTCAGTCATTTTGGTCATTTCACATGTCTTTTATCATTAGTAAGGGTAGTTTGGTTAATTTCTTAATTGTTTTTGGCATTTTAGACATTTGGCCTTAGAGAGGGGTATTTGAGTTTTTTTCATGTAAAGGCAACCTATATAAGTCCATTTCCCACCATTTTTCATATGGGAAATGATATATGTGCCAAGTGTTTCGATAAACATGCGCTCCACTTGTTTGTCGTGTAGTATTTAAAGGGTTTAAAGAGCTTTTTGAGAACCGTAATATCGTCTGAAATCCCTTTAAATATATACTACACGACAAACAAGTGGAGCGCTTGTTTATCGAAACACCTTGGCGCAGATATCGTTTCCCCTTTTCATATTAGCTCTTGTGTTTTTTATATTATCATTGAGCTAATTGAACCTTGTGTTCCTTGATTTCCTTCTATGGAGGTACTGATTGAAAATTCCATACTAATAATCCTTGGCCATTGACTTTAATGTCATTAGTACGAGACATTGGAACGTTGATAGTCACTTAATTATATTGTCCAAGTCTTGTGCGCTTCTCGCTACAACAGCATTACAATAAATTTATGCTTCAAGGGCAACAATTATTACATTATTCAACCCTCCTCCTCAAGTTGGAGTGTAAATAACCATACAGTTTGGATACTAGCTACAGACAACACTTCCAAATTAATGTTTAAGCTTCTTTGATCAGATATGGGCTATATATGTGATGGGCCACACACCATGCCTTAATTATATGTGAAAGTAAATAATATGATCTTAGCAAGTAAAGTATCTGTTACATATTTGGAACCTCACAGATGCACGATGATGAGATGTTGTGGGTGGAAGAAAATCTACCATTTGTTTGTGTAATATATATTTAGAGCTAGTAGAACGCTCTACATCAAATCATTTGAACCACTTTCTTAAATGATTGGATAAGCTTAACTTTAATTGCTCCTCTCAGTAATCCATAATCCTAAGCAAGAATGAGCACTACAACCATGTATACGGTAGATGGCCTCTTTAGAAAATGTTGCAACCAGCAATATTAACTATTAGAGCTCTTAATCGGACGGAAATTTTGGATTTCAGTGAGGAACGAAACGAAATCGTACCGAAACCGAAATTCCTGAAATTTCAGAAATTTCCACAATTTCGTTGAAATTTAAAATAAAATTATACTTTTTTATTCCGTTAAAGAATTTCCAACAAAATTTCGGTAATTTCAATTGAAATTTTGTCCCAAAATATTCGGGATTTTACGCGCAATACGCCCGAAATTTCGGTTTCAAATAAGTCTGAAATTTTAGCCGAAACCAAAATTTAAAACCATGTACATTATTAGGGAAGTTATACATTATATTAATTATTAGAGTCCTTACCGTATATATTATTAGGGATGATACATTCGCCCCCTTTTCATCCCTGAGCCACCACTCATATATAGGGTTTGCCCAAGGAAGAAAGGGACGAATATATCATTTCCGTTTTTACTATCCCTAACTAGATAAGGTGGGGCCACTAGTTCAATGATAAATTAAAAACGTTCATCTACTGGGCATCAGCCTCTCCCAATGGATAGGCGATGCAGGGAAAGTGTTGCTGAACTGACGGTCAAGCGTTGCCGAATGAGGACCTGTCACTAACTATGAACTAGCCCTTTGAATAATCCCTGATTGCTAGTTTTTCCTCACCAATGAACTCAAATTCGTTAGTTATAATGTTGTGATCTAAATCAGAATGAGGGAATAGCCATAATGTTGGAATACAACTCTCGGCTTCAAATCTTAGGTCATTGTCTTTGAAAACTTAATTAAAATCAACACTAATTTCCACTAGTTAGCGGCCTTTAAACTAGTGAACTTAGTGAGCTGTTATTGAGCACTCTCATAAGGTCCATGCTTTAGGAAAGTCTCTGGTTGTTTAAGAGATGCATGTGGTTGGAAATATTTGCCCTAAATGAGTTGAATTAATACAAAGCTAGTACTCGTGCCTCTAATGAAAATACCGATTTCAGCCTTATTTCATCCAACAGTGAGTAACCTCATGGCATTGAGTACGTGTTATTTGCTATAGAAAGCCATGGATAGGAAGCCTGTACGATTCCTTATAGTCCGTAGTTTCTTTCTTAGTGATGCTTTTTTCAATCTTGGTTTACAGAGATTAGGGCGACATCAACCAATTCAACATCTTCTATCCTTGTATAAGATAGATGACATATGAAGAGTGCATGCTATGGTAGTTGGAAAAATAAGATAGAATCTCATCTTTATATATTATGAGTCCTACTTAGTAAATACTACTAGAAATACTGATCAATAAGATTCATGTATTGCTATTCGTATTTCAAATTTCATGTAAAGGATTCTTACGAGTTAGAGGCTCGATAGAGGAGATGTGCATTACAATGGGAAATGAAAATAAAGTAGAAATTTAGGTCGTTATGATTCTCTATTAATTTCTGAATTCTGGTTTCATTTGGATTAGAAACCTTATTTCAGAAAGGGAAATGTTATCAGCACTACCATATTTTTACGATCGCACTCCTTACTTTACTAAAAACTACAGTATGGCCCGCACCATAGGATGATCCAAACCATCTATTAGATGGCCACAGCCTAAATAGGTTGTGCTGCAAAAATCATTTCCATAGGCTGATCCTAACCCTCCGATCTATAGAGGGTTAGGATCTTCCCTCTAAGATTCAGTCCCTATATAGGTAGATTTTCCAACTGTAATTATGCACGCCTTTAATGGATAGTTGGAAGCAAGGAATATGGTTATGATCTATAAGGTGAAGTTAAGAATTTACTTGACTTGAAGGTACTGAGTATAGCTGGCCGGCCCAGGCGGGTTATTGGACCCAGATTAGAGTATGACAGCGTGGTCCTAGGCCTTGTGCCAGTAATGTCCCTTGGTCTGGACTCTTAATAAAGATAATGGTAGGCCCATTCTCATCAGCAATTGCTTTTGGGAAAGTTGGTAAGCACTACGGTCCTACAAGTGGCATCAGAGCCAGATCTCAGGTTTGAGTCCCCCTCCCCCTCCCCGAGGTCATTGTTGGTGGGTCGAGGAGGGTTGGGTTGTTGGCCAAGGCGAGTTATAAGACCCTGATCGGAGTATGGTTGCATTGTCCTGGGCCTTGTGCCAGCAATTAGGCTACACAAAAAACCGGCCAAACCGATAAACCGAACCGGGCCTTTCAGTTTGGGTCAGTTCGGTTTTTCTAGTCATTAGTGCGGTCATGATTAAAGTTGATGGTTTTTTTAGTTTTAATTCGAAAATGAAAAACATCGAAACGATGGGAAACTATAGACACCCCATTTTGGCCACCCCTGTAGACGCCCATTTTTGCCCCCCCCCCCCCCTGAATTGCACCTAACTCTTATCTTCTTTTTAGAGGGCATTTTTGCCATTTTGGGTAGTCTAGGGGTAATTCTGTCATTGTAGTCACCCAAAGGGTATCAACCCTAGATATAAATGCAACATAAAAGCCTCATTTGACTACTTGATTTGGATATGTATTAAAGCTGAACCAAAAAACAGGATAAACTGTGAACCGAACAAAATTGAACCGGTCAAAATTGGTTCGGTTTGGTTCGGTTATACCCCCCATCGGTTCTGTTACGGTTTGGATTTTCTCCAAACCGATGGGATCGGTTCGGTTCAAAAAACCTCCCTAAACCGAACCGGACCGAACCGTGTGCATCCCTACCATCAATGCCCCTTGGTCTGGACTCTTAATAAAGATAATGGTAGCGCCTTTCCCATCAGTAATAGCTTTTGGGATAGTTGGTAAGTGCCATGATCCTACAATAATAATAAACTCTTAGAAATGGGTTGCAATCTAGGTATAATCGTCTCATATTTGAAAGAGAATGTCATTATCATAGCATAATTCCATACTCATCCGGGCAAGATAAGGTAGCTGGGAAGTAATGTTGTACTCTTATGGACATGACGAGGAGCATGTTGTCCAATTCATCGTTGCCTGAGCTTTGCGGAGTGATGCTCTAAGACAACGGCTCGTTTTATGGTTGTCGTTACAACTAAGGCTATGCCTAAGACCCTTTATGAGTCAGAAAAAGCTGGACTCGAGACACTTACACTTTTAGTGATGTTTAGCAGGTGCAGAGGTTTAATCTATCTGAGTGAGTGTGATATGGATAATATTTTCATTAGTCAAGCCAGAATGAGTGATTAGTCAGCTCAGTGGCTCCAAGCCATGAAAAGAGAACTACTCTCAAGGAAATCATATTTGGAAACTCAAGAATCATACTAGTAGGGTGTAAATGGGTCCTCAGGACAATAGAGACTTTAAAGATGGAATTGGGAGATATAATGGAAGATTGATTGAAAAAAGCAACACTAAGAAAGAAACTACGGACTATAAGGAATCGTACAGGCTTCCTATCCATGGCTTTCTATAGCAAATAACACGTACTCAATGCCATGAGGTTACTCACTGTCGGATGAAATAAGGCTGAAATCGGTATTTTCATTATAGGCACGAGTACTAGCTTTGTATTAATTCAACTCATTTAGGGCAAATATTTCCAACCACATGCATCTCTTAAACAACCAGAGACTTTCCTAAAGCATGGACCTTATGAGAGTGCTCAATAACAGCTCACTAAGTTCACTAGTTTAAAGGCCGCTAACTAGTGGAAATTAGTGTTGATTTTAATTAAGTTTTCAAAGACAATGACCTAAGATTTGAAGCCGAGAGTTGTATTCCAACATTATGGCTATTCCCTCATTCTGATTTAGATCACAACATTATAACTAACGAATTTGAGTTCATTGGTGAGGAAAAACTAGCAATCAGGGATTATTCAAAGGGCTAGTTCATAGTTAGTGACAGGTCCTCATTCGGCAACGCTTGACCGTCAGTTCCGCAACACTTTCCCTGCATCGCCTATCCATTGGGAGAGGCTGATGCCTAGTAGATGAACGTTTTTAATTTATCATTGAACTAGTGGCCCCGCCTTATCTAGTTAGGGATAATAAAAACGGAAATGATATATTCGTCCCTTTCTTCCTTGGGCAAACCCTATATATGAGTGGTGGCTCATGGATGAAAAGGGGGCGAATTTATCATCCCTAATAATATAGACGGTAAGGACTCTAATAATTAATATAATATATAACTTCCCTAATAATATACATGGTTTTAAATTTTGGTTTCGGCAAAAATTTCAGACTTATCTGAAACTGAAATTTCTGGCGTATTGCGCGTAAAATCCAGAATTTTTTGGGACAAAATTTCAATCGAAATTACCGAAATTTCGTTGGAAATTCTTTAACGGAATAAAAAAGTATAATTTTATTTTAAATTTCGACGAAATTCCCGAAATTTCTGAAAATTTGGAACGGAAATTTGGAACGAAATTTGGTAAATTTCAGGAATTTCGGTTTCGGTACGATTTCGTTTCGTTTCTCACTGAAATCCAAAATTTCAGTCCGATTAAAGGCTTTAATAATTAATATTGTTGGTTGCAACATTTTCTAAAGAGGCCATCTACCGTATACATGGTTGTAGTGCTCATTCTTGCTTAGGATTATGGATTACTGAGCGGAGCAATCAAAGTTAAGCTTATCCAATCATTTAAGAAAGTGGTTCAAATGATTTGATGTAGAGCGTTCTACTAGCTCTAAATATATATTACACAAACAAATGGTAGATTTTCTTCCACGCACAACATCTCATCATCGTGCATCGGTGAGGTTCCAAATATGTAACATTCCAAATATGTAACAGATACTTTACCTGCTAAGATCATATTATTTACTTTCACATATAATTGAGGCAATATGGTGTGTGGCCCATCATATATATAGCCCATATCTGATCAAAGAAGCTTAAACATTAATTTGGAAGTGTTGTCTGTAGCTAGTATCCAAACTGTATGGTTATATACACTCCAACTTGAGGAGGAGTGTTGAATAATGTAATAATTGTTGCCCTTGAAGCATAAATTTATGGTAATGCTGTTGTAGCGAGAAGAGCACAGGAATTGGACAATATAATTAAGTGACTATCAACGTTCCAATGTCTTGTACTAATGACATTAAAGTCAATGGCCAAGGATTATTAGTATGGAATTTTCAATCAGTACCTCCATAGAAGGAAATCAAGGAACACAAGGTTCAATTAGCTCAATGATAATATAAAAAACACAAGAGCTAATATGAAAAGGGGTAACGATATCTGCGCCAAGGTGTTTCGATAAACAAGCGCCCCACTTGTTTGTCGTGTAGTATATATTTAAAGGGATTTCAGAGGATATTACGGTTCTCAAAAAGCTCTTTAAACCCTTTAAATACTACACGACAAACAAGTGGAGCGCATGTTTATCGAAACACTTGGCGCATATATCATTTCCCATATGAAAAATGGTGGGAAATGGACTTATATAGGTTGCCTTTACATGAAAAAGACTCAAATACCCCTCTCTAAGGCCAAATGTCTAAAATGCCATAACCAATTAAGAAATTAACCAAACTACCCTTACTAATGATAAATGACATGTGAAATGACCAAAATGACTGAGATTCCCTACCCTTACTCCACTAACAATGACAAAAATAAGGTAAATTTAGTCCAATGAGCAATCATAAGAGATTCCCAGGGGATGCTCTTGCATCTAAGGCCTTGGACAACTCGATCCGACCTGAACCCGATCACGGCCCCTTAATATTGTCGTGATTTTATTGCAACTCAAACCGACTCAACCCCGAAACTAATACCCTTCGTTTTTTGTATTTTTTCTCATATTGCCCCAAGTTAACCCGAAGCCATCCCAGCGCGATTTGAAAACTCGGACTGGCTGGGTTAGCGTTGAGAGATTTAAAGGCAGGATGGGTTAGGGTTGGCCTTTGTAATACTCAGGATGGCCTTAATCAAGAAATCAACAAATGACAATTGTAATAACTCATAAAAAAGAATTGATGAACAAGAAATCTCCTATTATTTATAAATATGTTTGGTACTTGTGTTGATTTCAGCAGCCGTTCTATTGACAAACAAGCTATCAAACGGGGGTCTTGTGAAGTCTTGATGGAAGAATTGGTTAGCAAGCAAGGCATTTAAGGCTTCTGTTGCGTGCACCCCATCCCACGCCATGTACTTACTTGGGTCCGCGCATACGTGTGCACCCGGCCTGCCACAGAGGATCTTCTCATTGCCACAACATATCAGGCCAGGATCATTGAAACCTTTCTTCTTTGCATTCATCACATTGTCAGTGAGAGCACGGATGAAATCGGCGAACAAGATGGCGGCGCCGGGGTTCTGTTCACGTACTTGATCTAGCTGTTGCTGGAGGAGTGCATTGTGAGCGGCGACATCTAATTCATAGCCTTGCGCTTCTGGACCTTGAATGACAATGTATTTTGCACCCTTATCCAGCAAGTCCTGCAAGTGACTCATCATAAGGAGAAGAAAATTTAGTTCATAAAAGAATGATGAAATGTATGTTCACTCCCATATTTTGTTCATGCCAATCTTTCAAAATCGAAATCATTTTCACTTTGTTTTGTTTGTCTTTGCTAATGTTTCCTTACATATATTGGAATTTTATCTTATGACCGAAAGCTTGAGACAGGTAAGACTTTTGAACCCTATAATAAAAAAAACATCTCAAAACGTTCAAAGCCATAGGTGGGTTTAATCTTAAAAATTAAAAAATATTCTCAACTTTTACTTATATTTTGATAGTAAGATAAGAGAAATTATATGATGGACGAGCTGGCGTGCTTGTATTCATTGTACGATAGAAGTACTGCCCTTTTTTTAAAAAAATTGACAATTATGTTGGGGACCAGTAGTCCTCACCAGATTTACATAGTATGAATTGCCCAGGAGCATTCTCCTTGGCCCAAAAGGAAAACCCATGACCCCTTACATTACCAAATAGCCTCAATTGAATCGAATCGAGCAAAAAATGCCATATTTGTGGGGCCCACCAAGTCAAGATCGTGACCTGCCACCAAGTCAAGATCATGCCTTTGATATTTGATCCGGACGCATCTTAAAAATTGTAATGCTCTCGGATGAAATACCAAGTGTGGTACAATGAATATCGGGCGAAAATTGCCTATCAAATCCCATATATATAGAGAATTATTGAATTTATTTTCAAATATAAATTCTTGTCCATACCTGCACAAGATGGATGACATTGGCGACTGCAATCTCTCTAAGGGTGATGGGGCTGATGGAAGTCCCATTAATTCTGCGATAATCATTGCCCCCCATCGTCCCCACCCAGAAGAGTGTACCTTCCATTATTGCCTTACATTGAGCAGGACATTTCCCGGCACACTCGACCCTGTCGATGAATTCGTTAAACCAACCGAGCTGAGTCTGTAGGGAATTTGTTATCTGGATGGGTAGAGCCTTCGTTGCATTGTGATCAACATAGAATTCATAATCTATGGCCGTTGATCCAGCATATGCAAAGTTAACACCATGGGAGAAATCAGAACTTTTGTTAAGATACGGGGGAACATAAGGAAGTGATAATTCTTTGGCGAGGAAGTCAAGGACAAGGTAACCGTCCGACCAACGACCAGAGGGTTTGCCGAAAGTAGTCATTCCGTAGGGAGGGGTCAAATAAGGGAGTAACTCTATGCAATTTCCTGTGTCTGTGCTCGAGTCACCGAAGGCATAGATCTTTGAGAATATGCCTTCGTAAGTTGATGTGGGTAAAGAAAGAGAAGGATAGACAGATATGAAGAAGTAAAATAGAGTAAGATGGAGAGATAGAGAACTGCACCAAGCCATTGTTTTAGAGAGCTTCTTCACCTTTTCTTTTATGGTATTTCGCCTTTTGGTACCAAAGGAAGAGTTGCCTGTGAAGAGTGTAAGAAACAATATATATATATAGGGGGCTAGACAACCCAAAATTAGTTTAGGTCACAGTTACAACATGCCTAAATTTAGGAGGCTACACCCTTTCCTAACATTTCGAATTGCTTTTGTTTTTCTGTTTTTTCATATGATAGAGAGGTGACAGATCAAATTATAAAAGCCCACAATAGGATATCCAGTTGCATTTGTTTTTCTGTTTTTTTATATGATAGAGAGGTGACAGATCAAATTATAAAAGCCCACAACAGGATATCCAGTTGCATTTGTTTTTCTGTTTTTCTATTGGGCCTTGTATCCTTTCTTCAAGGCAAAACAATAGGTATTCTAGTTGGATTTTCTTTTAGTTGAGCTTAATTTGAGGATTACAACTAATTAATTGCTTGCCAACACATTCTCAAGTTGTGGTCCGAGTCACTCATCCCTAGAATCGATTCCAACAACGCTGGATGTGTTCCTATTGCATACTATATATTGCCACAAATTAATGAGAATGGATTAAAAAAATGAGGAGCATTTTTAATTTGGACGTGCGTGCTGGACACATTGGCACGTGTAATCCGTTTTCCGTTGATTGGGTACTTTGATTTGTTGGCCACCCCACCCGTGTGCCCATTCCATTGTTCCCTTTCCCACTGTGATAGGATAATCCTAGGTCTCTTCTAAGGACATCTTTTTAGGATATACCCTACACAGCGGGGCTGTTCTCGGTGTGAACTCGGGATAGACCCTGGTTTGTTCAAGCCCAAAATAAACCCTGGCCTGCTATTCCCATTGAAAGCATCCCTCATAGGATTTGTTCAAAGCAAACCAAGATCATTTTATCCTGGGATAGACTCACTGTTAGGGGTGCAAGTTTGGTCTTGTGAGCCCTGACCCGCCCTGAGCCCGAACAGGATCAGGGTTGGAAAATCTGACCCTGAGGGAAGGTTTGGGTACATTTTTTTGGCCCTGACTCAGGGTCGGGTCGGGTTCAGGGTTGATACCCCGAGCCGACCCGATCCGACCCCCTTTACACTTTACCCCTGCCCACCCTGACCGACCCGACCCTGTTTACACTTTACCCGCGGCCCACCCCTGAGCCTTTCTGTTTTTCATTTCTCCATCCATTGGGTTTTGGTTATGTATTTTTCACCAAAAATCATATATCAATTAGAATAGTAGATTGTGTGGAAGTATTTTGATTTTTGACAATAAAACAGACCGAAAACATGTATAATTGCCCGGCTCGGTCCGACCCAAGCAGGGCCAGCCCGGCCCGGCCCTGCCCAATCAGGGCCAATCAGGGCGGGCAAGGGTTGGGCTGAACCCTGTTGGGCGGGCATTGGGTTGAGGATTTTCGGCCCTGTGTATACAAACAAATATCTTTATTCTCATCTATGAGATTGATTAGTTTCCACACAAATCCTTTGATATTCTTTGATGTTGAACATTGTTGTTGGATAAAGAAAATCTTTTCAACATTCACTTGTCCAAGCATCATCCATAAGCAACCCAATCTATAATCAATTGACTTGAATTTTGGCCATTTTTGTGTTAACGATCCATGTATAGTAAATTAATTGGATGGTTAAGATTGTTTGATGTGCAGATCATTTTGACAAATGGCTCATCTGCAATGGGCCTCAAATACCCCACATGTAATTTCGTGTGAGACTAAGGGTTTATTAGTCAAATTTGCAAAAAAACTGTGTTAGGGCTATTAGTAAGCAGTACGAATATGAATGACAGATTAATTCTCCGTCATAAACCCTAAATCAAAGAGGAGAAATTGCTCTCGAGATCCGTGAGCAGCCCCAGAGAGCCTATTTCGAGGTCAAGAGATGGACATAGATCGTAATTTCTGTCTTAATCATCTTGAATATGTTATTTCTATAACAGTCGGCTATGTTATCTTTTTGAAAAAAGTTCAATTCATGACCCAGTCGGCCGCTCCGGGCTGATCGACCACGGGTGCTCAGGCCGGTCAACCGCCCAAGGACGATTAACCACAGTAAGGCTTCTGGATATTTAAAAAAAAAAATCGGATTTTGGGGGCCCAGTCGACCGAACCCGTTTCTGCTTCAAAAATTGGTTAGCACTTTTAGAGTATAATAGACATACTTCTTTAGATCAATATCAATGCATGGACTTATTAAATCGTACTTCCACACTATATTGTAGGTAATTAAAATTCGATCGAACTGATTGGAATTTCTGATTGAGGTCAGAAATAAAGGATTGCTTTAGTAGTTTGATACATAATTTCCTTGATATCTCCCCGAACTGATTGTAGTGATATCTGTGACTCTGTACGAATGTATGCATGCATGCATGTATGTATGTATGTGTGTACACACGGACTGTTCTTTACCCCAGTGATTTGTATACCATATATTTCTATTATGATATTGTATGATTGATGCTTCTTGTGAGGCTTAGGTTAAAATTCTGTGTCCCTCCAATGGGGATTAGTACGTTTGCAATTATGCATCCCACCAACCAATGGGGATTAGTACGTTGGCAATTCTATGTCATGCCATTATATATGATTGATACGTTGGCCCTTATCGTAGGAGCGAGTTCCGTCACCGTGGGCCGTCGGTGAAAAAATAACAAACTTTCTGTTTTTAGCCTAAACCTTGAGCTTTCTTTTTTGGTCTATAGATCCCTATTTTCTCAAGTATTTCGCAATTAATCAATGAAAATTATATAAAATAACAATATATTCAACTTTTTGAAGAATATTTTTACAAAGTAACTCATAACCATATCAAACTTTTGTTGACAAAATTGTCATATAATCAATCCTAAAATTATGAAATTTTTTATTTTTTATTTTCTTATATTAAAATTGATTGAAGTTTTCATAAAAAAAAATACAAAAAGAAAACGGTTAGACAAAAAAATCTTTGTTTTGATTTACTCATGTGTTTTTTTCATCAAAAATAAATGTTTTGAATATATAAATGCTAATGTTTGGCAACCATGAATTTTTTTTAATGATAAATTAGTTACCCAAGTGGCGAGAGCGGGGTGGGAGAAGGAGGGACTTGAGAGGGCATAAGAAGTGGCTATAAAAAACAAGGAAACAATCAATCATATTTTGGGTGGAGTTTTTTGTTTCCTAGTTTTTCAAGCTTTTCTTAACTCCTCACTCAGTCCTTTGGTGTCTATCCCTCTCCCCCTTCTTCACCATTGGGTAAGCTAATATTCCAGGAAAAAAAATTTCATGGTAGGCAGAACAAGCCTTTAATGTCAAAAAAATTACAAACTTTTTGGACAACCCTAAAAATTATTTACATATAATCTTATACGAATATAGCATTATTTTTAGATAGCTTATATGGAAATAATGGTAGTAATAGACATGTATCTATCCTAGTTTATAGCTTTCAAAGTAGCCTTCTGATGCAAGTGGCCGCGGAAGCAATTTTGCCGAGGAGCTTGTAGATCGGACCTCCGATTGCGCAGGGATGAAGTCTCAAACTAGATCTTCAAAATTTTGTATTTTTTGATGATTTCCTTCAAAGAATCAACTTCGATTCGTGCAAGGGATGCAAGAATAACAAAATCTATGAAAAATCATTGATTCACAAGGGAGAACGTACTGTAATTTGAAGAGAATTGATGAAAATTTAACTTACAATCCTCTAATCTCTAACAAGAAGGAAATTTTCCCAAAGCTGGGATTCCCTTTTTAAATTTCAAATTCAAATCAAAGTCATTAAAAATGAGAGGGAAATGCCTTTTATAGGCTGCCCATATAATTTAAAAGACAAATATACTCCTAATTGATCCAAAATAATAAAAAAATGACAACAAAATTAGAAAATAACCAAACAAGCCCCACCAATGGAAAATACCACTTAAGACATATGCAAGAAGAAAATTAAAAGCATTAAAACACAGAACAAACTATCCTAAGGAGATGTGAACGACGACGTAGAAAATCCAGGGGATGCTCTTTCATCAAACTCCCCTTCTTGAAAGAACTCATCCTCGAGTTCCCCATTAGTCTCTGTGTCGTGGTAGTATGCCTGAGTCGAATACGTAAATGACCGACTCAAGCAGTAGGAGAAGTAATTCGTCGAAGTCAACATCTTTGTGATCGATCATGTAAAAACTGATCCTATTGGTGAAGTGGTGACTTGTATTGATCCATATATATGCCCTAAGCATGGCAAAGAAGTAGTGGGCCACCATACGCATCAATAGCCTCGTCTGTGGCGACTATAGGAAGGATCATGAAAATATGAACTACATCTGCCAGGTGTAAGTCATCACAACTACATCTGTATGTATCTCCTCTGCATCATCAATCACTGACATTCTGACTCAACATCAATACCGACCTCATCATCACAAACAAGAGGAGCATCGCTAGCATCTTCATCACTAGCGTCAATCTCATCACCATCCATGTGTGGATTTAGGAGGGTGGTCTCCTCTAAGAAATCCTGACACTTTAGTTGTCTGTCATAGATGGAGGTGGTTAAACTACGCTGATAGTAGTAGGCGTAGTGACGGATCTAATCGGAGGTGGTGGTGAGGAAATAGGCACATAGCTACTGGACCGTTGTCGTGTCAGACGAGGGTAGTCAAATGGAATCAATTCTCACCCAAGTACCCTGTTCATTTCCTCCCATGTCTTCGAAGGCCGAGAACTCCATAGCCATCGATTATTATTAAAAAAAAAGAAAAAGAAAAAACAACTCCATTGCCATGATCTGACTATTTCGGATCGTCAGACCAATCACAGGGTGACCGTCGTTTGTAACGCCGTCTGATATTTGGATGATCTTGGGAAAATTAGGCTTCGGGTAATATGTTACGGGCTTGATCATTGATATGTGACAGCCTATGATTTATCTGACCGTCCTAAATGGTCTGATCATGGCTCTGAAGTTCTTGGCCTCTTAACGGCATAGATGCATCTGCTCCAAAAAGCCATTTAGCGAGTCACTTCATCTCGTCTCACTTTATCATAGCAGATTTTGTCTTAATATTAAAATATTAAAAAAAGTTGGAGAATATTTTTAAATTTTAAAGATTAGACCCACTTATGATTTTGAACATTTTGAGATGATGGTTTTTATTATAGGGCTCAAAAGTCTCACCTGTCTCAAGCTTTTGGTCATAAACTGAAATTGCCATGTAAGGAAACATTAGCAAAGACAAGAAAAAGGAAGTGAAAAATCATTTCTATTTTTAAAGTGTTAAACCCAGTAGAGTTCTTTTAAGTGTAAGAAAGCAAAAAGATCATCTACAATTCTAGAACAGAAAGTTATCAGCATCCAATCAAACAAGAATGAAACAAAGTGAATATATAGTGGCATAAACAAAATATGGAAGTGCAAATATCATTTCATCTTTCTTTTATTAACGAAATTTTCTTCTTCGTATGATGAGTCACTTGTAGGATTTGTTGGCTAAGGGTGCAAAATACATGATCGTTCAAGGTCCGATCGGCAAAGCTCATAAATCAGTCATTGGCGCTCCCAATGCACTCCTCCAACAACAGCTAGATGAAGTCCGTAAACAGAACCCCAATGCTACCATCTTGTTCGCCAATTTCAACCGTGCTTTTACTTACAATAGGATGAACGCCGAGAAGAATGGTTTCCAAACCCCCCCCTCCCCCATATGATATGTTGTGCCAATGCGACACACCCCTGTGGCATGCCGGGTCCAACCCTATGCGCGGACCCAAGTAAGTACATGAGGTGGGATGGGTTGCACTCCACAGAGGCCTTGAATGCAGTTTTTGCTAACCAATTCTTCCATCAAGGCTACACAAAGCCTCCATTTCATAGCTTGTTTACCAATAGAAAGGCAGCTTGAATTTAGTCATATGCCAAACATATTTATACATAACAGGAGATTTCTTTGTTCATAAGTTATGTTTTTATGAATGGCCAATTCTTATATTGCAACCAAAAGAGATCAGGGTAGTTACCTCAGGATCAATATGAGTGTTCATATATCTTTTTATTTGATTGAGACTATCCTGAGTCAATTTTGACTGGGGGTGCAACTTGGGCCAGGTTGGCTCGGGATCTTCAACGTTAACCCTAACTCGAATCTTGGGTTGAGAAAGGTTAAACGGAACCCAACCTGCCTTTAAATCTCTCATCCCTAACCCAACCCCTCTAACCTGATTTTTCAAATTGAGCTGTGGCAAAAGAAGGAAAAAAATATAAAAAAGGAACTTTGGTTTTGGGGTCGGCTGGGGTCTCAATAAAATTAGTAGGACAAGAGGTAGATTTGGATTTCTCACATATGCAGTTGTGGCAGTATGATTTTATCTTGAAATTATCTTGTCTACTTTTCCCCAATTTCGTTGTGGCAGTATTTTATCCAAGAACAAAGGGAGAATAAACCCGGGGTGCTATCCCATGGAAAACAGCCCCAGTGGAAAATAAACCTCCCAAAAAACTTGAAAGAACTCGGATTAGCGTATATTCATTATCATTCCCATAATGACTTTATTAACTCCTCTGAATTTAATGTAAGGGTATATTTAGGCAATCCTCACCGTCCACTTGCTGCTCCAACCATTAATGGGCCACAGCATAACTCATTTAGAATGTGTTGGCATGCAATTAATTAGTTGTAATCCCTATATTAACGCTAACCAAAAATAAGACGGGAAAACTCAATATGCTATGAGTTGTTTAGGCTAACCATCCTAAATGTTAGGAAAGGCTGTAGCCTCCTAAATTTAGGCATTTTGTAACTATGACTTGAACAAATTTTTGGTTGTCTAGCACCCTATATATGTTGTTTCATAAATTTTTTCCAGGCAGCTCTTCCTTTCGGTCCAAAACGTGAAATACCAAAAAAGAAAAGGGGAAGAAGCTCTCCAAAACAATGGCCCGGTGCTCTTCTCTACCTCTCTATCTTACTCTCTTTTACTTCTTTCTTTCTTTCTCTCCTTCTCTTTCTTTACCCCAATCAGCATATAAAGGGAAGTTCTCAAAGATATACTCGTTCGGTGACTCCCTCACAGACACAGGAAATTGCCTAGAGTTACTCCCTTATTTGTACCCTCCCTACGGTATGACTACTTTCGGCAAACCCTCTGGCCGTTGGTCGGATGGCCGCCTTGTCCTCGACTTCTTGGCTGAACAATTGTCACTTCCTTACGTCCCCGCGTTTCGTGACCCCAATGCAACCTTCTCCTCCCATGGTGTTAATTTTGCAGTTGCTGGATCAACGGCCATAGATTATGAGTTCTATGAAAATAACAATTTAAAGCACCCTTATACAGTCGTCCCGGTAAAAGAGTCGCTACAGACTCAGCATAGTTGGTTTAACGAATTCATAGCCAACGTTGATTGTGCTGGGAAATGTCCTGCTGAATGTAAGGCAATAATGGAAGGTGCGCTCTTTTGGGTAGGGACGATGGGGGGTAACGATTATGCCATAATTAAGGGGTCCTCCGTCGTCTCACCCCTCACCCTTAGGGAGATGGCGGTCGCAAATGTCATCCATCTTGTGCAGGTATGAACAAGATTTTCAATTACAAAAGAAATTCAAGAATCCCCAAATGGGATTTGATAAGCAATTTCACAGAAAGACATTTCACTGCTCACATTTTTTAGCAGGGGTGCAACTTGTGTCACGTCAGGTTGAGCTTTTGCTAAAAAATGAATTGGAATCAACCCAAATCCGACCTGATTTTAAGGTAAGAGCTCAACCCGAATTCCAAAAAATAGACTCGAGTTGCACCCCTAATTTTTAGAAGAGAACAGCCACCTCGTAGCAGATTAATTTTTTCTAAATTTTAAGATTAGATCCACCTATGGCTTTGAACATTTTGATATATCTGGTATTGTAGGATTCAAAATTCTAACCTGTCTTAAGCTTTAGGTCATAAACTAAATTAAACTCCTTTCTAAGAAAATATGGGAGAGCAGATACCTTTTCATCTGTCTTTTATTAACTAAATTTTCTTCTTCTTATGATGAGTCACTTGCAGGATTTGTTGGCTAAGGGTGCGAAATACGTTATCGTTCAAGGTCCAGCCTGGAGAGCCAATACCTCAGATATCAACACTCACAATGAACTCCTCCAACAACAACTAGATCAAGTCCGTAAACAGAACCCCAACGCCACCATCTTGTTCATCGATTTCCTCCGAGCTCTTTTTGACAATCTAAAGAATGCCAAGAAGAATGGTTTCCAAGAGCCCAGCAAGATATGTTGTGGCACTGAGACGTCTGGTTGTGGTTGGCCGGGTTCAACCGTATGCTCGGACCCAAGTAAGTACATAAGGTGGGATGGGTCACACTTCACAGAAGCCATGAATGCCATTTTTGCTGACCAATTCTTCCATCAAGGCTACACACAACCTCCATTTGATAGCTTGTTTGCCATTTGAAAGGCTGCTTGAATTTAGTCATGTTCCAAACATATTTATAAATAATAGGAGATTTCTATTTCATAAATTCTTTTATTTGTGTTGTTGCAAGTGTCATTTTTTGATTTCTTGATTAAGGCCATCCAGAGTCTTAATCTTAAATCTCTAGGGGTGCAGCTCGGGCTGGGTTGGGTAAGGTTGAAGCCAACCCTAATAGCATTACCTCAACCCTAACTAGAACCTCAGGTTGAAGAAGGTCAACCCTATCCCAATCCACCTTAAAATCTCTCAGCCCTAACCCAACCCATCTAACCCAAAAGGGGCAAAAAATATATACAAAAACTGCATATGGGTTTCGTGGTCAGGTCGGGCCACACTAAAATCACGATAATGTGATCAGGTTCTGGTCGGGTTGGGTTGCCCAAGTTTCATGAAGCTTCCTGTTACATATATCTAGAAAACTTCATTAAGGCCTAAATTACAAGAGTTGAGCTAATCGATCGAAAACCATAGATTGATTGAATCAGATATTCGTTAATGGATCCAGCACAACTAGTAATCTATTAACATCCAAACAAGCAAAAACGGATGGGGCTATTCTCCCATGAATATAAATCTTTGGACAAGCTGTTCCTGAGGTCGAGTATTCTACTTCGATAGTTTTATCTTGAAATTATCTTGTCTACTTGTCCCCAATTTCATTCGAGTGTCCCAAAGAACTCAAAATAACTTTGATCAGCGAATATTCATTATCATTCCCAGAATGACTAAATTAAATCCCCTTGTATCTTCTCTCCATTAATATAATTCTTTGCCATTCAGAAAAAACATATATATGTGATGCCCCACCAAGGAAATCAAAACATCAAAATTAAGACAATAAGAGCAACAAATTAAGAAAATTCAAAGCATACCGCTAGAACCCGGAAAGCCCGACCGGAAAGTTTCCTCATCGGCATCGATCGAGATCCGACACTGAGGCGGTGGGACTTCCACGGTGGCGCGACAAAGGGGGCAATTGGAGTGAGAAGAGAGCCACATATCTATACAAGCAACATGAAATGAGTGGTTGCACTCGGGCAGCTGCCGGAGTTCGTCTCCCTCTACAAATACCGATAAGCACACCACACACTCATTATCGGAAGATTGGATTTGGGTATTGTCTTTCCGATATTTATACAACGGAATTAAGTTGCTGGTGGAGTTCTCGATATTTCCGGCAATGTTTCCGGTGGACCCGTCAAGACTCCGGCGAGTTCGGCGGTGTTGCCAGCACCATCCAACGACAAATAGGTTGTACGCGATGAGCAAAAGAGCGATGGATGCGATGACAATAACACTATAGTAGAATGAAGAGAGATTAGTTCCCCGATCGGGCGGTGACACGGGCTCCATAGGGGAGGATTTTGATTACCGGGCGGTGGCCGGATCTTAGATCCGGAGTGCCAACGTACCAAAATTCTCCGTTCACATTTTTATTCATCTATGTGTATTCAGGTTGGATTTTTTTTTATAAATTAAATGGGCGTAAAACAAAGTTTACGATTTAGGCCCATTTTTCACTTAAACATTTGACCTTATTTTTATATAGGATTCCTTTCTTTCCAAGTAAAATTGGGGTAAATTTTGTTTTAGACCCCGGTTTTTTATTAAAAATGGGTGTGAAATTTATTTTACGCCCATTTTACCGTGTAGAGAAATAAGATCATTTTAATGGGAAATGATATTTCAATCTCTTTTTTTAGTTATTTTGCCCCTTTTGTATGTCTTTTCATAAAAATGATTGTATTTTCACTCTTTTTGTTGGATTTTCCGAGAAATTTTTTTTTTGAAAAGTTTTTCCTCCAATAAAATTGATTTTGCCTATTATTTTGGATTTGCCACCATACAAACTTGAATTTGTGATAGACCTGGCAAAAAGTGGCCCGGACAAGTGGGTCCACCCTGCCTGCTCGTAATCTATGGGTCCGGGTCTAGGTCCGTGTCACTAATTAGTGACCCGTTGAAATTTGACCTGGCACATAATGGTCCCATCAAAATTGGGCCAGGCTGGGTGGAGCCGCGAGTGCCACAGGTGCCCATTAAGGGTGTCAATTTTGGCTCAGGCTCGCTCGAGCTCGGCTCGAATCCTTAACGAGCCGAGCCGAGCCCGTTTTAGGCCCTGCTGAGAGCCTTTTGGCTTTGTTATGGCTTTTGACAACTGAAATGTTTGGAAATTTATTGCCCTATGTTGGAAACTATCAATTATCAGGATTCTGCATTATTATGTAGTCTTTCTCACTTCATGATATAACTGGTTGTGCTATTATCCTATTTATTTCTTGTTTTGTTATTCAATATACATAACTTTTGGCCTTTCCATTTATTGTGTCTTTCTAAAATGGGTTCATAGTTGGGTGACTTTTACCAAAGTAACCCTGACCCAAAACTACTTATGTTAGACTTGATTATCTCCGAGAAGATATCAGGATGGACCACCATGATGAGGACATATATATGCCGTGGACTATATCGACGGAACTGGACATAGTGATGATGATGATGATGATATGTTTGCCGAAGCAGCATTAGTGGTTGCTGTTGGTGCATCTTTATTTTTAGCGATGCTTATGGAGCACGAAGGGCTTTTCATAGAACGGGCGCCTTACAAGAACCACTATCTAACCGATCGTAGCTTAGGCTCGGCTCGGCTCGGCTCGTTAAGAATTTAATATATATACATATAGAGGAAAGTGTTGGTGAGCTTAAGCGCCCCAATCACATGAGTCCCACATTTTCTGTGGTGATCCAAACCATTCATTTGCAAGGCCCTATCATAGATAGGGTGTCTACAAAAAATCAGCTCCATAGGATCATCCTAACCCCTCCATTTGTGAAGGACAAAAATGGGCAGATTTGTGGACAAATAATGTCTGTCCATTTTCACCTCCACAAATGGATGGGTTAGGATGATCCTATGGAGCTGATTTTTGGTACACACCCCATCTATGTAAGGGCCTTTCAAATGAATGCTTTGGATCATCCTAACAAAGTAGGCTCCAATGTGATTGAGCGCTTAATGTCACCATAAGTTTGGTGAGCTTAAGCTCACCAACACTTTCCTCATATATATATATATATATATATATATATATATATATATATATATATATATATATATATATACACACACACACACACACACTAAAAGGGTTGTCCAGGAAGTGAAAGGGGGAGGCAAAATATGTCACTTCATTTTTGGAACCCCATTTGTTACTTGGACCACCCCCCATTAGGGGTGGCCAACCGGTTCGGTTCTCGGTTCCATGAACCGTAAGAACCGAACCGAACCGTAGTACACAGTAGGACCGAACCGAACCGGACCAAACATAATCGGTTCGGTCCGGTCCGGTTCTTCGGTTCTAATGGCTAATTATTAATTATTAATTATAATTTATAAAAACTTGTAATTAAAGTTATAATAGAAGTTACTTTCTTATTATAAGAATAGTATTAACTATTACTTATTAATATTATAAGTAATTTATATTATTAAGTATATGTATAATAGAAATATAAAAATATTATATATATATATATATATATATATATATATATATATATATATATATATATATTCAAAGTTCGGTTCTTCGGTTCCGGAACCGAACCGAGAACATTAGACCCGGAACCGAACCGAATAAGTTCGGTTCTTCATTAGTGGAACCGAACCGGACCAAAAATATTTTTTACAGTTCGGTTCCGGTTCGGTTCTGGCCACCCCTACCCCCCATAGTGTAAAAAAAGTAGTCAAATTACACTAGATAGGGCTGTCCAGGGAAGATGAGGGGTGTGAACTTAATATAACCCGAGCCTGGTTCGAGCCGGAGCCGAGCCCCAGCCGAGCTTTTGAGCTTAACGAGCTGAGCTCGGGTCGGCTCGTTTGTCTCGTTTACTCCCCTAGTGCCCATAAAAACTGAGGAATCACATTCAGGTCCAATAAAAGAAGTTTTCACTTTGAAAACTAATAGAAGAAGACAAAGTGTCACGTCAATGTTGAAAACTAGGAACGGTTGGCCATGTGAAAAGCTGGCAATCTCACGGCAACTTTTATTACTGCACCATCATTCAAAAATAAACGAGATTATTGGAAAAAGACCATCAATTTTGACCGTTTGGATAATCACGCTCGGTTGCTGGGTCAGGGCTCAAGGCGGGCCAGGGCTCACAGGGCCAAACTTGCACCCCTAACAGTGAGTCTATCCCAGGATAAAATGATCTTCGTTTGCTTTGAACAAATCCTATGAGGGATGCTTTCAATGGGAATAGCAGGCCAGGGTTTATTTTGGGCTTGAACAAGCCAGGGTCTATCCCGGTTGTGACTTTCAATGGGAATAGCAGGCCAGGGTTTATTTTGGGCTTGAACAAGCCAGGGTCTATCCCGAGTTCACACCGAGAACAGCCCCACTGTGTAGGGTATATCCTAAAAAGATGTCCTTAGAAGAGACCTGGGATTATCCTATCACAGTGGGACAGGCAACAATGGAATGGGCACACGGGTGGGGTGGACAACAAATCAAAGTACCCAATCAACGGAAAACGGATTACACATGCCAATGTGTCCAGCACGCACGTCCAAATTAAAAATGCCCCTCATTTTTTTAATCCATTCTCATTAATTTGTGGCAATATATAGTATGCAATAGGAACACATCCAGCGTTGTTGGAATCGATTCTAGGGATGAGTGACTCGGACCACAACTTGAGAATGTGTTGGCAAGCAATTAATTAGTTGTAATCCTCAAATTAAGCTCAACTAAAAGAAAATCCAACTAGAATTCCTATTGTTTTGCCTTGAAGAAAGGATACAAGGCCCAATAGAAAAACAGAAAAACAAATGCAACTGGATATCCTGTTGTGGGCTTTTATAATTTGATCTGTCACCTCTCTATCATATAAAAAAAACAGAAAAACAAATGCAACGGGATAGCCTATTGTGGGCTTTTATAATTTGATCTGTCACCTCTCTATCATATGAAAAAACAGAAAAACAAAAGCAATTCGAAATGTTAGGAAAGGGTGTAGCCTCCTAAATTTAGGCATGTTGTAACTGTGACCTAAACTAATTTTGGGTTGTCTAGCCCCCTATATATATTGTTTCTTACACTCTTCATAGGCAACTCTTCCTTTGGTACCAAAAGGCGAAATACCATAAAAGAAAAGGGGAAGAAGCTCTCTAAAACAATGGCTTGGTGCAGTTCTCTATCTCTCCATCTTACTCTATTTTACTTCTTCATATCTGTCTATCCTTCTCTTTCTTTACCCCCATCAACTTACGAAGGCATGTTCTCAAAGATCTACGCCTTCGGTGACTCGAGCACAGACACAGGAAATTGCATAGAGTTACTCCCTTATTTGAACCCTCCCTACGGAATGACTACTTTCGGCAAACCCTCTGGTAGTTGGTCGGACGGTGATGGGGTGTAAAAACTCCAGCCACTCACAGGCTGCCACCTGTCCCAGAGCAGGTAAACTCCAGCCACTCACAGGCTGCCACCTGTCCCAGAGTAGGTGAACTCCAGCCACTCACAGTCTGCCACCTGTCCTGGAGTAGGTGAACTCCAGCCTCTTACAGGCCGCCATCTGTCCTGGACACCTGTCCAGGACACCTCACCAGGTTTTTCCTATAAAAAGGGATTCAAAGCTCAAACCAATGGGTAATGCGAAAATCCCTTCTCTCCCTAAACTCTTAGACATCTCCCCTTCACTCCTGCTCATACTGACTTGAGTGTCGAAGGGCCTGTCCGGAGTAAAACCCGGTCTGGTCTTCTGACCTCGCTTGCCTTGTGCAGGACTAAGCCCTCATAGCAGGACTCTTTCTCGACCACCTCATTCCTCGTTCACTCCGGTCCTTCAGGACTCAGCTCCCCTAGTCATCCAGCTCAGCTCTTACATCACTGCTGTACCTGTTACCGATTTTAGGTCTAACAGATTGGCGCCATCCGTGGGACCCCAGAACTAAAAGCTGTCTTTACACATCCCACTCACAAAAATGGCAGGACGCAAGAGTACGCGGATGCCTACTGCGCGGGCGCGGACTACCCAAGCCGCGCTACCCCGCAGGACCCGGAGCGAGCGAATTGCATCACTAGTAGTAGCCGCTTCTGCTACTGCAGATCAGAGCCCGGCTCGCTCAGAACATCTGAATCCCTTGCCCACCCCGGAGCAGGTTCAAGCTCTATTTCAGCAGATGACAGCCCTCGTTGGGCAGTACCAGCAACTACTTCAAGTACCCCCTCAACCTCCCCCAGAGGCTCCGCGATCTGTCCAAGGAAGGCCAGACGTCCACAGGGGAGAGTCATCACACCATGGTGAGGGCCGAACTCATCATTCCACCAGACAAGTCCCTCACCCCACGACGAGGCATGCCCAAACAGAGCCTCATCACCGTGAAAGGTCGCGGTCCCCCTCCGCACAGAGGCGCCGAGCTCATCAAGATCGTGCGCCACCAGCGAAACCTCGACCTCGTCGTATGAGTCGGGAGAGCCAATCCGGCTCCGCGGCGAGCCAGTCTGTGGAAAGGATCAGGTCCTTGGACCATAGGACGGATCCACTGCTACAAAGAATGGAGGAGATGGATCATCGGATAGAGGAATTGGCAAAGGACCAGAGCCGGCCAGTCTCCAGGGCGTTCTCAAGCAGGACACCATTCACTGATGATGTTCTGGGTGCCCCAGCACCCAGAGGGTTTAAAATGCCCGCCGTCCCTCAGTATGATGGCACTACAGACCCCGTGGACCACTTGGAAACGTTCAGAACAATTATGCTCCTCCACGGAGCTTCCGATGGCTTTCTTTGCAGAGCGTTTCCAACGACGCTGACTGGCGCAGCAAGAGACTGGTATTCCAGGATCAAACCGAACTCCATCAACAATTTTGATGATTTTGGAGAGGATCTTGTCCGCCACTTCATGAGCAGCCGCAGGCCAAGGAAAACAACAGCTTCCCTAATGGCCTTGCGACAGGACGACAACGAGCCTCTGAAGGTGTTCGTCCGCCGATTCAACAGGGAGGCACTTCAAGTGCCAAATCTAGATCCCTCAGCAGCAATGAATGCGCTCCTCGCAGGCGCCAGGTCTAATGAATTCCGTCGAGCGGTGGCTCGACAAAATCCGCACTCACTAGCGGATCTTATGGCCGGAGCAGAAGAGTACATAACGGTGGAAGAAACACTGGCAGCTCTTAATTCAAATCGGAGGATAACCTCTGAAGAGAAGAATCTCCCTAAGCAGCGCAGGGAGGATAAACCTCCCAGGAGAGAGAAGTCTTCGCCTCCTCAGAGAAGAGAAGAAAACTTCACGCCTCTCAACACCTCCAGAAAACACATACTGGCGGCGATCAGCGAAGAAGAGTTCGTGAAGTGGCCTGCTAGAATGATCTCCAAGGGAAACAGGAGAGACCCCTCAAAGTACTGCCGGTTCCACAAGGACCACGGCCACGACACAGATGATTGTTGGCAACTCAAGCAGGAAATTGAACAACTCATCAGCCGGGGCTATTTGAAAAAGTATATCCGAACTGACAGCCGCAACCAAGAGCGCAGAGGAAAGAGCCCCCAGGGCCGCAACCCTCGAAGATCACAGCAGCCCCCTGCTGGGGACAAAACCCCTCAGCTGTGCAATGCGCAGCCTGAGGCACCCCAACCTCAGCCAAGGGGGGTCATCGGTACAATTATGGGTGGGCCTGCAGCTGGGGGCACCTCTTCTATCGCCCGCAAAGCATATGCACGGCGAGTTAACGCCGTGCACACAACCAGCAAAAAGACGAGAACGGAGAATGAGATCTCCTTCTCAGATGCAGATCTGGATAATCTTATCCTGCCCCACGACGATGCACTGGTTTTAACCATGCTCGTCGCCAACTGGGAGGTGAAGAAAATCCTTGTAGACAATGGGAGTTCGGCGGACATTCTATACTACCACGCCTTTGAGAAAATGATGATAGGCGACGACCGTCTGAAGCCGGCAAACTCAGATTTATTTGGCTTCTCCGGAGAGGTCGTGAAGGTGGTGGGACAGATCGAGCTCCCTGTTCTTGTCGGAGATCCACCTTGTCAAGCTTTCGCCATGGTCAACTTTCTGGTAGTAAGGGCCACTTCGGTCTATAATGCTATCTTGGGACGGCCTGGCCAGAACCTCATCCGTGCAGTAGCCTCGGCCTACCACCAAAAAATGAAGTTCATAACCCCCAATGGTGTGGGGGAAGTTCGAGGCGATCAGCCTCAATCCAGAGAGTGCTACGCAACGGCACTTAAAGGCAAAAATGCAGTGGAGTCACTGCCAATCGAACTGCTCGATGTAAGGGACGAGCTCAGAGGGACTCAACCTGCTGAAGACCTCCTCTCCATCCCACTGTGCCTAGAGGACAGTGAGAAAGTCGCTCTGATCGGTTCCTCCCTCAGCACCGACATTCAGCACCAGCTCACCAATTTTCTCCAGGACAATGCAGATGTCTTTGCATGGGTTCCCGCCGATATGCCCGGCATTGATCCAGAGATCAGCACACACAGGCTCGGTGTTGATTCAACCTGCAGACCGGTGAAGCAGAAGAGACGACATTTCTCCTTCGAAAGGCGGCAGGCAATAAAAGAAGAAGTGGAGAGGCTTCTGAAGGCTGACTTCATTCGCGAGATTCGATATCCGGACTGGTTGGCAAACGTAGTCCTTGTCAAGAAGACTAATGGGAAATGGAGGACCTGCGTCGACTTCACCGATCTGAATAAGGCTTGTCTTAAGGACAGCTATCCACTCCCGAAGATCGACCAACTCATTGACGCCACAGCGGGTCATGAACTGTTGAGCTTCATGGACGCCTTCTCCGGATATAATCAGATCAGGATGTACGAGTCGGATATACCAAAGACCTCCTTCGTCACAGATCAAGGGACTTACTGCTACCGAGTTATGCCCTTCGGCCTCAAAAATGCCGGAGCCACTTACCAAAGGCTTGTGAACAAACTTTTTCAGAACCAGATCGGCCGTAACATGGAAGTCTATGTAGACGATATGCTGGTCAAAAGTCGGAGTGCGCAGGATCATGCGTCTGATCTCAGAGAAACATTCCAGGTCCTGAAGAAGCACAACATGAAACTTAACCCCACCAAGTGCACATTTGGTGTCAGCTCGGGGAAGTTCTTAGGATTCATGGTGAGCCAGCGAGGGATAGAAGCAAATCCAGAAAAGATCAGAGCCGTGATGGAGCTTACTGCCCCAAAAACCATCAGGGAAGTCCAGCGGCTCACAGGAATGATAGCGGCGTTGGGTCGCTTTATCTCCAAATCAGCGGAAAGATGCCTCCCCTTTTTCAGCGCGGTCAAGGGACTCAAGACCGCGCCCTGGACGGAAGAATGCCAGGTCGCATTCGAAGAGCTGAAAAGATATTTGTCCTCTCCGCCATTATTAACAAAGCCAGAGCCGGGCGAGGAGCTATTTTTGTATCTCTCCATCAGCTCCACGGCTCTGGCAGCTGTACTCGTCCGTGAAGAGCACCGCCAGCAAAAACCTATTTATTATGTCAGTAAGGTTCTTCACGACGCAGAAACAAGGTACCAGCGGGTCGAGAAATTGGCTTACGCGCTGGTAATGGCCGCCAGGAAGTTAAGGCCGTACTTCCAAGCTCATACTGTAAAGGTCTTGACTGATCAGCCACTTCGACAAGTTCTCCATCGACCAGATATCTTCGGGCGACTTGTGAAATGGGCTGTAGAGCTAAGCGAGTTCGATATTCAGTACGCACCCAGGCCAGCTATCAAGGCCCAAGTACTGGCAGACTTTGTAGCCGAGTGCACTATCCCCCAGCAGGTCGTCCACCCTGAAGCATTGCAGCTCCCAGTTATAGAGAAAGTAGTCCCTGAAGAGCGTATGACAGAGGAAATTCTGACGGAAATCAGGCCATCTTCAGCCGGACAGGACTCCATAACCAGCACACCGACTTGGGAAGTATATGTCGACGGATCTTCAAATAAAAACGGCTGTGGAGCTGGCCTCATCCTCACTGGGCCTGATGAGTTCACTGCGGATTACGCCCTGAGATTCGGGTTCCGTGCATCAAATAATGAGGCGGAATATGAGGCCCTCCTTGCTGGAATGAGCCTGGCGATTCAGACCGGCGCCCAAAAATTGAAAGCGTACTGCGACTCGCAGCTGGTAGCAAACCAGATCCAAGGGGTCTACGAAGCCCGAGACGAGCGTATGATTAAATACCTTGCCAAGGTTCGCCAACTTTCCAGCCGGTTTGCAAGTTTCGAGGTCATCAGAGTGCCAAGAACAGAGAATGCCAAAGCTGACGTGCTGTCAAAACTGGCTGCCTCTGGATATACCACTCTCGGAAGCATACACATGGAGTTTCTACAGAGGTCCAGCATCGACAGTAAAGCCATGGAAGTCATGCAGGTGGAAGATGAGCCGTGCTGGATGGATGAGATCATAAGTTATCTGCGCGATGCTAGACTCCCGGAGGATAAGAAAAAAGCTCGTAAGGTGATACAGAGAGCTGCCCGATTCTCCCTCAGTGGTGACAATCTATACAAAAGGTCATATACTCTCCCATATCTGAAGTGTCTGAGGCCGAGCGACGCCGCGTATGTACTGCAAGAGACTCATGAAGGAATTTGCGGAGAACATCTGGGGGCAAAGCTCTGGCGATAAAGGTGCTGCTCAGAGGACTATATTGGCCTACAATCAGGCAGGATGCCCTGGATCTGGTTAAAAGGTGTGAGAGGTGTCAGAAGTTCTCTCCTACCATCCACCAGCCCGCAGTAGCAATGGCTCCAATTATTATTCCGCTTCCCTTTGCAGTATGGGGGATGGACATCCTGGGCCCTTTCCCACCGGCCTCTGGAAAGCGCATGTTCGTGGTAGTGGCGATAGACTATTTCACTAAGTGGGTGGAGGCAGAACCTCTGGCCCAGATCACTGAGCAGAATGTGCAGAATTTCTTCTGGAAGGCAGTAGTCTGTAGATTTGGGATTCCCCGTATCTTGATCACGGACAACGGCAAACAGTTCGATTGCCGGAACTTTCGAAAGTTTTGCTCGGACCTAAAGATTGAACAGAGATTCACTTCGGTTGCTCACCCCCAGACCAATGGGCAAACGGAAGTAACTAATAGAATCCTGCTTCAGGGGATAAAGAAGAGGCTGGACGAAAAAGCTGGCCGTTGGGCAGATGAGCTCTACCACGTTCTGTGGGCTTACCGCACTACTCCTCGCACGACGACTGGTGAATCGCCATTCAACCTTTCCTTTGGTACTGAGGCTGTGATACCAGTCGATATAGGCGCTCCGTCTCCTCGAATCACCAGCTTCAACGAGCAGCTTAACGGCGACGGGCTCCGTGCCGATCTCGACTTACTAGAAGAAATCCGGGAAGAATCTCGAATCCGGGTCGCCGCTTATAAGCAGAGGGTATCAAATTATCACAACTCCAAGATTCGCCCCAGAGAATTCAGGACAGGAGATTTAGAACTGAGAAAGGCAGCCGTCTCCCAACCGACGAAAGTCGGGAAACTCTCCCCGACTTGGGAAGGGCCATATCGAGTGAAAGAAGTTATCCGGCCAGGAAGCTATAAACTGGAGACACTGGAAGAGCACTTATTACCTCACGCCTGGAACTCTAAAAATCTCAGGAGATATTATCAATAGACAAAATGTACAGCGTAAAAAGGTGACTTTGTAAATTTGTCAATTTGTTGTTATAAATGAATAATCTTTCTTGCAGACTTTGTTTCACTCTTACTCTCTGGAAACCCAGTTCACAGAACTCGGGTACTCACTGGAAACCCAGTTCTTAAACTTGGGTACTCACTGGAAACCCAGTTCACAAAACTCGGGTAATCACTGGAAACCCAGTTCACAAAACTCGGGTAGTCATTGGAAACCCAGTTCTTAAACTTGGGTACTCACTGGAAACCCAGTTCACAAAACTCGGGTACTCACTCGAAACCCAGTTCACAAAACTTGGGTACTTACTGGAAACCCAGTTCTTAAACTTGGGTACTCACTGGAAACCCAGTTCACAAAACTTGGGTACTTACTGGAAACCCAGTTCACAAAACTTGGGTACTCACTGGAAACCCAGTTCACAAAACTTGGGTACTTACTGGAAACCCAGTTCACAAAACTTGGGTACTCACTGGAAACCCAGTTCACAAAACTTGGGTACTCATTGGAAACCCAGTTCACAAAACTTGGGTACTCACTGGAAACCCAGTTCTTAAACTTGGGTACTTACTGGAAACCCAGTTCACAAAACTTGGGTACTTGTTGTTCCTGAACTTGGGTACTTGTTAGAAGACCAGCTCGTCACAATTCGACTATCAACAGCCTCAGTCCCAGGTTATCAAAATTAAAAAGACAAGTCGAGCAAATCACTCAGTTGAGAAATATCAGAGACAGACAAATGTGATTTCATTGATCAGAATATGTGAGGCCTCGAGGGCCATTACAAAATTCACTTTAAAGAGGCTGTTAAGAGCTGTAGGGTCTCAAGGACCATTACAAAAAGAGGTCAAAATAAACAAAAAAAAAATATAATACTAAGCATCTGGAAGAGAGGTGGTGTCAGCAGGAGCATCAGTAGGAGCATCTGGCTCCTCATCAGTAATCTTCGGCCTGGCAGGGAGAGTCATGTTCTGCATCAGTAAGTTTGGATTGCAGGCCTGGAGCTCCTGGAGGCAGTCGTAGTATCCAAGACTATAAGCCTCGCTCGACAGGCTGAAAAGTTCAGCCTCCTTCGCCTCTGTGGCCTCCTTCACTGCCGTCTCCTGCCTCTCTTTGGCTCTTCCTCTTTGAGCCTCCATGGCTTCAGCAGCCTTGACCAGTTTCTTCTTCTCTGCGGCCAGATCCTCCGTCAACAACCTCTTCTCCTCCTCTACTCGCCCGATGCTCGTTTGAAGCTCTTGCACCTCAGCGGCCAACTTTCCGTTCACTTCTTCAGATGCAGTAATAGCTTGGGAGAACTTCTTACTCTTCTCCTTGAGGTCATTATAGTAAAGCAAGATCTGAAGAAAGAAACAGGCATCAGTATGGTGAAAGGAAGAAATGGGCAGAAAGTTAGCAAACGGATCACCACTTCCTTACCTGGTAAGCTGAGGATAGCACAGCCTCCTCTCCTGTAGCTGGCGGCTCGTGAAGGATCTGTTGCTTGTCCTTCCGCAGCAGACACTTGCTCATAATCTCTGCTGCTACTCGGCTCTCGCCTAGGGCAGTGTCATCCTTCAGAACGGCCCAATTGGGTCGAAAGACGTGCTCACTAAGCCCTGTAGGAGGACGAGCTCCAGAACCGGTTCCAGTAGAAGCACCACCGGACTTAGAAGAGCCACCGCCCTGGGCAAAGGGGCCTATTAGCTTCACCGTAGTCTTGGCCCTATGAGATGGGGGTGGAGGAGTGCCCTGTGATGGGGCCGGACTCGCCAGTACAGTCGCCTTTCTCTTCTGGCGCTCCTGTTGTGCCTGTGCAGCACCCTCCTGTGCCCGTGGCTGGGCTCCCTGTCTTATCTTCTCGACAGTCGATTGTTTCTTCATTTCTGCCAGACAAGCAAGCAGTCAGAAGCAAGCATATAAAAGTAAACATATTCTAAAGACAAGTCTAGCTACATACGTTCTGGAGTCGCGGCACTCACGCCCAGTCCAACTAGCACCTCCTCTCCTGAGAACTCTGCACAGCGGATAAGGCCTGACTGCTCGATCTCCTTCCGCATCAAGGCGAAAGTCTCTCTGTCCTCACTCTCGAGGAGCGGCTCTCGACTTAATTTGGAAGTGTCCGGAGTGTCCCACACTAGAGGGACAGGCCAGGGCTCACTGACCTCCTTATCCTCGACGTAGAAGAACCTATTCTTCCATGAATGTATTGACGAGGGGATGCCGGTAATGATTTTAAGTTCAGGGCGCTGGCTGATGTAGATCCAGCCCCTTTCCTTATGCCTCTTCAGATGTGCACAAGCACGGAATAGCGACAAGCTCACGCTCCTCTCTAACCGGCCGTGGACAAGATACAAGAACCCAGTCAGTAGTCTCCATGAGTTCGGAGCTACTTGAGCTGGGGCCAGTCCGTAGTATCGAAGCACCGCTGCGAAGAATGGGTGCAAAGGAAATCGGAGTCCCGCCCTCATCGACTCCTCATAAATACAGAGATCTCGACTCTCGTTACAGGCTCTGTCTCCCTCTATAGCTGCCTTCAGTTCAAATCTTGGAGGCACACAGTACTTATTCCTAATGTCGCCTAGCATAGACCTGGTGAGGTAGTTCTCTTCGACTAGAGCTCGCAGGTTGTATTTTGGGTTGGCATCCATCCGCGCTCTAGCGACTACCTCCACCGCCTGACCAGGAAGGAATGTTGTAGACGCCTCAGCAACGTCACTTTCAACACTCCCTTCTGCTCGGGAGAGACTACCAGTGGGGAGTGGAGTGGCGTTCAAGTCTAAAAACACCTCGTCCTTGTCCCCACCGTCGTCGCTATCTACAAGATCTATCCTAGCGGACGTCCTAGCCATTACAGGCTCCTGCGGCGGCCTAAATTCTGAACTACTGCTAGTGGAGGACTCCGTACCGGACTCGGAACTCGAATTACTATCAGACATGTAGTAAAGAGAAGGGCTGAAAGGAATACCGGTGGGTGGAGCTCGTCAAGTCCTTGCGTAACTCGAACTGCGAACTGCGAACTACGAACTGCGAACTGCGAACTGCGAACTGCGAACTGAGAACTAAGAAGTCGGAGCTCTCAGAGCGAGAAAAAGAAGAAAAGTAAAAAGTAAAAAATGGAAGGGGGTAAACCTCCTTTTATAGCTTTTCAGAGGCGGTGGGGCATTAAATGCGACGCACGCATCTCGATGACACTCGAATGGCGCCACGTGTCCCATATTTATGACGGACACATTCTCCCACTCAAAAACACGATCAAGTACACGCGTGTTCCTACGTGCATGAAAATTCACATTGAGGCTCCGCACTCAATGCTCTGCACTCCATGCTCCGTACTCCGTGCTCCGTACTCCGCACTCCCTACTCCGTACTCCATGCTCCGTACTCCGTACTCGATCTTTAAATCCGAACTGGATATAACGCGTTTCAACAAAACGACAAAAACCAGTCCGGTCCGAACCGGACTGGCCGCAAGACGACAAAAATCAGTCCGGGAAAATCCGAACTGGATATAACGCGTTTCAACAAAACGACAAAAACCAGTCCGGTCCGAACCGGACTGGCCGCAAGACGACAAAAATCAGTCCGGGAAAATCCGAACTGGATATAACGCGTTTCAACAAAACGACAAAAACCAGTCCGGTCCGAACCGGACTGGCCGCAAGACGACAAAAATCAGTCCGGGAAAATCCGAACTGGATATAACGCGTTTCGACAAAACGACAAAAACCAGTCTGGTCCGAACAGGACTGGCCGCAAGACGACAAAAATGAGTCCGGTCCGAACCGGACTCCGGATTGGACCTCCGGACTCAACTTCCAGCCGGACTCCGGACTGGATCTCCGGACTCCACTTCCAGCCGGACTCCGGACTGGATCTCCGGACTCCACTTCCAGCCGGACTCCGGACTGGACCTCCGGACTCCACTTCCAGCCAGACTCCGGACTGGACCTCCGGACTCCACTTCCAGCCGGACTCCGGACTGGACCTCCGGACTCAACTTCCAGCCGGACTCCGGACTGGATCTCCGGACTCAACTTCCAGCCGGACTCCAGACTGGACCTCCGGACTCAACTTCCAGCCGGACTCCGGACTGGATCTCCGGACTCAACTTCCAGCCGGACTCCGGACTGGATCTCCGGACTCCACTTCCAGCCGGACTCCGGACTGGATCTCCGGACTCAACTTCCAGCCGGACTCCGGACTGGATCTCCGGACTCCACTTCCAGCCGGACTCCGGACTGGATCTCCGGACTCCACTTCCAGCCGGACTCCGGACTGGACCTTCGGACTCAACTTCCAGCCGGACTCCGGACTGGACCTCCGGACTCAACTTCCAGCCGGACTCCGGACTGGATCTCCGGACTCCACTTCCAGCCGGACTCCGGACTGGACCTCCGGACTCAACTTCCAGCCGGACTCCGGACTGGACCTCCAGACTGAACCCTCCGATTCACTTCCACACAACACCTGTCCATCCAGATAAGCGATCAACCACACTTTCCCAAGTCACTCAATGACTTGGAAAACTGGGGGGCAACTAATGGGGTGTAAAAACTCCAGCCACTCACAGGCTGCCACCTGTCCCAGAGCAGGTAAACTCCAGCCACTCACAGGCTGCCACCTGTCCCAGAGTAGGTGAACTCCAGCCACTCACAGGCTGCCACCTGTCCCAGAGTAGGTGAACTCCAGCCACTCACAGTCTGCCACCTGTCCTGGAGTAGGTGAACTCCAGCCTCTTACAGGCCGCCATCTGTCCTGGACACCTGTCCAGGACACCTCACCAGGTTTTCCCTATAAAAAGGGATTCAAAGCTCAAACCAATGGGTAATGCAAAAATCCCTTCTCTCCCTAAACTCTTAGACATCTCCCCTTCACTCCTGCTCATACTGACTTGAGTGTCGAAGGGCCTGTCCGGAGTAAAACCCGGTCTAGTCTTCTGACCTCGCTTGCCTTGTGCAAGACTAAGCCCTCATAGCAGGACTCTTTCTCGACCACCTCATTCCTCGTTCACTCCGGTCCTTCAGGACTCAGCTCCCCTAGTCATCCAGCTCAGCTCTTACATCACTGCTGTACCTGTTACCGATTTTAGGTCTAACAGACGGTTACCTTGTCCTTGACTTCCTCGCCAAAGAATTATCACTTCCTTACGTTCCCCCTTATCTTAACAAAAGTTCTGATTTCTCCCATGGTGTTAACTTTGCATATGCTAGATCAACGGCCATAGATTATGAATTCTATGTTGAACACAATGCAACGTAGGCTCTACCCATCCAGATAACAAATTCCCTACAGACTCAGCTCGGTTGGTTTAACGAATTCATCGGCAGGGTCGAGTGTGCCGGGAAATGTCCTGCTCAATGTAAGGCAATAATGGAAGGTACACTCTTCTGGGTGGGGACGATGGGGGGCAATGATTATCGCAGAATTAATGGGACTTCCATCAGCCCCATCACCCTTAGAGAGATTGCAGTCGCCAATGTCATCCATCTTGTGCAGGTATGGACAAGAATTTATATTTTAAAAGAAATTCAATAATTCTCTATATATATGGGATTTGATAGGCAATTTTCGCCCGATATTCATCATACCACCCTTGGTATTTCATCCGAGAGCAGTACAATTTTTAAGATGCTTCCGAATCAAATATCAGAGGCATGATCTTGACTTGGTGGCAGGTCACGATCTTGACTTGGTGGGCCCCACAAATATGGCATTTTTTGCTCGATTCGATTCAATGGAAGCTATTTGGTAATGTAAGGGGTAATGGGTTTTCCTTTTGGGCCAAGGAGAATGCTCCTGGGCAATTCATACTATGTAAATCTGGTGGGACTACTGGTCCCCAACATAATTGTCAATTTTCAGCAAAAAAAAAGGCAGTACTTCTATCGTACAGTGAATACAAGCACGCCAGCTCATCCATCATATAATTTCTCTTATCTTACTATCAAAATATAAGTAAGAGTTGAGAATGTTTTTTAATTTTTAAGATTAAACCCACCTATGGCTTTGAACGTTTTGAGATGTTTTTTTTATTAGAGGGTTCAAAAGTCTTACCTGTCTCAAGCTTTCGGTCATAAGATAAAATTCCAATATATGTAAGGAAACATTAGCAAAGACAAACGAAACAAACTGAAAATGATTTCGATTTTGAAAGATTGGCATGAACAAAATATGGGAGGGAAGATACATTTCATCATTCTTTTATGAACTAAATTTTCCTCTGCTTATGATGAGTCACTTGCAGGACTTGCTGGATAAGGGTGCAAAATACATTGTCATTCAAGGTCCAGCAGCGCAAGGCTATGAATTAGATGTGGCCGCTCACAATGCACTCCTCCAACAACAGCTAGATCAAGTACGTGAACAAAACCCTGGCGCCACCATCTTGTTCGCCGATTTCATCCGTGCTCTTACTGACGATGTGATGAATGCAAAGAAGAAAGGTTTCAATGATCCTGGCCTGATATGTTGTGGCAATGAGACGATCCTCTGTGGCAGGCTGGGTACACCCGTATGCTTGGACCCAAGTAAGTACATGGTGTGGAATGGGGTGCACGCAACAGAAGCCTTAAATGCCTTGCTTGCTAACCAATTCTTCCATCAAGACTTCACAAGACCCCCGTTTGATAGCTTGTTTGTCAATAGAACGGCTGCTGAAATCACCACATGAACCAAACATATTTATAAATAATAGGAGATTTCTTGTTCATCAATTCTTTTATACGAGTTATTACAAATGTCATTTGTTGATTTCTTGATTAAGACCATCCTGAGTATTAAAAAGGCCAACCCTAACCCAACCTGCCTTTAAATCTCTCAACGCTAACCCAACCAGTCCGATTTTTCAAATCGAGCTGGGGTGGGTTCGGGTTAACTTGGGGCAATATGAGAAAAAATACAAAAAAAGAAGGGTATTAGTTTCGGGGTTGAGTCGGTTCGAGTTGCAATAAAATCACGACAATATTAAGGGGCCGTGATCGGGTTCAGGTCGGATCGAGTTGTCCAAGGCCTTAGATGGAAGAGCATCCCCTGGGAATCTCTTATGATTGCTCATTAGGCTAAACTTACCTTATTTTTGTCATTATTAGTGGAGTAAGGGTAGGGAATCTCAGTCATTTTGGTCATTTCACATGTCTTTTATCATTAGTAGGGGTAGTTTGGTTAATTTCTTAATTGTTTATGGCATTTTAGACATTTGGCCTTAGAGAGGGGTATTTGAGTCTTTTTCATGTAAAGGCAACCTATATAAGTCCATTTCCCACCATTTTTCATATGGGAAATGATATATGCGCCAAGTGTTTCGATGAACATGCGCTCCACTTGTTTGTCGTGTAGTATTTGAAGGGTTTAAAGAGCTTTTTGAGAACCGTAATATCCTCTGAAATCCCTTTAAATATATACTACACGACAAACAAGTGGAGCGCTTTAATTGCTCCTCTCAGTAATCCATAATCCTAAGCAAGAATGAGCACTACAACCATGTATACGGTAGATGGCCTCTTTAGAAAATGTTGCAACCAACAATATTAATTATTAGAGCTCTTAATCGGACTGAAATTTTGGATTTCAGTGAGGAACGAAACGAAATCGTACCGAAATCGAAATTCCCGAAATTTACCAAATTTCGTTTGAAATTTCAGAAATTTCCAGAATTTCGTTGAAATTTAAAATAAAATTATACTGTTTTATTCCGTTAAAGAATTTCCAACGAAATTTCGGTAATTTCGATTGAAATTTTGTCCCCAAAAATTTGGGATTTTACGCGCAATACGCCCGAAATTTCGGTTTCAGATAAGTCTGAAATTTTAGCCGAAACCAAAATTTAAAACCATGTATGTTATTAGGGAAGTTATATATTATATTAATTATTAGAGTCCTTACCGTATATATTATTAGGGATGATACATTCGCCCCCTTTTCATCCCTGAGCCACCACTCATATATAGGGTTTGCCCAAGGAAGAAAGGGACGAATATATCATTTCCGTTTTTACTATCCCTAACTAGATAAGGTGGGGCCACTAGTTCAATGATAAATTAAAAACGTTCATCTACTAGGCATCAGCCTCTCCCAATGGATAGGGGATGCAAGGGAAGTGTTGCTGAAGTGACGGTCAAGCGTTGCCAAATGAGGACGTGTCACTAACTATGAACTAGCCCTTTGAATAATCCCTGATTGCTAGTTTTTCCTCACCAATGAACTCAAATTCGTGAGTTATAATGTTGTGATCTAAATGAGAATGAGGGAATAGCCATAATGTTGGAATACAACTCTCGGCTTCAAATCTTAGGTCATTGTCTTTGAAAACTAAACTAAAATCAACACTAATTTCCACTAGTTAGCTGCCTTTAAACTAGTGAACTTAGTGAGCTGTTATTAAGCACTCTCATAAGGTCCATGCTTTAGGAAAGTCTCTGGTTGTTTAAGAGATGCATGTGGTTGGAAATATTTGCCCTAAATGAGTTGAATTAATACAAAGCTAGTACTCGTGCATCTAATGAAAATACCGATTTCAGCCTTATTTCATCCGACAGTGAGTAACCTCATGGCATTGAGTACGTGTTATTTGCTTTAGAAAGCCATGGATAGGAAGCCTGTACGATTCCTTATAGTCCGTAGTTTCTTTCTTAGTGATGCCTTTTTCAATCAATCTTCCATTATATCTCCCAATTCCATCTTTAAAGTCTCTATTGTCCTAAGGATCCATTTACACCCTACTAGTATGATTCTTGAGTTTCCGAATACGATTTCATTGAGAGTAGTTCTCTTTTCATGGCTTGGAGCCATTGAGCTGACTAATCACTCGTTCTGGCTTGACTAGTGAAAATATTATCCATATCTCACTCACTCAGATAGATTAAACCTCTGCACTGCTAAACATCACTAAAAGTGCAAGTGTCCCGAGTCCAGCTTTCTTCTGACTCATAAAGGGTCTTAGGCATAGCCCTAGTTGTAACGACAATCATAAAATGAGCTGTTGTCTTAGAGCATCACTCCGCAAAGCTCAGGCAACGATGAATTGCACAACATGCTCCTCGTCATATCCATAAGAGTACAACATTACTTCTCAGCTACCTTATCTTGCCCGGATGAGTCTGGAATTATGCTATGATAATGACATTCTCTTTCCAATATGAGACGAATATACCTAGATTGCAACCCATTTCTAAGAGTTTATTATTATTGTAGGATCATGGCACTTACCAACTATCCCAAAAGCTATTACTGATGGGAAAGGCGCTACCATTATCTTTATTAAGAGTCCAGACCAAGGGGCATTGATGGTAGGGATGCACACAGTTCAGTCCGGTTCGGTTTAGGGAGGTTTTTTGAACCGAACCGATCCCATCGGTTTGGAGAAAATCCAAACCGTAACCGAACCGATGGGGGGTTTAACCGAACCAATTTTGACCAGTTCAATTTTGTTCAGTTCATGGTTTATCCTGTTTTTTGGTTCAACTTTAATACATATCCAAATCAAGTAGTCAAATGAGGCTTTTATGTTGCATTTATATCTAGGGTTGATACCCTTTGGGTGACTACAATGACAGAATTACCCCTAGACTACCCAAAATGGGAAAAATGCCCTCTAATAAGAAGATAAGAGAAAGGAGGTGCAATTCCAGAGAGGGGGGGGAGGGGGGGGGGGTTGTGCAAAAATGGGCATCTACAGGGGTGGCCAAAATGGGGTGTCTACAGTTTCCCATCGGTTCGATGTTTTTCATTTTCGAATTAAAACTAAAAAAACCATCAACCTTAATTGTGACCGAACTAATGCCTAGAAACACCGAACTGACCCAAACCGAAAGGCCCGATTCGGTTCAGTTTATCGGTTTGGTCGGTTTTTTGTGTAGCCTAATTGCTGGCACAAGGCCTAGGACAATGCAACCATACTCCTATCTGGGTCTTATAACTCGCCTTGGCCAACAACCCAACCCTCCCCCACCGACCAACAATGACCTCGGGGAGGGGGAGGGGGACTCAAATTTGAGATCTGGCTCTGATGCCACTTGTAGGACCGTAGTGCTTACCAACTTTCCCAAAAGCAATTGCTGATGAGAATGGGCCTACCATTATCTTTATTAAGAGTCCAGACCAAGGGGCATTACTGGCACAAGGCCTAGGACCACGCTGTCATACTCTAATCTGGGTCCAGCAACCCGCCTGGGCCAGCAATACTCAGTACCTTCAAGTCAAGTAAATTCTTAACTTCACCTTATAGATCATAACCATATTCCTTGCTTCCAACTATCCATTAAAGGCGTGCATAATTACAGTTGGAAAATTTACCTCTATAGGGACTGAGTCTTAGAGGGAAGATCCTAACCCTCTATAGATCGGAGGGTTAGGATCTGCCTATGGAAATGATTTTTGGATCATCCTATGGTGCGGGCCATACTGTACTTTTTAATAAAGCGAGGAGTGCGATCGTCAAAATATGGTAGTGCTGATAACATTTCCCTTTCTGAAATAAGGTTTCTAATCCAAATGAAACCAGAATTCAGAAATTAATAGAGAATCATAACGACCTAAATTTCTACTTTATTTTCATTTCCCATTGTAATGCACATCTCCTCTATCAAGCCTCTGACTCGTAAGAATCCTTTACATGAAATTTGAAATATGAATAGCAATACATGAATCTTATTCATCAGTATTTCTAGGAGTATTTACTTAGTATGACTCATAATATATAAAGATGAGATTCTATCTTATTTTTCCAACTACCATAAAGTTAAGGCATGCACTCTTCATATGTCATCTATCTTATACAAGGATAGAAGATGTTGAATTGGTTGATGTCGCCCTAATCTCTGTAATACCAAGAGCAAAATCAGTGGTTCTTCTAATCAATCGAAAGAAGAATTGGAAGAATGAACAAATGCAAAGGACCTCGTCTTCGAACCCTAGAAAGAGAAGAACAAGGCCCTAAAAACCAATAGAATGTTTATTAAATGCAAAACGGTGACATGCACCCAATGGGGGTGCCCTTTCACCTCAATTTTGCAGAGGGACCCGAGAGTGAAGGAATATTAAGCATAAAAATGGAGGCTTTTATGATTTGATCTGTCACCTCTCTATCAAAGAAAAAAACAGAGAAACAAAAGCGATTCGAAATGGGGTAGTCAAACAAAATTTAGGTTGTCTAGCGCCCATATATTGTTTCTTACATTTTTACATGCAGCTCTTCCTTTGGGTGCCAAAACGTGAAATACTATAAAAGAAAAGGGGAAGAAGCTCTCTAAAACAATGGCACGGTGCATTTCTCTACCTCTCCATCTTATTCTCTTTTATTTCTTCGTTTGTGTCTATCCTTCTACTCGTTCGGTGACTCGCTCACAGACACAGGAAATTCCCTAGGGTTACTCCCTTATTTGATCCCTCCCTATGGTATGACTACTTTAGACAAACCCTCCGGCCGTTGGTCAGACGGGCGCCTTGTCCGTGACTTCTGGCTGAAGCATTGTCACTTCCATACCTTTCCGCATTTCGTGACTCCATAGCCAATTTCTCCCATGGTGTTAATTTTGCAGTTGCCGGATCAACAGTTATAGATTATGAATTCTATGTTCACTACAAGAAAAGTGTTTATTACCGATGTTCTCTTACCAGCGTTCAACGAAAACGTCCCTAATTAGTATACATACACCGACGTTCATTAACGGAACGACGGTAAAGGGTTATTCCGGCTACAAAACTCTCCCGCCCAAAAAAATTCTTCTCCCGCCCAAAAAAAGATGGCTTATGTATTTAGCGACTCTATAAACGTCACTAAAAGTCATATTTACCGACGCATGCTAAAACGTCACTAAATAATTGATTAAGTTAGAGTAGGATTTTCCGACTTTTCTTGACCGTCGCAGATTAGAAGAAACACCGGCGTTATTTTTGGAACGTGGGTGAAGGGACAGATAAAACTTTCTTAATCAATCGGGAAGCCCTCGAGCGCGTAGAAGAAAAACAGAGGTTGTGGGTGAGGGCTGCATGTTTCATGCCCAAAAAACATCAAGGGGCCCTAAAGTCTCCATTCTCTTTTCGAAAAATTTGGGTTTTGCTGAGATTCTACCCAAAAACATTGGGTTTTTCTTCCTTCGACCAAAATCGAGCCCTAAAATCTCTGTTTCTTGTCAATTCATGGTGGATTTCGACTTCAATCCCGACTTATTGCCCTCGTTCTCATCTTCTCCACGGAAATCACAGAAAATCTAGGGTTTCTGCGTGTTGAGATATGGTGTTTGTGATTTATGCTTGGATTTGAACCATGTCCATGTGCTTTGACCCTATTTTCGTGCCCTAACCCTGTTTCTTCATTTTCCTTTCATCTCCCACCATTTATTAGGGTATAATTTCTGATTTTCACTCTCCTCATCCACTGGTTCAATGGGGATAAGTGTTTTCCCTTTCCTTTGTTTCAAGATTTAGGCATAGCAGTTGGATTTCTTGCCCTAACCCTTTTTTTTCTTTTCTTGTTTATTCATTATCCCTTTCTTTGGTTATAAAAGCTTCTCTGCAATCTTTGGAAGATGACAGCTACGGTTTTAGAGAGGTGATCGACGGCCACGCAAACAGTTTTAGGTATTTTTCTGTTACGTATCCATACTTAGTATGAGTCTGTTGTTTTTATTTATGTTTATTGTGTCTGTTGTTGTTAGATATGTAGTAGTTAGGTTATGTGTATTGTTAACAATCATGTGTAGTTAGTGGTGCTGTAACTGTTTTACAGCTTATAGGTAGTGGGGTGATGTGGCAAGGTAGTTACTGTTTGTGATGAGTGGATCTCAGATTTGGGAAAAGTGATGTTTATGTAGTTAGTTTGTACTGGAAAAAGGGTAGAGAAGTGCTTTCCTAAAACAGAACTATTGAGGTTGTTCCCCTGGAAGTGGAACTCTTTTCTCTTCTATTTTGTGTATCTTCTTTTGATTCAGTGCAGGTTCTTATCAATGGTATCAGAGCAGTCGATCTTATCTGTGATACCGAGGAACCCTTTTACACACATCCCGGTAATAGAGTCGTTACAGACTCAGCACAGTTGGTTTAACGATTTCATTGATAAGGTCGAGTGTGCCTCGAAAAGCCCTGCTCAATGTAAGGCTATAATGGAAGGTGCACTCTTCTGGGTGGGGTCGATAGGGGGCAACGATTATACCATACTTTATGGGTCCTCCGTTGTCCCAACCGAAACATTCAAGGAGATGGCCGTTTCAATGTCATCCATCTTTTGCAGGTATGGACAACATTTTCTATTTCAAAAGAAATTCAATTAGGAATCCCCTATATGAGATTTGATATGCGGTTTTGTAGAAGGTGACGCATGTGCATTTGACGTTCGAAGGCCGAGAACTCCATAGCCATCGATTATTATAAATAAATAAATAAATAACTCCATTGCCATGAACTGACTATTTCGGATCGTCAGACCAATCACAGGGTGACCGTCGTTTGTAACGCCGTCTGATATTTGGATGATCTTGGGAAAATTAGGCTTCGGGTAATATTTTACGAGCTTGATCATTGATATGTGACAGCCTATGATTTATCTGACCGTCCTAAATGGTCTGATCATGGCTCTGAAGTTCTTGGCCTCTTAACGGCATAGATGCATCTGCTCCAAAAAGCCATTTAGCGAGTCACTTCATCTCGTCTCACTTTATCATAGCAGATTTTGTCTTAATATTAAAATATTAAAAAAAGTTGGAGAATATTTTTAAATTTTAAAGATTAGACCCACTTATGATTTTGAACATTTTGAGATGATGGTTTTTATTATAGGGCTCAAAAGTCTCACCTGTCTCAAGCTTTTGGTCATAAACTGAAATTGCCATGTAAGGAAACATTAGCAAAGACAAGAAAAAGGAAGTGAAAATCATTTCTATTTTGAAAGTGTTAAACCCAGTAGAGTTCTTTTAACTGTAAGAAGCAAAAACATCATCTACAATTCTAAAACAGAAAGTTATCAGCAACCAATCAAACAAGAATTAAACAAAGTGAATATATAGTGGCATAAACAAAATGAGGAAAAAGATTATACGCTTGAAGCGCATTTCGTTAGGTACGGTTGAGGAAAGAGAAGCCTTCTGATTGGTTGAAATGGTGGGCCCAAATGCGGAAAAAGTTTACAAATGCTGCGGCGTTACGGAGGGTGCGTCTTCGACGTACCCTCGAAAAAAATTAAAACAAAAACCTGTGGCGTTACGCCCTCGAAAACCCAATTATCTTCTCGTTCTATCTCACTCTCCCTGTGTTTTTTTTTAACAAGAAAAACCGAAACCCATCGGCGATCTGTGAACAGATTCTCCATCTCCATCACTCTCACTCGTTCTCTCTCTCTCTCTCTCTCTCACTGTGTTTAAAAACAAAAAAAAAACAAAAACCCAAACCCTCTAAGGACCCAAAACCCAAACAAAAACCCAAACCAATTTGGGTTTTGGCTCTCCATCTTCATCCCTCTCACACGACGATCTGTGAAAACAGATTCATCTCTCTCTCTCTCTCTCTCTCTCTCTCTCTCTCTCTCTCTCTCACGGTTTGGATGATCCAAAACCCCCAAATCGCTTGCACAGGTACGCTCTCCTCTCTCTCTCTCTCTCTCTCTCTCTCTCTCTCTCTCTCTCGGTTTGGATCACCCAAACCCATCGGTGGAAAAAACAAGCAGATTTCAGCTGTGTTTTCTTTTTTCAAAAAACCCAAACCCCCATTAACGTACGTACGTTCTCTCTCTCTCTCTCTCTCTCTCTCTCTCTCACTGTGTTTTATTTTTTTTTTCAAAAAAACCCAAGCCCATCGGTGGAAACAAGCAGATTTCAGCTGTGTGTTTAATTTTTTCAAAAAAACCCAAACCCCCCATTAACGTACGTTCTCTCTCTCTCTCTCACTCTCTCTCTCTCTCTCTCTCTCTCTCTCTCTCTCTCTCTCTCTCTCTCTCTCTCTCTCTCTCTCTCTCTCTGTGTTTGGGTTTTTTAAAAAAACCCAAACCCATCGGTGGAAAATCTTCATCTCTCTCACTCGTCCTGTGTTTGTATGAAATCTGTTTTTGTATAAAATCTGTTTTTCCCATAATTATTGCAGGTTGATCAATCTATGTATTGGGGGATGAATCTGTTTTTGTATGAAATTAGTTTTTTGGTGGGATGGGTTCCAGATCTGTGGATATTTGGAATTGTGTAGATTTCTTTTTCTTTTTTAGATAATAAAATTAGACAATTGGGCATGATCTGTCAGGTACATGTTTTACAGGATTACCCAGTCTTTAGACTTTTATCCATTTGTTCTCATGGGGTTACATATTTTGAGTCATATTTGATGATGTTGTGTTTACCAGAGATTTAAAGCTCAATTTTCCCTTTCTCATATATGTATAATTTCTTAAAGTTTTGCTTGATCAAACGGGGGTATGGTATTTGGTATTTACTGGTTTGATGACCAACTCAACTCAACTAAGCCTTTGTCCCAAACTAGTTTGTGACCCAAGGTCAAAAATGTTCAGGGTAGTTTACACAGTCTGAAACTCTTGTCACCAGGGAAGTGTTTTTAACTCCAAAATCCCTTTATTTTTTGAAATCTAGGACCAGTTGCTGGTCTAAGTGTCACTTGAACTTGTAGGCTGTGCTTACCAAGGTTCGACATGGGTGTGTCATTTGTTAAATTATGTGAGGAACATAGAAGAAATTGCAATTTTCCCAAGTTCTGTTTTACTGCAATGAATTGTTGAACACAGTACTGAACTGCTTTTGGGATATGGCCCCTCCACTAGATAGCTTGCCAGATCAGTGATGAAGCTAGGATAAGGATGAAAAGGAACAAATTCTGGGAGAAGGCAGTGGACATAGAGGAACTATGTGGGAAGGGGGAAGCATGGTGGGGGTTAGAGGGGAGATGCGGGATGATTTCAACCACAGCAACAAAGTTATTTCTTATGCAGAACATTTTCAGAACAGCAGGTTTGTGGAGTCAGTGTTAGATGTCTATTGGGATCTGAAAGCTATTCCAGTATATTGCCTGTCAATTAAGCAGAGGTTTCCAAGGTAGGTATTTTTTTTTTTTGAAAAGCTGTTCCAAAGGTTGGTATTAGAATTTAGAAGAGCAAGTATTTTCAATATATTTTTTTGCATTAATGTGAAACTTTGAAATAACCATGTTTTCGCAATGACTGAGTAATGGAAAGCTGATTGGCATGTCATTTTCAGGTTAACGGATCGCTTGCTCGGAGAGCAATCAAAGATCTAATGGCAAGAGGTTCGATCACGATGATTTCTACTCACTCCAGCCACCAGATTTACACTAGAGCCACCAATACCTAGAAGTCTTATTTCCTTATTTCATAAGCTGGAGGGCCAAACTTGTTCTATTCTGTTCTTAGTGTCCGCCGATGGCTTTAATTCTCAGTTACTGGAGAGCACTTTTCAGTTTTGGCTGTATTGGCACTGATTATGTCTGTTTGTGGCTGCAATTGAAGTAGGCATTTCAGTTTCAAATGGTTTGATGTTTCCATTCAGCTTACAACTTTTTAACATGAAGTACCTAAGGATTTCTCAATTGAGTTGCTGGGTTTCCGAGTTTTTATACCTCAAAAGTCCTGTTCTATGCAAGTATGGAAGGAAAATGTTTGGGGAGTGATAAAATGGGTGCACATTCAAAAATTACCTCTTTATGCTTTTTGGTTTTGCTGTTTTAAATTTGCATTGCCACTCAATATAGGTTGAAATTGCATGAAAAAGATATTGAAGTGTAAAACTGGAAAGATTTTCCTGGATGATGACATTTCAGGAGAGCAGAGCTGAGGAAATCAATAGGGTCCTACTTACCGCCATCTGATCAAACAAGGTGTTAGGGTTTTGAGAGCCCACTTGTCATTTATTGGGACGTTTGCGACCACAAAACAATAACACTCTCTGCAGCTCTTAAATTGAGACCCCAAGCAATCTCTTTTTGCGACATTACCATGACACCATCTATATAGTGTCTAGACTTAGTATTTTGAACTGTCGATTACCTAGAAATGCTTCCTTCAAGTTCTCCATCTACTGGGAGTGTTGGCAACCCACATCAATAACAATTTCATCAGATCATAAATTGAAGACCCAATAAAAAATGAACAAATTTTCTTTGAGAAGGCGAAATGAATCAGATCTGTCCATAATCCAGACTCCAGACACAACTGCAAATAACGGGAAATGATTTGAAGCACTACACCCTTTATGGCTGTCATTTCACTTGTGAGGATGGCTTCTAAAGAGTTTTTTATTTCTGACTAATCTCAGATGATTTCATTAATTAATCACTAATCCGCTGTCATGCCCTTTATATTATGTCCCCATCTCACCCTCCTTGGCCCTCTCCCACAGCTTGAGAAACTTATTCCATGAAAAAAAAAATCCATGCTGCCAAACATGGCCTTAGTAAGCTAATATTCTACCCGAAAATAAAAATATATGGCTGCCAAAAACGGCCTAAATGTACAAATAAATGCTAGAAGAGAAATTATTTTGGGACCCACAATGTTTTGAGTTTGGATTCATATTTGCAAATCTTGATTAATCATGTACAATCTCCATCCAGTATTGGGACAAAATTGGTTGTGAATTAGCAAATCGATGGCTCTGATCACCATACACATACGCCAATGCTTTCAGCTCCCAATAGACATCTAACACTGACTCCACAAACCTGCTGTTCCGAAAATGTTCTGCATAAGAAATAACTTTGTTGCTGTGGTTGAAATCACCCCGCATCTCCCCTCTAACCCCCCACCATGCTTCCCCCTTCCCACATAGTTCCTCTATGTCCACTGCCTTCTCCCAGAATATCCACAGATCTGGAACCCATCCCACCAAAAAACCAATTTCATACAAAAACAGATTCATCCCCCAATACACAAATTGATCAACCTGCAATAATTATGGGAAAAACAGATTTTATACAAAAACAGATTTCATACAAACACAGTACGAGTGAGAGAGATGAAGATTTTCCACCGATGGGTTTGGGTTTTTAAAAAAAACCCAAACACAGTGAGAGAGAGAGAGAGAGAGAGAGAGAGAGAACGTACGTTAATGGGGGGTTTGGGTTTTTTTGAAAAAATTAAACACACAGCTGAAATCTGCTTGTTTCCACTGATGGGCTTGGGTTTTTTTGAAAAAAAAAAATAAAACACAGTGAGAGAGAGAGAGAGAGAGAGAGAGAGAGAGAGAGAGAGAGAGAGAGAGAGAGAGAGAGAGAGAACGTACGTACGTTAATGGGGGTTTGGGTTTTTTTGAAAAAAGAAAACACAGCTGAAATCTGCTTGTTTTTTCCACCGATGGGTTTGGGTGATCCAAACCGTGAGAGAGAGAGAGAGAGAGGAGAGCGTACCTGTGCGAGCGATTTGGGGGTTTTGGATCATCCAAACCGTGAGAGAGAGAGAGAGAGAGAGAGAGAGAGAGAGAGAGAGAGATGAATCTGTTTTCACAGATCGTCGTGTGAGAGGGATGAAGATGGAGAGCCAAAACCCAAATCGGTTTGGGTTTTTGTTTGGGTTTTGGGTCCTTAGAGGGTTTGGGTTTTTGTTTTTTTTTTGTTTTTAAACACAGTGAGAGAGAGAGAGAGAGAGAGAGAGAGTGATGGAGATGGAGAATCTGTTCACAGATCGCCGATGGGTTTCGGTTTTTCTTGTTAAAAAAAACACAGGGAGAGTGAGAGAGATGAATCTGTTTTCACAGATCGTCGTGTGAGAGGGATGAAGATGGAGAGCCAAAACCCAAATCGGTTTGGGTTTTTGTTTGGGTTTGGGTCCTTAGAGGGTTTCGGTTTTTAAACACAGGATTTGTAAACTTTTTCCGCATTTGAGCCCACCATTTCAACCAATCAGAAGGCTTCTCTTTCCTCAACCTTACCTAACAAAATGCGCTTCAAGCGTATAATCTTTTTCCTCAAACAAAATATGGAAGTGCAAATATCATTTCATCTTTCTTTTATTAACGAAATTTTCTTCTTCTTATGATGAGTCACTTGTAGGATTTGTTGGCTAAGGGTGCAAAATACATGATCGTTCAAGGTCCGATCGGCAAAGCTCATAAATCAGTCATTGACGCTTCATAAATCAGTCATTGACGCTCACAATGCACTCCTCCAACAACAGCTAGATCAAGTCCGTAAACAGAACCCCAATGCTACCATCTTGTTCGCCGATTTCAACCTTGCTTTTACTTACAATAGGATGAACGCCGAGAAGAATGGTTTCCAAAAGGCCCCCATGATATGTTGTGCCAATGCGACACACCCCTGTGGCATGCCGGGTCGAACCCTATGCGCGGACCCAAGCAAGTACATGAGGTGGGATGGGTTGCACTCCACAGAGGCCTTGAATGCAGTTTTTGCTAACCAATTCTTCCATCAAGGCTACACAAAGCCTCCATTTCATAGCTTGTTTACCAATAGAAAGGCAGCTTGAATTTAGTCATATGCCAAACATATTTATACATAACAGGAGATTTCTTTGTTCATAAGTTCTGTTTTTATGAATGGCCAATTCTTATATTGCAACCAAAAGAGATCAGGGCAGTTAGCTCAGGATCAATATGATAGTTCATATATCTTTTTATTTGATTGAGACTATCCTGAGTCAATTTTGACTAGGGGTGCAACTTGGGCCAGGTTGGCTCGGGTTCTTCAACGTTAACCCTAACTCGAATCTTGGGTTGAGGAAGGTTAAACGGAACCCAACCTGCCTTTAAATCTTTCGTCCCTAACCCAACCCCTCTAACCTGATTTTTCAAATTGGGCTGTGGCAAAAGGAGGAAAAAAATATACAAAAAGGAACTTTGGTTTTGAGGTCGGCTGGGGTCGCAGTAAAATCTCAATAAAATTAGTAGGACAAGAGGTAGATTTGGATTTCTCACATTTGCAGTTGTGGCAGTATGATTTTATCTTGAAATTATCTTGTCTACTTTTCCCCAATTTCATCGTGGCAGTATTTTATCCAAGAACAAAGGTAGAATAGCAAGCATATCCAAGGATAAAATAAACCCGGGGTGCTATCCCATGGAAAACAGCCCCAGTGGAAAATAAACCTCCCAAAAACCTTGAAAGAACTTGGATTAGCGTATATTCATTATCATTCCCATAATGACTTTATTAACTCCTCTGAATTTAATGTAAGGATATATTTAGGCAATCCTCACCGTCCACTTGCTGCTCCAACCATTAATGGGCCACAGCACAAGTCATTTAGAATGTGTTGGCATGCAATTAATTAGTTGTAATCCCTATATTAAGGCTAACCAAAAATAAAACAGAAAAAACAACTCAATATGCTATGAGTTGTTTTGGCTAACCATTCTAAATGTTAGGAAAGGCGGTAGCATCCTAAATTTAGGCATTTTGTAACTATGACTTGAACAAATTTTTGGTTGTCTAGCACCCTATATATGTTGTTTCATAAATATTTTGCAGGCAGCTCTTCCTTTCGGTCCAAAACGTGAAATACCAAAAAAGAAAAGGGGAAGAAGCTCTCCAAAACAATGGCCCGGTGCTCTTCTCTACCTCTCTATCTTACTCTCTTTTTCTTCTTTCTTTCTTTCTCTCCTTCTCTTTCTTTACCCCCATCAACTTACGAAGGCATGTTCTCAAAGATCTACGCCTTCGGTGACTCGAGCACAGACACAGGAAATTGCATAGAGTTACTCCCTTATTTGAACCCTCCCTACGGAATGACTACTTTCGGCAAACCCTCTGGTCGTTGGTCGGACGGTTACCTTGTCCTTGACTTCCTCGCCAAAGAATTATCACTTCCTTACGTTCCCCCGTATCTTAACAAAAGTTCTGATTTCTCCCATGGTGTTAACTTTGCATATGCTGGATCAACGGCCATAGATTATGAATTCTATGTTGAACACAATGCAACGAAGGCTCTACCCATCCACATAACAAATTCCCTACAGACTCAGCTCGGTTGGTTTAACGAATTCATCGACAGGGTCGAGTGTGCCGGGAAATGTCCTGCTCAATGTAAGGCAATAATGGAAGGTACACTCTTCTGGGTGGGGACGATGGGGGGCAATGATTATCGCAGAATTAATGGGACTTCCATCAGCCCCATCACCCTTAGAGAGATTGCAGTCGCCAATGTCATCCATCTTGTGCAGGTATGGACAAGAATTTATATTTGAAAAGAAATTCAATAATTCTCTATATATATGGGATTTGATAGGCAATTTTCGCCCGATATTCATCATACCACCCTTGGTATTTCATCCGAGAGCAGTACAATTTTTAAGATGCGTCCGGATCAAATATCAAAGGCAAGATCTTGACTTGGTGGCAGGTCACGATCTTGACTTGGTGGGCCCCACAAATATGGGATTTTTTGCTCGATTCGATTCAATTGAGGCTATTTGGTAATGTAAGGGGTAATGGGTTTTCCTTTTGGACCAAGGAGAATGCTCCTGGGCAATTCATACTATGTAAATCTGGTGGGACTACTGGTCCCCAACATAATTGTCAATTTTCAAAAAAAAAGAAGGCAGTACTTCTATCGTACAGTGAATACAAGCACGCCTGCTCGTCCATCATATAATTTCTCTTATCTTACTATCAAAATACAAGTAAAAGTTGAGAATATTTTTTAATTTTTAAGATTAAACCCACCTATGGCTTTGAACGTTTTGAGATGTTTTTTTAATTATAGGGTCCAAAAGTCCTACCTGTCTCAAGCTTTCGGTCATAAGATAAAATTCCAATATATGTAAGGAAACATTAGCAAAGACAAACGAAACACGGTGAAAATGATTTCGATTTTGAAAGATTGGCATGAACAAAATATGGGAGTGAAGATACATTTCATCATTCTTTTATGAACTAAATTTTCTTCTCCTTATGATGAGTCACTTGCAGGACTTGCTGGATAAGGGTGCAAAATACATTGTCGTTCAAGGTCCAGCAGCGCAAGGCTATGAATTAGATGTGGCCGCTCACAATGCACTCCTCCAACAACAGCTAGATCAAGTACATGAACAGAACCCCGGCGCCACCATCTTGTTCGCCGATTTCATCCGTGCTCTTACTGACAATGTGATGAATGCAAAGAAGAAAGGTTTCAATGATCCTGGCCTGATATGTTGTGGCAATGAGAAGATCCACTGTGGCAGGCCGGGTGCACCCGTATGCGCGGACCCAAGTAAGTACATGGCGTGGGATGGGGTGCACGCAACAGAAGCCTTAAATGCCTTGCTTGCTAACCAATTCTTCCATCAAGACTTCACAAGACCCCCGTTTGATAGCTTGTTTGTCAATAGAACGGCTGCTGAAATCACCACATGTACCAAACATATTTATAAATAATAGGAGATTTCTTGTTCATCAATTCTTTTATACGAGTTATTACAAATGTCATTTGTTGATTTCTTGATTAAGACCATCGTGAGTATTACAAAGGCCAACCCTAACCTAACCTGCCTTTAAATCTCTCAACGCTAACCCAACCAGTCCGATTTTTCAAATCGAGCTGGGATGGCTTCGGGTTAACTTGGGGCAATATGAGAAAAAATACAAAAAAGAAGGGTATTAGTTTCGGGGTTGAGTCGGTTCGAGTTGCAATAAAATAACGACAATATTAAGGGGCCGTGATCGGGTTCAGGTCGGATCGAGTTGTCCAAGGCCTTAGATGCAAGAGCACCCCTGGGAATCTCTTATGATTGCTCATTAGACTAAATTTACCTTATTTTTGTCATTGTTAGTGGAGTAAGGGTAGGGAATCTCAGTCATTTTGGTCATTTCACGTCTTTTATCATTAGTTTGGTTAATTTCTTAATTGTTTATGGCACTTTAGACATTTGGCCTTAGAGAGGGGTATTTGAGTCTTTTTCATGTAAAGGCAACCTATATAAGTCAATTTCCCACCATTTTTCATATGGGAAATGATATATGCGCCAAGTGTTTCGATGAACATGCGCTCCACTTGTTTGTCGTGTAGTATTTAAAGGGTTTAAAGAGCTTTTTGAGAACCGTAATATCCTCTGAAATCCCTTAAATTTGTACTACACGACAAACAAGTGGAGCGCTTGTTTATCGAAACACCTTGGCGCAGATATCGTTTCCCCTTTTCATATTAGCTCTTGTGTTTTTTATATTATCATTGACCTAATTGAACCTTGTGTTCCTTGATTTCCTTCTATGGAGGTATTGATTGAAAATTCCATACTAATAATCCTTGGCCATTGACTTTAATGTCATTAGTACAAGACATTGGAACGTTGATAGTCACTTAATTATATTGTCCAAGTCCTGTGCGCTTCTCGCTACAACAGCATTACCATAAATTTATGCTTCAAGGGCAACAATTATTACATTATTCAACCCTCCTCCTCAAGTTGGAGTGTATATAACCATACAGTTTGGATACTAGCTACAGACAACGTACACTTCCAAATTAATGTTTAAGCTTCTTTGATCAGATATGGGCTATATATGTGATGGGCCACACACCATGCCTCAATTATATGTGAAAGTAAATAATATGATCTTAGCAAGTAAAGTATCTGTTACATATTTGGAACCTCACCGATGCACGATGATGAGATGTTGTGGGTGGAAGAAAATCTACCATTTGTTTGTGTAATATACATTTAGAGCTGGTAGAACGCTCTACATCAAATCATTTGAACCACTTTCTTAAATGATTGGATAAGCTTAACTTTGATTGCTCCTCTCAGTAATCCATAATCCTAAGCAAGAATGAGCACAACAACCATGTATACGGTTTATGGCCTCTTTAGAAAATGTAGCAACCAGCAATATTAATTATTAGAGCCCTTAATCTTAAATCTTAAATCTTAATTATTAAGGCCATCCAGAGTCTTAATCTTAAATCTCTAGCGGTGCAGCTCGGGCTGGGTTGGGTAAGGTTGAAGCCAACCCTAATAGCATTACCTCAACCCTAACTAGAACCTCAGGTTGAAGAAGGTCAACCCTATCCCAACCCACCTTAAAATCTCTCAGCCCTAACCCAACCCATCTAACCCAAAAGGGGCAAAAAATATATACAAAAACTGCATATGGGTTTCGTGGTCAGGTCGGGCCGCACTAAAATCACGATAATGTGATCAGGTTCTGGTCGGGTTGGGTTGCCCAAGTTTCATGAAACTTCCTGTTACATTATCTCGAAAACTTCATTAAGGCCTAAATTACAAGAGTTGAGCTAATCGATAGAAAACCATAGATTGATTGAATCAGATATTCGTTAATGGATCCAGCACAACTAGTAATCTATTAACATCCAAACAAGCAAAAACGGATGGGGCTATTCTCCCATGAATATAAATCTTTGGACAAGCTGTTCCTGAGGTCGAGTATTCTACTTCGATAGTTTTATCTTGAAATTATCTTGTCTACTTGTCCCCAATTTCATTCTGGCAGTATTTTATCCAAGAACAAACGAAGAATAGAAAGCCTATCCAAGGTTAAAATAAACCCTTTGCCATTCAAAAAAAAACATATATATGTGATCCCCCACCAAGGAAATCAAAACATCAAAATTAAGACAATAAGATCAACAAATTAAGAAAATTCAAAGCATACCGCTAGAACCCGGAAAGCCCGACCGGAAAGTTTCCTCATCGGCATCGATCGAGATCCGACACTGAGGCGGTGGGATTGCCACGGTGGTGCGACAAAGGGGGCAATTGGAGTGAGAAGAGAGCCACATATCTATACAAGCAACATAAAATGAGTGGTTGCACTCGGGCAGCTGCCGGAGTTCGTCTCCCTCTACAAATACCGATAAGCACACCACACACTCATTATCGGAAGATTGGATTTGGGTATTCTCTTTCCGATATTTATACAACGGAATTAAGTTGCTGGTGGAGTTCTCGATATTTCCGGCAATGTTTCCGGTGGACCCGTCAAGACTCCGGCGAGTTCGGCGGTGTTGCCAGCACCATCCAACGACAAATAGGTTGTACGCGATGAGCAAAAGAGCGATGGATGCGATGACAATAACACTATAGTAGAATGAAGAGAGATTAGTTCCCCAATCGGGCGGTGACACGGGCTCCATAGGGGAGGATTTTGATTACCGGCCGGTGGCCGGATTTATCAATGATTGAGAGGATTACTATGGGTATATGTAATTGAAGAATAAAATGAGAGTGATTAATCAGATTTATCAATGAATTGTCGTTAATGGACAAGATTTTGGGACAGGACTTGGATCGGACGTGTCCATTGGATTCATATCCTGTGGATTGAAATTATTTTGGACCGCTGATCCTGAAGTAGCCAAAAAATCCGATGGAGCATCTTAGATCCGGAGTGCCAACGTACCAAAATTCTCCGTTCACATTTTTATTCATCTATGTGTATTCAGGTTGGATTTTTTTTTTATAAATTAAATGGGCGTAAAACAAAGTTTACGATTTAGGCCCATTTTTCACTTAAACATTTGACCTTATTTTTATATAGGATTCCTTTCTTTCCAAGTAAAATTGGGGTAAATTTTGTTTTAGACCCCGGTTTTTTATTAAAAATGGGTGTGAAATTTATTTTACGCCCATTTTACCGTGGAGAGAAATAAGATCATTTTAATGGGAAATGATATTTCAATCTCTTTTTTTAGTTATTTTGCCCCTTTTGTGTGTCTTTTCATAAAAATGATTGTATTTTCACTCTTTTTGTTGGATTTTCCGAGAAATTTTTTTTTTTGAAAAGTTTTTCCTCCAATAAAATTGATTTTGCCTATTATTTTGGATTTGCCACCATACAAACTTGAATTTGTGATAGACCTGGCAAAAAGTGACCCGGACAAGTGGGTCCACCCTGCCTGCTCGTAATCTATGGGTCCGGGTCTAGGTCCGTGTCACTAATTAGTGACCCGTTGAAATTTGACCTGGCACATAATGGTCCCATCAAAATTGGGCCAGGTGCCCATTAAGGGTGTCAATTTTGGCTCAGGCTCGCTCGAGCTTGGCTCGAATCCTTAACGAGCCGAGCCGAGCCCGTTTTAGGCCCTGCTGAGAGCCTTTTGGCTTTGTTATGGCTTTTGACAACTGAAATGTTTGGAAATTTATTGCCCTATGTTGGAAACTATCAATTATCAGGATTCTGCATTATTATGTAGTCTTTCTCACTTCATGATATAACTGGTTGTGCTATTATCCTATTTATTTCTTGTTTTGTTATTCAATATACATAACTTTTGGCCTTTCCATTTATTGTGTCTTTCTAAAATGGGTTCATAGTTGGGTGACTCTTACCAAAGTAACCCTGACCCAAAACTACTTATGTTAGACTTGATTATCTCCGAGAAGATATCAGGATGGACCACCATGATGAGGACATATATATGCCGTGGACTATATCGACGGAACTGGACATAGTGACGATGATGATGATGATATGTTTGCCGAAGCAGCATCAGTGGTTGCTGTTGGTGCATCTTTATTTTTAGCGATGCTTATGGAGCACGAAGGACTTTTCATAGAACGGGCGCCTTACAAGAACCACTATCTAACCGATCGTAGCTTAGGCTCGGCTCGGCTCGGCTCGTTAAGAATTTAATATATATACATATAGAGGAAAGTGTTGGTGAGCTTAAGCGCCCCAATCACATGGGTCCCACATTTTCTGTGGTGATCCAAACCATTCATTTGCAAGGCCCTATCATAGATAGGGTGTCTACAAAAAATCAGCTCCATAAGATCATCCTAACCCCTCCATTTGTGAAGGACAAAAATGGGCAGATTTGTGGACAAATAATGTCTGTCCATTTTCACCTCCACAAATGGATGGGTTAGGATGATCCTATGGAGCTGATTTTTGGTACACACCCCATCTATGTAAGGGCCTTTCAAATGAATGCTTTGGATCATCCTAACAAAGTAGGCCCCAATGTGATTGAGCGCTTAATGTCACCATAAGTTTGGTGAGCTTAAGCTCACCAACACTTCCCTCATATATATATATATATATATATATATATATATATATATATATATATATATATATATATATATATATACACACACACACTAAAAGGGTTGTCCAGGAAGTGAAAGGGGGAGGCAAAATATGTCACTTCATTTTTGGAACCCCATTTGTTACTTGGACCACCCCCCATTAGGGGTGGCCAACCGGTTCGGTTCTCGGTTCCATGAACCGTAAGAACCGAACCGAACCGTAGTACACAGTAGGACCGAACCGAACCGGACCGAACATAATCGGTTCGGTCCGGTCCGGTTCTTCGGTTCTAGTGGCTAATTATTAATTATTAATTATAATTTATAAAAACTTTTAATTAAAGTTATAATAGAAGTTACTTTCTTATTATAAGAATATTATTAACTATTACTTATTAATATTATAAGTAATTTATATTATTAAGTATATGTATAATAGAAATATAAAAATATTATATATATTCAAAGTTCGGTTCTTCGGTTCCGGAACCGAACCGAGAACATTAGACCCGGAACCGAACCGAATAAGTTCGGTTCTTCATCAGTGGAACCGAACCGGACCAAAAATATTTTTTTACAGTTCGGATCCGGTTCGGTTCTGGCCACCCCTACCCCCCATAGTGTAAAAAAAGTAGTCAAATTACACTAGATAGGGCTGTCCAGGGAAGATGAGGGGTGTGAACTTAATATAACCCGTGCCTGGTTCAAGCGGGAGCCGAGCCCCAGCTGAGCTTTTAAGCTTAACGAGCTGAGCTCGGCTCGGCTCGTTTGTCTCGTTTACTCCCCTAGTGCCCATAAAAACTGAGGAATCACATTCAGGTCCAATAAAAGAAGTTTTCACTTTGAAAGCTAATAGAAGAAGACAAAGTGTCACGTCAATGTTGAAAACTAGGAACGGTTGGCCATGTGAAAAGCTGGCAATCTCACGGCAACTTTTATTACTGCACCATCATTCATAAATAAACGAGATTATTGGAAAAAGACCATCAATTTTGACCGTTTGGATAATCATGCTCGGTTGCTGGGTCAGGGCTCAGGGCGGGTCAGGGCTCGCAGGGCCAAACTTGCACCCCTAACAGTGAGTCTATCCCAGGATAAAATGATCTTCGTTTGCTTTGAACAAATCCTATGAGGGATGCTTTCAATGGGAATAGTAGGCCAGGGTTTATTTTGGGCTTGAACAAGCCAGGGTCTATCCCAAGTTCACACCGAGGACAGCCCCACTGTGTAGGGTATATCCTAAAAAGATGTCCTTAGAAGAGACCTAGGATTAACCTATCACAGTGGGTCAGGCAACAATGGAATGGGCACACGGGTGGGGTGGCCAACAAATCAAAGTACCCAATCAACAGAAAACGGATTACACATGCCAATGTGTCCAGCACGCACGTCCAAATTAAAAATGCCCCTCATTTTTTTAATCCATTCTCATTAATTTGTGGCAATATATAGCATGCAATAGGAACACATCCAGCGTTGTTGGAATCGATTCTAGGGATGAGTGACTCGGACCACAACTTGAGAATGTGTTGGCAAGCAATTAATTAGTTGTAATCCTCAAATTAAGCTCAACTAAAAGAAAATCCAACTAGAATTCCTTTTGTTTTGCCTTGAAGAAAGGATACAAGGCCCAATAGAAAAACAGAAAAACAAATGCAACTGGATATCCTGTTGTGGGCTTTTATAATTTGATCTGTCACCTCTCTATCATATAAAAAAACAAAAAAACAAATGCAACTGGATATCCTATTGTGGGCTTTTATAATTTGATCTGTCACCTCTCTATCATATGAAAAAACAGAAAAACAAAAGCAATTCGAAATGTTAGGAAAGGGTGTAGCCTCCTAAATTTAGGCATGTTGTAACTGTGACCTAAACTAATTTTGGGTTGTCTAGCCCCCCCCCCCCCCCCCCCCCCCTATATATATATATATATATTGTTTCTTACACTCTTCACAGGCAACTCTTCCTTTGGTACCAAAAGGCGAAATACCATAAAAGAAAAGGGGAAGAAGCTCTCTAAAACAATGGCTTGGTGCAGTTCTCTCTCTCTCCATTTTACTCTATTTTACTTCTTCATATCTGTCTATCCTTCTCTTTCTTCACCCCCATCAACTTACGAAGGCATGTTCTCAAAGATCTACGCCTTCGGTGACTCGAGCACAGACACAGGAAATTGCATAGAGTTACTCCCTTATTTGAACCCTCCCTACGGAATGACTACTTTCGGCAAACCCTCTGGTCGTTGGTCGGACGGTTACCTTGTCCTTGACTTCCTCGCCAAAGAATTATCACTTCCTTACGTTCCCCCGTATCTTAACAAAAGTTCTGATTTCTCCCATGGTGTTAACTTTGCATATGCTGGATCAACGGCCATAGATTATGAATTCTACGTTGAACACAATGCAACGAAGGCACTACTCATCCAGATAACAAATTCCCTACAAACTCAGCTCGGTTGGTTTAACGAATTCATCGACAGGGTCGAGTGTGCCGGGAAATGTCCTGCTCAATGTAAGGCAATAATGGAAGGTACACTCTTCTGGGTGGGGACGATGGGGGGCAATGATTATCGCAGAATTAATGGGACTTCCATCAGCCCCATCACCCTTAGAGAGATTGCAGTCGCCAATGTCATCCATCTTGTGCAGGTATGGACAAGAATTTATATTTGAAAAGAAATTCAATAATTCTCTATATATATGGGATTTGATAGGCAATTTCCCCCCGATATTCATCATACCACACTTGGTATTTCATCCGAGAGCAGTACAATTTTTAAGATGCGTCCGGATCAAATATCAAAGGCATGATCTTGACTTGGTGGCAGGTCACGATCTTGACTTGGTGGGCCCCACAAATATGGCATTTTTTGCTCGATTCGATTCAATTCAGGCTATTTGGTAATGTAAGGGGTCATGGGTTTTCCTTTTGGGCCAAGGAGAATGCTCCTGGGCAATTCATACTATGTAAATCTGGTGGGACTACTGGGCCCTAACATAATTGTCAATTTTCAAAAAAAAAAGCTATATGAGCTATATGAGCTTCAAGCTCACAATCATTTTCCTCTATATATACTTTATACTTTTTACTTTTTAAAATATAAGTAAAAGTTGAGAATATTTTTTACTTTTTAAGATTAAACCCACCTAAGGCTTTGAACGTTTTGAGATGTTTTTTTTTATTATAGGGTCCAAAAGTCTTACCTGTCTCAAGCTTTCGGTCATAAGATAAAATTCCAATATATGTAAGGAAACATTAGCAAAGACAAACGAAACAAAGTGAAAATGATTTCGATTTTGAAAGATTGGCATGAACAAAATATGGGAGTGAAGACACATTTCATCATTAGTTTATGAACTAAATTTTATTCTCCTTATGATGAGTCACTTGCAGGACTTGCTGGATAAGGGTGCAAAATACATTGTCGTTCAAGGTCCAGCAGCGCAAGGCTATGAATTAGATGTGGCCGCTCACAATGCACTCCTCCAACAACAGCTAGATCAAGTACGTGAACAGAACCCCGGCGCCACCATCTTGTTCGCCGATTTCATCCGTGCTCTTACTGACAATGTGATGAATGCAAAGAAGAAAGGTTTCAATGATCCTGGCCTGATATGTTGTGGCAATGAGAAGATCCACTGTGGCAGGCCGGGTGCACCCGTATGCGCGGACCCAAGTAAGTACATGGCGTGGGATGGGGTGCACGCAACAGAAGCCTTAAATGCCTTGCTTGCTAACCAATTCTTCCATCAAGACTTCACAAGACCCCCGTTTGATAGCTTGTTTGTCAATAGAACGGCTGCTGAAATCACCACATGTACCAAACATATTTATAAATAATAGGAGATTTCTTGTTCATCAATTCTTTTATACGAGTTATTACAAATGTCATTTGTTGATTTCTTGATTAAGACCATCGTGAGTATTACAAAGGCCAACCCTAACCCAACCTGCCTTTAAATCTCTCAACGCTAACCCAACCAGTCCGATTTTTCAAATCGAGCTGGGATGGCTTCGGGTTAACTTGGGGCAATATGAGAAAAAATACAAAAAAGAAGGGTATTAGTTTCGGGGTTGAGTCGGTTCGAGTTGCAATAAAATCACGTCAATATTAAGGGGCCGTGATCGGGTTCAGGTCGGATCGAGTTTTCCAAGGCTTTAGATGCAAGAGCACCCCTGGGAATCTCTTATGATTGCTCATTAGACTAAATTTACCTTATTTTTGTCATTGTTAGTGGAGTAAGGGTAGGGAATCTCAGTCATTTTGGTCATTTCACATGTCATTTATCATTAGTAAGGGTAGTTTGGTTAATTTCTTAATTGTTTATGGCATTTTAGACATTTGGCCTTAGAGAGGGGTATTTGAGTCTTTTTCATGTAAAGGCAACCTATATAAGTCCATCTCCCACCATTTTTCATATGGGAAATGATATATGCGCCAAGTGTTTCGATAAACATGCGCTCCACTTGTTTGTCGTGTAGTATTTAAAGGGTTTAAAGAGCTTTTTGAGAACCGTAATATCCTCTGAAATCCCTTTAAATATATACTACACGACAAACAAGTGGAGCGCTTGTTTATCGAAACACCTTGGCGCAGATATCGTTTCCCCTTTTCATATTAGCTCTTGTGTTTTTTATATTATCATTGAGCTAATTGAACCTTGTGTTCCTTGATTTCCTTCTATGGAGGTACTGATTGAAAATTCCATACTAATAATCCTTGGCCATTGACTTTAATGTCATTAGTACACGACATTGGAACGTTGATAGTCACTTAATTTGATCAGATATGTCCAAGTCCTGTGCGCTTCTCGCTACAACAGCATTACCATAAATTTATGCTTCAAGGGCAACAATTATTACATTATTCAACACTCCTCAAGTTGGAGTGTATATAACCATACAGTTTGGATACTAGCTACAGACAACACTTCCAAATTAATGTTTAAGCTTCTTTGATCAGATATGGGCTATATATATGATGGGCCACACACCATGCCTCAATTATATGTGAAAGTAAATAATATGATCTTAGCAAGTAAAGTATCTGTTACATATTTGGAACCTCACCGATGCACGATGATGAGATGTTGTGGGTGGAAGAAAATCTACCATTTGTTTGTGTAATATATATTTAGAGCTAGTAGAACGCTCTGCATCAAATCATTTGAACCACTTTCTTAAATGATTGGATAAGCTTAACTTTGATTGCTCCTCTCAGTAATCCATAATCCTAAGCAAGAATGAGCACTACAACCATGTATACGGTAGATGGCCTCTTTAGAAAATGTTGCAACCAGCAATATTAATTATTAGAGCCCTTAATCGGACTGAAATTTTCGATTTCAGTGAGGAACGGAACGAAATCGTACCGAAACCGAAATTCCCGAAATTTACCAAATTTCGTTCCAAATTTCGGGAATTTCGTCGAAATTTAAAATAAAATTATACTTTTTTATTCCGTTAAAGAATTTCCAACGAAATTTTGATAATTTCGATTGAAATTTTGTCCCAAAAAATTCTGGATTTTACGCGCAATACGCACCAAAATTTAAAACCATGTATATTATTAGGGAAGTTATATATTATATTAATTATTAGACTCCTTACCGTCTATATTATTAGGGATGATACATTCGCCTTTTCATCCCTGAGCCACCACTCATATATAGGGTTTGCCCAAGGAAGAAAGGGACGAATATATCATTTCCATTTTTATTATCCCTAACTAGATAAGGCGGGGCCACTAGTTCAATGATAAATTAAAAACGTTCATCTACTAGGCATCAGCCTCTAATGTTGGAATACAACTCTCGGCTTCAAATCTTAGGTCATTGTCTTTGAAAACTAAACTAAAATCAACACTAATTTCCACTAGTTAGCGACCTTTAAACTAGTGAACTTAGTGAGCTGTTATTAAGCACTCTCATAAGGTCCATGCTTTAGGAAAGTCTCTGGTTGTTTAAGAGATGCATGTGGTTGGAAATATTTGCCCTAAATGAGTTGAATTAATACAAAGCTAGTACTCGTGCCTATAATGAAAATACCGATTTCAGCCTTATTTCATCCAACAGTGAGTAACCTCATAACATTGAGTACGTGTTATTTGCTATAGAAAGTCATGGATAGGAAGCCTGTACGATTCCTTATAGTCCGTAGTTTCTTTCTAGTGATGCTTTTTTTCAATCAATCTTCCATTATATCTCCCAATTCCATCTTTAAAGTCTCTATTGTCCTGAGGACCCATTTAGACCTACTAGTATGATTCTTGAGTTTCCAAATATGATTTCATTGAGAGTAGTTCTCTTTTCATGGCTTGGAGCCACTGAGCTGACTAATCACTCATTCTGGCTTGACTAATGAAAATATTCTCCATATCACACTCACTCAGATAGATTAAACCTCTGCACCTGCTAAACATCACTAAAAGTGTCCCGAGTCCAGCTTTCTTCTGACTCATAAATGGTCTTAGGCATAGCCTTAGTTGTAACGACAATCATAAAATGAGGTGTTGTCTTAGAGCATCACTCCGCAAAGCTCAGGCAACGATGAATTGCACAACATGCTCCTCGTCATGTCCATAAGAATACAACATTACTTCTCAGCTACCTTATCTTGCCCGGATGAGTATGGAATTATGCTATGATAAAGACATTCTCTTTCAAATATGAGACGAATATACCGAGATTGCAACCCATTTCTAATAGTTTATTATTATTGTAGGATCATGGCACTTACCAACTATCCCAAAAGCTATTACTGATGGGAAAGGCGCTACCATTATCTTTATTAAGAGTCCAGACCAAGGGGCATTGATGGTAGGGATGCGCACGGTTCGGTCCGGTTCGGTTTAGGGAGGTTTTTTGAACCGAACCGATCCCATCGGTTTGGAGAAAATCCAAATCGTAACAGAACCGATGGGGGGTATAACCGAATCAAGTAGTCAAATGAGGCTTTTATGTTGCATTTATATCTAGTGTTGATACCCTTTGGGTGACTACAATGACAGAATTACCCCTAGACTACCCAAAATGACAAAAATGACCTCTAATAAGAAGATAAGAGTTAGGAGGTGCAATTCAGGGGGGGCGGCAAAAATGGGCGTCTACAGGGGTGGCCAAAATGGGGTGTCTACAGTTTCCCATCGGTTCGATGTTTTTCATTTTCGAATTAAAACTAAAAAAACATCCACCTTAATCATGACCGAACTAATGCCTAGAAAAACCGAACTGACCCAAACCGAGAGGCCCGGTTCGGTTCGGTTTATCGGTTTGGCCGGTTTTTTGTGTAGCCTAATTGCTGGCACAAGGCCCAGGACAATGCAACCATACTCCGATCAGGGTCTTATAACTCGCCTTGGCCAACAACCCAACCCTCCCCCACGCACCAACAATGACCTCGGGGAGGGGGAGGGGGACTCAAACCTGAGATCTGGCTCTGATGCCACTTGTAGGACTGTAGTGCTTACCAACTTTCCCAAAAGCAATTGCTTATGAGAATGGGCCTACCATTATCTTTATTAAGAGTCCAGACCAAGGGACATTACTGGCACAAGGCCTAGGACCACGCTGTCATACTCTAATCTGGGTCCAGTAACCCGCCTGGGCCAGCTATACTCAGTACCTTCAAGTCAAGTAAATTCTTAACTTCACCTTATAGATCATAACCATATTCTTTGCTTCCAACTATCCATTAAAGGCGTGCATAATTACAGTTGGAAAATCTACCTATATAGGGACTGAATCTTAGAGGGAAGATCCTAACCCTCTATAGATCGGAGGGTTAGGATCAGCCTGTGGAAATGATTTTTGCGGCACAACCTATTTAGGCTGTGGTCCATCTAATAGATGGTTTGGATCATCCTATGGTGCGGGCCATACTGTACTTTTTAGTAAAGTAAGGAGTGTGATCATCAAAATATGGTAGTGCTGATAACATTTCCCTTTCTGAAATAAGGTTTCTAATCCAAATGAAACCAGAATTCAGAAATTAATAGAGAATCATAACGACCTAAATTTCTACTTTATTTTCATTTCCCATTGTAATGCACATCTCCTCTATCGAGCCTCTAACTCGTAAGAATCCTTTACATGAAATTTGAAATACGAATAGCAATACATGAATCTTATTGATCAGTATTTCTAGGAGTATTTACTAAGTAGGACTCATAATATATAAAGATGAGATTCTATCTTATTTTTCCAACTACCATAGCATGCACTCTTCATATGTCATCTATCTTATACAAGGATAGAAGGATGTTGAATTGGTTGATGTCGCCCTAATCTCTGTAATACCAAGAGCAAAATCAGTGGTTCTTCTAATCAATCGAAAGAAGAATTGGAAGAATGAACAAATGCAAAGGTACATCGTCTTTGAACCCTAGAAAGAGAAGAATAAGGCCCTAAAAACCAATAGAATGTTTATTAAATGCAAAACGGTGACATGCACCCAATGGGGGTGCCCTCTCATGTTCCGAGTTAGGGATGGTTTTGTGCTTTTATCTTATCATCTTTCTCTTTTTCTAATAAATCAGTTGGGGTCCCCGTTAAACCCCAGTTTACCCATAAAAAAAATCCACCTATTTTAATACGACACCACTGCAAGTAGATAATCATAAATGACATTGAGCCCAACCCAACCGTTTGGTATCTCTTTGAAGGGGAATTGCAAAACAATTACCTCACTTTGTTTTCCATTACAATTCTGGTTACTACGTATGCGGTTCTGAGGTGTAAATTTCCAAGAAATACTTCATTTAATATGGCGCTTGGACAGTGGGAGACTTGTACTTTCAGTTTGTCATTGTATTGGAATCATCCAAGTGTGATAGTAGCATCCACAACCACAACCCAAAACAGCTGAAAATGACTTCCAAAAAGCTAGATGCAAAACACAACCAGTCTCTTCCTTCATGTAGCCAATCTTTTCAAGAAGGGGAGTAGGATATGAATATTGGAGATGACTATGATCATGATTTTACATAAAGACTAGACCCTAGACCTTTTTTCATGCACATACGGTGACAGAATGATGGAGATCCCTGAGTTTCATTTGGGAATGGAAGCCGAAGAGATCGTTGATTGGATGAGCACGTTGACCGGGTTTTTAACATCAAGAAGGGTGTTCCAAAAGAGGCAAGTACCCTTAGTCGCATCGAGATTTAGAGATGAGGCCCGAAATTGGTGGTGTACATTGACAAATCGGAGACAGGAGATCGGCAAGCCTCCGATTCAGACATGGGAGGAAATGAAAAGGGTACTTTGGGTGAGAATTGATTCCATTTGACTACCCTCGTCTGACACGACAACGGTCCAGTAGCTATGTGCCTATTTCCTCACCACCACCTCCGATTAGATCCGTCACTACGCCTACTACTATCAGCGTAGTTTAACCACCTCCATCTATGACAGACAACTAAAGTGTCAGGATGTCTTAGAGGAGACCACCCTCCTAAATCCATACATGGATGGTGATGAGATTAACGCTAGTGATGAAGATGCTAGCGATGCTCCTCTTGTTTGTGATGATGAGGTCGGTATTGATGTTGAGTCAGAATGTCAGTGATTGATGATGCAGAGGAGATACATACAGATGTAGTTGTGTTGACTTACACCTGGCAGATGTAGTTCATATTTTCATGATCCTTCCTATAGTCGCCACAGACGAGGCTATTGATGCGTATGGTGGCCCACTACTTCTTTGCCATGTTTAGGAGATATATATGGATCAATACAAGTCACCACTTCACCAAGATGGATCAGTTTTTACATGATCGATCAAAAAGATATTGACTTCGACGAATTACTTCTCCTACTGCTTGAGTCGGTCATTTACGTATTCGACTCAGGCATACTACCACGACACAGAGACTAATGGGGAACTCGAGGATGAGTTCTTTCAAGAAGTGGAGTTTGATGAAGGAGCATCCCCTGGATTTTCTACGTCGTCGTTCACATCTCCTTAGGACAGTTTGTTCTGTGTTTTAATGCTTTTAATTTTCTTCTTGCATATGTCTTTAGTGGTATTTTCCATTGGTGGGGGTTGTTTGGTTATTTTCTAATTTTGTTGTCATTTTTTTATTATTTTGGATCAATTAGGAGTATATTTGTCTTTTAAATTATATGGGCAGCCTATAAAAGGCATTTCCCTCTCATTTTTAATGACTTTGATTTGAATTTGAAATTTAAAAAGGGAATCCCAGCTTTGGGAAAATTTCCTTCTTGTTAGAGATTAGAGGATTGTAAGCTAAATTTTCATCAATTCTCTTCAAATTACAGTACGTTCTCCCTTGTGAATCAATGAATTTTCATAGATTTTGTTATTCTTGCATCCCTTGCACGAATCAAAGTTGATTCTTTGAAGGAAATCATCAAAAAATACAAAATTTTGAAGATCTAGTTTGAGACTTCATCCCTGCGCAATCGGAGGTCCGATCTACAAGCTCCTCGGCAAAATCGCTTCCGCGGCCACTTGCATCAGAAGGCTACTTTGAAAGCTATAAACTAGGATCGATACATGTCTATTACTACCATTATTTCCATATAAGCTATCTAAAAATAATGTTATATTCGTATAAGATTATATGTAAATAATTTTTGGGGTTGTCCAAGAAGTCTGTAAATTTTTTGACATTAAAGGCATGTTCTGCCTACCTGTGGACCCCGATCCGAGAGAGAGAGGCGGTGGGGGACGTGCCCCCACGCGCTAACACAGTCTCTATGGATCATCCACGTGAATGGAGAGCTCTATGAAGGAACTCTCGAAAGAAGTGCCCCTCACAGCATGAGTGGCGATACAAAGGTGAGATACCTCTCGATTCGGGGACTAGCCCAGATTCGAGGCGTACCTTAAACAAAGAAGAGTCGCCTTCCAAGGAAAATAGGCAAATGGGCCCTGGATCCCATACTATGCTCTGTTGCAACGGATAACCAGAGATATAAAAGAATGTTCGTGCATGGTTACGAATTCGGAAGGTCTAAAGAGCACCTCATCCGCCCAAGTGCAAGCACCTGGTCTCTTATGCCATTTACTTAATAATTTTGAAGAGTTTTGGGCGAAAATCATATGAAATGGGAACACAAATCTCCGAGAAGACGTCTATCTAATCATGCATGTCTCGGAGGAATAATAAACACACATAAAAGAAATAAAAGAAGTGTCACCTGAGAATAACTAGGTTATGAATGTCAAACCTAATTGATGTCTAAGTTCTGGTGTGCAAACACATACATGCTACAGCTAAAAGCATAGGATCTGTACATGAAAATAAGAAAACACATCAAAACACGCAACACAAATCAATTATATACATGACTGGACAAGATGAGTCCTAAACTCTAATGCGACCTGACTCGGACCAAGATGGCCGTCCATCCCAGCTGCTCTACGTATCCCGGCCTCGGGAAGAATCAGAGTCAACGTAGTTCGATGCCCTATTCCAAACTACTATGCCTAACCATCTAGAACCGCTATCCTAGACTCGATCCACTAGACTCAACTGATTTTTAAAGCTTTTTGTATGATTGCTTAAGTTCAGGTGAATTGTAATTTTCAGGACTCTCTATATGCCCTAACTAATGCAAGTTGGTTAACCTTAAACTAATGCAGGTGGGCCCTACATCCTATGTGTAACTAGGCTGTGCAACCTAAGGAAAACCATGGGCTGACTATATGCTTCCTAGTCTAGCCATCGGTTCGACTGAATGTCTAAACGATCGACTCGAGGCCTCCTAACTCTAGGGACACTCACACGACAGGATACACCATATCAAAACCAATCAGGAAAGACTCCTAACTCTAAAACACCCCAAACAAACTAGGACAGACTCCAAACTCTATGGGAAGATCTTTTTGAAAAGGTTTTGAAGAAGTTTTGTATTTTTGGGAATGCTTGAAATGTTTATTTTTAAAGGTTTGGCTGGACCTGGGATGTGGATCCCAAGCTGCACTACGTACCTTGTGGAAGAGGATCAAGCCAACGTAGTTCGGAAACAGAATTCCCTAACTACTCTGAAAGACTCAAAATTTTTGAGATTTTTGGATTTTAAGATATTTTTGAATTTTTAAGTGTTTTTGAAATGTTTTTTGTTATTTTTAAGTGTTTTTGACTCAAGGGGGACAAATCCTATCATCATAAGGGGAGGACAGACTCCGGATATCCCGCAAAGGTTGGACAGCATCCTATGCTTTTGCGGGGGAATGAACAGAATAACAACTCTGCAAGGGTTGGACAGCATCCTATACCTTGCAGGAGCGGATAGAAAAACACATGATTTGATGAGAGGTAGGATAGAATCCTAACCCCTATGATGATAGAATTTGATTCTTAAACAAGAGGACTGACTCTCTAGACTAAGGACGGATTCCTATGCTAGAAGGAAATCCCAAGCCGAGTAGGGTGTTCTCCCAAAACCAAAAGACGCACAAAGAGGAGGTTTAGTAAGAGAATGAGACTGGGTAAGTCTCTTAGACACAGAGGTAAGATAGAGAAAAATGCTAACAAGACTAGGCAAGTCTCCTAGGCACAGAGATGAGATAGAGAAAAATGCTAGCAAGACTGGGCAAGTCTCTTAGGATGGGCTTGGGCTATCACCTTCATCGCCCTACAAGAAAAGGGGATTCTAGTATCTAAAGAAAATTAACAGCAATCTATAAGACTGTGTTAGTCTATCAAAGAGAGAAGAAAAAGCTACCAGATAATTGCAAATTCCACTCTATTCTTATAAAAATAAATCAAGTGCTAAGCAAAGAAGAATTTTCAATAAAAAACAATACACAATCTATAGCAATCATAAAATGATAAACAACATTAATTAGTCCAGACCAGCCGCTGGATAGCCTAATAAAGTAAAAGAAAACAATATCAAACACTTCTATACCCAACCACAAACACCACCCCAATATGGGGATGAAATCAGATGATGCTAAAGTAATCATCTGATACAATATACACATGATAATATTTCTAATCCCGCCTTGAGATCAGACAGTACTCATGTCGATAATATCGAATAGAGTAGTCATCTGATCTCCTTCTTCCTATTAACAATTCATTTAAATAATTTGAGAAAACACACAGTACAAGGCATATATTCACACACAAATGAGACATGGCTTTAAAGTAAAGCTTTGACTTATAAGCTTTAAAGCATGAAGTTCATAATCAATTTCTGTAAAGCATAAAGTTCAGAATAAATTCCTGTTTTCCTCATATAATTCTTAATAATTGGATTTAAAACTGAACTAAGTTCTATCATCATTAATCAACAGAGAAGTGAAATAAATCATATGGTGACAAAACTTCCAAAATGAGATCAAAATACTACATAAACATATATGTATATACCTTCTTCTCGCTGGATTTAAGATGCTGATGACATTAATACTACCATCAAGGCACTTTATCTTTTCATATTAAAATGACAGACAAATGGACATCTTTAACTCTTAGCAAAAGAAAGGGCGGATTATGAACTTTTTTCATAATTTTAATAATTATAACACGGCTACTATATAAACGAAAGAACTGTTAGAGATATTTCTGTGACTCAAAAATGAAGGGAAAAGTTGTCATACAAAAGAAAGGTTGGGGCTGTGGATATCAAAAGAGCTAATAGAGTAAATAGGCAAGCTGAGTTTGTGCTTATGATTTGAGGGCGTAAAGACCAATTGCTATAGCACACTCATCCGTTCACATGTTGATCTTGCTAATAGAATTATGTGCAGGTATATTCATATAAAAAACACTTTAAATTGATGTGAACAGGGCAATATTAAAGTAACATCCTCAAAATGTGATGGTCTAAATATCATGTCACTCCTAAATATTTAAGGAAATGATATTAACAGTACAATTAACCCTAACAGTAAGCTAACTATATTGTCCCCGACCATTTTTTATCATTACCAAATTTGTACACAAATGGTAAAGCCAAGGTATGAAAATAGGGCTCATTATATAACATACTACATTGACAAAATCTGCTTGTGGCCATAGCTTATTCAAACACACATCAAGACAAATCCATGAGAAGAGATCTACTGTTATACTGCCATTCTATGTATAAAATCATTTCAACAAGTATTTAAGTAAAATCTTTAAATCATGCTATCAATTATTATTCAGTCCAAGAACAGAACCTATCAACCTAAAAAAAAATTATAAATTGTGAATTGTTGCTAATCAATTAGAAAAAATAAAATACAAATAAATCTTGTATAATTACCAAATCATAGTAATGAGAATGTCTATAACCTTGCAGATTTTTACAATTTTTTAAAGAGTAGGATAAGAAAACATGAAAATTTCTGAGGCTATATGGCATATATCCACAAAATATTCACAACAGACTTATAAATATAAGCAACAATATATGAGATCAAATTAGAACATCAAACTAGTTGTGAACAAATATATAACAATATAAACATGATAATCATCAAAAATACCTGTAAAGGAAGGAGAAATTACTGGATTTAATCACAAGGTACTATCCTTCTTTCACTCTTTCTGAGCTTCCTTTCGTCTACACAAATCTAGTCGTAGAGGAGACAAAATCCTCTGCTTCTTCTCGAAAATTGCTGAAAGGCTTAGGATTTTACAGATCGGGGCATGATCGAAGTCATGGAGTTGCCGGAAAGGCAATCGGAGAAGATGACCGGAGCAGGTAAGGTTAGGATGAGATTTGCACAGATCTATGATTTTAAAGGTTGAAAGGGATAAGTCTTTCTCAGATCTAAGGTTTAATAGCCTAGAAGAATTAAAAAAAATACACAGATCGGTGGTTTAGGGCTTTAGATCGGAGAAGATGAGCTCGTCGGAGCTTAGATCCGCCAGCAAATGGAGATCAGCCGGAGAAGATGAAACTTGATTGGAGAAGAACGGAAAAAAACAAAAAAAAAAAAGGGTTTGAGATCTAGATCGATTTACTCGTTCTCTCTCTCGCTCTCTGATTTTCTCTAAAAAAAAAGATCCCTCTGAAAAATGAGAGCTTAAGCTCTTATTTATAGAAAAAAGGTGGAATTGATATTTACACTCAAATTGATAGGCGCACAAATGTGCGACCCTATCAGGATAATGCACCCCCTGCTTCCTAATAACTGCACAAACTCCGCTTGTCTTTTCCGAATTTTTTTGTCGGATTTTTCTGAAATTTTGCCGGGACATTTCTGAGGTCCTAAGGCTTCTAAAAATGTATTCATGGGCACTTAGGGTCTTTGGATGACTGGAATTTTCCTTCAAATACACGGATTTTGGGGTAAAATGAAAAAACTAGTGGGCCACCCCCTCATTTACACTACACACACTATTTCGGTCCATTTACTAGGCAAACGAGCTTCGATCTCGATGAAATTTTGCAGGGGGTTAGAAGAGACCCTCATCCAGCCTAGGGTGAAGTTTGGGACCCTAATGCTGAGATTCAGATGGATTTGGCACGAGCCGGGAAGGTTTAGGGCTTAGTCAAAATGGGGTGTCTACACTACCATGAATTTTTTTTTTCCTGGAATATTAGCTTACCCAATGGTGAAGAAGGGGGACAGGGATAGACACCAAAGGACTGAGTGAGGAGTTAAGAAAAGCTTGAAAAACTAGGAAACAAAAAACTCCACCCAAAATATGATTGATTGTTTCCTTGTTTTTTATAGCCACTTCTTATGCCCTCTCAAGTCCCTCCTTCTCCCACGCTCGCTACCCCGCTCTCGCCACTTGAGTAACTAATTTATCATTAAAAAAAATTCATGGTTGCCAAACATTAGCATTATTAGAACCATGTATGTTATTAGGGAAATGATAATTTACTATAGAAGGATAGAAGGGGTTACTTGAGTTGATGTCCAAAGTGGGTGGTGGACTTTGGCCTTCTCCCTCTCTCCCTGTGGTTCTCTCTCTGTTGGGAAAAACCCCCCAAAAATCCAGACGCCTCTTCCCCTTTTGCAAACCCTAGTCATCGTATGTATAAAGGGAAATGATAAATTTGCATCCCTTATTCTTGCCCTGGACAGCCTCTACTACTGTATTGCTCACTCTCTTTTTACTCGAAAATGGTAAACATTAATATACTCAACCTCTTTTCTTTGCAGTCAACCCCATTTCATGTCATTCAGGGCCATGCTTTTGCAAAAAGGGGTGAGCAAAGGGAGTAAAAGAAGAGGGCAAAACGATCTTTCAGATGGTATGAGCCAATTGAAAGGCAATAAAGTGAAACCACCATCCACATGTAATTTAAAAGACTCAAAATGTATTTTAATCATATTTAATTTTCCCAATAAAAAATGAACCTACTCTTTTAAACTGTATGGCCATGCTTAGGATTCCACCAAGAGTAGCTTAGGTGTTGTTTTTATCAACTTAATCTTATGGATGGAAATGTCGGGCATTTGAAGACCATGTGAGTAGGGCTGCAACTTGACCCGACCCCAAAATTCATTATAAGTCTGAAATTTTAGCCGAAACCAAAATTTAAAACCATGTATGTTATTAGGGAAGTTATATATTATATTAATTATTAGAGTCCTTACCGTCTATATTATTAGGGATGATACATTCGCCCCCTTTTCATCCCTGAGCCACCACTCATATATAGGGTTTGCCCAAGGAAGAAAGGGACGAATATATCATTTCCGTTTTTACTATCCCTAACTAGATAAGGCGGGGCCACTAGTTCAATGATAAATTAAAAACGTTCATCTACTAGGCATCAGCCTCTCCCAATGGATAGGCGATGCAGGGAAAGTGTTGCTGAAGTGACGGTCAAGCGTTGCCGAATGAGGACCTGTCACTAACTATGAACTAGCCCTTTGAATAATCCCTGATTGCTAGTTTTTCCTCACCAATGAACTCAAATTCGTGAGTTATAATATTGTGATCTAAATGAGAATGAGGGAATAGCCATAATGTTGGAATACAACTCTCGGCTTCAAATCTTAGGTCATTGTCTTTGAAAACTTAATTAAAATCAACACTAATTTCCACTAGTTAGCGGCCTTTAAACTAGTGAACTTAGTGAGCTGTTATTAAACACTCTCATAAGGTCCATGCTTTAGGAAAGTCTCTGGTTGTTTAAGAGATGCATGTGGTTGGAAATATTTGCCCTAAATGAGTTGAATTAATACAAAGCTAGTACTCGTGCCTCTAATGAAAATACCGATTTCAGCCTTATTTCATCCAACAGTGAGTAACCTCATGGCATTGAGTACGTGTTATTTGCTTTAGAAAGCCATGGATAGGAAGCCTGTACGATTCCTTATAGTCCGTAGTTTCTTTCTTAGTGATGCCTTTTTCAATCAATCTTCCATTATATCTCCCAATTCCATCTTTAAAGTCTCTATTGTCCTAAGGATCCATTTACACCCTACTAGTATGATTCTTGAGTTTGCGAATACGATTTCATTGAGAGTAGTTCTCTTTTCATGGCTTGGAGCCACTGAGCTGACTAATCACTCGTTCTGGCTTGACTAGTGAAAGTATTATCCATATCACACTCACTCAGATAGATTAAACCTCTGCACCTGCTAAACATCACTAAAAGTGCAAGTGTCACGAGTCCAGCTTTCTTCTGACTCATAAAGGGTCTTAGGCATAGCCTTAGTTGTAACGCCAATCATAAAATGAGCTGTTGTCTTAGAGCATCACTCCGCAAAGCTCAGGCAACGATGAATTGCAAAACATGCTCCTTGTCATGTCCATAAGAGTACAACATTACTTCTCAGCTACCTTATCTTGCCCGGATGAGCCTGGAATTATGCTATGATAATGACATTCTCTTTCAAATATGAGACGAATATACCTAGATTGCAACCCATTTCTAAGAGTTTATTATTATTGTAGGATCATGGCACTTACCAACTATCCCAAAAGCTATTATTGATGGGAAAGGCGCTACCATTATCTTTATTAAGAGTCCAGACCAAGGGGCATTGATGGTAGAGATGCACACAGTTCGGTCCGGTTCGGTTTAGGGAGGTTTTTTGAACCGAACCGATACCATCGGTTTGGAGAAAATCCAAACCGTAACCGAACCGATGGGGGGTTTAACCGAACCAATTTTGACCAGTTCAATTTTGTTCAGTTCATGGTTTATCCTGTTTTTTGGTTCAACTTTAATACATATCCAAATCAAGTAGTCAAATGAGGCTTTTATGTTGCATTTATATCTAGGGTTGATACCCTTTGGGTGACTACAATGACAGAATTACCCCTAGACTACCCAAAATGGCAAAAATGCCCTCTAATAAGAAGATAAGAAAAGGAGGTGCAATTCGGGGGGGGGGGGGGGGGGATGCGCAAAAATGGGCGTCTACAGGGGTGGCCAAAATGGGGTGTCTACAGTTTCCCATCGGTTCGATGTTTTTCATTTTCGAACTAAAACTAAAAAAACCATCAACCTTAATCGTGACCGAACTAATGCCTAGAAAAACCGAACTGACCCAAACCGAAAGGCCCGGTTCAGTTCGGTTTATCGGTTTGGCCGGTTTTTTGTGTAGCCTAATTGCTGGCACAAGGCCCAGGACAATGCAACCATACTCCGATCAGGGTCTTATAACTCGCCTTGGCCAACAACCCAACCCTCCCCCACCCACCAACAATGACCTCGGGGAGGGGGAGGGGGACTCAAACCTGAGATCTGGCTCTGATGCCACTTGTAGGACCGTAGTGCTTACCAACTTTCCCAAAAGCAATTGCTGATGAGAATGGGCCTACCATTATCTTTATTAAGAGTCCAGACCAAGGGGCATTGCTGGCACAAGGCCTAGGACCACGCTGTCATACTCTAATCTGGGTCCAGTAACCCGCCTGGGCCAGCTATAATCAGTACCTCCAAGTCAAGTAAATTCTTAACTTCACCTTATAGATCATAACCATATTCCTTGCTTCCAACTATCCATTAAAGGCGTGCATAATTACTGTTGGAAAATCTACCTGTATAGGGACTAAAATCTTAGAGGGAAGATCCTAACCCTCTATAGATCGGAGATCAGCCTATGGAAATGATTTTTGTGGCACAACCTATTTAGGCTGTGGCCCATCTAATAGATGGTTTGGATCATCCTATGGTGCGGGCCATACTGTACTTTTTAGTAAAGTAAGGAGTGCGATCGTCAAAATATGGTAGTGCTGATAACATTTCCCTTTCTGAAATAAGGTTTCTAATCCAAATGAAACCAGAATTCAGAAATTAATAGAGAATCATAACGACCTAAGTTTCTACTTTATTTTCATTTCCCATTGTAATGCACATCTCCTCTATCAAGCCTCTGACTCGTAAGAATTCTTTACATGAAATTTGAAATACGAATAGCAATACATGAATCTTATTGATCAGTATTTCTAAGAGTATTTACTAAGTAGGACTCATAATATATAAAGATGAGATTCTATCTTATTTTTCCAACTACCTTAAAGTTAAGGCATGCACTCTTCATATGTCATCTATCTTATACAAGGATAGAAGATGTTGAATTGGTTGATGTCGCCCTAATCTCTGTAATACCAAGAGCAAAATCAGTGGTTCTTCTAATCAATCGAAAGAAGAATTGGAAGAATGAACAAATGCAAAGGCACATTGTCTTCGAACCCTAGAAAGAGAAGAATAAGGCCCTAAAAACCAATAGAATGTTTATTAAATGCAAAACGGTGACATGCACCCAATGGGGGTGCCCTCTCATGTTCCGAGTTAGGGATGGTTTTGTGCTTTTATCTTATCATCTTTCTCTTTTTCTAATAAATCAGTCGGGGTCCCCGTTAAACCCCAGTTTACCCATAAAAAAAATCCACTATTTTAATACCACACCACTGCAAGTAGATAATCATAAATGACATTGAGCCCAACCGTTTGGTATCTCTTTGAATGGGAATAGCAAAACAATTACCTCACTTTGTTTTCCATTACAATTCTGGCTACTACATATGCGGTTCTGAGGTGTAAATTTCCAAGAAATACTTCATTTAATATGGCACTTGGACAGTGGGAGACTTGTACTTTCAGTTTGTCATTGTGTTGGAATCATCCAAGTGTGATAGTAGCATCCACAACCACAACGCAAAACAGTTGAAAATGACTTCCAAAAGGCTAGATGCAAAACACAACCAGTCTCTTCCTTCATGTAGCCAATCTTTTCAAGAAGGGGAGTAGGATATGAATTTTCGAGATGACTATGATCATGATTTTACATAAAGACTAGACCCTAGACCTTTTTTCATGCACATACGGTGACAGAATGATGGAGATCCCTGAGTTTCATTTGGGAATGGAAGCCGAAGAGATCGTTGATTGGATGAGCACGTTGAGCGGGTTTTTAACATCAAGAAGGGTGTTCCAAAAGAGGCAAGTACCCTTAGTCTCATCGAGATTTAGAGATGAGGCCCGAAATTGGTGGTGTACATTGACAAATCGGAGACAGGAGATCGGCAAGCCTCCGATTCAGACATGGGAGGAAATGAAAAGGGTACTTGGGTGAGAATTGATTCCATTTGACTACCCTCGTCTGACACGACAACGGTCCAGGAGCTATGTGCCTATTTCCTCACCACCACCTCCGATTAGATCCGTCACTACGCCTACTACTATCAGCGTAGTTTAACCACCTCCATCTATTTCTATTGCTATTGTTGACAACGATGACAGACAACTAAAGTGTCAGGATGTCATAGAGGAGACCACCTTTCTAAATCCACACATGGATGGTGATGAGATTGACGCTAGTGATGAAGATGCTAGCGATGCTCCTCTTGTTTGCGATGATGAGGTCGGTATTGATGTTAGAGTCAGAATGTCAGTGATTGATGATGCAGAGGAGATACATACAGATGTAGTTGTGATGACTTACACCTGGCAGATGTAGTTCATATTTTCATGATCCTTCCTATAGTCGCTACAGACGAGGCTATTGATGTGTATGGTGGTCCACTACTTCTTTGCCATGTTTAGGAGATATATATGGATCAATACAAGTCACCACTTCACCAAGATGGATCAGTTTTTACATGATCGATCACAAAGATGTTGACTTCAACGAATTACTTCTCCTACTGCTTGAGTCGGTCATTTACGTATTCGACTCAGGCATACTACCACGACACAGAGACTAATGGGGAACTCGAGGATGAGTTCTTTCAAGAAGGGGAGTTTGATGATGGAGCATCCCCTGGATTTTCTACATCGTCGTTCACATCTCCTTAGGACAGTTTGTTCTGTGTTTTAATGCTTTTAATTTTCTTCTTGCATATGTCTTTAGTGGTATTTTCCATTGGTGGTGGTAGTTTGGTTATTTTCTAATTTTGTTGTCATTTTTTTATTATTTTGGATCTATTAGGAGTATATTTGTCTTTTAAATCATATGGGCAGCCTATAAAAGGCATTTCCCTCTCATTTTTATTGACTTTGATTTGAATTTGAAATTTAAAAAGGGAATCCCAGCTTTGGGAAAATTTCCTTCTTGTTAGAGATTAGAGGATTGTAAGCTAAATTTTCATCAATTCTCTTCAAATTACTGTACATTCTCCCTTGTGAATCAATGAATTTTCATAGATTTTGTTATTCTTGCATCCCTTTGTGGACCCCGATCCGGGAGAGAGGTGGGGGACGAGCCCCCAGCGGCCTCTTGGATCATCCACGCGTGAAGGAGAGCTCTACCAAGGAACTCTCGAAACAAAACAAAACTCAGAGTCGCCATCCATGGTATACGGCCATGGATCCCTAAAAAAATATGCTCCGTATACCATGATAACCAGAAATGAATGGGTTCGTGCCTGATTACGAATGGAAAAGGTCCAAAGAGCGCCTGCAATTCGTCCGAGTGCAAGCACTTGGTCTCTTATGCAATTTATTATTAGATCTAAAGAATTTTGGGTAAAATCATATGAAATGGGAACAATCCTCAGGAGTCGTCTACCTAAGCATGCATTTCCTGAGAAATAGAAATAATAAGCATACAAAAGATAAATGAAAGAAGTGTGTCACCTAAAATAGCTAGGTTATAAGTGACATGCCTAATAAGTGTCTAAGTTCTGGTGGACATACACATGCAAGCTACAGCTAAAGGTATAGGATGTACAGGAAAGGAAATCTAAAATTAACAGTTAATCATGGATAGTAAATGAAATAAAGAATAAATAAAATGCCAGGCAAATACCAGAAGAATGAAATAAAAACTTACGGCGTGCACATAGCGCCTATCTACAATGGGGCGAATACATAGCGCCTAATATAAAATCCTAACACATCTCATCTAAAAAGCAGTAAATGACAAATAGCAATTGCAATAATAAAAACCTATGGCGTGCACATAGCGCCTATCTACAATGTGGCGAATATATAGCGCCTAATATAAAATCCTAACACATCCCATCTAAAAAGCAGTAAATGACATATAGCAATTGCAATAATAAAAATCTATGGCGTGCACATAGCGCCTATCTACAATGTGGCGAATACATAGCGCCTAATATAAAATCCTAACACATCCCATCTAGAAAGCAGTAAATGACAGATAGAAAATGCAGTAATAAAAACCTATGGCGTGCACATAGCGCCTATCTACAATGTGGCGAATACATAGCGCCTAATATAAAATCCTAACACATCCCATCTAGAAAGCAGTAAATGACAGATAGCAATTGCAATAATAAAAACATATGGCGTGCACATAGAGCCTATCTACAATGTGGCGAATACATAGCGCCTAATATAAAAATCATAACACATCCCATCTAAAAAGCAGTAAATGACAGATAGGAAATGTAATAATACCGTAAAGTATCACAACTAAGAAGATAAACCTGCGCAATGAGCAAACGTCAGTAGATGATCGTAAAAAAGATAATAATCAATAACCTAATAACGATAGAGAATTACAGCTAAGCACATGAGAACTACAGCTAAGCAGGTAAGAACTACAGCTAAGCAACTAGGTAAAACACATAAGCAGGTAAATGCTATAGCTAAGTACGTAAGTAGGCAAGGAGATGAACACAAATTATCATGATCCTATGTAAGAATCGATATACAAACACAAGCCCTAAATGCTAACAACAAACCCTAAGACTCTAATGTTTAAGCCCGAGTCCTTAGATGATCTGATGTTCATCCAAAGAAGCCTACGTATCCCCGCCTCCACGAGAATCAAGGCAACGTAGTTCTTCGTACCTATTCTAAACTATGATGCCTAAGACACCTAGACATCTATCTTAGACTCGATCTTAAAGACCGGACTAGTTCTTAAAGCTTCTTGTGCGATTATTTAAGTTCCAATAGATTGCAGATTTTAGGACACCCTATATGCCCTAACTAAATGCAGGTTAACCCTAAGCTAATGCAGATGGTTCCTACAATCTATGTGTAACTAGGCTGTGTTTCTTAAGAAGAACAAAGGGGGGACTAACGCATCCTATTCTAGTCATCAGTCGGCGATGTGGATCGCCAACTGACCGGACGGAGGCGCTCCTATAACTCTAGGACAGACCCCTAACTCTAAAACAAGCACACAACAAACAAACAATCAAACACCCTATCAAAAAGAAACTCCCAACTCTAGAGGAAGATCTTTTGAAAATAAGGTTTTAAAAGTTTTTTTGAAGAAGGTTTAAAACATTATTTACAAAAAAGTTTGGCTGGACTTGGGATAATGATCCCAAGCTGCACTATGTACCCTATGGAAAGGAATCAAGCCAACGTAGTTCGAAAAATATTCCGAGATAAAGACACTAAACAAGCAAACAATATGTGATTCACAAACAAGTAAACTAGCGTGCTCACAAACAGGTACACCAGCGTGGTCACAAACAAGTAAACTAGCATGATCACAAACAAATGAAACATCAATCAGATGAAACATGTCTAAAGAGAAAAGACATCCCTAAAATAAATGAGACAAATCATGTCTCCTATGGGGCTCCAAGTAACCTTATAATTGCTCTTGCAATGAGACAAAGGGTTCTAAAAAGGATTAAAAGATCTAAAAGGCTGTGTAAGCCTACTAAACAAAAAGAGGGGAGTGCTACTATAACCGAGCAGGTCCCTAAAAGATGGGCTTGGGCTATCACCTTCATCGCCCCTACAATGATTAAAAGATTAGGCCACTAATAGACCGAGTTGGTCTTTACCTAGTAGGGTTACAGCTTGTGAGACTTGCGGTAGTCTCCTACGGGTTGACTCAAGGACAAAGCTTGCTATGAGACAAAGCATGTCTCTCTAAAAGGTGTGACATTTCTACACAAGACATAGCTTGTATCCTAAAAGGGGTTGATTTTTCTGAATTTTACAAACATACAACTGAACTAACAAATTTAAAGCATTGAGTTCATGACGTCCACACAGATTTCAGCCTCAAAAGCCGAACAGAACTCCCAGACATTTGAACTTCACATGTTTGAACAAAAAAATATGAGTAGAATGCTAGAACTGAATTCAATTGCAATACCATTTGGATTCTGATGTCAATTGAGTAAGAAATTTTCACAGCAGCAAAAGAAAAAAATATGATTCAGGTGCACTGCATTGTACTCCCACAACCTTAAACATGGGTACTTAGAATGAAAGATTTAACAAAATATGTTGATCTAGACTCTTCAAGGTCCAAGTGCAAAAATCACAGACAGAAAGCCCCATCTTTGATTTTTATCTTTTCAAAATAATCTAAACTAAAACCAACTAAAGATTGAAATGAATTGTCAGGACTCATTTGGAAATCATTCGTATGTGAAAACTAAGACAAAATGGAACTCAGATAAGAACTGAACTGAACAGTAAAAAAAAAAAAAACTACTTAAAATTCATTTGTATATCAAAATTAGAATCTTTCATCAGCCCCAAAAAAATATATATCAACTATAGTTATATAATAAAAAAACACAGTAGAATCGACATCTAAACATGCAAAGGACCAAAGAAATTGTATCAGCACAACTATATTTTGGTATTCTCACAACCTCTCTCGTCTTTTGGATGTAATGACAACTCCCATAAAAGAATTTTGCAAGCTATAAGAGAGTCAAGCTTTGAGCATACAAACATAAAAGACATCCGTGTGCTGGTACCTTCCCTCATAAAAAAAAATATGGAATCTCTGAATTTTAATGGAAACTTTAATGCAAAGTAACTTGACTAGCAATTTGCATAATTTTACTACGATCAGTTAACTCTACGCTATTTCAAGGCAAATAAAACTAGCACGCCGAATAAATCTAATTATATGCTTCCTTCAATCACTCCTTCTACTATCACTACTACAAATCAACAATTTTAACTCCTAAACAACCACAGATTCATGGCTCAATTCCAAAAATTGCAACCATAAATTCCCTTTCATAATATTCTTTAACTGAAGCTTAAAATATCTTAAATGAAGCATATATCATAGATTCTATGCAAAGGAATGAGTAAAAAATATCAAGAAAGCAATCAACATAACAGATATGTTGCTCAAATGGCCCAACCGTGCACCTCACAATTCAACAAGACTAAAACCTTGCCCTCTTCAGTCTCTCTTTTTTTTTAAAAAAATCATGCATCATCCAATACACATTCAAGCATTTTTCCTGAAAGAATTCAGAGCTTAAACATTACAACAATAAGATCAATTCCTTTATCCACCACTAAGATAGCACCAAAATTAAAAAAAAAATTTTAAAAAAATGAAGATCAAAGAAATTAGAGCTAACTTACCTGTTCAATGTAAAGAATCTTACAAGAAATTTTTTTTTTGGATTGAGCACCAAGTAATTGATACGAGCAAAAACCTTGAACTTCCTTCCAAACCTTGGATCAGAGTGCAAATAGCCGAATCTAATTCTAATAATGAGAACAGTTAGGGTTTCTAAAATAAAATGAAGAGAAAGTGAGTTAGATCTACAAGAGGAAGGTTCGAATCCATAGAAATAACGAAGAAGAAAACAAGGAAATGGATTTCGCTACAAGAGAAGAGGAGGAAGAGTTAGGGTTTTTAGCATGGCTAAAGTAGAAGGTGAGATTTAGGACAAGGTTGAAGATAATAACAGTGACAGAAATTAGGCAAAGAAGAAGAGGAAGCAAAGAGCAACAATAGCGATGCCGGCCGGAGCTCCGGTGAATGGCTGGAGAAGAAGAGACTTGATCGGAGTAGAAGCTTGGGTTGGAGATTTGGGGATTTTTCTCTCTCTCTTTCTCTTTAATTTTTTTCTCAAAAAAACTGAGATCCCCCTTTTCTAAATCCTTGCACGGTTGAGCATTTTATAGGTGAGGATTGTGCTGATTTCAGCACACCCTGATTTTAGTAATGGCACCCCCCTCATTGCACCTCCCTTCTCTCTCTACTCTCGTTTTTCACTCACACCCCCCTCTGTTTTCTAAAAGATCCCCTAACAACAGACCTTAATTCGATGGTATGTAGATGAGTGTATGTTAATTTTGACACCCCCTTGCCTTAGTAAATGTACACCCCCCCACTGGATTTGTAATTATACCCACCTTAGTGACTTGGTAGCTGCACTCCTCTCGAACCTTCTCTTTTCTATATATAGAAAATGATACATATCAGCCCCCTTATGCTTCCAGAGACAGCCCACTTTCGATAAAGCAACCCCCTCTTTGAGAGCTCTAACAAGTAATTTATATAGAAATGACATATTTACAAACCCCCCTCATTGGACATGCACCTTGATGTATATTTTGCCATTCTTTTTTTTATTGCTAGGGGTGGTCCATTGAACAACAAGGGTAAAATGAAATTGCCTTTTCTTTTCTTTTGTTATGGGCAGCCACCTTAATCCCTGATTCACTTCCCTCTCTGTAAAATTATGATTACTCTTTATCCAACAAGGGCTGCCTTGGGGTAACAATGAATATAACATTTTGCTCTAATCTATGCTACATATAGGGTTGATATTGACACTCCTGTATGAGATATTTCTCACCCCCTTTCCTTCTTCTTTTTTGGGATTTTATTCGCTCTTGGGAATTAGAGTCCGGTCAAAATGGGGTGTCTACACCCTTGCAAGAATCGAAGTTGATTCTTTGAAGGAAATCATCAAAAAATACAAAATTTTGAAGATCTAGTTTGAGACTTCATCCCTGCGCAATCGGAGGTCCGATCTACAAGCTCCTCGGCAAAATCGCTTCCGCGGCCACTTGAATCAGAAGGCTACTTTGAAAACTATAAACTAGGATAGATACATGTCTATTACTACCATTATTTCCATATAAGCTATCTAAAAATAATGCAATATTCGTATAAGATTATATGTAAATAATTTTTGGGGTTGTCCAAAAAGTCTGTAAATTTTTTGACATTAAAGGCTTGTTTCTGCCTACCAAGAATTTTTTTTCTTGGAATATTAGCTTACCCAATGGTGAAGAAGGGGGAGAGGGATAGACACCAAAGGACTGAGTGAGGAGTTAAGAAAAGCTTGAAAAACAAGGAAACAAAAAACTCCACCCAAAATATGATTGATTGTTACCTTGTTTTTTATAGCCACTTCTTATGCCATCTCAAGTCCCTTACCACCCTCGCTACCCCGCTCTTGCCACTTGAGAAACTAATTTATCATTAAAAAAAATTCATGGTTGCCAAACATTAGCATTTATATATTCAAAACATTTATTTTTGATGAAAAAAACACATGAGTAAATCAAAACAAAGATTTTTTTGTCTAACCGTTTTCTTTTTGTATTTATTTTTTTATGAAAACTTCAATCAATTTTAATTTAAGAAAATAAAAAATTTCATACTTTTAGGATTGATTATATGACAATTTTGTCAACAAAAGTTTGATATAGTTCTGAGTTACTTTGTAAAAAAATTCTTCAAAAAGTCGAATATATTGTTATTTTATATAATTTTCATTGATTAATTGCGAAATACTTGAGAAAATAGGGATCTTTAGACCAAAAAAGAAAGCTCAAGGTTTAGGCTAAAAACAGAAAGTTTGTTATTTTTTCACCGACGGCCCCCGGTGACGGAACTCGCTCCTACGATAAGGGCCAACGTATCAATCATATATAATGGCATGACATAGAATTGCCAACGTACTAATCCCCATTGGTTGGTGGGATGCATAATTGCCAACGTACTAATCCCCATTGGAGGGACACATAATTTTAACCTAAGCCTCACAAGAAGCATCAATCATACAATATCATAATAGAAATATATGGTATACAAATCACTGGGGTAAAGAACAGTCCGTGTGTACACACATACATACATACATGCATGCATGCATACATTCGTACAGAGTCACAGATATCACTACAATCAGTTCGGGGAGATATCAAGGAAATTATGTATCAAACTACTAAAGCCATCCCTTATTTCTGACCTCAATCAGAAATTCCAATCAGTTCGATCGAATTTTAATTACCTACAATATAGTGTGGAAGTACGATTTAATAAGTCCATGCATTGATATTGATCTAAAGAAGTATGTCTATTATACTCTAAAAGTGCTAACCAATTTTTGAAGCAGAAACGGGTTCGGTCGACCGGGCCCCCAAAATCCGATTTTTTAAAAAAAATATCCAGAAGCCTTACTATGGTTAATCGTCCTTGGGCGGTCGACCGGCCTGAGCACCCGTGGTCGATCAGCCCGGAGCGGCCGACTGGGTCATGAATTGAACTTTTTTCAAAAAGATAACATAGCTGACTGTTATAGAAATAACATATTCAAGATGATTAAGACAGAAATTACGATCTATGTCCATCTTTTGACCTCGAAATAGGCTCTCTGGGGCTGCTCACGGATCTCGAGAGCAATTTCTCCTCTTTGATTTAGGGTTTATGACAGAGAATTAATCTGTCATTCGTATTCGTACTGCTTACTAATAGCCCTAATACAGTTTTTTGCAAATTTGACTAATAAACCCTTAGTCTCACACGAAATTACATGTGGGGTATTTGAGGCCCATTGCAGATGAGCCATTTGTCAAAATGATCTGCAAATCAAACAATCTTAACCATCCAATTAATTTACTATAGATGGATCGTTAACACAAAAATGGCCAAAATTCAAATCAATTGATTATAGATTGGGTTGCTTTTGGATGATGCTTGGACAAGTGAATGTTGAAAAGATTTTTCCGGTCTGGTAATATTTTATCCAACAATGTTCAACATCAAAGAATATCAAAGGATTTGTGTGGAAACTAATCAATCTCATAGATGAGATTACAGATATTTGATTGTATATTGCTTTCTCTTTTAAAAGACAAAGTAAGTAGGGCTGCAACAGGGTCGGGTTGGGTCGGGTTTTGCAAAACCCTAGCCCAACCCTAGCTGCCATTATCTTAGCCCTGACCCACCCTGACCCTGAGTCAAGGCCGAATCCTGAACCCAATGCCCACCGTGATTGGGCAGGGCTGGGCCGGGCTTGCCCTTCTTGGGTCGGACCGAGCCGGGCAATTATACATGTTTTCAGTCTGTTTTATTGTCAAAAATCAAAATACTTCCACACAATCTATTATTCTAATTGATTTATGATTTTTGGTGATAAATACATAACCAACACCCAATGGATGGAGAAATGAAAAACAGAAAGGCTCAAGGGTGGGCCGCGGGTAAAGTGTAAACAGGGTCGGGTCGGTCAGGGCGGGCAGGGGTAAAGTGTAAAGGGGGTCGGGTCGGCCCGGGGTATCAACCCTGAACCCGACCCGACCCTGAGTCAGGGCCAAAAAAATGTACCCAGACCCGCCCTCAGGGTCAGATTTCCCAACCTTGACCCTGTTCGAGCTCAGGGCGGGTCAGGGCTCACAAGGCCAAAGTTGCACCCCTAACAGTGAGTCTATCCCAGGATAAAACGATCTTGGTTTGCTTTGAACAAATCCTATGAGGGATGCCTTCAATGGGAATAGCAGGCCAGGGTTTATTTTGGGCTTGAGCAAGCCAGGGTCTATCCCGAATTCACACCGAGAACAGCCCCACTGTGTAGGGTATATCCTAAAAAGATGTCCTTAGAAGAGACCTGGGATTATCCTATCACAGTGGGACAGGCAACAATGGAATGGGCACACGGGGGGGGAGACAGGGGTGGCCAACAAATCAAAGTACCCAATCAACGGAAAACGGATTACACATGCCAATGTGTCCAGCACGCACGTCCAAATTAAAAATGCCCCTCATTTTTTTAATCCATTCTCATTAATTTGTGGCAATATATAGTATGCAATAGGAACACATCCAGCGTTGTTGGAATCGATTCTAGGGATGAGTGATTCGGACCACAACTTGAGAATGTGTTGGCAAGCAATTAATTAGTTGTAATCCTCAAATTAAGCTCAACTAAAAGAAAATCCAACTAGAATTCCTATTGTTTTGCCTTGAAGAAAGGATACAAGGCCCAATAGAAAAACAGAAAAACAAATGCAACTGGATATCCTGTTGTGGGCTTTTATAATTTGATCTGTTACCTCTCTATCATATAAAAAAAACAGAAAAACAAATGCAACTGGATAGCCTATTGTGGGCTTTTATAATTTGATCTGTCACCTCTCTATCATATGAAAAAACAGAAAAACAAAAGCAATTCGAAATGTTAGGAAAGGGTGTAGCCTCCTAAATTTAGGCATGTTGTAACTGTGACCTAAACTAATTTTGGGTTGTCTAGCCCCCTATATATATTGTTTCTTACACTCTTCACAGGCAACTCTTCCTTTGGTACCAAAAGGCGAAATACCATAAAAGAAAAGGGGAAGAAGCTCTCTAAAACAATGGCTTGGTGCAGTTCTCTATCTCTCCATCTTACTCTATTTTACTTCTTCATATCTGTCTATCCTTCTCTTTCTTTACCCCCATCAACTTACGAAGGCATGTTCTCAAAGATCTACGCCTTCGGTGACTCGAGCACAGACACAGGAAATTGCATAGAGTTACTCCCTTATTTGAACCCTCCCTACGGAATGACTACTTTCGGCAAACCCTCTGGTCGTTGGTCGGACGGTTACCTTGTCCTTGACTTCCTCGCCATAGAATTATCACTTCCTTACGTTCCCCCGTATCTTAACAAAAGTTCTGATTTCTCCCATGGTGTTAACTTTGCATATGCTGGATCAACGGCCATAGATTATGAATTCTATGTTGAACACAATGCAACGAAGGCTCTACCCATCCAGATAACAAATTCCCTACAGACTCAGCTCGGTTGGTTTAACGAATTCATCGACAGGGTCGAGTGTGCCGGGAAATGTCCTGCTCAATGTAAGGCAATAATGGAAGGTACACTCTTCTGGGTGGGGACGATGGGGGGCAATGATTATCGCAGAATTAATGGGACTTCCATCAGCCCCATCACCCTTAGAGAGATTGCAGTCGCCAATGTCATCCATCTTGTGCAGGTATGGACAAGAATTTATATTTTAAAAGAAATTCAATAATTCTCTATATATATGGGATTTGATAGGCAATTTTCGCCCGATATTCATCATACCACCCTTGGTATTTCATCCGAGAGCAGTACAATTTTTAAGATGCTTCCGGATCAAATATCAGAGGCATGATCTTGACTTGGTGGCAGGTCACGATCTTGACTTGGTGGGCCCCACAAATATGGCATTTTTTGCTCGATTCGATTCAATTGAGGCTATTTGGTAATGTAAGGGGTAATGGGTTTTCCTTTTGGGCCAAGGAGAATGCTCCTGGGCAATTCATACTATGTAAATCTGGTGGGACTACTGGTCCCCAACATAATTGTCAATTTTCAAAAAAAAAAAAAGCAGTACTTCTATCATACAGTGAATACAAGCACGCCAGCTCGTCCATCATATAATTTCTCTTATCTTACTATCAAAATATAAGTAAAAGTTGAGAATGTTTTTTAATTTTTAAGATTAAACCCACCTATGGCTTTGAACGTTTTGAGATGTTTTTTTCATTAGAGGGTTCAAAAGTCTTACCTGTCTCAAGCTTTCGGTCATAAGATAAAATTCCAATATATGTAAGGAAACATTAGCAAAGACAAACGAAACAAACTGAAAATGATTTCGATTTTGAAAGATTGGCATGAACAAAATATGGGAGGGAAGATACATTTCATCATTCTTTTATGAACTAAATTTTCCTCTCCTTATGATGAGTCACTTGCAGGACTTGCTGGATAAGGGTGCAAAATACATTGTTATTCAAGGTCCAGCAGCGCAAGGCTATGAATTAGATGTGGCCGCTCACAATGCACTCCTCCAACAACAGCTAGATCAAGTACGTGAACAGAACCCCGGCGCCACCATCTTGTTCGCCGATTTCATCCGTGCTCTTACTGACGATGTGATGAATGCAAAGAAGAAAGGTTTCAATGATCCTGGCCTGATATGTTGTGGCAATGAGAAGATCCTCTGTGGCAGGCCGGGTGCACCCGTATGCGTGGACCCAAGTAAGTACATGGCGTGGGATGGGGTGCACGCAACAGAAGCCTTAAATGCCTTGCTTGCTAACCAATTCTTCCATCAAGACTTCACAAGACCCCTGTTTGATAGCTTGTTTGTCAATAGAACGGCTGCTGAAATCACCACATGTACCAAACATATTTATAAATAATAGGAGATTTCTTGTTCATCAATTCTTTTATACGAGTTATTACAAATGTCATTTGTTGATTTCTTGATTAAGACCATCCTGAGTATTACAAAGGCCAACCCTAACCCAACCTGCCTTTAAATCTCTCAACGCTAACCCAACTAGTCCAATTTTTCAAATCGAGCTAAGATGGGTTCGGGTTAACGTGGGGCAATATGAGAAAAAATACAAAAAAAAAGGGTATTAGTTTCGGGGTTGAGTCGGTTCGAGTTGCAATAAAATCACAACAATATTAAGGGGCCGTGATCGGGTTCAGGTCGGATCGAGTTGTCCAAGGCCTTAGATGCAAGAGCATCCCCTGGGAATCTCTTATGATTGCTCATTAGACTAAACTTACCTTATTTTTGTCATTGTTAGTGGAGTAAGGGTAGGGAATCTCAGTCATTTTGGTCATTTCACATGTCTTTTATCATTAGTAAGGGTAGTTTGGTTAATTTCTTAATTGTTTTTGGCATTTTAGACATTTGGCCTTAGAGAGGGGTATTTGAGTTTTTTTCATGTAAAGGCAACCTATATAAGTCCATTTCCCACCATTTTTCATATGGGAAATGATATATGTGCCAAGTGTTTCGATAAACATGCGCTCCACTTGTTTGTCGTGTAGTATTTAAAGGGTTTAAAGAGCTTTTTGAGAACCGTAATATCGTCTGAAATCCCTTTAAATATATACTACACGACAAACAAGTGGAGCGCTTGTTTATCGAAACACCTTGGCGCAGATATCGTTTCCCCTTTTCATATTAGCTCTTGTGTTTTTTATATTATCATTGAGCTAATTGAACCTTGTGTTCCTTGATTTCCTTCTATGGAGGTACTGATTGAAAATTCCATACTAATAATCCTTGGCCATTGACTTTAATGTCATTAGTACGAGACATTGGAACGTTGATAGTCACTTAATTATATTGTCCAAGTCTTGTGCGCTTCTCGCTACAACAGCATTACAATAAATTTATGCTTCAAGGGCAACAATTATTACATTATTCAACCCTCCTCCTCAAGTTGGAGTGTAAATAACCATACAGTTTGGATACTAGCTACAGACAACACTTCCAAATTAATGTTTAAGCTTCTTTGATCAGATATGGGCTATATATGTGATGGGCCACACACCATGCCTTAATTATATGTGAAAGTAAATAATATGATCTTAGCAAGTAAAGTATCTGTTACATATTTGGAACCTCACAGATGCACGATGATGAGATGTTGTGGGTGGAAGAAAATCTACCATTTGTTTGTGTAATATATATTTAGAGCTAGTAGAACGCTCTACATCAAATCATTTGAACCACTTTCTTAAATGATTGGATAAGCTTAACTTTAATTGCTCCTCTCAGTAATCCATAATCCTAAGCAAGAATGAGCACTACAACCATGTATACGGTAGATGGCCTCTTTAGAAAATGTTGCAACCAGCAATATTAACTATTAGAGCTCTTAATCGGACTGAAATTTTGGATTTCAGTGAGGAACGAAACGAAATCGTACCGAAACCGAAATTCCTGAAATTTCAGAAATTTCCACAATTTCGTTGAAATTTAAAATAAAATTATACTTTTTTATTCCGTTAAAGAATTTCCAACGAAATTTCGGTAATTTCAATTGAAATTTTGTCCCAAAATATTCGGGATTTTACGCGCAATACGCCCGAAATTTCGGTTTCAAATAAGTCTGAAATTTTAGCCGAAACCAAAATTTAAAACCATGTACATTATTAGGGAAGTTATACATTATATTAATTATTAGAGTCCTTACCGTATATATTATTAGGGATGATACATTCGCCCCCTTTTCATCCCTGAGCCACCACTCATATATAGGGTTTGCCCAAGGAAGAAAGGGACGAATATATCATTTCCGTTTTTACTATCCCTAACTAGATAAGGTGGGGCCACTAGTTCAATGATAAATTAAAAACGTTCATCTACTGGGCATCAGCCTCTCCCAATGGATAGGCGATGCAGGGAAAGTGTTGCTGAACTGACGGTCAAGCGTTGCCGAATGAGGACCTGTCACTAACTATGAACTAGCCCTTTGAATAATCCCTGATTGCTAGTTTTTCCTCACCAATGAACTCAAATTCGTTAGTTATAATGTTGTGATCTAAATCAGAATGAGGGAATAGCCATAATGTTGGAATACAACTCTCGGCTTCAAATCTTAGGTCATTGTCTTTGAAAACTTAATTAAAATCAACACGAATTTCCACTAGTTAGCGGCCTTTAAACTAGTGAACTTAGTGAGCTGTTATTAAGCACTCTCATAAGGTCCATGCTTTAGGAAAGTCTCTGGTTGTTTAAGAGATGCATGTGGTTGGAAATATTTGCCCTAAATGAGTTGAATTAATACAAAGCTAGTACTCGTGCCTCTAATGAAAATACCGATTTCAGCCTTATTTCATCCAACAGTGAGTAACCTCATGGCATTGAGTACGTGTTATTTGCTATAGAAAGCCATGGATAGGAAGCCTGTACGATTCCTTATAGTCCGTAGTTTCTTTCTTAGTGATGCTTTTTTCAATCTTGGTTTACAGAGATTAGGGCGACATCAACCAATTCAACATCTTCTATCCTTGTATAAGATAGATGACATATGAAGAGTGCATGCTATGGTAGTTGGAAAAATAAGATAGAATCTCATCTTTATATATTATGAGTCCTACTTAGTAAATACTACTAGAAATACTGATCAATAAGATTCATGTATTGCTATTCGTATTTCAAATTTCATGTAAAGGATTCTTACGAGTTAGAGGCTCGATAGAGGAGATGTGCATTACAATGGGAAATGAAAATAAAGTAGAAATTTAGGTCGTTATGATTCTCTATTAATTTCTGAATTCTGGTTTCATTTGGATTAGAAACCTTATTTCAGAAAGGGAAATGTTATCAGCACTACCATATTTTTACGATCGCACTCCTTACTTTACTAAAAACTACAGTATGGCCCGCACCATAGGATGATCCAAACCATCTATTAGATGGCCACAGCCTAAATAGGTTGTGCTGCAAAAATCATTTCCATAGGCTGATCCTAACCCTCCGATCTATAGAGGGTTAGGATCTTCCCTCTAAGATTCAGTCCCTATATAGGTAGATTTTCCAACTGTAATTATGCACGCCTTTAATGGATAGTTGGAAGCAAGGAATATGGTTATGATCTATAAGGTGAAGTTAAGAATTTACTTGACTTGAAGGTACTGAGTATAGCTGGCCGGCCCAGGCGGGTTATTGGACCCAGATTAGAGTATGACAGCGTGGTCCTAGGCCTTGTGCCAGTAATGTCCCTTGGTCTGGACTCTTAATAAAGATAATGGTAGGCCCATTCTCATCAGCAATTGCTTTTGGGAAAGTTGGTAAGCACTACGGTCCTACAAGTGGCATCAGAGCCAGATCTCAGGTTTGAGTCCCCCTCCCCCTCCCCGAGGTCATTGTTGGTGGGTCGAGGAGGGTTGGGTTGTTGGCCAAGGCGAGTTATAAGACCCTGATCGGAGTATGGTTGCATTGTCCTGGGCCTTGTGCCAGCAATTAGGCTACACAAAAAACCGGCCAAACCGATAAACCGAACCGGGCCTTTCAGTTTGGGTCAGTTCGGTTTTTCTAGTCATTAGTGCGGTCATGATTAAAGTTGATGGTTTTTTTAGTTTTAATTCGAAAATGAAAAACATCGAAACGATGGGAAACTATAGACACCCCATTTTGGCCACCCCTGTAGACGCCCATTTTTGCCCCCCCCCCCCCTGAATTGCACCTAACTCTTATCTTCTTTTTAGAGGGCATTTTTGCCATTTTGGGTAGTCTAGGGGTAATTCTGTCATTGTAGTCACCCAAAGGGTATCAACCCTAGATATAAATGCAACATAAAAGCCTCATTTGACTACTTGATTTGGATATGTATTAAAGCTGAACCAAAAAACAGGATAAACTGTGAACCGAACAAAATTGAACCGGTCAAAATTGGTTCGGTTTGGTTCGGTTATACCCCCCATCGGTTCTGTTACGGTTTGGATTTTCTCCAAACCGATGGGATCGGTTCGGTTCAAAAAACCTCCCTAAACCGAACCGGACCGAACCGTGTGCATCCCTACCATCAATGCCCCTTGGTCTGGACTCTTAATAAAGATAATGGTAGCGCCTTTCCCATCAGTAATAGCTTTTGGGATAGTTGGTAAGTGCCATGATCCTACAATAATAATAAACTCTTAGAAATGGGTTGCAATCTAGGTATAATCGTCTCATATTTGAAAGAGAATGTCATTATCATAGCATAATTCCATACTCATCCGGGCAAGATAAGGTAGCTGGGAAGTAATGTTGTACTCTTATGGACATGACGAGGAGCATGTTGTCCAATTCATCGTTGCCTGAGCTTTGCGGAGTGATGCTCTAAGACAACGGCTCGTTTTATGGTTGTCGTTACAACTAAGGCTATGCCTAAGACCCTTTATGAGTCAGAAAAAGCTGGACTCGAACACTTACACTTTTAGTGATGTTTAGCAGGTGCAGAGGTTTAATCTATCTGAGTGAGTGTGATATGGATAATATTTTCATTAGTCAAGCCAGAATGAGTGATTAGTCAGCTCAGTGGCTCCAAGCCATGAAAAGAGAACTACTCTCAAGGAAATCATATTTGGAAACTCAAGAATCATACTAGTAGGGTGTAAATGGGTCCTCAGGACAATAGAGACTTTAAAGATGGAATTGGGAGATATAATGGAAGATTGATTGAAAAAAGCAACACTAAGAAAGAAACTACGGACTATAAGGAATCGTACAGGCTTCCTATCCATGGCTTTCTATAGCAAATAACACGTACTCAATGCCATGAGGTTACTCACTGTCGGATGAAATAAGGCTGAAATCGGTATTTTCATTATAGGCACGAGTACTAGCTTTGTATTAATTCAACTCATTTAGGGCAAATATTTCCAACCACATGCATCTCTTAAACAACCAGAGACTTTCCTAAAGCATGGACCTTATGAGAGTGCTCAATAACAGCTCACTAAGTTCACTAGTTTAAAGGCCGCTAACTAGTGGAAATTAGTGTTGATTTTAATTAAGTTTTCAAAGACAATGACCTAAGATTTGAAGCCGAGAGTTGTATTCCAACATTATGGCTATTCCCTCATTCTGATTTAGATCACAACATTATAACTAACGAATTTGAGTTCATTGGTGAGGAAAAACTAGCAATCAGGGATTATTCAAAGGGCTAGTTCATAGTTAGTGACAGGTCCTCATTCGGCAACGCTTGACCGTCAGTTCCGCAACACTTTCCCTGCATCGCCTATCCATTGGGAGAGGCTGATGCCTAGTAGATGAACGTTTTTAATTTATCATTGAACTAGTGGCCCCGCCTTATCTAGTTAGGGATAATAAAAACGGAAATGATATATTCGTCCCTTTCTTCCTTGGGCAAACCCTATATATGAGTGGTGGCTCATGGATGAAAAGGGGGCGAATTTATCATCCCTAATAATATAGACGGTAAGGACTCTAATAATTAATATAATATATAACTTCCCTAATAATATACATGGTTTTAAATTTTGTTTTCGGCAAAAATTTCAGACTTATCTGAAACTGAAATTTCTGGCGTATTGCGCGTAAAATCCAGAATTTTTTGGGACAAAATTTCAATCGAAATTACCGAAATTTCGTTGGAAATTCTTTAACGGAATAAAAAAGTATAATTTTATTTTAAATTTCGACGAAATTCCCGAAATTTCTGAAAATTTGGAACGGAAATTTGGAACGAAATTTGGTAAATTTCAGGAATTTCGGTTTCGGTACGATTTCGTTTCGTTTCTCACTGAAATCCAAAATTTCAGTCTGATTAAAGGCTTTAATAATTAATATTGCTGGTTGCAACATTTTCTAAAGAGGCCATCTACCGTATACATGGTTGTAGTGCTCATTCTTGCTTAGGATTATGGATTACTGAGCGGAGCAATCAAAGTTAAGCTTATCCAATCATTTAAGAAAGTGGTTCAAATGATTTGATGTAGAGCGTTCTACTAGCTCTAAATATATATTACACAAACAAATGGTAGATTTTCTTCCACGCACAACATCTCATCATCGTGCATCGGTGAGGTTCCAAATATGTAACATTCCAAATATGTAACAGATACTTTACCTGCTAAGATCATATTATTTACTTTCACATATAATTGAGGCAATATGGTGTGTGGCCCATCATATATATAGCCCATATCTGATCAAAGAAGCTTAAACATTAATTTGGAAGTGTTGTCTGTAGCTAGTATCCAAACTGTATGGTTATATACACTCCAACTTGAGGAGGAGTGTTGAATAATGTAATAATTGTTGCCCTTGAAGCATAAATTTATGGTAATGTTGTTGTAGCGAGAAGAGCACAGGAATTGGACAATATAATTAAGTGACTATCAACGTTCCAATGTCTTGTACTAATGACATTAAAGTCAATGGCCAAGGATTATTAGTATGGAATTTTCAATCAGTACCTCCATAGAAGGAAATCAAGGAACACAAGGTTCAATTAGCTCAATGATAATATAAAAAACACAAGAGCTAATATGAAAAGGGGTAACGATATCTGCGCCAAGGTGTTTCGATAAACAAGCGCCCCACTTGTTTGTCGTGTAGTATATATTTAAAGGGATTTCAGAGGATATTACGGTTCTCAAAAAGCTCTTTAAACCCTTTAAATACTACACGACAAACAAGTGGAGCGCATGTTTATCGAAACACTTGGCGCATATATCATTTCCCATATGAAAAATGGTGGGAAATGGACTTATATAGGTTGCCTTTACATGAAAAAGACTCAAATACCCCTCTCTAAGGCCAAATGTCTAAAATGCCATAAACAATTAAGAAATTAACCAAACTACCCTTACTAATGATAAATGACATGTGAAATGACCAAAATGACTGAGATTCCCTACCCTTACTCCACTAACAATGACAAAAATAAGGTAAATTTAGTCCAATGAGCAATCATAAGAGATTCCCAGGGGATGCTCTTGCATCTAAGGCCTTGGACAACTCGATCCGACCTGAACCCGATCACGGCCCCTTAATATTGTCGTGATTTTATTGCAACTCAAACCGACTCAACCCCGAAACTAATACCCTTCTTTTTTTGTATTTTTTCTCATATTGCCCCAAGTTAACCCGAAGCCATCCCAGCGCGATTTGAAAACTCGGACTGGCTGGGTTAGCGTTGAGAGATTTAAAGGCAGGATGGGTTAGGGTTGGCCTTTGTAATACTCAGGATGGCCTTAATCAAGAAATCAACTAATGACAATTGTAATAACTCATAAAAAAGAATTGATGAACAAGAAATCTCCTATTATTTATAAATATGTTTGGTACTTGTGTTGATTTCAGCAGCCGTTCTATTGACAAACAAGCTATCAAACGGGGGTCTTGTGAAGTCTTGATGGAAGAATTGGTTAGCAAGCAAGGCATTTAAGGCTTCTGTTGCGTGCACCCCATCCCACGCCATGTACTTACTTGGGTCCGCGCATACGTGTGCACCCGGCCTGCCACAGAGGATCTTCTCATTGCCACAACATATCAGGCCAGGATCATTGAAACCTTTCTTCTTTGCATTCATCACATTGTCAGTGAGAGCACGGATGAAATCGGCGAACAAGATGGCGGCGCCGGGGTTCTGTTCACGTACTTGATCTAGCTGTTGCTGGAGGAGTGCATTGTGAGCGGCGACATCTAATTCATAGCCTTGCGCTTCTGGACCTTGAATGACAATGTATTTTGCACCCTTATCCAGCAAGTCCTGCAAGTGACTCATCATAAGGAGAAGAAAATTTAGTTCATAAAAGAATGATGAAATGTATGTTCACTCCCATATTTTGTTCATGCCAATCTTTCAAAATCGAAATCATTTTCACTTTGTTTTGTTTGTCTTTGCTAATGTTTCCTTACATATATTGGAATTTTATCTTATGACCGAAAGCTTGAGACAGGTAAGACTTTTGAACCCTATAATAAAAAAAACATCTCAAAACGTTCAAAGCCATAGGTGGGTTTAATCTTAAAAATTAAAAAATATTCTCAACTTTTACTTATATTTTGATAGTAAGATAAGAGAAATTATATGATGGACGAGCTGGCGTGCTTGTATTCATTGTACGATAGAAGTACTGCCCTTTTTTTAAAAAAATTGACAATTATGTTGGGGACCAGTAGTCCTCACCAGATTTACATAGTATGAATTGCCCAGGAGCATTCTCCTTGGCCCAAAAGGAAAACCCATGACCCCTTACATTACCAAATAGCCTCAATTGAATCGAATCGAGCAAAAAATGCCATATTTGTGGGGCCCACCAAGTCAAGATCGTGACCTGCCACCAAATCAAGATCATGCCTTTGATATTTGATCCGGACGCATCTTAAAAATTGTAATGCTCTCGGATGAAATACCAAGTGTGGTACAATGAATATCGGGCGAAAATTGCCTATCAAATCCCATATATATAGAGAATTATTGAATTTATTTTCAAATATAAATTCTTGTCCATACCTGCACAAGATGGATGACATTGGCGACTGCAATCTCTCTAAGGGTGATGGGGCTGATGGAAGTCCCATTAATTCTGCGATAATCATTGCCCCCCATCGTCCCCACCCAGAAGAGTGTACCTTCCATTATTGCCTTACATTGAGCAGGACATTTCCCGGCACACTCGACCCTGTCGATGAATTCGTTAAACCAACCGAGCTGAGTCTGTAGGGAATTTGTTATCTGGATGGGTAGAGCCTTCGTTGCATTGTGATCAACATAGAATTCATAATCTATGGCCGTTGATCCAGCATATGCAAAGTTAACACCATGGGAGAAATCAGAACTTTTGTTAAGATACGGGGGAACATAAGGAAGTGATAATTCTTTGGCGAGGAAGTCAAGGACAAGGTAACCGTCCGACCAACGACCAGAGGGTTTGCCGAAAGTAGTCATTCCGTAGGGAGGGGTCAAATAAGGGAGTAACTCTATGCAATTTCCTGTGTCTGTGCTCGAGTCACCGAAGGCATAGATCTTTGAGAATATGCCTTCGTAAGTTGATGGGGGTAAAGAAAGAGAAGGATAGACAGATATGAAGAAGTAAAATAGAGTAAGATGGAGAGATAGAGAACTGCACCAAGCCATTGTTTTAGAGAGCTTCTTCACCTTTTCTTTTATGGTATTTCGCCTTTTGGTACCAAAGGAAGAGTTGCCTGTGAAGAGTGTAAGAAACAATATATATATAGGGGGCTAGACAACCCAAAATTAGTTTAGGTCACAGTTACAACATGCCTAAATTTAGGAGGCTACACCCTTTCCTAACATTTCGAATTGCTTTTGTTTTTCTGTTTTTTCATATGATAGAGAGGTGACAGATCAAATTATAAAAGCCCACAATAGGATATCCAGTTGCATTTGTTTTTCTGTTTTTTTATATGATAGAGAGGTGACAGATCAAATTATAAAAGCCCACAACAGGATATCCAGTTGCATTTGTTTTTCTGTTTTTCTATTGGGCCTTGTATCCTTTCTTCAAGGCAAAACAATAGGTATTCTAGTTGGATTTTCTTTTAGTTGAGCTTAATTTGAGGATTACAACTAATTAATTGCTTGCCAACACATTCTCAAGTTGTGGTCCGAGTCACTCATCCCTAGAATCGATTCCAACAACGCTGGATGTGTTCCTATTGCATACTATATATTGCCACAAATTAATGAGAATGGATTAAAAAAATGAGGGGCATTTTTAATTTGGACGTGCGTGCTGGACACATTGGCACGTGTAATCCGTTTTCCGTTGATTGGGTACTTTGATTTGTTGGCCACCCCACCCGTGTGCCCATTCCATTGTTCCCTTTCCCACTGTGATAGGATAATCCTAGGTCTCTTCTAAGGACATCTTTTTAGGATATACCCTACACAGCGGGGCTGTTCTCGGTGTGAACTCGGGATAGACCCTGGTTTGTTCAAGCCCAAAATAAACCCTGGCCTGCTATTCCCATTGAAAGCATCCCTCATAGGATTTGTTCAAAGCAAACCAAGATCATTTTATCCTGGGATAGACTCACTGTTAGGGGTGCAAGTTTGGTCTTGTGAGCCCTGACCCGCCCTGAGCCCGAACAGGATCAGGGTTGGAAAATCTGACCCTGAGGGAAGGTTTGGGTACATTTTTTTGGCCCTGACTCAGGGTCGGGTCGGGTTCAGGGTTGATACCCCGAGCCGACCCGATCCGACCCCCTTTACACTTTACCCCTGCCCACCCTGACCGACCCGACCCTGTTTACACTTTACCCGCGGCCCACCCCTGAGCCTTTCTGTTTTTCATTTCTCCATCCATTGGGTTTTGGTTATGTATTTTTCACCAAAAATCATATATCAATTAGAATAGTAGATTGTGTGGAAGTATTTTGATTTTTGACAATAAAACAGACCGAAAACATGTATAATTGCCCGGCTCGGTCCGACCCAAGCAGGGCCAGCCCGGCCCGGCCCTACCCAATCAGGGCCAATCAGGGCGGGCAAGGGTTGGGCTGAACCCTGTTGGGCGGGCATTGGGTTGAGGATTTTCGGCCCTGTGTATACAAACAAATATCTTTAATCTCATCTATGAGATTGATTAGTTTCCACACAAATCCTTTGATATTCTTTGATGTTGAACATTGTTGTTGGATAAAGAAAATCTTTTCAACATTCACTTGTCCAAGCATCATCCATAAGCAACCCAATCTATAATCAATTGACTTGAATTTTGGCCATTTTTGTGTTAACGATCCATGTATAGTAAATTAATTGGATGGTTAAGATTGTTTGATGTGCAGATCATTTTGACAAATGGCTCATCTGCAATGGGCCTCAAATACCCCACATGTAATTTCGTGTGAGACTAAGGGTTTATTAGTCAAATTTGCAAAAAAACTGTGTTAGGGCTATTAGTAAGCAGTACGAATACGAATGACAGATTAATTCTCCGTCATAAACCCTAAATCAAAGAGGAGAAATTGCTCTCGAGATCCGTGAGCAGCCCCAGAGAGCCTATTTCGAGGTCAAGAGATGGACATAGATCGTAATTTCTGTCTTAATCATCTTGAATATGTTATTTCTATAACAGTCGGCTATGTTATCTTTTTGAAAAAAGTTCAATTCATGACCCAGTCGGCCGCTCCGGGCTGATCGACCACGGGTGCTCAGGCCGGTCAACCGCCCAAGGACGATTAACCACAGTAAGGCTTCTGGATATTTAAAAAAAAAAATCGGATTTTGGGGGCCCAGTCGACCGAACCCGTTTCTGCTTCAAAAATTGGTTAGCACTTTTAGAGTATAATAGACATACTTCTTTAGATCAATATCAATGCATGGACTTATTAAATCGTACTTCCACACTATATTGTAGGTAATTAAAATTCGATCGAACTGATTGGAATTTCTGATTGAGGTCAGAAATAAAGGATTGCTTTAGTAGTTTGATACATAATTTCCTTGATATCTCCCCGAACTGATTGTAGTGATATCTGTGACTCTGTACGAATGTATGCATGCATGCATGTATGTATGTATGTGTGTACACACGGACTGTTCTTTACCCCAGTGATTTGTATACCATATATTTCTATTATGATATTGTATGATTGATGCTTCTTGTGAGGCTTAGGTTAAAATTCTGTGTCCCTCCAATGGGGATTAGTACGTTTGCAATTATGCATCCCACCAACCAATGGGGATTAGTACGTTGGCAATTCTATGTCATGCCATTATATATGATTGATACGTTGGCCCTTATCGTAGGAGCGAGTTCCGTCACCGTGGGCCGTCGGTGAAAAAATAACAAACTTTCTGTTTTTAGCCTAAACCTTGAGCTTTCTTTTTTGGTCTATAGATCCCTATTTTCTCAAGTATTTCGCAATTAATCAATGAAAATTATATAAAATAACAATATATTCAACTTTTTGAAGAATATTTTTACAAAGTAACTCATAACCATATCAAACTTTTGTTGACAAAATTGTCATATAATCAATCCTAAAATTATGAAATTTTTTATTTTTTATTTTCTTATATTAAAATTGATTGAAGTTTTCATAAAAAAAAAAATACAAAAAGAAAACGGTTAGACAAAAAAATCTTTGTTTTGATTTACTCATGTGTTTTTTTCATCAAAAATAAATGTTTTGAATATATAAATGCTAATGTTTGGCAACCATGAATTTTTTTTAATGATAAATTAGTTACTCAAGTGGCGAGAGCGGGGTGGGAGAAGGAGGGACTTGAGAGGGCATAAGAAGTGGCTATAAAAAACAAGGAAACAATCAATCATATTTTGGGTGGAGTTTTTTGTTTCCTAGTTTTTCAAGCTTTTCTTAACTCCTCACTCAGTCCTTTGGTGTCTATCCCTCTCCCCCTTCTTCACCATTGGGTAAGCTAATATTCCAGGAAAAAAAATTTCATGGTAGGCAGAACAAGCCTTTAATGTCAAAAAAATTACAAACTTTTTGGACAACCCTAAAAATTATTTACATATAATCTTATACGAATATAGCATTATTTTTAGATAGCTTATATGGAAATAATGGTAGTAATAGACATGTATCTATCCTAGTTTATAGCTTTCAAAGTAGCCTTCTGATGCAAGTGGCCGCGGAAGCAATTTTGCCGAGGAGCTTGTAGATCGGACCTCCGATTGCGCAGGGATGAAGTCTCAAACTAGATCTTCAAAATTTTGTATTTTTTGATGATTTCCTTCAAAGAATCAACTTCGATTCGTGCAAGGGATGCAAGAATAACAAAATCTATGAAAAATCATTGATTCACAAGGGAGAACGTACTGTAATTTGAAGAGAATTGATGAAAATTTAACTTACAATCCTCTAATCTCTAACAAGAAGGAAATTTTCCCAAAGCTGGGATTCCCTTTTTAAATTTCAAATTCAAATCAAAGTCATTAAAAATGAGAGGGAAATGCCTTTTATAGGCTGCCCATATAATTTAAAAGACAAATATACTCCTAATTGATCCAAAATAATAAAAAAATGACAACAAAATTAGAAAATAACCAAACAAGCCCCACCAATGGAAAATACCACTTAAGACATATGCAAGAAGAAAATTAAAAGCATTAAAACACAGAACAAACTATCCTAAGGAGATGTGAACGACGACGTAGAAAATCCAGGGGATGCTCTTTCATCAAACTCCCCTTCTTGAAAGAACTCATCCTCGAGTTCCCCATTAGTCTCTGTGTCGTGGTAGTATGCCTGAGTCGAATACGTAAATGACCGACTCAAGCAGTAGGAGAAGTAATTCGTCGAAGTCAACATCTTTGTGATCGATCATGTAAAAACTGATCCTATTGGTGAAGTGGTGACTTGTATTGATCCATATATATGCCCTAAGCATGGCAAAGAAGTAGTGGGCCACCATATGCATCAATAGCCTCGTCTGTGGCCACTATAGGAAGGATCATGAAAATATGAACTACATCTGCCAGGTGTAAGTCATCACAACTACATCTGTATGTATCTCCTCTGCATCATCAATCACTGACATTCTGACTCAACATCAATACCGACCTCATCATCACAAACAAGAGGAGCATCGCTAGCATCTTCATCACTAGCGTCAATCTCATCACCATCCATGTGTGGATTTAGGAGGGTGGTCTCCTCTAAGAAATCCTGACACTTTAGTTGTCTGTCATAGATGGAGGTGGTTAAACTACGCTGATAGTAGTAGGCGTAGTGACGGATCTAATCGGAGGTGGTGGTGAGGAAATAGGCACATAGCTACTGGACCGTTGTCGTGTCAGACGAGGGTAGTGTAGACACCCCATTTTGATCGGACCCAAGTTCGCTATTGTAGACACCCCATTTTGATTCGTTTTAATCAACAAAGAAGTTAGTGTGATGTTGTCGGAGTCTAGTGTTTTTCATTCCCGTGTTCGTCCCTTATGCTTTCTCAATCGTTCCGATCTATTCTGCAATGTTCCGCATTTTCTTTTCGCCAAGTGTTGAGAATGGTTATATTAGCCAGGCGAGAGAGAGTTTGTACCCACTAAGTGGGCCCACCATGAACATGTTGATGAGCGCATTTATTTTTCTCATTTAAAGCCGTACTACTAAGGTATTTTCTTTGTTTCTGGTATTTCAGGTTTATATTGAGGGAATTCCGAGGAAAATATGCTAAAAGGATGAAATTTTACGAAAAATTGCAATTGTGGAACAATCTAAGTAGAAAATTGTGTGTGGGTTCCAATTTGGATGGTCAAGATCAAAGAAGAAAATCCAAAATTTTCAAGATATCTTAGTAGGCCAAATATTTAAGAATTCTTTTTGGGTCCAAGTTGAAAACGTCACACCGTTATTTTTCTTTGAAAGTTTCAAGCATTTCAAAGGTTAGATAAAGAACAAAGAAGAGTGAAATTCCTAAATTCAATGGTTGAGATTGAAATCAACAAAGCAAGAGGGAGGAAATCGAAATTTATTTTTGGTAAAACCACCCCCATATTTGGTTAGTTCACTTCCCTTGTTGGATTCCCTTGGTCGTTTCTTTCTCTTTCCCCCTTACCCATTAAATGAACGGTTTGGATCAAATTATGGAATAAATTAGAAAGCATGGTCAATTATCATTGTGGCCCATTAATTGGAAGATCCGGATTATATTGAGGAAATGATTTGGCTACACATATCAATTGGACAAGTGGAATTTTTGGAGGAGTGCCTTGACCAATTCGTGCAAGCTTGAGAAAAATGGGACCCACTTGGATTTGCATTTACGTGCAAGCTTGTTCTCTACACAACAGCAGCCCATGTGTTCTCATATGGAAAATAGTAATTTCTAATTATTACAACCATACACATGCAATATAAGTGGGACCCACCAGGGAAGAAACTATATTGTTTCCAAAGTTGCCATTCATGTTCCCACACCTCATGTTCCCACACCAAAGTCAACAAAAGAAAAAAATTTAATCTTTTTTGGAGGCCCCTCTCTCTCTCTCTCCCTTCTTTCCTTGGTCATCAATGATGGCTAGTCATGGTCATCTATGGTGGTTGGTCATGGTCACCCATGGTGGCTACCAATACCACACATGTTTAAAATTTAGTCATTTATGATGGCTATTAAAAATGTCTTTTTATCTCAAATAGTGTTCCTATATGCAGCTATAAATATGGCTTGTATTCTCAAAAACAAGGAGGAGAAAAAAGGAGTGTGGCTCATCTAATAAAAAGCAAAGAAAAAGAGAAGAAGAAGAAAGCAAGGCGAATCGTACAACGGCGAGGTTTTTCGGACTCCGCGGCTTTCGGATTCGGCGAAGACTCCATCAGAGGTAAGTACACTGTTCTCGGATTTTTCAGGATCGTTTGATATTTTTTATGTATTTTGCATGATTTTTAAGCATTTAATTGAATTTAATTGAATATTAATTGCGTGTGCTTAAAGTCATGATCTGCGTAAGCTTTCCAAATCCGTTTCATCCCGAAAGTTAATACAATGTTTGATCTAAATAGAGTACCATAACTATCGGATCAGATCGGGCATTGGATCAACAGTTCTTTCGAGTTTGAGTGAAGAGTGGTATTTTATTTAAAATATGGGCTGAGAAATTATGAAATTCGAAAAAATAGTCATCTCAGGATGATCTATTTTTTTGGAATTTTAAATTTTTCTTGTGTTCATCACATCGGAACAAGGTTGGAGGATGTTTTCCGAAATCATAATTTTCTCGAAAAGCGTGTTTTAAAAATAGAAAACTCTTCAAAAATATCTTTTTGACCAAGAAAAATAAAATATATATTAAACGGATTCCAAAATTAATGAAACTTCATGGAAAACTAATATGGTACTAATACATTCTACCATGAGTTTTTCATAAATTTTGGACTTTGTTTGGTTATTATTTTATGCTTTCTTTGAAAATTATCAGATTTTGGGAGAATTTTTACTAACATCAGATCATCATTAAAATTCATAACATTTTTACATAAGTCTTATATTTCACATGTCTTTCTGCTGTAAACGTTTCAAGTGATTTGGATCTTGTTTCATGTGTGGTGTAGTGTTAATTCATAATCTGGGCTGAAAATTGAAAAATCCGAAGTCAGTAGTAAATAATTTCTAAAATTCATGAAAATCTCACTGCATGCTATTTATATTCATATTTTATTTCTGTAGAAATTTCATAGAATTTAGATTTATATTTCTACTAGTTTCTGTGTTAATTGTGCAATCTGGTCATTTAATTGTTTAATCCAGATTAAATGTGAAATTAATGTAAAAATCTGCAAAACTCATACAGTAAGCTACATACATTCCCATATTGCTGCTGTAAAAATTTCAACTCATTTCGAATTTGTTTGCAACAATTTCACTTGTAAAACCACTCATATGCTTAAAATTGATAAAATCCATGGAAAATTCGAAATTAATTGAAAATCATATAAAAATTCCTAAAGAACTTTAAAATTCTGTCACATGTTCACTCCTTAATCCATTGAAACGGAAATTTTAGGATCTTTAGATTTTCCTGGAAAAATGGCCAGTGCATCCATAATCGTATCCCAATTGCAACTTGATCTTTGACAATTTGAATATTTAAGCTATAGCATGTTGTTGGCTCCGAGGTTACTGTCCACGAAAATCCTGAGATCTGCCAGGCAATAAGATGCTATAACCTAAGTATTAAATTGCACAAGGAAAGAGCGCACGATTCCCTCCATTGGATGCCATTCTGGGCCGAAATTGGTGAACCCTAGAACCATTGGTATTCCTTAAGTGCCCAAAAACTGAAAATCCTTAAAATCTGAAATTCGTTAACCTCAAGAACTTAAATCGATTCAGCTTGTATCTTTCGGAACCATTGGATCATGGTTTCCGATCTAAGAAACATTAGAGCCCAATTTAGGAACCCTGGTGTCAGGTCGTGTCCTAGGTTTTAGGGAGTCCTAGAGTTAGGAGTCCAGCCTCATCACGGACGTTTGTTATGTATAGCAACCGTGCCATAGGTCTCGTTACACTAGTTGCCCAATCTTTCCTTAAGACGAGCCTAGTAAACTATGGTGTAGGTTAACTTACATTAGTCTAAGGAACAACTTGCATTTAGATAAGAATCATATAGCATCTCAGATGAAATCCTAAGATAATAAAATCCTCAACTTGAATTAAATAACTTCTCTCAAAACTGTTGAAACAGTCAGTTCTGTCTAGGTCGGTGTCCTAGTTGAGTTAGGCATAAGTAGCTTAGCTTAGGTGCACCGAACTACGTCGACTCTGATCCCAGTGAGGCTTGGGTACGTAGGCAGCTTGGATGTCTGACGGCATACCACCCGCGAGTCGGCACCACAACAAATTGTGGTGTTTTGGATATTAATTTTCTTATAAATGCTTAATCAAATCATTTAGGGCTTTCCATGAAATTAGAATTCTAGGAGAACTTTCACTTAGATTGAACCCAGACAAATTAATAAATCAAGATACACATTTAGGATTCCCATTGAAATTAGATTTTAGGATGCATGTCACTTAGTTCGCACATTAACATAGGGTTGAATGAGCCATTTAAAATAAATTTAAAAGAGTTAACTTTTAGAATTGAAGACCGATTATCGGGCAGGAATGGTGCATATGGTGGATAAATCCCCATACCTTCCATTCTTGTAACCAGGTAGCGAGTCTAGATTTCTGGTTAATTATGGGTCCTAGATCCCACATCTAGGTGGCGACTCTGTCAGTCTCTTTTGTGTGGAATTCGGATTGTCTTAGTGATCCCAAGTTCACATAAAAGACGAATTAAAATCAATAATGAAAGGCACACGCCAATCGCGTGGGTACGAGAGACCAAGAGAAGAGAGCGCGGCGGCTCGCGCCCCACGCCCCTCTCGCGGGATCGGGTCCCACAGACTGGCGACTCTGCTGGGGACAACCTAACTTCATTACAATTCCAAAGGATAACTCATTTGAATCTATTTCAACTGGCTCATGAAAACTCTATCTCTTTTATGCTTGTTAGATTAGTTTGTATGCTTTATTTTCTCATCACATTTACTCAAACTTAATCTAACAAAACCTGAAGGCATCATAGATTGCGCGAACTTATTGCACACACTTACATCACTTTCATCTAAACCCCTGCATCTCACATGCACACACGTCCTATTTTAGGAACCCGGAGTGTTATCTAGCATGGTTGACTGGGATTTCATCACCTGGTGCCTCTGTGCTAGAGAAGCATTCCACCCTTAGCCTAGTACCTTTATGGTACGTAAACGGATCTCTTGTTCACGTACTGATACGCCGGACACTGGTACAGTATATCGAACATGGATTCGCGCTAAGGGAACTCTTGGCCTTACCCCTAGATTAACCCACACATGCATGTAGTATACGAACACATGTGCATCACGTGTGTGAGCCTAGTTTAGGATATCCTACCCATTTGTGTCTAGATTAGGCCGTAGTCCATCTTTCAATGGCTACGATCGGTCCTAGGTACACAAACAAAGTCATGAGTCGAGATCCTCTCTCCACTCCGCTAGATTAGGGTTAGGATTGATGCCTTCAGGTAACACTGATAAAATGTGCGAAGATTAAAAAACTTTTCCTTTGGGGTTAGGATGTAAATCCCATTCATTTCCAAAGATCTCATAGGATTACTCATTCATGATCCATCTGTTGAAAGCAATCTTATGCTATCTCATCTCATCTTGATCTCATCTTGTTGTTGATATCCATCATTCAGATTTTAGATCTGGTCCTTGACCCTACTTTTGTCATTCTTATGGCCATGGTCTATTATCTGAGCCATTGATTGATCCAATGTTTATCATATATCTTTTACCCCTGGATCATATCGAAATCATTGATGAAAAAGTTTGATCTCACCTGTATTCTTTGAGTGCATGATCGTTGTTGAGATCGAAACTTATTTTGATTAAGGATGTTTATCGTTCCTTACTCTTTCATTCCCAAAAGAAGAACGGTTATACCCAAAGAACACCTTAAGGAATAGATTGAGGATTCTTTCCAAATTAACATACCCGTTGATGTATTTCAAGATTACTCTTTTCTCTATTTGTTCAGAATCTTTATCTCATGATTATTGATCTAGTATGTTAACTTCCAATCAGGATTCTGAAAGATAGCAACCATCGCTTCAAAAAAGGGCACCCAAGCTAAACCTACCTGGTCTAGACCTACCTCAGTGTCTAGACTTGTTCGTCATTTTGATCCCACTGTGTCACCAACAGCACCTTTACCATCTTCACCAGAGTTGTCAGGTTCTTTTGAAGTCAACCAAATGGCTAATGATCCAGTGGACCCCATGATAACTATACAGGAAATGTTGAGAAATATGTGTCGAGATATAGCAGGGTTGAAAGATGAGGTGACTCATCTAAAAGACCAGAGTACTCAAAAGGTCTCTACTTCTAAAGATCCCACCATTCAGCCTCCTCCGGCCACATCTCCTAACCTCACCAGACCAGTCATCTCTCCCGTAGAGATCGATCTAGAAGATGAGCAATATGCTGGGGAATACTTTGTCCCTCCGGTTAACAAGGAGAATGAGTTGTTCGATAAGTATGAGAAGATGGCTCGTGACATTGAGAGCATGAAGGTTCAAGCGTCCAAGGGATTCGATATTTCTGAATTTCTGGTGTCCCCTAATGCCATATTCCCGCCTAAGTTCAAGGCACCAGACTATGACAAATATGATGGAACTGGGTGTCCGAGAAACCACGTCAGATGGTTCATCACTCTTTCCCAGCAGCATGGCTTAAGTCGAGAGCAGATGGCTCATTTGTTTCCTATGTCTCTTATAGGGGTAGCCAAAAGATGGTTTTTGAGGTTGAAACCAGAAGAGATTAGGACATTAGAAGAAATCTCTAACCGATTCGTAGAACAATTCTCCATGGAGGAAGGGATCGAGGTCACTAAAAGAGATCTGAAGCTGTTGAAGCAGAATCCTCAGGAGACATTCACATCTTTCATTAGGCGCTGGAGGCGCAAGTCTGCCCAACTGAGCCATAGAATGTCAGAGGAAGACCAGATAAAGTTGGTCCTCAAGAGCTTGTCCCCGCAGTACTTTCACTTCATGGCGCCGCAGCACTATCAGAATTTCGATCATTTGATTAAGACCGGCACCCAGATCGAGGATGCTATTGCTAAGGGCCTCCGAGCCAAAACGCTATCTGATGTCCGAGAGGGGAAGAGGCCTATGATCCAACCGAAGGAAGTACAAGCAGTCAGTTATACCAGACCAGTGGCCAAGCCTGTTGATGAAGTTGTTAGACCAATGGTGACGAAGCAGTTCAGGCAGTTTGACCCATTACCATTTCCACTGCCCATGATACTTAAGAAGTTGATCAGAGACAAGAAGATCAGACTTCCGGATGTCAAACCTGTACCTAATCCGCTGCCCGGAAACTGGAGAAGGGATCAATACTGTGAATATCACAGGGGCCCGGGACACATGACTGAGAACTGTTTGGCCTTGAAGCACGCGATTCAGAACATGATCGATAAAGATGAGCTTGCAGTTGAAAGGCCGAATATCACTCAGAATCCTCTCCCCAACCACCGTGCTGTTGCTCCTCCCACTACAAACGCTATCTTTGTAGATGAGCCCATCCTTGATCCCTCTACTCTCATTTGCGCTATTACATCTGATAAAACATATGTTTTGAAGTTTGACGATGAAGAGCTCAGAGAATTCAGAGAAAAAGAACCTTATGTGCTGTCGTTTGACGATGCTGAACTCACTGAGTCATCTTCAGCCCAGTCATATGCGCTTCAGAATGTTGGTCTGGAAGAAGCAAAGGAAGCCACCTATGTTCTAAGGATGGAGGACTTTGAAGAGGATGTCAGTAATGCACCTTATGTTTTCAGAACGGACGAAGACGAACTGCTGTTGCTGGATGATCAGTGTAACGATATGCGTCACATGACCCGAGGTGGGCGAGTGTTCAAACCACCAGAATTGAGTGTAGAAAACCCGGCAGGGGTTGCAAGAAACTCAGAAAATCAGAGGCAGAATAAAGTGAGCGCAGACGAAGAAGATGAGAGCCTGTTAAAGCAGCTGAAAAAGACTCAGGCTAATATCTCGGTATGGGGTTTACTAATGGCCTCATCGAAGCACAGAAAGCTAGTCCTTCAAGAGCTTAATGCAGCACAAGTTTCTGTTAATACCTCACCTGACGAGCTTGTCAGTCTCGTAGCCATGGCCAGAGCTGCGAAAACATTGTCATTCGCTGATGACGATTTACCTCCTGAGGGCCGAGACCATACTAAGCCTCTTAAAATCACAGTCTTCTGTAACAAGAAGAAGGTGCCAGAGGTGTTGGTTGATAACGGCTCTGCACTGAATGTTTGCCCATTAAGCACCGCAGCAACCCTGGGGTTCAGTCCTGAGAATTTTATTCCATCCGAGCAGGGTATTCTAGCATATGATGGCACTCGCCGAGATGTAATCGGGACTTTGGTCACTGAGATACAGATTGGCGGAGAAGACTTTGAGGTAGAATTTCAAGTCTTAGATATTAAAGCTTCATTCTTACTGTTGCTTGGCCGTCCTTGGATGCACAAGGTCGGGGTTGTTCCGTCTACTCTCCACCAAAAACTGAAGTTCATTCGCAGGAACAGAGTGATAACGGTAAAGGGGGATCCTGATCTCGAGATAGGGCAGATCACTCCGGACATAACTGGGGAAAGATCCGAAGATATCAATTTGACGGGGTTTTCACTAGAGGTGACTACGATCACTTTCAAAGAGGCTTTGAATGAGGAAATTTGTTTCCTGACCAGTACGAATTCGAATGTCATCAGAATGATTCGCCGACAGGGCTATATGCCAGGCGCCGGGTTAGGCAAATATCATCAGGGTTTGACCGAGTTTCCTGTGTTCAAAACATTCAATGGTTTGTTCGGACTGGGTTACAAGCCTACAAAGAAGGAAATTGTAGAGATGAAGCAGTTGATGCTGAAATGGGCAGAAAACCGTCGTCGGGGCTTGGGGTTACCAATGGCACCCATTGATTTGAAAATGAACGGCCGATTCCGAAAAGAAGGCGCAGCCTTTCCTTTCTGTGGCTTTGCAGAGTTTTGGTTGGATGAGAGCACAGGGCAAATGCTTCCGGGGTTTGAGATTTTCTTCGATCTTGAGCTAGAAGATGAGCCAGTGGGTATGCAGATTGTAGAGACAGAGTCTGAGGCTGATTGGACAGAGCACATAGAGCCGAGTCTTCTGAATTCACTTTTTCAAGAAGGGTCACAGACTGTGGCCGTGATTGGCAGGAGCCCGCTGATACTGGACCCAACTCGTCTTATCACCCCGGCTGAGGAACCTCTGACTAACTGGACTTCTCAAGTCCTACCCCAGGTTATTTTCCAGTACAAACGAATCCCTTCAGAAAAGTCAGTCGTCCATAAATACGTGTCAGTCTCCGGGTTTGATTCAGAGTCTATATCTTCTAATGAGTCTTTTGATGCAGGTACCATAGATGACCATTCACCTGAGATCGGCGACGTTTCTTCCTTTTCAAGCGAGATTGAGTTGGAGTCTGTTCATAATAAAGCATCTGTTGCTGTTTCCTTTTATAGTCCTGAGTCAGTTGACGCAGGTGTCAACATTTCCATCGAGTCTGTAAAAATGAGTCCAAAGTTCATTGTACCCCCCGATGAGGGTAATTCGTCTGTTGATGTATATGATTCAAATTCCAATGAAATGAAGGATTCTTCTTTTGAGTACATTCCTGTCTCTATTTCATCTGCTGAATCTGCTCTAAAATCTGATAATCTTAAAAATAACAATCAAGACTCCCCCTCTGATGAGGATGCCGACGAAACTCCCCCTGAAATCAGACATATGATCCAACAGGAGGAGAGTCGCCGAGCAAAACCACTTGATGAGGAAGTTGAAACTGTGAACATTGGTGATGAAACCTCAATTCAGGAAATAAAGATCGGCAAAACTTTATCTCCTGAAGAACGTGAGGAATTGATCACCCTGCTTAAAGAGTTCAAAGAAGTTTTTGCTTGGTCTTACGATGATATGCCAGGATTAAGTGAGGAAATCGTCCAGCACAGATTACCCTTAATCCTTGGTGCTAAGCCAAAGAAGCAAAAACTCCGAAAGCTCAAAACAGAATGGGAGTTGAAAGTCTATGAAGAAGTGAAGAAATTGTTAGAAGTAAAATTCATCCAGGTGGTGGAATATCCTGAATGGCTCGCTAACATAGTACCGGTGCCCAAAAAGGACGGGAAAGTCAGAATGTGTGTTGATTTTAGAGATTTAAACAAAGCAAGTCCTAAAGATGACTTTCCTCTTCCAAGCATTGATCTCCTGGTGGATAACACTGCTGGACATGCTCTTTTATCCTTTATGGACGGATTCTCAGGGTACAATCAGATTAAAATGGCACCTGAAGACATGTTGAAGACAGCGTTCATCACTCAGTGGGGTACATATTGCTATAGAGTGATGCCGTTTGGCTTGAAAAATGCTGGTGCTACATATCAAAGAGCTGCCACGACTCTTCTTCATGATATGATTCACAAAGAGGTTGAAGTTTACGTTGATGACATGATCGTAAAGGGGAAGACTCGGCCTGAGCACACTGTTGCCCTGAGAAAGTTTTTTGAGCGGATCAGGAAGTATCAGCTTCGTCTGAACCCGAGTAAATGTGTATTTGGCGTTACGTCAGGAAAACTCTTGGGGTTTATGGTCAGCGAAAGAGGGATCGAAGTGGACCCGCAAAAGATCAAGGCGATTCAAGAAATGCAGCCGCCGACGACAGAAAGGCAGATCCGAGGTTTCCTTGGCAAAGTTCAGTATCTGAGACGGTTCATAGCACATCTGACGATGACGTGTGAACCCATTTTCAAGCTTCTGAAGAAGAATTCCTCGAACAAGTGGAATGAAGAGTGCCAGGAGGCTTTTGAAAAGGTTAAGCAATGCCTATCATTGCCCCCTGTTCTTTCGCCAGTTATTCCAGGCCAACCGTTGCTGTTGTACTTATCTATCACGGATACAGCGATGGGTTGCATGCTTGCTCAGCAGGATCTTGAGTCTAAGAAAGAAAGACCCATTTACTACATCAGCAAGAAGATGCTAGAGTATGAATTAAAATACACTGTTTTGGAGAAGACTTGTCTCGCATTAGTTTGGGCAACCCAGAGGCTTAGACATTATTTGCTTTCAAACAAGGTTCTTCTGCTTTCACGAATGGACCCTCTAAAGTACTTGTTTGAGAAACCTGCCCTTACAGGAAGGACTGCAAGGTGGTTATTGTTATTGTCTGAGTTCGACATCACTTATGTCGCTCAGAAATCAGTTAAGGGGCGGGTTATAGCTGAACAATTGGCCGATGCTCCAGTTGAGGAGAATGCTGTTCTAAAAGCCGAATTCCCTGATGAAGAAATTATGGATATCGAAGAAGAAGAGGTTCTCAGCACCAAGTGGTTAATGTACTTTGATGGAGCCGTAAACAGTCGTGGGCAAGGAGTAGGTGCAGTCTTGGTCTCCCCGAAGAAAGAATACATTCCTATCTCCATCAAGTTGCAGTTCGAGTGCACCAACAACATGGCAGAGTACGAAGCCTGTATTGCCGGACTTGAAGCAGCCTTAGCTTTGCAGATTCAAGATATTGATGTGTTCGGGGATTCCATCCTGATCATTTACCAGATTAATGGGCAATGGAAAACTCGAGAAGATAGATTGATCCCTTATAATATGTATTTGGAATCTCTAGTCCAGAAATTCAAGAGCGTCACATTTACTCACTTATCAAGGACCAGAAATCATTTTGCTGATGCTTTGGCCACTTTGGCCTCGATGTTAGATATCTCCGCTACAATGGAAGTTCAACCGTTAGCCATCAGACTGCAATGGGCACCTGCGCACGTAAATGCTATAGAGATTTCAGCTAGATGTCCAGATGGGAAGCCTTGGTACACAGATATCAGAAACCTCATTTCAGGCAAGGGTCATCCTCCGGAAGCTTCAAGCAAGGAAAGGAAAACTCTCCAGAAGTTATCTGCGAATTTCATCATTTGCGGTGAAGAGCTGTATAGAAGGTCATTTGATGGCATACAACTCCTTTGTGTTGATGAAGATAAAGCTGCGGAGCTTATTGAGCAGACTCATGAGGGTGTTTGTGGACCTCATATGAACGGGAAGATGCTATCTAGAAAGATCCTTAGACTTGGATTCTATTGGCCTACAATGGAAACAGACTGCTTCGCATTTGTAAAAAAATGCCATAAGTGTCAAGTCTATGCGAATCTTATTCATGTTCCTCCTTCGGAGTTGCACTCCCTGACTTCGCCGTGGCCGTTTTCGGTATGGGGAATAGACATCATTGGGAAGATTTATCCGAGATCCTCGAGCGGACATGAGTACATTCTGGTGGCTATTGATTACTTCACAAAGTGGATAGAGGCTGCATCTTATGCTTCCATCACTTCGAACACAGTTGCGAAGTTCATCCGTACCAATATAATTTGCAGATACGGAGTACCTCACGAGTTGATTTCAGATAATGGATCACATTTCAAGAAAGAGGTGTTACACCTGTGTGAAGAGTTCAAGATAAGGCATCACAAGTCGTCTCCTTACAGGCCGCAGACGAATGGGGCCGTTGAAGCAGCAAATAAGAACATCAAAGTCATTATCGGTAAGATGACTGAGACATATAAGGACTGGTCGAACAAACTTCCTTATGCCTTATGGGCTTATAGAACATCGATCAGGTCTTCAACAGGCGTGACTCCGTATTCTTTGGTGTACGGAATGGAAGCTGTTCTCCCTGTTGAGTTAAGAATCCCCTCTTTGAGAGTGATGGTGGAGGCCGATCTGCCAGAGTCAGAATGGGCAAAGGCCAGACACAATGAGCTACAGATGATAGATGAGAAGAGGCTGAGAGCCTTGTATCATATCCAGGGATATCAGAGACGGATTGAGAGAGCTTTCAATAAGAAGGTTCGTGTCCGAGATTTGAAGCCTGGAGATCTTGTATTGAAGTCCTACAGGGCACCGGTATTTGACCCAAGAGGAAAATTCAGGCCAAACTGGTCTGGTCCTTACATTGTTGATGAAGTCCTGCCTGGAAAAGCCGTAAGACTCCTCAATGAAAATGGAGAAAAATTAAATGAACCTACAAACCTGGATCAATTAAAGAAATATTATGCTTAAATACACTAGGAGGCCATCCTTGGACGATTTAAGCTTCAAGCCATACCCAAATATTTTAAACTATTTGCAAACCCTTTGGGCCTAGAAAAGAATGAATGATGAAACCCCCTTTTGCTAAAAGAACCTTTGAGCCGAAAGAAAGTCAAAATTTATTTGTTAAACTTAAACCAGGGGCATCTTTTATGACTTTCGTCATAAAAGATTTTACGTCCGAACTACACATGACCTGATTCCCAATTTCTTTGGGGATACGTAGGCAGTCTGGAGGATCCAGATTCGGTCAAAATACATGCAAACATACCAAATTCTAACCGGTTTGAACCTAAGCCTACCCGAAAGTCCTTCTAGTGTACTCAGGCCCAGGTTTGTAGAGAAACAGAAATAAAGAAAAATGATGGAGTCTTAGACCCGCTAGACTGAAAACCCACAAGGGCGGTCTAGGCAAAAGTTAGGATCATTCACCCGCTAAGCTGAAAACCCGAAAGGGCGGCTTAGGCAAAAATCAGGGTACTGAGCCTGCTGGATGGAAAATCTGCAAGGGCAGACAGTCCAGGCAAAAATTAAGGCATGCGGTCCGCCGAATCGAAAACCTGAAAAGGCGATTTGGTCATGGCAGTGACTTCATGAGGAGATGGCAGAGCTTTAAAAGCCAGCTTAACTTTCAGCTTCTTTGGCACCTTCTCAAAGTCTAAGTAGGCGCCATCAAGACTTCTTCTGATACTCTTTGAGTTAGAGAGGTTGAAACCGAGCAATCTAAAGGGATAATAGCCAGGACGAAAATACCAAAAAGGGGGTTGAAGTACCTTTAAACGCGGTATTCAAAAGATTCCAAGAGTGGTTGACTTTTACCATTTTAAAAAAAAAAAAAAAAAAAATCTTATCAGACTAAGAAGCAGATTTCAGTCTCTCTTAATGTTCGAGTCGTGTGTTCGTCAGTTGTCTCGTTCGTGGTTTGTCAAAGTGTTTCCTTGTTGAGTCGAGGTCAGTTGTCAGAATCCTGTTTAGTTAAAATCCCTCCCCAAGCCGGGGTGGCAAGAAAAATAAAGGGTAAAGCAGAACTCTCAGGAGAAGCAGAGAATTTGTGGCTCTTGTGAACAAGTACAAAGCAGAGCAGAGTTCGGAAGATTGATAGGCTTTTAGCCCAGTTCCAACGTTAGCAGATGGCAGTGATGAAGCAGGATTTTGAGCAGAACCATGTTCTTGTATTTTTAAGAGCCTTATAAGCCCAAGTGTTCATCAGAAAAGTTTGTAACCCCAAGTGTACATTAATGAAAGCCTTTGGCCCATTTTTCTTGTGTTGCTCTCCAAATGAATTTTGTTATGGAAGTAATCATACTAGGGGCATCTTTTATGACTCACGTCATAAAAGATGTCAAATACACATTGATATTTGAAATGGACATTCTCCTCAAAAAGAGACTAGAGAGTTTGAACACGCTCTTTTGGTTCAAGCTCTCCTGTCGAGTATTTGGTTCGTGTTGCTTTGGTAAAGCTTCAATCTCTAAAAAATAATAATAATAATAATAATAAGAAGAAGAATGACTCTTTGAGCGTGGCATTTGGGACTTTTTAAGTGTCCGCAGTGTGTCCCTACCTAACAAGTTGGGAGTCAGGCATACCTGCGAGGGGGTTTGTATGGATCCGTGTTGCATGACGGGCATACAAATCTGGATTTATATGGAACCGTGTTACACCACGGGCATATAAATCTGGGGTCTTATGAGATAATTTAGCAATTCCTTTGTTGATGTGAGACTCTTTGAGTAGTTGAGACCCTTCGAGTGTTACAGACTCTTCGGGTAGTTGAGACTCTTTGAGTATAAATGTTTTGTGTTGATTTGAGACTCTTTGAGTAGTTGAGACCCTTCGAGTGTTACAGACTCTTCGGGTAGTTGAGACTCTTTGAGTATAAATGTTTTGAGACTCTTTGAGTAGTTGAGACCCTTCGAGTGTTACAGACTCTTCGGGTAGTTGAGGCTCTTTGAGTATAAATGTTTTTTTGTGTTGATTTGAGACTCTTTGAGTAGTTGAGACCCTTTGAGTGTTATAGACTCTTCGGGTAGTTGAGGCTCTTTGAGTATAAATGTTTTTTGTGTTGATTTGAGACTCTTTGAGTAGTTGAGACCCTTTGAGTGTTACAGACTCTTCGGGTAGTTGAGACTCTTTGAGTATAAATGTCTCGCCATGATTTGAGACTCCTTGAGTAGTTGAGACCCTTCGAGTGTTACAGACTCTTCGGGTAGTTGAGACTTTTTGAGTATAAATGATCTTTGTTGATTTGAGACTCTTTGAGTAGTTGAGATCCTTTGAGTGTTAGTTGAGACTCTTTGAGTATAAATGTTTTTGTGATGTATTTGAGACTCTTTGAGTAGTTGAGATCCTTTGAGTGTTATAGACTCTTCGGGTAGTTGAGACTTTTTGAGTATAAATGATCTTTGTTAATTTGAGACTCTTTGAGTAGTTAAGGCCCTTTGAGTGTTACAGACTCTTCGGGTAGTTGAGACTTTTTGAGTATAAATGTTTTGCGTTAATTTGAGACTCTTTGAGTAGTTAAGGCCCTTTGAGTGTTACAGACTCTTCGGGTAGTTGAGGCTCTTTGAGTATAAAGATTTCTATGTGTTTGAAGCTCTCTGAGTGTTTGATTTGAGACTCTATGAGTGTTACATACTCTTTGAGTAATTTGATTTGATATTCTTTGAAGGGTTGATTTACGTCTGCATCGATAGTGGTCTGCTTTCTTTGAGGTAATTTCATTGGGTTCGTTTTCTTAAAAGCTTTATTTTAACAGAGTATGTTTGTGTTTGCTTTAATAGAGTCTTTGCGTATTGATTTAAATAGTTGAGTTGTGAGTATTAGAGAGAAGCCATCTCATTGAGATGTCGTGATTGCCGAGTTACGGGTCGGTGAGAGGTTATCTCCCATTTGCTTGTTGTTTAAGACTCTCTTAATGTTACTTTGTTGTGTGCCCTTGTGAATACCACCCTTAGAACCCGAGAACCCAAAAATTTGCTTTGCTTTTGGGTCAGTCAAAATGTGTCGTCTGTTCAGCTTTGCCATTCGCGTGTTACACACGCTCTGCCAAAGAGGGGCATCTGTAGACACCCCATTTTGATCGGACCCAAGTTCGCTATTGTAGACACCCCATTTTGATTCGTTTTAATCAACAAAGAAGTTAGTGTGATGTTGTCGGAGTCTAGTGTTTTTCATTCCCGTGTTCGTCCCTTATGCTTTCTCAATCGTTCCGATCTATTCTGCAATGTTCCGCATTTTCTTTTCGCCAAGTGTTGAGAATGGTTATATTAGCCAGGCGAGAGAGAGTTTGTACCCACTAAGTGGGCCCACCATGAACATGTTGATGAGCGCATTTATTTTTCTCATTTAAAGCCGTACTACTAAGGTATTTTCTTTGTTTCTGGTATTTCAGGTTTATATTGAGGGAATTCCGAGGAAAATATGCTAAAAGGATGAAATTTTACGAAAAATTGCAATTGTGGAACAATCTAAGTAGAAAATTGTGTGTGGGTTCCAATTTGGATGGTCAAGATCAAAGAAGAAAATCCAAAATTTTCAAGATATCTTAGTAGGCCAAATATTTAAGAATTCTTTTTGGGTCCAAGTTGAAAACGTCACACCGTTATTTTTCTTTGAAAGTTTCAAGCATTTCAAAGGTTAGATAAAGAACAAAGAAGAGTGAAATTCCTAAATTCAATGGTTGAGATTGAAATCAACAAAGCAAGAGGGAGGAAATCGAAATTTATTTTTGGTAAAACCACCCCCATATTTGGTTAGTTCACTTCCCTTGTTGGATTCCCTTGGTCGTTTCTTTCTCTTTCCCCCTTACCCATTAAATGAACGGTTTGGATCAAATTATGGAATAAATTAGAAAGCATGGTCAATTATCATTGTGGCCCATTAATTGGAAGATCCGGATTATATTGAGGAAATGATTTGGCTACACATATCAATTGGACAAGTGGAATTTTTGGAGGAGTGCCTTGACCAATTCGTGCAAGCTTGAGAAAAATGGGACCCACTTGGATTTGCATTTACGTGCAAGCTTGTTCTCTACACAACAGCAGCCCATGTGTTCTCATATGGAAAATAGTAATTTCTAATTATTACAACCATACACATGCAATATAAGTGGGACCCACCAGGGAAGAAACTATATTGTTTCCAAAGTTGCCATTCATGTTCCCACACCTCATGTTCCCACACCAAAGTCAACAAAAGAAAAAAATTTAATCTTTTTTGGAGGCCCCTCTCTCTCTCTCTCCCTTCTTTCCTTGGTCATCAATGATGGCTAGTCATGGTCATCTATGGTGGTTGGTCATGGTCACCCATGGTGGCTACCAATACCACACATGTTTAAAATTTAGTCATTTATGATGGCTATTAAAAATGTCTTTTTATCTCAAATAGTGTTCCTATATGCAGCTATAAATATGGCTTGTATTCTCAAAAACAAGGAGGAGAAAAAAGGAGTGTGGCTCATCTAATAAAAAGCAAAGAAAAAGAGAAGAAGAAGAAAGCAAGGCGAATCGTACAACGGCGAGGTTTTTCGGACTCCGCGGCTTTCGGATTCGGCGAAGACTCCATCAGAGGTAAGTACACTGTTCTCGGATTTTTCAGGATCGTTTGATATTTTTTATGTATTTTGCATGATTTTTAAGCATTTAATTGAATTTAATTGAATATTAATTGCGTGTGCTTAAAGTCATGATCTGCGTAAGCTTTCCAAATCCGTTTCATCCCGAAAGTTAATACAATGTTTGATCTAAATAGAGTACCATAACTATCGGATCAGATCGGGCATTGGATCAACAGTTCTTTCGAGTTTGAGTGAAGAGTGGTATTTTATTTAAAATATGGGCTGAGAAATTATGAAATTCGAAAAAATAGTCATCTCAGGATGATCTATTTTTTTGGAATTTTAAATTTTTCTTGTGTTCATCACATCGGAACAAGGTTGGAGGATGTTTTCCGAAATCATAATTTTCTCGAAAAGCGTGTTTTAAAAATAGAAAACTCTTCAAAAATATCTTTTTGACCAAGAAAAATAAAATATATATTAAACGGATTCCAAAATTAATGAAACTTCATGGAAAACTAATATGGTACTAATACATTCTACCATGAGTTTTTCATAAATTTTGGACTTTGTTTGGTTATTATTTTATGCTTTCTTTGAAAATTATCAGATTTTGGGAGAATTTTTACTAACATCAGATCATCATTAAAATTCATAACATTTTTACATAAGTCTTATATTTCACATGTCTTTCTGCTGTAAACGTTTCAAGTGATTTGGATCTTGTTTCATGTGTGGTGTAGTGTTAATTCATAATCTGGGCTGAAAATTGAAAAATCCGAAGTCAGTAGTAAATAATTTCTAAAATTCATGAAAATCTCACTGCATGCTATTTATATTCATATTTTATTTCTGTAGAAATTTCATAGAATTTAGATTTATATTTCTACTAGTTTCTGTGTTAATTGTGCAATCTGGTCATTTAATTGTTTAATCCAGATTAAATGTGAAATTAATGTAAAAATCTGCAAAACTCATACAGTAAGCTACATACATTCCCATATTGCTGCTGTAAAAATTTCAACTCATTTCGAATTTGTTTGCAACAATTTCACTTGTAAAACCACTCATATGCTTAAAATTGATAAAATCCATGGAAAATTCGAAATTAATTGAAAATCATATAAAAATTCCTAAAGAACTTTAAAATTCTGTCACATGTTCACTCCTTAATCCATTGAAACGGAAATTTTAGGATCTTTAGATTTTCCTGGAAAAATGGCCAGTGCATCCATAATCGTATCCCAATTGCAACTTGATCTTTGACAATTTGAATATTTAAGCTATAGCATGTTGTTGGCTCCGAGGTTACTGTCCACGAAAATCCTGAGATCTGCCAGGCAATAAGATGCTATAACCTAAGTATTAAATTGCACAAGGAAAGAGCGCACGATTCCCTCCATTGGATGCCATTCTGGGCCGAAATTGGTGAACCCTAGAACCATTGGTATTCCTTAAGTGCCCAAAAACTGAAAATCCTTAAAATCTGAAATTCGTTAACCTCAAGAACTTAAATCGATTCAGCTTGTATCTTTCGGAACCATTGGATCATGGTTTCCGATCTAAGAAACATTAGAGCCCAATTTAGGAACCCTGGTGTCAGGTCGTGTCCTAGGTTTTAGGGAGTCCTAGAGTTAGGAGTCCAGCCTCATCACGGACGTTTGTTATGTATAGCAACCGTGCCATAGGTCTCGTTACACTAGTTGCCCAATCTTTCCTTAAGACGAGCCTAGTAAACTATGGTGTAGGTTAACTTACATTAGTCTAAGGAACAACTTGCATTTAGATAAGAATCATATAGCATCTCAGATGAAATCCTAAGATAATAAAATCCTCAACTTGAATTAAATAACTTCTCTCAAAACTGTTGAAACAGTCAGTTCTGTCTAGGTCGGTGTCCTAGTTGAGTTAGGCATAAGTAGCTTAGCTTAGGTGCACCGAACTACGTCGACTCTGATCCCAGTGAGGCTTGGGTACGTAGGCAGCTTGGATGTCTGACGGCATACCACCCGCGAGTCGGCACCACAACAAATTGTGGTGTTTTGGATATTAATTTTCTTATAAATGCTTAATCAAATCATTTAGGGCTTTCCATGAAATTAGAATTCTAGGAGAACTTTCACTTAGATTGAACCCAGACAAATTAATAAATCAAGATACACATTTAGGATTCCCATTGAAATTAGATTTTAGGATGCATGTCACTTAGTTCGCACATTAACATAGGGTTGAATGAGCCATTTAAAATAAATTTAAAAGAGTTAACTTTTAGAATTGAAGACCGATTATCGGGCAGGAATGGTGCATATGGTGGATAAATCCCCATACCTTCCATTCTTGTAACCAGGTAGCGAGTCTAGATTTCTGGTTAATTATGGGTCCTAGATCCCACATCTAGGTGGCGACTCTGTCAGTCTCTTTTGTGTGGAATTCGGATTGTCTTAGTGATCCCAAGTTCACATAAAAGACGAATTAAAATCAATAATGAAAGGCACACGCCAATCGCGTGGGTACGAGAGACCAAGAGAAGAGAGCGCGGCGGCTCGCGCCCCACGCCCCTCTCGCGGGATCGGGTCCCACAGGTAGTCAAATGGAATCAATTCTCACCCAAGTACCCTGTTCATTTCCTCCCATGTCTTCGAAGGCCGAGAACTCCATAGCCATCGATTATTATTAAAAAAAAAGAAAAAGAAAAAACAACTCCATTGCCATGATCTGACTATTTCGGATCGTCAGACCAATCACAGGGTGACCGTCGTTTGTAACGCCGTCTGATATTTGGATGATCTTGGGAAAATTAGGCTTCGGGTAAAATGTTACTGGCTTGATCATTGATATGTGACAGCCTATGATTTATCTGACCGTCCTAAATGGTCTGATCATGGCTCTGAAGTTCTTGGCCTCTTAACGGCATAGATGCATCTGCTCCAAAAAGCCATTTAGCGAGTCACTTCATCTCGTCTCACTTTATCATAGCAGATTTTGTCTTAATATTAAAATATTAAAAAAAGTTGGAGAATATTTTTAAATTTTAAAGATTAGACCCACTTATGATTTTGAACATTTTGAGATGATGGTTTTTATTATAGGGCTCAAAAGTCTCACCTGTCTCAAGCTTTTGGTCATAAACTGAAATTGCCATGTAAGGAAACATTAGCAAAGACAAGAAAAAGGAAGTGAAAAATCATTTCTATTTTTAAAGTGTTAAACCCAGTAGAGTTCTTTTAAGTGTAAGAAAGCAAAAAGATCATCTACAATTCTAGAACAGAAAGTTATCAGCATCCAATCAAACAAGAATGAAACAAAGTGAATATATAGTGGCATAAACAAAATATGGAAGTGCAAATATCATTTCATCTTTCTTTTATTAACGAAATTTTCTTCTTCGTATGATGAGTCACTTGTAGGATTTGTTGGCTAAGGGTGCAAAATACATGATCGTTCAAGGTCCGATCGGCAAAGCTCATAAATCAGTCATTGGCGCTCCCAATGCACTCCTCCAACAACAGCTAGATGAAGTCCGTAAACAGAACCCCAATGCTACCATCTTGTTCGCCAATTTCAACCGTGCTTTTACTTACAATAGGATGAACGCCGAGAAGAATGGTTTCCAAACCCCCCCCCTCCCCCATATGATATGTTGTGCCAATGCGACACACCCCTGTGGCATGCCGGGTCCAACCCTATGCGCGGACCCAAGTAAGTACATGAGGTGGGATGGGTTGCACTCCACAGAGGCCTTGAATGCAGTTTTTGCTAACCAATTCTTCCATCAAGGCTACACAAAGCCTCCATTTCATAGCTTGTTTACCAATAGAAAGGCAGCTTGAATTTAGTCATATGCCAAACATATTTATACATAACAGGAGATTTCTTTGTTCATAAGTTATGTTTTTATGAATGGCCAATTCTTATATTGCAACCAAAAGAGATCAGGGTAGTTACCTCAGGATCAATATGAGTGTTCATATATCTTTTTATTTGATTGAGACTATCCTGAGTCAATTTTGACTGGGGGTGCAACTTGGGCCAGGTTGGCTCGGGATCTTCAACGTTAACCCTAACTCGAATCTTGGGTTGAGAAAGGTTAAACGGAACCCAACCTGCCTTTAAATCTCTCATCCCTAACCCAACCCCTCTAACCTGATTTTTCAAATTGAGCTGTGGCAAAAGAAGGAAAAAAATATAAAAAAGGAACTTTGGTTTTGGGGTCGGCTGGGGTCTCAATAAAATTAGTAGGACAAGAGGTAGATTTGGATTTCTCACATATGCAGTTGTGGCAGTATGATTTTATCTTGAAATTATCTTATCTACTTTTCCCCAATTTCGTTGTGGCAGTATTTTATCCAAGAACAAAGGGAGAATAAACCCGGGGTGCTATCCCATGGAAAACAGCCCCAGTGGAAAATAAACCTCCCAAAAAACTTGAAAGAACTCGGATTAGCGTATATTCATTATCATTCCCATAATGACTTTATTAACTCCTCTGAATTTAATGTAAGGATATATTTAGGCAATCCTCACCGTCCACTTGCTGCTCCAACCATTAATGGGCCACAGCATAAATCATTTAGAATGTGTTGGCATGCAATTAATTAGTTGTAATCCCTATATTAACGCTAACCAAAAATAAAACGGGAAAAACTCAATATGCTATGAGTTGTTTAGGCTAACCATCCTAAATGTTAGGAAAGGCTGTAGCCTCCTAAATTTAGGCATTTTGTAACTATGACTTGAACAAATTTTTGGTTGTCTAGCACCCTATATATGTTGTTTCATAAATTTTTTGCAGGCAGCTCTTCCTTTCGGTCCAAAACGTGAAATACCAAAAAAGAAAAGGGGAAGAAGCTCTCCAAAACAATGGCCCGGTGCTCTTCTCTACCTCTCTTTCTTACTCTCTTTTACTTCTTTCTTTCTTTCTCTCCTTCTCTTTCTTTACCCCAATCAGCATATAAAGGGAAGTTCTCAAAGATATACTCGTTCGGTGACTCCCTCACAGACACAGGAAATTGCCTAGAGTTACTCCCTTATTTGTACCCTCCCTACGGTATGACTACTTTCGGCAAACCCTCTGGCCGTTGGTCGGATGGCCGCCTTGTCCTCGACTTCTTGGCTGAACAATTGTCACTTCCTTACGTCCCCGCATTTCGTGACCCCAATGCAACCTTCTCCTCCCATGGTGTTAATTTTGCAGTTGCTGGATCAACGGCCATAGATTATGAGTTCTATGAAAATAACAATTTAAAGCACCCTTATACAGTCGTCCCGGTAAAAGAGTCGCTACAGACTCAGCATAGTTGGTTTAACGAATTCATAGCCAACGTTGATTGTGCTGGGAAATGTCCTGCTGAATGTAAGGCAATAATGGAAGGTGCGCTCTTTTGGGTAGGGACGATGGGGGGTAACGATTATGCCATAATTAAGGGGTCCTCCGTCGTCTCACCCCTCACCCTTAGGGAGATGGCGGTCTCAAATGTCATCCATCTTGTGCAGGTATGAACAAGATTTTCAATTACAAAAGAAATTCAAGAATCCCCAAAATGGGATTTGATAAGCAATTTCACAGAAAGACATTTCACTGCTCACATTTTTTAGCAGGGGTGCAACTTGTGTCACGTCAGGTTGAGCTTTTGCTAAAAAATGAATTGGAATCAACCCAAATCCGACCTGATTTTAAGGTAAGAGCTCAACCCGAATTCCAAAAAATAGACTCGAGTTGCACCCCTAATTTTTAGAAGAGAACAGCCACCTCGTAGCAGATTAATTTTTTCTAAATTTTAAGATTAGATCCACCTATGGCTTTGAACATTTTGATATATCTGGTATTGTAGGATTCAAAATTCTAACCTGTCTTAAGCTTTAGGTCATAAACTAAATTAAACTCCTTTCTAAGAAAATATGGGAGAGCAGATACCTTTTCATCTGTCTTTTATTAACTAAATTTTCTTCTTCTTATGATGAGTCACTTGCAGGATTTGTTGGCTAAGGGTGCGAAATACGTTATCGTTCAAGGTCCAGCCTGGAGAGCCAATACCTCAGATATCAACACTCACAATGAACTCCTCCAACAACAACTAGATCAAGTCCGTAAACAGAACCCCAACGCCACCATCTTGTTCATCGATTTCCTCCGAGCTCTTTTTGACAATCTAAAGAATGCCAAGAAGAATGGTTTCCAAGAGCCCAGCAAGATATGTTGTGGCACTGAGACGTCTGGTTGTGGTTGGCCGGGTTCAACCGTATGCTCGGACCCAAGTAAGTACATAAGGTGGGATGGGTCACACTTCACAGAAGCCATGAATGCCATTTTTGCTGACCAATTCTTCCATCAAGGCTACACACAACCTCCATTTGATAGCTTGTTTGCCATTTGAAAGGCTGCTTGAATTTAGTCATGTTCCAAACATATTTATAAATAATAGGAGATTTCTATTTCATAAATTCTTTTATTTGTGTTGTTGCAAGTGTCATTTTTTGATTTCTTGATTAAGGCCATCCAGAGTCTTAATCTTAAATCTCTAGGGGTGCAGCTCGGGCTGGGTTGGGTAAGGTTGAAGCCAACCCTAATAGCATTACCTCAACCCTAACTAGAACCTCAGGTTGAAGAAGGTCAACCCTATCCCAATCCACCTTAAAATCTCTCAGCCCTAACCCAACCCATCTAACCCAAAAGGGGCAAAAAATATATACAAAAACTGCATATGGGTTTCGTGGTCAGGTCGGGCCGCACTAAAATCACGATAATGTGATCAGGTTCTGGTCGGGTTGGGTTGCCCAAGTTTCATGAAGCTTCCTGTTACATATATCTAGAAAACTTCATTAAGGCCTAAATTACAAGAGTTGAGCTAATCGATCGAAAACCATAGATTGATTGAATCAGATATTCGTTAATGGATCCAGCACAACTAGTAATCTATTAACATCCAAACAAGCAAAAACGGATGGGGCTATTCTCCCATGAATATAAATCTTTGGACAAGCTGTTCCTGAGGTCGAGTATTCTACTTCGATAGTTTTATCTTGAAATTATCTTGTCTACTTGTCCCCAATTTCATTCGAGTGTCCCAAAGAACTCAAAATAACTTTGATCAGCGAATATTCATTATCATTCCCAGAATGACTAAATTAAATCCCCTTGTATCTTCTCTCCATTAATATAATTCTTTGCCATTCAGAAAAAACATATATATGTGATGCCCCACCAAGGAAATCAAAACATCAAAATTAAGACAATAAGAGCAACAAATTAAGAAAATTCAAAGCATACCGCTAGAACCCGGAAAGCCCGACCGGAAAGTTTCCTCATCGGCATCGATCGAGATCCGACACTGAGGCGGTGGGACTTCCACGGTGGCGCGACAAAGGGGGCAATTGGAGTGAGAAGAGAGCCACATATCTATACAAGCAACATGAAATGAGTGGTTGCACTCGGGCAGCTGCCGGAGTTCGTCTCCCTCTACAAATACCGATAAGCACACCACACACTCATTATCGGAAGATTGGATTTGGGTATTGTCTTTCCGATATTTATACAACGGAATTAAGTTGCTGGTGGAGTTCTCGATATTTCTGGCAATGTTTCCGGTGGCCCCGTCAAGACTCCGGCGAGTTCGGCGGTGTTGCCAGCACCATCCAACGACAAATAGGTTGTACGCGATGAGCAAAAGAGCGATGGATGCGATGACAATAACACTATAGTAGAATGAAGAGAGATTAGTTCCCCGATCGGGCGGTGACACGGGCTCCATAGGGGAGGATTTTGATTACCGGGCGGTGGCCGGATCTTAGATCCGGAGTGCCAACGTACCAAAATTCTCCGTTCACATTTTTATTCATCTATGTGTATTCAGGTTGGATTTTTTTTTATAAATTAAATGGGCGTAAAACAAAGTTTACGATTTAGTCCCATTTTTCACTTAAACATTTGACCTTATTTTTATATAGGATTCCTTTCTTTCCAAGTAAAATTGGGGTAAATTTTGTTTTAGACCCCGGTTTTTTATTAAAAATGGGTGTGAAATTTAATTTACGCCCATTTTACCGTGTAGAGAAATAAGATCATTTTAATGGGAAATGATATTTCAATCTCTTTTTTTAGTTATTTTGCCCCTTTTGTATGTCTTTTCATAAAAATGATTGTATTTTCACTCTTTTTGTTGGATTTTCCGAGAAATTTTTTTTTTGAAAAGTTTTTCCTCCAATAAAATTGATTTTGCCTATTATTTTGGATTTGCCACCATACAAACTTGAATTTGTGATAGACCTGGCAAAAAGTGGCCCGGACAAGTGGGTCCACCCTGCCTGCTCGTAATCTATGGGTCCGGGTCTAGGTCCGTGTCACTAATTAGTGACCCGTTGAAATTTGACCTGGCACATAATGGTCCCATCAAAATTGGGCCAGGCTGGGTGGAGCCGCGAGTGCCACAGGTGCCCATTAAGGGTGTCAATTTTGGCTCAGGCTCGCTCGAGCTCGGCTCGAATCCTTAACGAGCCGAGCCGAGCCCGTTTTAGGCCCTGCTGAGAGCCTTTTGGCTTTGTTATGGCTTTTGACAACTGAAATGTTTGGAAATTTATTGCCCTATGTTGGAAACTATCAATTATCAGGATTCTGCATTATTATGTAGTCTTTCTCACTTCATGATATAACTGGTTGTGCTATTATCCTATTTATTTCTTGTTTTGTTATTCAATATACATAACTTTTGGCCTTTCCATTTATTGTGTCTTTCTAAAATGGGTTCATAGTTGGGTGACTCTTACCAAAGTAACCCTGACCCAAAACTACTTATGTTAGACTTGATTATCTCCGAGAAGATATCAGGATGGACCACCATGATGAGGACATATATATGCCGTGGACTATATCGACGGAACTGGACATAGTGATGATGATGATGATGATATGTTTGCCGAAGCAGCATTAGTGGTTGCTGTTGGTGCATCTTTATTTTTAGCGATGCTTATGGAGCACGAAGGGCTTTTCATAGAACGGGCGCCTTACAAGAACCACTATCTAACCGATCGTAGCTTAGGCTTGGCTCGGCTCGGCTCGTTAAGAATTTAATATATATACATATAGAGGAAAGTGTTGGTGAGCTTAAGCGCCCCAATCACATGGGTCCCACATTTTCTGTGGTGATCCAAACCATTCATTTGCAAGGCCCTATCATAGATAGGGTGTCTACAAAAAATCAGCTCCATAGGATCATCCTAACCCCTCCATTTGTGAAGGACAAAAATGGGCAGATTTGTGGACAAATAATGTCTGTCCATTTTCACCTCCACAAATGGATGGGTTAGGATGATCCTATGGAGCTGATTTTTGGTACACACCCCATCTATGTAAGGGCCTTTCAAATGAATGCTTTGGATCATCCTAACAAAGTAGGCTCCAATGTGATTGAGCGCTTAATGTCACCATAAGTTTGGTGAGCTTAAGCTCACCAACACTTTCCTCATATATATATATATATATATACACACACACACACACACTAAAAGGGTTGTCCAGGAAGTGAAAGGGGGAGGCAAAATATGTCACTTCATTTTTGGAACCCCATTTGTTACTTGGACCACCCCCCATTAGGGGTGGCCAACCGGTTCGGTTCTCGGTTCCATGAACCGTAAGAACCGAACCGAACCGTAGTACACAGTAGGACCGAACCGAACCGGACCGAACATAATCGGTTCGGTCCGGTCCGGTTCTTCGGTTCTAATGGCTAATTATTAATTATTAATTATAATTTATAAAAACTTTTAATTAAAGTTATAATAGAAGTTACTTTCTTATTATAAGAATAGTATTAACTATTACTTATTAATATTATAAGTAATTTATATTATTAAGTATATGTATAATAGAAATATAAAAATATTATATATATATATATATATATATATATATATATATATATATATATATATATATATTCAAAGTTCGGTTCTTCGGTTCCGGAACCGAACCGAGAACATTAGACCCGGAACCGAACCGAATAAGTTCGGTTCTTCATTAGTGGAACCGAACCGGACCAAAAATATTTTTTACAGTTCGGTTCCGGTTCGGTTCTGGCCACCCCTACCCCCCATAGTGTAAAAAAAGTAGTCAAATTACACTAGATAGGGCTGTCCAGGGAAGATGAGGGGTGTGAACTTAATATAACCCGAGCCTGGTTCGAGCCGGAGCCGAGCTCCAGCCGAGCTTTTGAGCTTAACGAGCTGAGCTCGGGTCGGCTCGTTTGTCTCGTTTACTCCCCTAGTGCCCATAAAAACTGAGGAATCACATTCAGGTCCAATAAAAGAAGTTTTCACTTTGAAAACTAATAGAAGAAGACAAAGTGTCACGTCAATGTTGAAAACTAGGAACGGTTGGCCATGTGAAAAGCTGGCAATCTCACGGCAACTTTTATTACTGCACCATCATTCAAAAATAAACGAGATTATTGGAAAAAGACCATCAATTTTGACCGTTTGGATAATCACGCTCGGTTGCTGGGTCAGGGCTCAAGGCGGGCCAGGGCTCACAGGGCCAAACTTGCACCCCTAACAGTGAGTCTATCCCAGGATAAAATGATCTTCGTTTGCTTTGAACAAATCCTATGAGGGATGCTTTCAATGGGAATAGCAGGCCAGGGTTTATTTTGGGCTTGAACAAGCCAGGGTCTATCCCGGTTGTGACTTTCAATGGGAATAGCAGGCCAGGGTTTATTTTGGGCTTGAACAAGCCAGGGTCTATCCCGAGTTCACACCGAGAACAGCCCCACTGTGTAGGGTATATCCTAAAAAGATGTCCTTAGAAGAGACCTGGGATTATCCTATCACAGTGGGACAGGCAACAATGGAATGGGCACACGGGTGGGGTGGACAACAAATCAAAGTACCCAATCAACGGAAAACGGATTACACATGCCAATGTGTCCAGCACGCACATCCAAATTAAAAATGCCCCTCATTTTTTTAATCCATTCTCATTAATTTGTGGCAATATATAGTATGCAATAGGAACACATCCAGCGTTGTTGGAATCGATTCTAGGGATGAGTGACTCGGACCACAACTTGAGAATGTGTTGGAAGCAATTAATTAGTTGTAATCCTCAAATTAAGCTCAACTAAAAGAAAATCCAACTAGAATTCCTATTGTTTTGCCTTGAAGAAAGGATACAAGGCCCAATAGAAAAACAGAAAAACAAATGCAACTGGATATCCTGTTGTGGGCTTTTATAATTTGATCTGTCACCTCTCTATCATATAAAAAAAACAGAAAAACAAATGCAACGGGATAGCCTATTGTGGGCTTTTATAATTTGATCTGTCACCTCTCTATCATATGAAAAAACAGAAAAACAAAAGCAATTCGAAATGTTAGGAAAGGGTGTAGCCTCCTAAATTTAGGCATGTTGTAACTGTGACCTAAACTAATTTTGGGTTGTCTAGCCCCCTATATATATTGTTTCTTACACTCTTCATAGGCAACTCTTCCTTTGGTACCAAAAGGCGAAATACCATAAAAGAAAAGGGGAAGAAGCTCTCTAAAACAATGGCTTGGTGCAGTTCTCTATCTCTCCATCTTACTCTATTTTACTTCTTCATATCTGTCTATCCTTCTCTTTCTTTACCCCCATCAACTTACGAAGGCATGTTCTCAAAGATCTACGCCTTCGGTGACTCGAGCACAGACACAGGAAATTGCATAGAGTTACTCCCTTATTTGAACCCTCCCTACGGAATGACTACTTTCGGCAAACCCTCTGGTAGTTGGTCGGACGGTGATGGGGTGTAAAAACTCCAGCCACTCACAGGCTGCCACCTGTCCCAGAGCAGGTAAACTCCAGCCACTCACAGGCTGCCACCTGTCCCAGAGTAGGTGAACTCCAGCCACTCACAGTCTGCCACCTGTCCTGGAGTAGGTGAACTCCAGCCTCTTACAGGCCGCCATCTGTCCTGGACACCTGTCCAGGACACCTCACCAGGTTTTTCCTATAAAAAGGGATTCAAAGCTCAAACCAATGGGTAATGCGAAAATCCCTTCTCTCCCTAAACTCTTAGACATCTCCCCTTCACTCCTGCTCATACTGACTTGAGTGTCGAAGGGCCTGTCCGGAGTAAAACCCGGTCTGGTCTTCTGACCTCGCTTGCCTTGTGCAGGACTAAGCCCTCATAGCAGGACTCTTTCTCGACCACCTCATTCCTCGTTCACTCCGGTCCTTCAGGACTCAGCTCCCCTAGTCATCCAGCTCAGCTCTTACATCACTGCTGTACCTGTTACCGATTTTAGGTCTAACAGATTGGCGCCATCCGTGGGACCCCAGAACTAAAAGCTGTCTTTACACATCCCACTCACAAAAATGGCAGGACGCAAGAGTACGCGGATGCCTACTGCGCGGGCGCGGACTACCCAAGCCGCGCTACCCCGCAGGACCCGGAGCGAGCGAATTGCATCACTAATAGTAGCCGCTTCTGCTACTGCAGATCAGAGCCCGGCTCGCTCAGAACATCTGAATCCCTTGCCCACCCCGGAGCAGGTTCAAGCTCTATTTCAGCAGATGACAACCCTCGTTGGGCAGTACCAGCAACTACTTCAAGTACCCCCTCAACCTCCCCCAGAGGCTCCGCGATCTGTCCAAGGAAGGCCAGACGTCCACAGGGGAGAGTCATCACACCATGGTGAGGGCCGAACTCATCATTCCACCAGACAAGTCCCTAACCCCACGACGAGGCATGCCCAAACAGAGCCTCATCACCGTGAAAGGTCGCGGTCCCCCTCCGCACAGAGGCGCCGAGCTCATCAAGATCGTGCGCCACCAGCGAAACCTCGACCTCGTCGTATGAGTCGGGAGAGCCAATCCGGCTCCGCGGCGAGCCAGTCTGTGGAAAGGATCAGGTCCTTGGACCATAGGACGGATCCACTGCTACAAAGAATGGAGGAGATGGATCATCGGATAGAGGAATTGGCAAAGGACCAGAGCCGGCCAGTCTCCAGGGCGTTCTCAAGCAGGACGCCATTCACTGATGATGTTCTGGGTGCCCCAGCACCCAGAGGGTTTAAAATGCCCGCCGTCCCTCAGTATGACGGCACTACAGACCCCGTGGACCACTTGGAAACGTTCAGAACAATTATGCTCCTCCACGGAGCTTCCGATGGCTTTCTTTGCAGAGCGTTTCCAACGACGCTGACTGGCGCGGCAAGAGACTGGTATTCCAGGATCAAACCGAACTCCATCAACAATTTTGATGATTTTGGAGAGGATCTTGTCCGCCACTTCATGAGCAGCCGCAGGCCAAGGAAAACAACAGCTTCCCTAATGGCCTTGCGACAGGACGACAACGAGCCTCTGAAGGTGTTCGTCCGCCGATTCAACAGGGAGGCACTTCAAGTGCCAAATCTAGATCCCTCAGCAGCAATGAATGCGCTCCTCGCAGGCGCCAGGTCTAATGAATTCCGTCGAGCGGTGGCTCGACAAAATCCGCACTCACTAGCGGATCTTATGGCCGGAGCAGAAGAGTACATAACGGTGGAAGAAACACTGGCAGCTCTTAATTCAAATCGGAGGATAACCTCTGAAGAGAAGAATCTCCCTAAGCAGCGCAGGGAGGATAAACCTCCCAGGAGAGAGAAGTCTCCGCCTCCTCAGAGAAGAGAAGAAAACTTCACGCCTCTCAACACCTCCAGAAAACACATACTGGCGGCGATCAGCGAAGAAGAGTTCGTGAAGTGGCCTGCTAGAATGATCTCCAAGGGAAACAGGAGAGACCCCTCAAAGTACTGCCGGTTCCACAAGGACCACGGCCACGACACAGATGATTGTTGGCAACTCAAGCAGGAAATTGAACAACTCATCAGCCGGGGCTATTTGAAAAAGTATATCCGAACTGACAGCCGCAACCAAGAGCGCAGAGGAAAGAGCCCCCAGGGCCGCAACCCTCGAAGATCACAGCAGCCCCCTGCTGGGGACAAAACCCCTCAGCTGTGCAATGCGCAGCCTGAGGCACCCCAACCTCAGCCAAGGGGGGTCATCGGTACAATTATGGGTGGGCCTGCAGCTGGGGGCACCTCTTCTACCGCCCGCAAAGCATATGCACGGCGAGTTAACGCCGTGCACACAACCAGCAAAAAGACGAGAACGGAGAATGAGATCTCCTTCTCAGATGCAGATCTGGATAATCTTATCCTGCCCCACGACGATGCACTGGTTTTAACCATGCTCGTCGCCAACTGGGAGGTGAAGAAAATCCTTGTAGACAATGGGAGTTCGGCGGACATTCTATACTACCACGCCTTTGAGAAAATGATGATAGGCGACGACCGTCTGAAGCCAGCAAACTCAGATTTATTTGGCTTCTCCGGAGAGGTCGTGAAGGTGGTGGGACAGATCGAGCTCCCTGTTCTTGTCGGAGATCCACCTTGTCAAGCTTTCGCCATGGTCAACTTTCTGGTAGTAAGGGCCACTTCGGTCTATAATGCTATCTTGGGACGGCCTGGCCAGAACCTCATCCGTGCAGTAGCCTCGGCCTACCACCAAAAAATGAAGTTCATAACCCCCAATGGTGTGGGGGAAGTTCGAGGAGATCAGCCTCAATCCAGAGAGTGCTACGCAACGGCACTTAAAGGCAAAAATGCAGTGGAGTCACTGCCAATCGAACTGCTCGATGTAAGGGACGAGCTCAGAGGGACTCAACCTGCTGAAGACCTCCTCTCCATCCCACTGTGCCTAGAGGACAGTGAGAAAGTCGCTCTGATCGGTTCCTCCCTCAGCACCGACATTCAGCACCAGCTCACCAATTTTCTCCAGGACAATGCAGATGTCTTTGCATGGGTTCCCGCCGATATGCCCGGCATTGATCCAGAGATCAGCACACACAGGCTCGGTGTTGATTCAACCTGCAGACCGGTGAAGCAGAAGAGACGACATTTCGCCTTCGAAAGGCGGCAGGCAATAAAAGAAGAAGTGGAGAGGCTTCTGAAGGCTGACTTCATTCGCGAGATTCGATATCCGGACTGGTTGGCAAACGTAGTCCTTCTCAAGAAGACTAATGGGAAATGGAGGACCTGCGTCGACTTCACCGATCTGAATAAGGCTTGTCTTAAGGACAGCTATCCACTCCCGAAGATCGACCAACTCATTGACGCCACAGCGGGTCATGAACTGTTGAGCTTCATGGACGCCTTCTCCGGATATAATCAGATCAGGATGTACGAGTCGGATATACCAAAGACCTCCTTCGTCACAGATCAAGGGACTTACTGCTACCGAGTTATGCCCTTCGGCCTCAAAAATGCCGGAGCCACTTACCAAAGGCTTGTGAACAAACTTTTTCAGAACCAGATCGGCCGTAACATGGAAGTCTATGTAGACGATATGCTGGTCAAAAGTCGGAGTGCGCAGGATCATGCGTCTGATCTCAGAGAAACATTCCAGGTCCTGAAGAAGCACAACATGAAACTTAACCCCACCAAGTGCACATTTGGTGTCAGCTCGGGGAAGTTCTTAGGATTCATGGTGAGCCAGCGAGGGATAGAAGCAAATCCAGAAAAGATCAGAGCCGTGATGGAGCTTACTGCCCCAAAAACCATCAGGGAAGTCCAGCGGCTCACAGGAATGATAGCGGCGTTGGGTCGCTTTATCTCCAAATCAGCGGAAAGGTGCCTCCCCTTTTTCAGCGCGGTCAAGGGACTCAAGACCGCGCCCTGGACGGAAGAATGCCAGGTCGCATTCGAAGAGCTGAAAAGATATTTGTCCTCTCTGCCATTATTAACAAAGCCAGAGCCGGGCGAGGAGCTATTTTTGTATCTCTCCATCAGCTCCACGGCTCTGGCAGCTGTACTCGTCCGTGAAGAGCACCGCCAGCAAAAACCTATTTATTATGTCAGTAAGGTTCTTCACGACGCAGAAACAAGGTACCAGCGGGTCGAGAAATTGGCTTACGCGCTGGTAATGGCCGCCAGGAAGTTAAGGCCGTACTTCCAAGCTCATACTGTAAAGGTCTTGACTGATCAGCCACTTCGACAAGTTCTCCATCGACCAGATATCTTCGGGCGACTTGTGAAATGGGCTGTAGAGCTAAGCGAGTTCGATATTCAGTACGCACCCAGGCCAGCTATCAAGGCCCAAGTACTGGCAGACTTTGTAGCCGAGTGCACTATCCCCCAGCAGGTCGTCCACCCTGAAGCATTGCAGCTCCCAGTTATAGAGAAAGTAGTCCCTGAAGAGCGTATGACAGAGGAAATTCTGACGGAAATCAGGCCATCTTCAGCCGGACAGGACTCCATAACCAGCACACCGACTTGGGAAGTATATGTCGACGGATCTTCAAATAAAAACGGCTGTGGAGCTGGCCTCATCCTCACTGGGCCTGATGAGTTCACTGCGGATTACGCCCTGAGATTCGGGTTCCGTGCATCAAATAATGAGGCGGAATATGAGGCCCTCCTTGCTGGAATGAGCCTGGCGATTCAGACCGGCGCCCAAAAATTGAAAGCGTACTGCGACTCGCAGCTGGTAGCAAACCAGATCCAAGGGGTCTACGAAGCCCGAGACGAGCGTATGATTAAATACCTTGCCAAGGTTCGCCAACTTTCCAGCCGGTTTGCAAGTTTCGAGGTCATCAGAGTGCCAAGAACAGAGAATGCCAAAGCTGACGTGCTGTCAAAACTGGCTGCCTCTGGATATACCACTCTCGGAAGCATACACATGGAGTTTCTACAGAGGTCCAGCATCGACAGTAAAGCCATGGAAGTCATGCAGGTGGAAGATGAGCCGTGCTGGATGGATGAGATCATAAGTTATCTGCGCGATGCTAGACTCCCGGAGGATAAGAAAAAAGCTCGTAAGGTGATACAGAGAGCTGCCCGATTCTCCCTCAGTGGTGACAATCTATACAAAAGGTCATATACTCTCCCATATCTGAAGTGTCTGAGGCCGAGCGACGCCGCGTATGTACTGCAAGAGACTCATGAAGGAATTTGCGGAGAACATCTGGGGGCAAAGCTCTGGCGATAAAGGTGCTGCTCAGAGGACTATATTGGCCTACAATCAGGCAGGATGCCCTGGATCTGGTTAAAAGGTGTGAGAGGTGTCAGAAGTTCTCTCCTACCATCCACCAGCCCGCAGTAGCAATGGCTCCAATTATTAGTCCGCTTCCCTTTGCAGTATGGGGGATGGACATCCTGGGCCCTTTCCCACCGGCCTCTGGAAAGCGCATGTTCGTGGTAGTGGCGATAGACTATTTCACTAAGTGGGTGGAGGCAGAACCTCTGGCCCAGATCACTGAGCAGAATGTGCAGAATTTCTTCTGGAAGGCAGTAGTCTGTAGATTTGGGATTCCCCGTATCTTGATCACGGACAACGGCAAACAGTTCGATTGCCGGAACTTTCGAAAGTTTTGCTCGGACCTAAAGATTGAACAGAGATTCACTTCGGTTGCTCACCCCCAGACCAATGGGCAAACGGAAGTAACTAATAGAATCCTGCTTCAGGGGATAAAGAAGAGGCTGGACGAAAAAGCTGGCCGTTGGGCAGATGAGCTCTACCACGTTCTGTGGGCTTACCGCACTACTCCTCGCACGACGACTGGTGAATCGCCATTCAACCTTTCCTTTGGTACTGAGGCTGTGATACCAGTCGATATAGGCGCTCCGTCTCCTCGAATCACCAGCTTCAACGAGCAGCTTAACGGCGACGGGCTCCGTGCCGATCTCGACTTACTAGAAGAAATCCGGGAAGAATCTCGAATCCGGGTCGCCGCTTATAAGCAGAGGGTATCAAATTATCACAACTCCAAGATTCGCCCCAGAGAATTCAGGACAGGAGATTTAGAACTGAGAAAGGCAGCCGTCTCCCAACCGACGAAAGTCGGGAAACTCTCCCCGACTTGGGAAGGGCCATATCGAGTGAAAGAAGTTATCCGGCCAGGAAGCTATAAACTGGAGACACTGGAAGAGCACTTATTACCTCACGCCTGGAACTCCAAAAATCTCAGGAGATATTATCAATAGACAAAATGTACAGCGTAAAAAGGTGACTTTGTAAATTTGTCAATTTGTTGTTATAAATGAATAATCTTTCTTGCAGACTTTGTTTCACTCTTACTCTCTGGAAACCCAGTTCACAGAACTCGGGTACTCACTGGAAACCCAGTTCTTAAACTTGGGTACTCACTGGAAACCCAGTTCACAAAACTCGGGTACTCACTGGAAACCCAGTTCACAAAACTCGGGTACTCATTGGAAACCCAGTTCTTAAACTTGGGTACTCACTGGAAATCCAGTTCACAAAACTCGGGTACTCACTCGAAACCCAGTTCACAAAACTTGGGTACTTACTGGAAACCCAGTTCTTAAACTTGGGTACTCACTGGAAACCCAGTTCACAAAACTTGGGTACTTACTGGAAACCCAGTTCACAAAACTTGGGTACTCACTGGAAACCCAGTTCACAAAACTTGGGTACTTACTGGAAACCCAGTTCACAAAACTTGGGTACTCACTGGAAACCCAGTTCACAAAACTTGGGTACTCATTGGAAACCCAGTTCACAAAACTTGGGTACTCACTGGAAACCCAGTTCTTAAACTTGGGTACTTACTGGAAACCCAGTTCACAAAACTTGGGTACTTGTTGTTCCTGAACTTGGGTACTTGTTAGAAGACCAGCTCGTCACAATTCGACTATCAACAGCCTCAGTCCCAGGTTATCAAAATTAAAAAGACAAGTCGAGCAAATCACTCAGTTGAGAAATATCAGAGACAGACAAATGTGATTTCATTGATCAGAATATGTGAGGCCTCGAGGGCCATTACAAAATTCACTTTAAAGAGGCTGTTAAGAGCTGTAGGGTCTCAAGGACCATTACAAAAAGAGGTCAAAATAAACAAAAAAAATATATAATACTAAGCATCTGGAAGAGAGGTGGTGTCAGCAGGAGCATCAGTAGGAGCATCTGGCTCCTCATCAGTAATCTTCGGCCTGGCAGGGAGAGTCATGTTCTGCATCAGTAAGTTTGGATTGCAGGCCTGGAGCTCCTGGAGGCAGTCGTAGTATCCAAGACTATAAGCCTCGCTCGACAGGCTGAAAAGTTCAGCCTCCTTCGCCTCTGTGGCCTCCTTCACTGCCGTCTCCTGCCTCTCTTTGGCTCTTCCTCTTTGAGCCTCCATGGCTTCAGCAGCCTTGACCAGTTTCTTCTTCTCTGCGGCCAGATCCTCCGTCAACAACCTCTTCTCCTCCTCTACTCGCCCGATGCTCGTTTGAAGCTCTTGCACCTCAGCGGCCAACTTTCCGTTCACTTCTTCAGATGCAGTAATAGCTTGGGAGAACTTCTTACTCTTCTCCTTGAGGTCATTATAGTAAAGCAAGATCTGAAGAAAGAAACAGGCATCAGTATGGTGAAAGGAAGAAATGGGCAGAAAGTTAGCAAACGGATCACCACTTCCTTACCTGGTAAGCTGAGGATAGCACAGCCTCCTCTCCTGTAGCTGGCGGCTCGTGAAGGATCTGTTGCTTGTCCTTCCGCAGCAGACACTTGCTCATAATCTCTGCTGCTACTCGGCTCTCGCCTAGGGCAGTGTCATCCTTCAGAACGGCCCAATTGGGTCGAAAGACGTGCTCACTAAGCCCTGTAGGAGGACGAGCTCCAGAACCGGTTCCAGTAGAAGCACCACCGGACTTAGAAGAGCCACCGCCCTGGGCAAAGGGGCCTATTAGCTTCACCGTAGTCTTGGCCCTATGAGATGGGGGTGGAGGAGTGCCCTGTGATGGGGCCGGACTCGCCAGTACAGTCGCCTTTCTCTTCTGGCGCTCCTGTTGTGCCTGTGCAGCACCCTCCTGTGCCCGTGGCTGGGCTCCCTGTCTTATCTTCTCGACAGTCGATTGTTTCTTCATTTCTGCCAGACAAGCAAGCAGTCAGAAGCAAGCATATAAAAGTAAACATATTCTAAAGACAAGTCTAGCTACATACGTTCTGGAGTCGCGGCACTCACGCCCAGTCCAACTAGCACCTCCTCTCCTGAGAACTCTGCACAGCGGATAAGGCCTGACTGCTCGATCTCCTTCCGCATCAAGGCGAAAGTCTCTCTGTCCTCACTCTCGAGGAGCGGCTTTCGACTTAATTTGGAAGTGTCCGGAGTGTCCCACACTAGAGGGACAGGCCAGGGCTCACTGACCTCCTTATCCTCGACGTAGAAGAACCTATTCTTCCATGAATGTATTGACGAGGGGATGCCGGTAATGATTTTAAGTTCAGGGCGCTGGCTGATGTAGATCCAGCCCCTTTCCTTATGCCTCTTCAGATGTGCACAAGCACGGAATAGCGACAAGCTCACGCTCCTCTCTAACCGGCCGTGGACAAGATACAAGAACCCAGTCAGTAGTCTCCATGAGTTCGGAGCTACTTGAGCTGGGGCCAGTCCGTAGTATCGAAGCACCGCTGCGAAGAATGGGTGCAAAGGAAATCGGAGTCCCGCCCTCATCGACTCCTCATAAATACAGAGATCTCGACTCTCGTTACAGGCTCTGTCTCCCTCTATAGCTGCCTTCAGTTCAAATCTTGGAGGCACACAGTACTTATTCCTAATGTCGCCTAGCATAGACCTGGTGAGGTAGTTCTCTTCGACTAGAGCTCGCAGGTTGTATTTTGGGTTGGCATCCATCCGCGCTCTAGCGACTACCTCCACCGCCTGACCAGGAAGGAATGTTGTAGACGCCTCAGCAACGTCACTTTCAACACTCCCTTCTGCTCGGGAGAGACTACCAGTGGGGAGTGGAGTGGCGTTCAAGTCTAAAAACACCTCGTCCTTGTCCCCACCGTCGTCGCTATCTACAAGATCTATCCTAGCGGACGTCCTAGCCATTACAGGCTCCTGCGGCGGCCTAAATTCTGAACTACTGCTAGTGGAGGACTCCGTACCGGACTCGGAACTCGAATTACTATCAGACATGTAGTAAAGAGAAGGGCTGAAAGGAATACCGGTGGGTGGAGCTCGTCAAGTCCTTGCGTAACTCGAACTGCGAACTACGAACTGCGAACTGCGAACTGCGAACTGAGAACTAAGAAGTCGGAGCTCTCAGAGCGAGAAAAAGAAGAAAAGTAAAAAGTAAAAAATGGAAGGGGGTAAACCTCCTTTTATAGCTTTTCAGAGGCGGTGGGGCATTAAATGCGACGCACGCATCTCGATGACACTCGAATGGCGCCACGTGTCCCATATTTATGACGGACACATTCTCCCACTCAAAAACACGATCAAGTACGCGCGTGTTCCTACGTGCATGAAAATTCACATTGAGGCTCCGCACTCAATGCTCTGCACTCCATGCTCCGTACTCCGTGCTCCGTACTCCGCACTCCCTACTCCGTACTCCATGCTCCGTACTCCGTACTCGATCTTTAAATCCGAACTGGATATAACGCGTTTCAACAAAACGACAAAAACCAGTCCGGTCCGAACCGGACTGGCCGCAAGACGACAAAAATCAGTCCGGGAAAATCCGAACTGGATATAACGCGTTTCAACAAAACGACAAAAACCAGTCCGGTCCGAACCGGACTGGCCGCAAGACGACAAAAATCAGTCCGGGAAAATCCGAACTGGATATAACGCGTTTCAACAAAACGACAAAAACCAGTCCGGTCCGAACCGGACTGGCCGCAAGACGACAAAAATCAGTCCGGGAAAATCCGAACTGGATATAACGCGTTTCAACAAAACGACAAAAACCAGTCCGGTCCGAACCGGACTGGCCGCAAGACGACAAAAATCAGTCCGGGAAAATCCGAACTGGATATAACGCGTTTCGACAAAACGACAAAAACCAGTCTGGTCCGAACAGGACTGGCCGCAAGACGACAAAAATGAGTCCGGTCCGAACCGGACTCCGGACTGGACCTCCGGACTCAACTTCCAGCCGGACTCCGGACTGGATCTCCGGACTCAACTTCCAGCCGGACTCCGGACTGGATCTCCGGACTCCACTTCCAGCCGGACTCCGGACTGGATCTCCGGACTCCACTTCCAGCCGGACTCCGGACTGGACCTCCGGACTCCACTTCCAGCCGGACTCCGGACTGGACCTCCGGACTCCACTTCCAGCCGGACTCCGGACTGGACCTCCGGACTCAACTTCCAGCCGGACTCCGGACTGGATCTCCGGACTCAACTTCCAGCCGGACTCCGGACTGGACCTCCGGACTCAACTTCCAGCCGGACTCCGGACTGGATCTCCGGACTCAACTTCCAGCCGGACTCCGGACTGGATCTCCGGACTCCACTTCCAGCCGGACTCCGGACTGGATCTCCGGACTCAACTTCCAGCCGGATGATTGAGAAATTAAATAACCGCAAGTGCACGGATCGTGTAAATACGGGTCGAACTCAAGGAAGAGAAATCTAGTTGTCAATCCTATTCTTTTACCGATTAGAATACTAGCTATGATATAATGTTGCCTGGAATGGACTCAGGATTTCCGTGGACTTAGACCTCGGAGCCAACACTATATATATAAGCGTGTATTCTATTCAATCTAAGAATCAAATTCAACTACGATCTTGATTTGGAAATCTTAATTTAGGCAAAGTGTACCAAAATTCTAATGATCTTGATTAACTACTTATCTAATCTGATTAGAAAACTAAAATTCTAAAGGCCTAAATTAATTGAAAAATTGCGAAAGTATTTTGGAATAGTGTAAAAACCTTAATTCAATATAAAAGATTACTTAGGGTTAGAATCCACCATGGGTTTGGATTAGATTGATTAATTAAAACAATTCTTGAATTAGGTTGAAAATTCGATTAACTAGTCAATAAGGAATAAGATCAAAGGGATGTCATTCCTTATAAGTAATTAATCAAATCCACTCTCCAATTTACATTGATTATATAGAACTTTATATTTGTTAATCAACAATCATTCATACGAAAGGGGAAAGCCAATGGCATGAATGATTGGGATTTTCCAAACACAAACTCCTACACAATTTTTTCAATTGAGTAGATTGATTTAATTATAAATATTTCTCCTTCCCCATGGTTTCAACTAAACCCTAAGTAAATAGGATTTAGTTACTCATGAAAAAGGGAAGAAAAACAAAAATATACGAGATAGATGGGAGAAGAATTGCCATATAGAACTTGAAAGAAAATTAAACAAAAACTAATTACTTCTTCATAACTTGAATTGAAACAAAATTACATCAAATTGAACTTAAAATAAATAACAAAAATTAAATAGAACTTAGTCTTTTTCTCCTCCAACTTTGGTTGCATCTTCCTCCTTCAAGCTTTAATGTCACCTTGAGTTTTAATGGTAGATGATGATGCCTTGGATTGAGAGTTGAAAAGAAAAAGAAAAAGAAAGAACAAGAAAACCTAAGGGAGAGAGCTTGAGAGTAGTGGAGAGAAAAAGAGAAAATAGAGTAAGAGATTAAAGAGAGGGTAGAGAGTAGTGGAGAGAAAAAAAAAAAGAATAGAGTCTAGAGAATGTCTTCTTTTTCCCATATGTAGCTTTCTTCTCCTTCTATTTTCATCTCCAAGAAAAGACACAATCTTGGCATCTTTTTGTATTTTTGGCAACCCCACCTGTCTTTGGCAATTTCTGAAACTTTTAGTATTTGTTGGTAAGAGCAAACTTACTCTTTTCTTTCTTCACAATTTCAGCAACTTAGCACCCATTTTTGGTAAGTTGTCTCTTCCTTTTTGAATTTTCAACGTGGGAGAGTGGATGGAATCTTGGTATAAGACAAAAGAAATGTATTAATATATTACCAAAAGTTATGAGAGTAATATTAAATAGCAAATGGGGCCACTTTCTATGGTATATGATTTCAATTTATAAACTTACTATCTTTCTACAAACCCAAAACGTGGGTGCAAGCCAAATTAGCAAGTGGGTCCAATGTGTGCATGGAATAACAATTAGAAAAAGCTATTTTCTAACAAAAACATGAGAGGGCTGTTGTTATGAAAAAATTACATGCTTTAGAAACAACTAGAAAATACTATTTTCTAAAGGGAAAGAACCATGGGCTGTATGTAATGTGAAATGGAAAGTGGGTGCAAGTGGGCCCCCACTAGCTTGCATGTAATAACAACACACAGTTTAGAAACTATCAAAACGTTGGCTGCTGTGCTTTGTTTTGGAAACGTGGAACCCACCATTTCTATTGTTAAAAAATTCAAACCTCTTTGTTCAACGATCCTTACTGTTTTCTCTCATCTCACGTGCATGTATATGCATGCTTTTGTAACTCAAGCATGAGAACTGAAGTGGGTCCCACGTTAATTGCCATTCCTAATCCAAAAAAAAAAAATAGAGCCACACGTGGACCCCCATTGCTTGCTTGCTTCCGGTACATACTAAAAAATACGGGCTGCTCTTGTACAATTCCAAATTGTTTTCTTGCCCTTTATGTGGAACTTTGCCTAAATGTTAACAGCCCACTTTAAATCTTTCAAGAAATGATCTCAACCATCCAATTTTGTGGACTGCATCATAAATGGATCGCACCCTACAAATTGACTCCATAAGAAGATCCGAACGGTCCAAATGGTGGGCGACTATGTAAAGTAGTTGCACCCTTCAACCCACTGCCACAACATAATCTAAACCGTCGAATTGATGGACCTCCGTGTAAATTGATGGTACCCATAAACAATTCTTTAGGGTGATCTAGATCAATTGATGGATCGCATCACAATTCACTTGCCGCCCCCTTTCTCAACTTTCAGCCATAATAGGTTCCACTTTCAAGCTCACACATAAACTCTACTTTGTATAGAATCCAATGATTTGTGAATTTTTTCTTTGGAATTTCATCTCTTTAGCTCCATTTTCCATGAACTCCATAAATAGCCCTGCACACCACAAACACGGAAAATACTTTAAGTAGCATCGCACTAAACATTAAAAATATGCATGATTTCTTACCTAAGATTCACACATAAATGTATTCATCAGATTCCCCCATACTTGAGCTTTGCTTGTCCTCAAGCAAATAAAAAAAAAGAAAAAGAAAAATAGAAACAAAATAAAATCCTAACTCACTTTCGTAGGAGTCACGATTGCACTTAGCACGTACAACAAGCCTTTAAACCCCTAGGTTACCCTAGTGGACGAGTTGTGTCTCGTGAGTGTTTGCAGTGAATATACACACAAAATTCCAAAAATAAACTTTTCTTTCCAAATCTCACTATAGAGTAAAGCCAAAAAAAAAAATTTCAATCCTTTTTCTTTGATAAATTGCTCAAAATAGAAGAACAAGAATACCCCCATACTTAAACTTTGCATCCTATCCCAAGTTGGAAAAATTAGAAAAATATTTTAATCAAGGAATCCTCTTTTGAATTTGTCCTACTTTGCTTCCTTAAACTTGCCTCTAATGTAATCGTACCATAAAAGAAATTTGATTCGGAAACTTCGTAGAAAACTTACAAATTTATATGGTCCACCATACTTTCAACTTTTCCCATAGTTTCTAAGAATAGAACTCTTTTTTTTTTTTTTTGTAATCCTCTACTGCTTTTGGCGTGAATGACATGCAGGGCATGCACCAGACACCCAGGCTACTAAGCAGTGTCCGACTAATCTTTGATTTGCATATATCATAGACATTGATGCATATGAGTTCAAGTTTTACCTTTGATTACGTGCAATGCTTTGATTTATTAAGCTTTCTAATTGACCCATGTATGGAGTTTTCAGTCAGTTGCTCTCAAGCCAGTTGGCTTTAAGGAACTAGGCATAAAAACCCTTCAGACTTAATAGCTCAAGTCAACAAGGCTACAAATCAAAACTATAATCAAGAAGCAAACTTTCTAAAAATCATTCATTCTTTCTTTGTTTCAACATTTCTTTCCTTTTTATCCATACCATATAAAAAGCAAGTTTCTATTTCTATTTCTTATTCAAATCCTTTTAAAAAGAAAGATTCCAAAAGAAAACAAAACTAAGAAAGGAAAGTATTCTTTCTAATTTTTCAAATTCCAAAATTAAAATATCCACTAACTTTATTTCTTAAAATAAGAGAACAACTTTCTTTCTAAGAATACCAAGTTCTTTCTAATTTGCGAAAAATTACCAAAAATAAAAAGAAAGGAAATTTTCTAACTTTAACTATAGAAAAGATTAGAAAAGAAAGTTTCTAAAAGCTACCCCCCCCCATACTTGAATCATGCAGTGTCCTCAATGCAAAAATAGAAACAAGGACAATAAAGAGAAGAGAGGGGCGTACCTTGTTCTTTTAAGAGAGATTTGAATAAAGAGGCTCATGAAGATCCATGACCTCTTCTAAATTAGATCTTGGTAACTCAACAAAGGACTTCAATCTGAGTAAATGAAACTTGTCCTTCCAAGTAGAGTCCTTATTTTCTTTTAAAAAATTAATTAACTCTTCTTCTTGGGTCGAGTTTAAGTCCATTTTGATTCTCACAGGAGATGTGCAAGTCTTACCCAAATATGCTTTTCTTAAATTTGAATGCAAAGGCGGCAAATTTAACTGTGGGGCCTTTTTGGGTGGAGGCTTGGGAAGGGGCGGAGATAGGGATGCTCCAAATTCTATTTGTTGGATGCTAAGGTCATCAGAAAAGGAGTCCCCTATATCTCTTGCATTCTCCAAGCCTTCTTCATCCAGAGCTTCTTCAAATCCTGCATTCAAAATATTTTCACAATTAGTCTCAGGAGTGGAGTGCAACATATTAATTTCTTCTTGTAAATTAGGTTGCTTACCTAATCTAAAAACATTAAAGTCCATGGAAGCATTCCCAAAAGTTAATTTCATTAAACCATTTCTACAATCAATTAAGGCGTTGCTCGTAGCAAGGAAAGGCCTACCAAGAATTATAGGAATTTGATCCTTGATATTAGCAACGGGCTCAGTTTCTAGCACAATGAAATCTACAGGAAATAAGAACTCTCCTACTTTAACTAGGACATCCTCAACCATCCCTTTCGGTTTCTTCATTGATCTATCCGCCAACTGAAGAGTGACGGTGGTGGGTTTGAGTTCTCCTAATCCTAATTGTTTAAAAACAGAAAGAGGTAATAAATTCACACTGGCCCCTAAATCTAAAAGAGCATGATTAATATGAGTATTTCCAATAGTGCATGCAATGGTAGGACATCCCGGGTCCTTGTACTTAGCCACCATCTGTTGAGACAAGATGGAACTAATGTTTGCAGCCAAGAATGCCTTCTTGGGTACATTAGATTTGCGCTTTTGTGTGCACAAGTCTTTTAAAACTTTGGCATAAGTCGGGACTTCGGAAATCGCATCTAACAATGGAATATTAATTTGCACTTGTTTAAACATATTTAAAATTTTCTCCTTAGCAGCCACATTTTTATTATTAGCAAGTCTCCTTGGAAAAGGAGCTTTAGGCACATACTCTTTTTCAGGTGGAGAAACTGCCTGCTCTGTACTTACCTGTTCGGGCTCTTCTTCTGAACCAATGGAGGATGACTCTTTACTTACCTTAATTGGAGATTCTTGAGCATCTTTAGAAGGTTCGGATCTGCCCTCCTCCCTTTGATATTCTCTGCCACTCCTTAAAGCAAATACAGCGTTACAGTGATCGGAGGGCTCCTGCTGCGGCAAGTTTGGTTGCATGGGATTCAACTGATTTACCTGTGGTTGTTGATTCCCATTTATGGCCACATTCCTTGGATTAGGAATTGGTTGACTTGGCATCTTCCCCTTTTCCCTTTCATGCAAGGCCATGGCAAGTTGGGAGATTTGCTTCTCCATATTGTGTTGGCTTGTCATGAAAGTGCTAGTGAGAAGTTCTATGCTCTTTTCTAAGGAAGTTATGCGTGCCAACTCCCCTTGTTTTGGAAAACCCGATGGTTGCTGATTTGAAACATTATTTAAAATTGGGTTTTGAAAAGGTGGAGGTGTGGTTAGGGGTGGTCGAACATTCATAGAAGGGAAGGTGGGCCTAGGTTGGCCAAATTGGCCTTGACCTTGGAAATTTGATGGCCCTCCTTGATAATTCCCTTGATTCCAAGAAAAGTTGGGATGATTCCTCCATCCCGGATTATATGTGCTACTATATGGATTATTTAAAAACATGGCACTTGCATTTTCATTAGAATTACCAAATTTAGCAAGAGTTGGGCACTCTTCCATGACATGGTCCGTGGCTTGACACCAATTGCACATAGGAACACTATGTGCAATTTGATGGACCTGTGAAGGTCCTTTGACAACTATTGCTTCTAGCCTTTTGATTAGGCTATCAAGATGGGCCTCCTTAGCCACGGCACCCTCTATTAGAAATCCCTTACCTGTGTTGGCTCTCTCACCTTCTTGAGTGGATTCCCACTCTCTTGTTTTTTCCGCCAAATCAAGTAAGAAGTTCCATGCCGCGGCCTCATCTGTGAAAGATGTAAAACCGTTAGGACACATGGACTCAAGAAGTTGCTTTGTTTGGTAATCTATGCCCTCATAAATAATTTGGCATAAATGCCACACATCAATTCCATGGTGAGGACACTCTTGGAGTAGGTCCTTGAACCTCTCCATAAACTTAGAAAATGACTCTAATGGCTTTTGTTTGAATTGTAAAATATCATTCCTAAGCTTATTAGTTTTATGTAATGGAAAATTTTTTTTTAGGAAAGCGACGGCAAACTCCTCCCAAGTGGTGATGGAGTTCGTTGGTAAGCCATAGAGCCACTTTTTAGCTCCCTCCTTGAGTGAAAACGTAATAAACCGCAACTTTACCGCATCATCGGTAAGTTGTTGCATCTTAATTAAAGCACATACATCTTCAAACTCACGCAAAAATAAATAAGCATCCTCCGAAGGGAGGCCATGAAAATGAGGAAGCAAAGAAATAAATTGCGATTTTAGCTCAAAATTATTGCCCTGCGCAACCGGCAATCTAATGCAAGAAGGTTGCGCGGTTCGGGCCGGATAGAAGCGATCGCGTAAACTCTTTGGCGGCTCTTGTTCTTCCGCCATGGCGACTTGATTTGGATTTGGTTCGATGTCTTCCTCCGTCTCTAACCGGTTTGCTCTTTCTAGTCGATTGGCCGAGTTCCGCACCCAACCTTCACTCATAAACACAGGAAAACCAAGTAAGAGAGATGAATAGCCAAGAAACCAAAAAAAATATAACTAAAATAAAAATAACTACTAATCTAACACTTCGAATAATTAAGATTCTAATGCAACTCTCTTCCCCGGCAGCGGCGCCAAAAACTTGATTGAGAAATTAAATAACCGCAAGTGCACGGATCGTGTAAATACGGGTCGAACTCAAGGAAGAGAAATCTAGTTGTCAATCCTATTCTTTTACCGATTAGAATACTAGCTATGATATAATGTTGCCTGGAATGGACTCAGGATTTCCGTGGACTTAGACCTCGGAGCCAACACTATATATATAAGCGTGTATTCTATTCAATCTAAGAATCAAATTCAACTACGATCTTGATTTGGAAATCTTAATTTAGGCAAAGTGTACCAAAATTCTAATGATCTTGATTAACTACTTATCTAATCTGATTAGAAAACTAAAATTCTAAAGGCCTAAATTAATTGAAAAATTGCGAAAGTATTTTGGAATAGTGTAAAAACCTTAATTCAATATAAAAGATTACTTAGGGTTAGAATCCACCATGGGTTTGGATTAGATTGATTAATTAAAACAATTCTTGAATTAGGTTGAAAATTCGATTAACTAGTCAATAAGGAATAAGATCAAAGGGATGTCATTCCTTATAAGTAATTAATCAAATCCACTCTCCAATTTACATTGATTATATAGAACTTTATATTTGTTAATCAACAATCATTCATACGAAAGGGGAAAGCCAATGGCATGAATGATTGGGATTTTCCAAACACAAACTCCTACACAATTTTTTCAATTGAGTAGATTGATTTAATTATAAATATTTCTCCTTCCCCATGGTTTCAACTAAACCCTAAGTAAATAGGATTTAGTTACTCATGAAAAAGGGAAGAAAAACAAAAATATACGAGATAGATGGGAGAAGAATTGCCATATAGAACTTGAAAGAAAATTAAACAAAAACTAATTACTTCTTCATAACTTGAATTGAAACAAAATTACATCAAATTGAACTTAAAATAAATAACAAAAATTAAATAGAACTTAGTCTTTTTCTCCTCCAACTTTGGTTGCATCTTCCTCCTTCAAGCTTTAATGTCACCTTGAGTTTTAATGGTAGATGATGATGCCTTGGATTGAGAGTTGAAAAGAAAAAGAAAAAGAAAGAACAAGAAAACCTAAGGGAGAGAGCTTGAGAGTAGTGGAGAGAAAAAAAAAAAGAATAGAGTCTAGAGAATGTCTTCTTTTTCCCATATGTAGCTTTCTTCTCCTTCTATTTTCATCTCCAAGAAAAGACACAATCTTGGCATCTTTTTGTATTTTTGGCAACCCCACCTGTCTTTGGCAATTTCTGAAACTTTTAGTATTTGTTGGTAAGAGCAAACTTACTCTTTTCTTTCTTCACAATTTCAGCAACTTAGCACCCATTTTTGGTAAGTTGTCTCTTCCTTTTTGAATTTTCAACGTGGGAGAGTGGATGGAATCTTGGTATAAGACAAAAGAAATGTATTAATATATTACCAAAAGTTATGAGAGTAATATTAAATAGCAAATGGGGCCACTTTCTATGGTATATGATTTCAATTTATAAACTTACTATCTTTCTACAAACCCAAAACGTGGGTGCAAGCCAAATTAGCAAGTGGGTCCAATGTGTGCATGGAATAACAATTAGAAAAAGCTATTTTCTAACAAAAACATGAGAGGGCTGTTGTTATGAAAAAATTACATGCTTTAGAAACAACTAGAAAATACTATTTTCTAAAGGGAAAGAACCATGGGCTGTATGTAATGTGAAATGGAAAGTGGGTGCAAGTGGGCCCCCACTAGCTTGCATGTAATAACAACACACAGTTTAGAAACTATCAAAACGTTGGCTGCTGTGCTTTGTTTTGGAAACGTGGAACCCACCATTTCTATTGTTAAAAAATTCAAACCTCTTTGTTCAACGATCCTTACTGTTTTCTCTCATCTCACGTGCATGTATATGCATGCTTTTGTAACTCAAGCATGAGAACTGAAGTGGGTCCCACGTTAATTGCCATTCCTAATCCAAAAAAAAAAATAGAGCCACACGTGGACCCCCATTGCTTGCTTGCTTCCGGTACATACTAAAAAATACGGGCTGCTCTTGTACAATTCCAAATTGTTTTCTTGCCCTTTATGTGGAACTTTGCCTAAATGTTAACAGCCCACTTTAAATCTTTCAAGAAATGATCTCAACCATCCAATTTTGTGGACTGCATCATAAATGGATCGCACCCTACAAATTGACTCCATAAGAAGATCCGAACGGTCCAAATGGTGGGCGACTATGTAAAGTAGTTGCACCCTTCAACCCACTGCCACAACATAATCTAAACCGTCGAATTGATGGACCTCCGTGTAAATTGATGGTACCCATAAACAATTCTTTAGGGTGATCTAGATCAATTGATGGATCGCATCACAATTCACTTGCCGCCCCCTTTCTCAACTTTCAGCCATAATAGGTTCCACTTTCAAGCTCACACATAAACTCTACTTTGTATAGAATCCAATGATTTGTGAATTTTTTCTTTGGAATTTCATCTCTTTAGCTCCATTTTCCATGAACTCCATAAATAGCCCTGCACACCACAAACACGGAAAATACTTTAAGTAGCATCGCACTAAACATTAAAAATATGCATGATTTCTTACCTAAGATTCACACATAAATGTATTCATCACCGGACTCCGGACTGGATCTCCGGACTCCACTTCCAGCCGGACTCCGGACTGGACCTTCGGACTCAACTTCCAGCCGGACTCCGGACTGGACCTCCGGACTCAACTTCCAGCCGGACTCCGGACTGGATCTCCGTACTCCACTTCCAGCCGGACTCCGGACTGGACCTCCGGACTCAACTTCCAGCCGGACTCCGGACTGGACCTCCAGACTGAACCCTCCGATTCACTTCCACACAACACCTGTCCATCCAGATAAGCGATCAACCACACTTTCCCAAGTCACTCAATGACTTGGAAAACTGGGGGGCAACTGATGGGGTGTAAAAACTCCAGCCACTCACAGGCTGCCACCTGTCCCAGAGCAGGTAAACTCCAGCCACTCACAGGCTGCCACCTGTCCCAGAGTAGGTGAACTCCAGCCACTCACAGGCTGCCACCTGTCCCAGAGTAGGTGAACTCCAGCCACTCACAGTCTGCCACCTGTCCTGGAGTAGGTGAACTCCAGCCTCTTACAGGCCGCCATCTGTCCTGGACACCTGTCCAGGACACCTCACCATGTTTTCCCTATAAAAAGGGATTCAAAGCTCAAACCAATGGGTAATGCGAAAATCCCTTCTCTCCCTAAACTCTTAGACATCTCCTCTTCACTCCTGCTCATACTGACTTGAGTGTCGAAGGGCCTGTCCGGAGTAAAACCCGGTCTAGTCTTCTGACCTCGCTTGCCTTGTGCAAGACTAAGCCCTCATAGCAGGACTCTTTCTCGACCACCTCATTCCTCGTTCACTCCGGTCCTTCAGGACTCAGCTCCCCTAGTCATCCAGCTCAGCTCTTACATCACTGCTGTACCTGTTACCGATTTTAGGTCTAACAGACGGTTACCTTGTCCTTGACTTCCTCGCCAAAGAATTATCACTTCCTTACGTTCCCCCTTATCTTAACAAAAGTTCTGATTTCTCCCATGGTGTTAACTTTGCATATGCTGGATCAACGGCCATAGATTATGAATTCTATGTTGAACACAATGCAACGTAGGCTCTACCCATCCAGATAACAAATTCCCTACAGACTCAGCTCGGTTGGTTTAACGAATTCATCGGCAGGGTCGAGTGTGCCGGGAAATGTCCTGCTCAATGTAAGGCAATAATGGAAGGTACACTCTTCTGGGTGGGGACGATGGGGGGCAATGATTATCGCAGAATTAATGGGACTTCCATCAGCCCCATCACCCTTAGAGAGATTGCAGTCGCCAATGTCATCCATCTTGTGCAGGTATGGACAAGAATTTATATTTTAAAAGAAATTCAATAATTCTCTATATATATGGGATTTGATAGGCAATTTTCGCCCGATATTCATCATACCACCCTTGGTATTTCATCCGAGAGCAGTACAATTTTTAAGATGCTTCCGGATCAAATATCAGAGGCATGATCTTGACTTGGTGGCAGGTCACGATCTTGACTTGGTGGGCCCCACAAATATGGCATTTTTTGCTCGATTCGATTCAATGGAAGCTATTTGGTAATGTAAGGGGTAATGGGTTTTCCTTTTGGGCCAAGGAGAATGCTCCTGGGCAATTCATACTATGTAAATCTGGTGGGACTACTGGTCCCCAACATAATTGTCAATTTTCAGCAAAAAAAAAGGCAGTACTTCTATCGTACAGTGAATACAAGCACGCCAGCTCGTCCATCATATAATTTCTCTTATCTTACTATCAAAATATAAGTAAGAGTTGAGAATGTTTTTAAATTTTTAAGATTAAACCCACCTATGGCTTTGAACGTTTTGAGATGTTTTTTTTATTAGAGGGTTCAAAAGTCTTACCTGTCTCAAGCTTTCGGTCATAAGATAAAATTCCAATATATGTAAGGAAACATTAGCAAAGACAAACGAAACAAACTGAAAATGATTTCGATTTTGAAAGATTGGCATGAACAAAATATGGGAGGGAAGATACATTTCATCATTCTTTTATGAACTAAATTTTCCTCTGCTTATGATGAGTCACTTGCAGGACTTGCTGGATAAGGGTGCAAAATACATTGTCATTCAAGGTCCAGCAGCGCAAGGCTATGAATTAGATGTGGCCGCTCACAATGCACTCCTCCAACAACAGCTAGATCAAGTACGTGAACAAAACCCTGGCGCCACCATCTTGTTCGCCGATTTCATCCGTGCTCTTACTGACGATGTGATGAATGCAAAGAAGAAAGGTTTCAATGATCCTGGCCTGATATGTTGTGGCAATGAGACGATCCTCTGTGGCAGGCTGGGTACACCCGTATGCTTGGACCCAAGTAAGTACATGGTGTGGAATGGGGTGCACGCAACAAAAGCCTTAAATGCCTTGCTTGCTAACCAATTCTTCCATCAAGACTTCACAAGACCCCCGTTTGATAGCTTGTTTGTCAATAGAACGGCTGCTGAAATCACCACATGAACCAAACATATTTATAAATAATAGGAGATTTCTTGTTCATCAATTCTTTTATACGAGTTATTACAAATGTCATTTGTTGATTTCTTGATTAAGACCATCCTGAGTATTAAAAAGGCCAACCCTAACCCAACCTGCCTTTAAATCTCTCAACGCTAACCCAACCAGTCCGATTTTTCAAATCGAGCTGGGGTGGGTTCGGGTTAACTTGGGGCAATATGAGAAAAAATACAAAAAAAGAAGGGTATTAGTTTCGGGGTTGAGTCGGTTCGAGTTGCAATAAAATCACGACAATATTAAGGGGCCGTGATCGGGTTCAGGTCGGATCGAGTTGTCCAAGGCCTTAGATGCAAGAGCATCCCCTGGGAATCTCTTATGATTGCTCATTAGGCTAAACTTACCTTATTTTTGTCATTATTAGTGGAGTAAGGGTAGGGAATCTCAGTCATTTTGGTCATTTCACATGTCTTTTATCATTAGTAGGGGTAGTTTGGTTAATTTCTTAATTGTTTATGGCATTTTAGACATTTGGCCTTAGAGAGGGGTATTTGAGTCTTTTTCATGTAAAGGCAACCTATATAAGTCCATTTCCCACCATTTTTCATATGGGAAATGATATATGCGCCAAGTGTTTCGATGAACATGCGCTCCACTTGTTTGTCGTGTAGTATTTGAAGGGTTTAAAGAGCTTTTTGAGAACCGTAATATCCTCTGAAATCCCTTTAAATATATACTACACGACAAACAAGTGGAGCGCTTTAATTGCTCCTCTCAGTAATCCATAATCCTAAGCAAGAATGAGCACTACAACCATGTATACGGTAGATGGCCTCTTTAGAAAATGTTGCAACCAACAATATTAATTATTAGAGCTCTTAATCGGACTGAAATTTTGGATTTCAGTGAGGAACGAAACGAAATCGTACCGAAATCGAAATTCCCGAAATTTACCAAATTTCGTTTGAAATTTCAGAAATTTCCAGAATTTCGTTGAAATTTAAAATAAAATTATACTGTTTTATTCCGTTAAAGAATTTCCAACGAAATTTCGGTAATTTCGATTGAAATTTTGTCCCCAAAAATTTGGGATTTTACGCGCAATACGCCCGAAATTTCGGTTTCAGATAAGTCTGAAATTTTAGCCGAAACCAAAATTTAAAACCATGTATGTTATTAGGGAAGTTATATATTATATTAATTATTAGAGTCCTTACCGTATATATTATTAGGGATGATACATTCGCCCCCTTTTCATCCCTGAGCCACCACTCATATATAGGGTTTGCCCAAGGAAGAAAGGGACGAATATATCATTTCCGTTTTTACTATCCCTAACTAGATAAGGTGGGGCCACTAGTTCAATGATAAATTAAAAACGTTCATCTACTAGGCATCAGCCTCTCCCAATGGATAGGGGATGCAAGGGAAGTGTTGCTGAAGTGACGGTCAAGCGTTGCCAAATGAGGACGTGTCACTAACTATGAACTAGCCCTTTGAATAATCCCTGATTGCTAGTTTTTCCTCACCAATGAACTCAAATTCGTGAGTTATAATGTTGTGATCTAAATGAGAATGAGGGAATAGCCATAATGTTGGAATACAACTCTCGGCTTCAAATCTTAGGTCATTGTCTTTGAAAACTAAACTAAAATCAACACTAATTTCCACTAGTTAGCTGCCTTTAAACTAGTGAACTTAGTGAGCTGTTATTAAGCACTCTCATAAGGTCCATACTTTAGGAAAGTCTCTGGTTGTTTAAGAGATGCATGTGGTTGGAAATATTTGCCCTAAATGAGTTGAATTAATACAAAGCTAGTACTCGTGCATCTAATGAAAATACCGATTTCAGCCTTATTTCATCCGACAGTGAGTAACCTCATGGCATTGAGTACGTGTTATTTGCTTTAGAAAGCCATGGATAGGAAGCCTGTACGATTCCTTATAGTCCGTAGTTTCTTTCTTAGTGATGCCTTTTTCAATCAATCTTCCATTATATCTCCCAATTCCATCTTTAAAGTCTCTATTGTCCTAAGGATCCATTTACACCCTACTAGTATGATTCTTGAGTTTCCGAATACGATTTCATTGAGAGTAGTTCTCTTTTCATGGCTTGGAGCCATTGAGCTGACTAATCACTCGTTCTGGCTTGACTAGTGAAAATATTATCCATATCTCACTCACTCAGATAGATTAAACCTCTGCACTGCTAAACATCACTAAAAGTGCAAGTGTCCCGAGTCCAACTTTCTTCTGACTCATAAAGGGTCTTAGGCATAGCCCTAGTTGTAACGACAATCATAAAATGAGCTGTTGTCTTAGAGCATCACTCCGCAAAGCTCAGGCAACGATGAATTGCACAACATGCTCCTCGTCATATCCATAAGAGTACAACATTACTTCTCAGCTACCTTATCTTGCCCGGATGAGTCTGGAATTATGCTATGATAATGACATTCTCTTTCAAATATGAGACGAATATACCTAGATTGCAACCCATTTCTAAGAGTTTATTATTATTGTAGGATCATGGCACTTACCAACTATCCCAAAAGCTATTACTGATGGGAAAGGCGCTACCATTATCTTTATTAAGAGTCCAGACCAAGGGGCATTGATGGTAGGGATGCACACAGTTCAGTCCGGTTCGGTTTAGGGAGGTTTTTTGAACCGAACCGATCCCATCGGTTTGGAGAAAATCCAAACCGTAACCGAACCGATGGGGGGTTTAACCGAACCAATTTTGACCAGTTCAATTTTGTTCAGTTCATGGTTTATCCTGTTTTTTGGTTCAACTTTAATACATATCCAAATCAAGTAGTCAAATGAGGCTTTTATGTTGCATTTATATCTAGGGTTGATACCCTTTGGGTGACTACAATGACAGAATTACCCCTAGACTACCCAAAATGGGAAAAATGCCCTCTAATAAGAAGATAAGAGAAAGGAGGTGCAATTCCAGAGAGGGGGGGGGGGTTGTGCAAAAATGGGCATCTACAGGGGTGGCCAAAATGGGGTGTCTACAGTTTCCCATCGGTTCGATGTTTTTCATTTTCGAATTAAAACTAAAAAAACCATCAACCTTAATTGTGACCGAACTAATGCCTAGAAACACCGAACTGACCCAAACCGAAAGGCCCGGTTCGGTTCAGTTTATCGGTTTGGTCGGTTTTTTGTGTAGCCTAATTGCTGGCACAAGGCCTAGGACAATGCAACCATACTCCTATCTGGGTCTTATAACTCGCCTTGGCCAACAACCCAACCCTCCCCCACCGACCAACAATGACCTCGGGGAGGGGGAGGGGGACTCAAATTTGAGATCTGGCTCTGATGCCACTTGTAGGACCGTAGTGCTTACCAACTTTCCCAAAAGCAATTGCTGATGAGAATGGGCCTACCATTATCTTTATTAAGAGTCCAGACCAAGGGGCATTACTGGCACAAGGCCTAGGACCACGCTGTCATACTCTAATCTGGGTCCAGCAACCCGCCTGGGCCAGCAATACTCAGTACCTTCAAGTCAAGTAAATTCTTAACTTCACCTTATAGATCATAACCATATTCCTTGCTTCCAACTATCCATTAAAGGCGTGCATAATTACAGTTGGAAAATTTACCTCTATAGGGACTGAGTCTTAGAGGGAAGATCCTAACCCTCTATAGATCGGAGGGTTAGGATCTGCCTATGGAAATGATTTTTGGATCATCCTATGGTGCGGGCCATACTGTACTTTTTAATAAAGCGAGGAGTGCGATCGTCAAAATATGGTAGTGCTGATAACATTTCCCTTTCTGAAATAAGGTTTCTAATCCAAATGAAACCAGAATTCAGAAATTAATAGAGAATCATAACGACCTAAATTTCTACTTTATTTTCATTTCCCATTGTAATGCACATCTCCTCTATCAAGCCTCTGACTCGTAAGAATCCTTTACATGAAATTTGAAATATGAATAGCAATACATGAATCTTATTCATCAGTATTTCTAGGAGTATTTACTTAGTATGACTCATAATATATAAAGATGAGATTCTATCTTATTTTTCCAACTACCATAAAGTTAAGGCATGCACTCTTCATATGTCATCTATCTTATACAAGGATAGAAGATGTTGAATTGGTTGATGTCGCCCTAATCTCTGTAATACCAAGAGCAAAATCAGTGGTTCTTCTAATCAATCGAAAGAAGAATTGGAAGAATGAACAAATGCAAAGGACCTCGTCTTCGAACCCTAGAAAGAGAAGAACAAGGCCCTAAAAACCAATAGAATGTTTATTAAATGCAAAACGGTGACATGCACCCAATGGGGGTGCCCTTTCACCTCAATTTTGCAGAGGGACCCGAGAGTGAAGGAATATTAAGCATAAAAATGGAGGCTTTTATGATTTGATCTGTCACCTCTCTATCAAAGAAAAAAACAGAGAAACAAAAGCGATTCGAAATGGGGTAGTCAAACAAAATTTAGGTTGTCTAGCGCCCATATATTGTTTCTTACATTTTTACATGCAGCTCTTCCTTTGGGTGCCAAAACGTGAAATACTATAAAAGAAAAGGGGAAGAAGCTCTCTAAAACAATGGCACGGTGCATTTCTCTACCTCTCCATCTTATTCTCTTTTATTTCTTCGTTTGTGTCTATCCTTCTACTCGTTCGGTGACTCGCTCACAGACACAGGAAATTCCCTAGGGTTACTCCCTTATTTGATCCCTCCCTATGGTATGACTACTTTAGACAAACCCTCCGGCCGTTGGTCAGACGGGCGCCTTGTCCGTGACTTCTGGCTGAAGCATTGTCACTTCCATACCTTTCCGCATTTCGTGACTCCATAGCCAATTTCTCCCATGGTGTTAATTTTGCAGTTGCCGGATCAACAGTTATAGATTATGAATTCTATGTTCACTACAAGAAAAGTGTTTATTACCGATGTTCTCTTACCAGCGTTCAACGAAAACGTCCCTAATTAGTATACATACACCGACATTCATTAACGGAACGACGGTAAAGGGTTATTCCGGCTACAAAACTCTCCCGCCCAAAAAAATTCTTCTCCCGCCCAAAAAAAGATGGCTTATGTATTTAGCGACTCTATAAACGTCACTAAAAGTCATATTTACCGACGCATGCTACTTAAAACGTCACTAAATAATTGATTAAGTTAGAGTAGGATTTTCCGACTTTTCTTGACCGTCGCAGATTAGAAGAAACACCGGCGTTATTTTTGGAACGTGGGTGAAGGGACAGATAAAACTTTCTTAATCAATCGGGAAGCCCTCGAGCGCGTAGAAGAAAAACAGAGGTTGTGGGTGAGGGCTGCATGTTTCATGCCCAAAAAACATCAAGGAGCCCTAAAGTCTCCATTCTCTTTTCGAAAAATTTGGGTTTTGCTGAGATTCTACCCAAAAACATTGGGTTTTTCTTCCTTCGACCAAAATCGAGCCCTAAAATCTCTGTTTCTTGTCAATTCATGGTGGATTTCGACTTCAATCCCAACTTATTGCCCTCGTTCTCATCTTCTCCACGGAAATCACAGAAAATCTAGGGTTTCTGCGTGTTGAGGTATGGTGTTTGTGATTTATGCTTGGATTTGAACCATGTCCATGTGCTTTGACCCTATTTTCGTGCCCTAACCCTGTTTCTTCATTTTCCTTTCATCTCCCACCATTTATTAGGGTATAATTTCTGATTTTCACTCTCCTCATCCACTGGTTCAATGGGGATAAGTGTTTTCCCTTTCCTTTGTTTCAAGATTTAGGCATAGCAGTTGGATTTCTTGCCCTAACCCTTTTTTTTCTTTTCTTGTTTATTCATTATCCCTTTCTTTGGTTATAAAAGCTTCTCTGCAATCTTTGGAAGATGACAGCTACGGTTTTAGAGAGGTGATCGACGGCCACGCAAACAGTTTTAGGTATTTTTCTGTTACGTATCCATACTTAGTATGAGTCTGTTGTTTTTATTTATGTTTATTGTGTCTGTTGTTGTTAGATATGTAGTAGTTAGGTTATGTGTATTGTTAACAATCATGTGTAGTTAGTGGTGCTGTAACTGTTTTACAGCTTATAGGTAGTGGGGTGATGTGGCAAGGTAGTTACTGTTTGTGATGAGTGGATCTCAGATTTGGGAAAAGTGATGTTTATGTAGTTAGTTTGTACTGGAAAAAGGGTAGAGAAGTGCTTTCCTAAAACAGAACTATTGAGGTTGTTCCCCTGGAAGTGGAACTCTTTTCTCTTCTATTTTGTGTATCTTCTTTTGATTCAGTGCAGGTTCTTATCAATGGTATCAGAGCAGTCGATCTTATCTGTGATACCGAGGAACCCTTTTACACACATCCCGGTAATAGAGTCGTTACAGACTCAGCACAGTTGGTTTAACGATTTCATTGATAAGGTCGAGTGTGCCTCGAAAAGCCCTGCTCAATGTAAGGCTATAATGGAAGGTGCACTCTTCTGGGTGGGGTCGATAGGGGGCAACGATTATACCATAATTTATGGGTCCTCCGTTGTCCCAACCGAAACATTCAAGGAGATGGCCGTTTCAATGTCATCCATCTTTTGCAGGTATGGACAACATTTTCTATTTCAAAAGAAATTCAATTAGGAATCCCCTATATGAGATTTGATATGCGGTTTTGTAGAAGGTGACGCATGTGCATTTGACGTTCGAAGGCCGAGAACTCCATAGCCATCGATTATTATAAATAAATAAATAAATAACTCCATTGCCATGAACTGACTATTTCGGATCGTCAGACCAATCACAGGGTGACCGTCGTTTGTAACGCCGTCTGATATTTGGATGATCTTGGGAAAATTAGGCTTCGGGTAATATTTTACGAGCTTGATCATTGATATGTGACAGCCTATGATTTATCTGACCGTCCTAAATGGTCTGATCATGGCTCTGAAGTTCTTGGCCTCTTAACGGCATAGATGCATCTGCTCCAAAAAGCCATTTAGCGAGTCACTTCATCTCGTCTCACTTTATCATAGCAGATTTTGTCTTAATATTAAAATATTAAAAAAAGTTGGAGAATATTTTTAAATTTTAAAGATTAGACCCACTTATGATTTTGAACATTTTGAGATGATGGTTTTTATTATAGGGCTCAAAAGTCTCACCTGTCTCAAGCTTTTGGTCATAAACTGAAATTGCCATGTAAGGAAACATTAGCAAAGACAAGAAAAAGGAAGTGAAAATCATTTCTATTTTGAAAGTGTTAAACCCAGTAGAGTTCTTTTAACTGTAAGAAGCAAAAACATCATCTACAATTCTAAAACAGAAAGTTATCAGCAACCAATCAAACAAGAATTAAACAAAGTGAATATATAGTGGCATAAACAAAATGAGGAAAAAGATTATACGCTTGAAGCGCATTTCGTTAGGTACGGTTGAGGAAAGAGAAGCCTTCTGATTGGTTGAAATGGTGGGCCCAAATGCGGAAAAAGTTTACAAATGCTGCGGCGTTACGGAGGGTGCGTCTTCGACGTACCCTCGAAAAAATTAAAACAAAAACCTGTGGCGTTACGGAGGGTGCGTCTTCGACGTACCCTCGAAAACCCAATTATCTTCTCGTTCTCTCTCACTCTCCCTGTGTTTTTTTTTAACAAGAAAAACCGAAACCCATCGGCGATCTGTGAACAGATTCTCCATCTCCATCACTCTCACTCGTTCTCTCTCTCTCTCTCTCTCTCTCTCTCTCACTGTGTTTAAAAACAAAAAAAAAACAAAAACCCAAACCCTCTAAGGACCCAAAACCCAAACAAAAACCCAAACCAATTTGGGTTTTGGCTCTCCATCTTCATCCCTCTCACACGACGATCTGTGAAAACAGATTCATCTCTCTCTCTCTCTCTCTCTCTCTCTCTCTCTCTCTCTCTCTCACGGTTTGGATGATCCAAAACCCCCAAATCGCTCGCACAGGTACGCTCTCCTCTCTCTCTCTCTCTCTCTCTCTCTCTCTCTCCCTCTCTCTCTCTCTCTCTCTCTCTCGGTTTGGATCACCCAAACCCATCGGTGGAAAAAACAAGCAGATTTCAGCTGTGTTTTCTTTTTTCAAAAAACCCAAACCCCCATTAACGTACGTACGTTCTCTCTCTCTCTCTCTCTCTCTCTCTCTCTCTCTCTCTCTCTCTCTCTCACTGTGTTTTATTTTTTTTTTCAAAAAAACCCAAGCCCATCGGTGGAAACAAGCAGATTTCAGCTGTGTGTTTAATTTTTTCAAAAAAACCCAAACCCCCCATTAACGTACGTTCTCTCTCTCTCTCACTCTCTCTCTCTCTCTCTCTCTCTCTCTCTCTCTCTCTCTCTCTCTCTCTCTCACTGTGTTTGGGTTTTTTAAAAAAACCCAAACCCATCGGTGGAAAATCTTCATCTCTCTCACTCGTCCTGTGTTTGTATGAAATCTGTTTTTGTATAAAATCTGTTTTTCCCATAATTATTGCAGGTTGATCAATCTATGTATTGGGGGATGAATCTGTTTTTGTATGAAATTAGTTTTTTGGTGGGATGGGTTCCAGATCTGTGGATATTTGGAATTGTGTAGATTTCTTTTTCTTTTTTAGATAATAAAATTAGACAATTGGGCATGATCTGTCAGGTACATGTTTTACAGGATTACCCAGTCTTTAGACTTTTATCCATTTGTTCTCATGGGGTTACATATTTTGAGTCATATTTGATGATGTTGTGTTTACCAGAGATTTAAAGCTCAATTTTCCCTTTCTCATATATGTATAATTTCTTAAAGTTTTGCTTGATCAAACGGGGGTATGGTATTTGGTATTTACTGGTTTGATGACCAACTCAACTCAACTAAGCCTTTGTCCCAAACTAGTTTGTGACCCAAGGTCAAAAATGTTCAGGGTAGTTTACACAGTCTGAAACTCTTGTCACCAGGGAAGTGTTTTTAACTCCAAAATCCCTTTATTTTTTGAAATCTAGGGCCAGTTGCTGGTCTAAGTGTCACTTGAACTTGTAGGCTGTGCTTACCAAGGTTCGACATGGGTGTGTCATTTGTTAAATTATGTGAGGAACATAGAAGAAATTGCAATTTTCCCAAGTTCTGTTTTACTGCAATGAATTGTTGAACACAGTACTGAACTGCTTTTGGGATATGGCCCCTCCACTAGATAGCTTGCCAGATCAGTGATGAAGCTAGGATAAGGATGAAAAGGAACAAATTCTGGGAGAAGGCAGTGGACATAGAGGAACTATGTGGGAAGGGGGAAGCATGGTGGGGGTTAGAGGGGAGATGCGGGATGATTTCAACCACAGCAACAAAGTTATTTCTTATGCAGAACATTTTCAGAACAGCAGGTTTGTGGAGTCAGTGTTAGATGTCTATTGGGATCTGAAAGCTATTCCAGTATATTGCCTGTCAATTAAGCAGAGGTTTCCAAGGTAGGTATTTTTTTTTTTTGAAAAGCTGTTCCAAAGGTTGGTATTAGAATTTAGAAGAGCAAGTATTTTCAATATATTTTTTTGCATTAATGTGAAACTTTGAAATTACCATGTTTTCGCAATGACTGAGTAATGGAAAGCTGATTGGCATGTCATTTTCAGGTTAACGGATCGCTTGCTCGGAGAGCAATCAAAGATCTAATGGCAAGAGGTTCGATCACGATGATTTCTACTCACTCCAGCCACCAGATTTACACTAGAGCCACCAATACCTAGAAGTCTTATTTCCTTATTTCATAAGCTGGAGGGCCAAACTTGTTCTATTCTGTTCTTAGTGTCCGCCGATGGCTTTAATTCTCAGTTACTGGAGAGCACTTTTCAGTTTTGGCTGTATTGGCACTGATTATGTCTGTTTGTGGCTGCAATTGAAGTAGGCATTTCAGTTTCAAATGGTTTGATGTTTCCATTCAGCTTACAACTTTTTAACATGAAGTACCTAAGGATTTCTCAATTGAGTTGCTGGGTTTCCGAGTTTTTATACCTCAAAAGTCCTGTTCTATGCAAGTATGGAAGGAAAATGTTTGGGGAGTGATAAAATGGGTGCACATTCAAAAATTACCTCTTTATGCTTTTTGGTTTTGCTGTTTTAAATTTGCATTGCCACTCAATATAGGTTGAAATTGCATGAAAAAGATATTGAAGTGTAAAACTGGAAAGATTTTCCTGGATGATGACATTTCAGGAGAGCAGAGCTGAGGAAATCAATAGGGTCCTACTTACCGCCATCTGATCAAACAAGGTGTTAGGGTTTTGAGAGCCCACTTGTCATTTATTGGGACGTTTGCGACCACAAAACAATAACACTCTCTGCAGCTCTTAAATTGAGACCCCAAGCAATCTCTTTTTGCGACATTACCATGACACCATCTATATAGTGTCTAGACTTAGTATTTTGAACTGTCGATTACCTAGAAATGCTTCCTTCAAGTTCTCCATATACTGGGAGTGTTGGCAACCCACATCAATAACAATTTCATCAGATCATAAATTGAAGACCCAATAAAAAATGAACAAATTTTCTTTGAGAAGGCGAAATGAATCAGATCTGTCCATAATCCAGACTCCAGACACAACTGCAAATAACGGGAAATGATTTGAAGCACTACACCCTTTATGGCTGTCATTTCACTTGTGAGGATGGCTTCTAAAGAGTTTTTGATTTCTGACTAATCTCAGATGATTTCATTAATTAATCACTAATCCGCTGTCATGCCCTTTATATTATGTCCCCATCTCACCCTCCTTGGCCCTCTCCCACAGCTTGAGAAACTTATTCCATGAAAAAAAAAATCCATGCTGCCAAACATGGCCTTAGTAAGCTAATATTCTACCCGAAAATAAAAATATATGGCTGCCAAAAACGGCCTAAATGTACAAATAAATGCTAGAAGAGAAATTATTTTGGGACCCACAATGTTTTGAGTTTGGATTCATATTTGCAAATCTTGATTAATCATGTACAATCTCCATCCAGTATTGGGACAAAATTGGTTGTGAATTAGCAAATCGATGGCTCTGATCACCATACACATACGCCAATGCTTTCAGCTCCCAATAGACATCTAACACTGACTCCACAAACCTGCTGTTCCGAAAATGTTCTGCATAAGAAATAACTTTGTTGCTGTGGTTGAAATCACCCCGCATCTCCCCTCTAACCCCCCACCATGCTTCCCCCTTCCCACATAGTTCCTCTATGTCCACTGCCTTCTCCCAGAATATCCACAGATCTGGAACCCATCCCACCGAAAAACCAATTTCATACAAAAACAGATTCATCCCCCAATACACAAATTGATCAACCTGCAATAATTATGGGAAAAACAGATTTTATACAAAAACAGATTTCATACAAACACAGTACGAGTGAGAGATGAAGATTTTCCACCGATGGGTTTGGGTTTTTTAAAAAAACCCAAACACAGTGAGAGAGAGAGAGAGAGAGAGAGAGAGAGAGAGAGAGAGAACGTACGTTAATGGGGGGTTTGGGTTTTTTTGAAAAAATTAAACACACAGCTGAAATCTGCTTGTTTCCACTGATGGGCTTGGGTTTTTTTGAAAAAAAAAAATAAAACACAGTGAGAGAGAGAGAGAGAGAGAGAGAGAGAGAGAGAGAGAACGTACGTACGTTAATGGGGGTTTGGGTTTTTTTGAAAAAAGAAAACACAGCTGAAATCTGCTTGTTTTTTCCACCGATGGGTTTGGGTGATCCAAACCGTGAGAGAGAGAGAGAGAGAAAGAGAGAGAAAGAGAGGAGAGCGTACCTGTGCGAGCGATTTGGGGGTTTTGGATCATCCAAACCGTGAGAGAGAGAGAGAGAGAGAGAGAGAGAGATGAATCTGTTTTCACAGATCGTCGTGTGAGAGGGATGAAGATGGAGAGCCAAAACCCAAATCGGTTTGGGTTTTTGTTTGGGTTTTGGGTCCTTAGAGGGTTTGGGTCCTTAGAGGGTTTGGGTTTTTGTTTTTTTTTTGTTTTTAAACACAGTGAGAGAGAGAGAGAGAGAGAGTGAGTGATGGAGATGGAGAATCTGTTCACAGATCGCCGATGGGTTTCGGTTTTTCTTGTTAAAAAAAACACAGGGAGAGTGAGAGAGATGAATCTATTTTCACAGATCGTCGTGTGAGAGGGATGAAGATGGAGAGCCAAAACCCAAATCGGTTTGGGTTTTTGTTTGGGTTTGGGTCCTTAGAGGGTTTCGGTTTTTAAACACAGCATTTGTAAACTTTTTCCGCATTTGAGCCCACCATTTCAACCAATCAGAAGGCTTCTCTTTCCTCAACCTTACCTAACAAAATGCGCTTCAAGCGTATAATCTTTTTCCTCAAACAAAATATGGAAGTGCAAATATCATTTCATCTTTCTTTTATTAACGAAATTTTCTTCTTCTTATGATGAGTCACTTGTAGGATTTGTTGGCTAAGGGTGCAAAATACATGATCGTTCAAGGTCCGATCGGCAAAGCTCATAAATCAGTCATTGACGCTTCATAAATCAGTCATTGACGCTCACAATGCACTCCTCCAACAACAGCTAGATCAAGTCCGTAAACAGAACCCCAATGCTACCATCTTGTTCGCCGATTTCAACCTTGCTTTTACTTACAATAGGATGAACGCCGAGAAGAATGGTTTCCAAAAGGCCCCCATGATATGTTGTGCCAATGCGACACACCCCTGTGGCATGCCGGGTCGAACCCTATGCGCGGACCCAAGCAAGTACATGAGGTGGGATGGGTTGCACTCCACAGAGGCCTTGAATGCAGTTTTTGCTAACCAATTCTTCCATCAAGGCTACACAAAGCCTCCATTTCATAGCTTGTTTACCAATAGAAAGGCAGCTTGAATTTAGTCATATGCCAAACATATTTATACATAACAGGAGATTTCTTTGTTCATAAGTTCTGTTTTTATGAATGGCCAATTCTTATATTCCAACCAAAAGAGATCAGGGCAGTTAGCTCAGGATCAATATGATAGTTCATATATCTTTTTATTTGATTGAGACTATCCTGAGTCAATTTTGACTAGGGGTGCAACTTGGGCCAGGTTGGCTCGGGTTCTTCAACGTTAACCCTAACTCGAATCTTGGGTTGAGGAAGGTTAAACGGAACCCAACCTGCCTTTAAATCTTTCGTCCCTAACCCAACCCCTCTAACCTGATTTTTCAAATTGGGCTGTGGCAAAAGGAGGAAAAAAATATACAAAAAGGAACTTTGGTTTTGAGGTCGGCTGGGGTCGCAGTAAAATCTCAATAAAATTAGTAGGACAAGAGGTAGATTTGGATTTCTCACATTTGCAGTTGTGGCAGTATGATTTTATCTTGAAATTATCTTGTCTACTTTTCCCCAATTTCATCGTGGCAGTATTTTATCCAAGAACAAAGGTAGAATAGCAAGCATATCCAAGGATAAAATAAACCCGGGGTGCTATCCCATGGAAAACAGCCCCAGTGGAAAATAAACCTCCCAAAAACCTTGAAAGAACTTGGATTAGCGTATATTCATTATCATTCCCATAATGACTTTATTAACTCCTCTGAATTTAATGTAAGGATATATTTAGGCAATCCTCACCGTCCACTTGCTGCTCCAACCATTAATGGGCCACAGCACAAGTCATTTAGAATGTGTTGGCATGCAATTAATTAGTTGTAATCCCTATATTAAGGCTAACCAAAAATAAAACAGAAAAAACAACTCAATATGCTATGAGTTGTTTTGGCTAACCATTCTAAATGTTAGGAAAGGCGGTAGCATCCTAAATTTAGGCATTTTGTAACTATGACTTGAACAAATTTTTGGTTGTCTAGCACCCTATATATGTTGTTTCATAAATATTTTGCAGGCAGCTCTTCCTTTCGGTCCAAAACGTGAAATACCAAAAAAGAAAAGGGGAAGAAGCTCTCCAAAACAATGGCCCGGTGCTCTTCTCTACCTCTCTATCTTACTCTTTTTTTCTTCTTTCTTTCTTTCTCTCCTTCTCTTTCTTTACCCCCATCAACTTACGAAGGCATGTTCTCAAAGATCTACGCCTTTGGTGACTCGAGCACAGACACAGGAAATTGCATAGAGTTACTCCCTTATTTGAACCCTCCCTACGGAATGACTACTTTCGGCAAACCCTCTGGTCGTTGGTCGGACGGTTACCTTGTCCTTGACTTCCTCGCCAAAGAATTATCACTTCCTTACGTTCCCCCGTATCTTAACAAAAGTTCTGATTTCTCCCATGGTGTTAACTTTGCATATGCTGGATCAACGGCCATAGATTATGAATTCTATGTTGAACACAATGCAACGAAGGCTCTACCCATCCACATAACAAATTCCCTACAGACTCAGCTCGGTTGGTTTAACGAATTCATCGGCAGGGTCGAGTGTGCCGGGAAATGTCCTGTTCAATGTAAGGCAATAATGGAAGGTACACTCTTCTGGGTGGGGACGATGGGGGGCAATGATTATCGCAGAATTAATGGGACTTCCATCAGCCCCATCACCCTTAGAGAGATTGCAGTCGCCAATGTCATCCATCTTGTGCAGGTATGGACAAGAATTTATATTTTAAAAGAAATTCAATAATTCTCTATATATATGGGATTTGATAGGCAATTTTCGCCCGATATTCATCATACCACCCTTGGTATTTCATCCGAGAGCAATACAATTTTTAAGATGCGTCCGGATCAAATATCAAAGGCAAGATCTTGACTTGGTGGCAGGTCACGATCTTGACTTGGTGGGCCCCACAAATATGGGATTTTTTGCTCGATTCGATTCAATTGAGGCTATTTGGTAATGTAAGGGGTAATGGGTTTTCCTTTTGGACCAAGGAGAATGCTCCTGGGCAATTCATACTATGTAAATCTGGTGGGACTACTGGTCCCCAACATAATTGTCAATTTTCAAAAAAAAAAAAAGGCAGTACTTCTATCGTACAGTGAATACAAGCACGCCTGCTCGTCCATCATATAATTTCTCTTATCTTACTATCAAAATACAAGTAAAAGTTGAGAATATTTTTTAATTTTTAAGATTAAACCCACCTATGGCTTTGAACGTTTTGAGATGTTTTTTTTATTATAGGGTCCAAAAGTCTTACCTGTCTCAAGCTTTCGGTCATAAGATAAAATTCCAATATATGTAAGGAAACATTAGCAAAGACAAACGAAACACGGTGAAAATGATTTCGATTTTGAAAGATTGGCATGAACAAAATATGGGAGTGAAGATACATTTCATCATTCTTTTATGAACTAAATTTTCTTCTCCTTATGATGAGTCACTTGCAGGACTTGCTGGATAAGGGTGCAAAATACATTGTCGTTCAAGGTCCAGCAGCGCAAGGCTATGAATTAGATGTGGCCGCTCACAATGCACTCCTCCAACAACAGCTAGATCAAGTACGTGAACAGAACCCCGGCGCCACCATCTTGTTCGCCGATTTCATCCGTGCTCTTACTGACAATGTGATGAATGCAAAGAAGAAAGGTTTCAATGATCCTGGCCTGATATGTTGTGGCAATGAGAAGATCCACTGTGGCAGGCCGGGTGCACCCGTATGCGCGGACCCAAGTAAGTACATGGCGTGGGATGGGGTGCACGCAACAGAAGCCTTAAATGCCTTGCTTGCTAACCAATTCTTCCATCAAGACTTCACAAGACCCCCGTTTGATAGCTTGTTTGTCAATAGAACGGCTGCTGAAATCACCACATGTACCAAACATATTTATAAATAATAGGAGATTTCTTGTTCATCAATTCTTTTATACGAGTTATTACAAATGTCATTTGTTGATTTCTTGATTAAGACCATCCTGACTATTACAAAGGCCAACCCTAACCCAACATGCCTTTAAATCTCTCAACGCTAACCCAACCAGTCCAATTTTTCAAATCGAGCTGGGATGGCTTCGGGTTAACTTGGGGCAATATGAGAAAAAATACAAAAAAAGAAGGGTATTAGTTTCGGGGTTGAGTCGGTTCGAGTTGCAATAAAATCACGACAATATTAAGGGGCCGTGATCGGGTTTAGGTCGGATCGAGTTGTCCAAGGCCTTAGATGCAAGAGCACCCCTGGGAATCTCTTATGATTGCTCATTAGACTAAATTTACCTTATTTTTGTCATTGTTAGTGGAGTAAGGGTAGGGAATCTCAGTCATTTTGGTCATTTCACGTCTTTTATCATTAGTTTGGTTAATTTCTTAATTGTTTATGGCACTTTAGACATTTGGCCTTAGAGAGGGGTATTTGAGTCTTTTTCATGTAAAGGCAACCTATATAAGTCCATTTCCCACCATTTTTCATATGGGAAATGATATATGCGCCAAGTGTTTCGATGAACATGTGCTCCACTTGTTTGTCGTGTAGTATTTAAAGGGTTTAAAGAGCTTTTTGAGAACCGTAATATCCTCTGAAATCCCTTAAATTTGTACTACACGACAAACAAGTGGAGCGCTTGTTTATCGAAACACCTTGGCGCAGATATCGTTTCCCCTTTTCATATTAGCTCCTGTGTTTTTTATATTATCATTGAGCTAATTGAACCTTGTGTTCCTTGATTTCCTTCTATGGAGGTACTGATTGAAAATTCCATACTAATAATCCTTGGCCATTGACTTTAATGTCATTAGTACAAGACATTGGAACGTTGATAGTCACTTAATTATATTGTCCAAGTCCTGTGCGCTTCTCGCTACAACAGCATTACCATAAATTTATGCTTCAAGGGCAACAATTATTACATTATTCAACCCTCCTCCTCAAGTTGGAGTGTATATAACCATACAGTTTGGATACTAGCTACAGACAACGTACACTTCCAAATTAATGTTTAAGCTTCTTTGATCAGATATGGGCTATATATGTGATGGGCCACACACCATGCCTCAATTATATGTGAAAGTAAATAATATGATCTTAGCAAGTAAAGTATCTGTTACATATTTGGAACCTCACCGATGCACGATGATGAGATGTTGTGGGTGGAAGAAAATCTACCATTTGTTTGTGTAATATATATTTAGAGCTGGTAGAACGCTCTACGTCAAATCATTTGAACCACTTTCTTAAATGATTGGATAAGCTTAACTTTGATTGCTCCTCTCAGTAATCCATAATCCTAAGCAAGAATGAGCACAACAACCATGTATACGGTTTATGGCCTCTTTAGAAAATGTTGCAACCAGCAATATTAATTATGAGAGCCCTTAATCTTAAATCTTAAATCTTAATTATTAAGGCCATCCAGAGTCTTAATCTTAAATCTCTAGGGGTGCAGCTCGGGCTGGGTTGGGTAAGGTTGAAGCCAGCCCTAATAGCATTACCTCAACCCTAACTAGAACCTCAGGTTGAAGAAGGTCAACCCTATCCCAACCCACCTTAAAATCTCTCAGCCCTAACCCAACCCAACTAACCCAAAAGGGGCAAAAAATATATACAAAAACTGCATATGGGTTTCGTGGTCAGGTCGGGCCGCACTAAAATCACGATAATGTGATCAGGTTCTGGTCGGGTTGGGTTGCCCAAGTTTCATGAAACTTCCTGTTACATATATCTCGAAAACTTCATTAAGGCCTAAATTACAAGAGTTGAGCTAATCGATAGAAAACCATAGATTAATTGAATCAGATATTCGTTAATGGATCCAGCACAACTAGTAATCTATTAACATCCAAACAAGCAAAAACGGATGGGGCTATTCTCCCATGAATATAAATCTTTGGACAAGCTGTTCCTGAGGTCGAGTATTCTACTTCGATAGTTTTATCTTGAAATTATCTTGTCTACTTGTCCCCAATTTCATTCTGGCAGTATTTTATCCAAGAACAAACGAAGAATAGAAAGCCTATCCAAGGTTAAAATATACCCGGGGGGCTATCCCATAGACAACATCCCAAATGGAAAATAGACTGTCCCAAAGAACTCAAAATAACTTTGATCAGCTAATATTCATTATCATTCCCAGAATGACTAAATTAAATCCCCTTGTATCTTCTCTCCATTAATATAATTCTTTGCCATTCAGAAAAAACATATATATGTGATCCCCCACCAAGGAAATCAAAACATCAAAATTAAGACAATAAGAGCAACAAATTAAGAAAATTCAAAGCATACCGCTAGAACCCAGAAAGCCCGACCGGAAAATTTCCTCATCGGCATCGATCGAGATCCGACACTGAGGCGGTGGGACCGTCACGGTGGCGCGACAAAGGGGGCAATTGGAGTGAGAAGAGAGCCACATATCTATACAAGCAACATGAAATGAGTGGTTGCACTCGGGCAGCTGCCGGAGTTCGTCTCCCTCTACAAATACCGATAAGCACACCACACACTCATTATCGGAAGATTGGATTTGGGTATTCTCTTTCCGATATTTATACAACGGAATTAAGTTGCTGGTGGAGTTCTCGATATTTCCGGCAATGTTTTCGGTGGACCCGTCAAGACTCCGGCGAGTCCAGCGGTGTTGCCAGCACCATCCAACGACAAATACGTTGTAAGCGATGAGCAAAAGAGCGATGGATGCGATGACAATAACACTATAGTAGAATGAAGAGAGTTTAGTTCCCCGATCGGGCGGTGACACGGGCTCCATAGGGGAGGATTTTGATTACCGGGCGGTGGCCGGATTTATCAATGATAGCGAGGATTACTATGAATTGTCGTTGAGTGAGGGTCGATATGATTTTTTTTAAGGATGATTGCATATAGCCACAATGTTTGATTTTTTTCACTATGTGGGACCCATTTGCTTATAAGGAACAAATTTGAAATTTCGCATTGAAAGAGATGTGCTGGGGATCCAGACCGTAGGAAAGATTCAAAGGATCTGGACGTTAATGGACAAGATTTTGGGACAGGACTTGGATCGGACGTGTCCATTGGATTCATATCCTGTGGATTGAAATTATTTCGGACCGCTGATCCTGAGGTAGCCAAAAAATCCGATGGAGCATCTTAGATCCGGGGTGCCAACGTACCAAAATTCTCCGTTCACATTTTTATTCATCTATGTGTATTCAGGTTGGATTTTTTTTTATAAATTAAATGGGCGTAAAACAGAGTTTACGATTTAGGCCCATTTTTCACTTAAACATTTCACCTTATTTTTATATAGGATCCCTTTCTTTCCAAGTAAAATTGGGGTAAATTTTGTTTTAGACCCTTTTTTTTATTAAAAATGGGTGTGAAATTTATTTTACGCCCATTTTACCGTGGAGAGAAATAAGATCATTTTAATGGGAAATGATATTTCAATCTCTTTTTTTAGTTATTTTGCCCCTTTTGTGTGTCTTTTCATAAAAATGATTGTATTTTCACTCTTTTTGTTGGATTTTCCGAGAAAAAAAAATTTTGAAAAGTTTTTCCTCCAATAAAATTGATTTTGCCTATTATTTTGGATTTGCCACCGTACAAACTTGAATTTGTGATAGACCTGGCCAAAAGTGACCCGGACAAGTGGATCCACCCTACCTGCTCGTAATCTAAGGGTCCGGGTCCGGGTCCGTGTCACTATTTAGTGACCCGTTGAAATTTGACCTGGCACATAATGGTCCCATCAAAATTGGGCCAGGCTGGGTGGACCAGCGAGTGCCACAGGTGCCCATTAAGGGTGTCAATTTTGGCTCGGACTCGGAAGCTCGCTCGAGCTCGGCTCGTTAAGGCTCGTTAAGAATTTTATATATATATATATATATATATATATATATATATATATATATATATATAGAGAGAGAGAGAGAGAGAGAGAGAGAGAGAGAGAGAGAACATTTCCTACACACTTGTGTAGGTAAGTTACCTACACATTACCTTAAAATACAGTGGGGGCCCACATTGTTTGGGTGATCCAAACCATTCATTTGAATGATCCTCACATACATAGGGTGTCCACAAAAAATCAGATCCATAGGATCATCCTAACCATTCAAACTATGGAGGCAAAAAATGGACTAATTTGTGAAGGTTTATATACGTCCATTTTGCCTCCACAAATCGTAGGGTTGGGATGATCCTATAGATCTAATTTTTTGTGCACACCCTATCTATGTGAGGACTATTCAAATGAATTGTTTGGATCACCCAAACAATGTGGGCCCCCACTGTATTTTAAGGTAGTGTGTAGGTAACTTACCTACACAAGTGTGTAGGAAATGTTCTCTCATATATATATATATATATATATATATATATATATATAATATATATATATATATATATATATATATATATATACTAAAAGGGTTGTCCAGAGAGTGAAAGGGGGAAGCAAAATATGTCACTTCATTTTTGGAACCCCATTTGTTACTTGGACCACCCCCCATAGTTATATATACACTAAAAGGGTTGTCCAGTGAGTGAAAGGGGGAAGCAAAATATGTCACTTCATTTTTGGAACCCCATTTGTTACTTGGACCACCCCCCATAGTGTAAAAGAAATAGTCAAATTACACTAAATATGGCTGTCCAGGAAAAATGAGGGGTGTGAACTTAATATAACCCTAGCTCGGTAAGGCTCGCGAGCCGCTCGTTTACACCCTAGTACCCATAAAAACTGAGGAATCACATTTAGGTCCAATAAAAGAAGTTTTCACTTTGAAAGCTAATAGGAGAAGACAAAGTGTCACGTCAATGTTGAAAACTAGGAACGTTTGCGCATGTGAAAAGCTGGCACTGTCGGGGGCAACTTTTATTACTGCACTCATCATTCATAAATAAACGAGATTATTGGAAAAAGACCATCCATTCTGACCGTTTGGATAATCACGCTTGGTTGCTGGTAAAAAAAAAAAAAAATCCCTTGTGGGAGAATATTTAGCGGTCACATCATCTTTTCCTCGGTGACATGAGCTTTTCTTTTCTAGGGAATGGTGCTCTCTCTTTCTCTCTTTTTCTCTCTCTTCCCTCTCTCTCCACTCATACTAACATCTTTATCTAATTAATGCTTCTCCCCTCCCTTGTCTCCTACCTTTTCCCACAAAAGTCCCAAGAACTAAAAAACTTCCGGCAACCAAACAGAGCAGGCCCCCTACAGGTGGGGTCATTTGTGACCCGTAAGATTCCGGGTAGGCCACCCCACCCCTGCCAGTTCTAATTTGCACCGTAAAATGATTGGAAAATATCATTCCGAGTAGCCCACGCCAAATGATTGGAAAGGATTATGCCCTATTAAAATGATTGGAAAATATCATTCCGAGTAGCCCACGCCAAATGAATGGAAAGGATTTTGCCCTATTAAAATGATTGGAAAATATCATTCCCAATGCACCTTAACATGTGCCCTAACACGTACGTTAGTAAAACCCTTCTTGAAAATCTGTTTTTTTCACTTATGTACCTACTAATCCCGTTTTGCTTTAAACTACAGTTATTACAGATGCTACCCAGCCCACTATCTCTACCAACCCAATGCTCATGGTGGGCCCCACTATATTACATCTCATGCTATGATGAGTAGGCCCCCCATTTTACACCTCATGTTTTGATGGCATGGGGTGTGGACCACCATTTCCACCTCACTTTTGTTGGTAAAGGGCCCGCCATTTCACCCATATATGCATAGCATGGGGCATAATACTAGTATATTGTATAGGGATTTGCTAGGGAATATATTTTGTGGGAGGGCATTTTGCAGCTAACTTTTGCAGGAGAGAAGAACCACCTCACGTGGATTTAATCAATAAGACAAAATCTTCAGAAAAGTGAGCCTGAGAGGCTGTCCTTGGGTCACAACCTAAATAGGCGGTACCCCTTAAATCATTTCCTTAGGATGATTCTCTAACCTCCGATTTGTATAGGGATTGTATATTATTGAAACATCAACAGATCCAAGGGTTAGGATTATCGAGATGGAGATGATTTACAGCCTGTGTAAATTGTGGCCCAACAAATGAACGGTTTGGATCATCCTATGAAATGGGTCCAACACCATATAAAATCTCAAACATGATCAATCATTTACTTGAAATTGAACAGCAGACACCCTTGAAAACGATCTTTATAGAAGGATCCGCAATGCAATCAATTTACATTGAATCTTTGATATAAGAAGACAACCATTTGTCAATATTAGGTGGCTGGTTTGAAAGAAAAACACACGGAAACTTGTCGTAAGTGTGAATCATTAGTCTATGGAAAACAAACCTGAACGGATTAATAAAATGAATAGTTAGAAAAATATCAACAGGTTACTTACAAAGCAGAATCAAAGAACATCAATTCATTTTCTAGCTTATATTTCCCTTTCAAGGAGGTAAAAAGTCACATCATCTATCAAGCGTTATGTAATAAGTTTAAGGAAAGTATTTATAAACTGAACATCTAATCTTCGGGAAATGATTTCAACACGAACATGTTTTGATACAAGACGCTCATGTTTCTTGTCTTTTAGTATTTAAAGAGGGGAAATGATTTCTGCACTCCTATGTTTTGATAAACAGGCGCTCCAATTTTCTTCGTGTAGTATTTAAAGGGCTGTCAGAGGAATATTACTGTTTCAAAAAGCTCTTAAAGACCTTTAAATACTACACGACAAACAAGTGGAGTGCATGGTTATCAAAACAATGGAGCGCTGAAATCATTTTCCTTTAAAGAGCTGTAAAATGGTTTTTACGGTTCCCAAGAAGCACTTGTGTGACAAAGACGAGATACATGAGCGGATGTATCAAAACATAGTTGTGTTGAAATCATTTCCCATAATCTTCATCTCAGTTTATCTAAAAAAATCTCCCCTGCATTCTCCAAAGAAGAAATGCATGCATATATAATGAGAACTTATATCGTGGATGGTTGTGCATGCATGTGCATCCCAATAATACAGTGGGGCCTACATTATTTGGGTGATCCAAAATATTCGTTTGCAAAGGGTGTGCCAAGAAAATTTTCTCCATAGAATGATCCTAACCCTCTGATTTGTGGACGTTTTAAATGGATGGCACAGTAGATTAACCTCCATGGATCGGAAGGTTACGATCGTCCTAAGGAGAAGACTCTCTGGGCGCACACTTTCTACATCAGGGCCCAACAAATGAATCACTTAGATCACCCAAATAATGTGGGAGCCCGATTGTATTTTTGGGCTGCATGTGCATGCAAGGCCGTCCATTTAAATTCTCATAGATACATATTATATATTTGAGATTTGCTAGGAACCATCGTAGAAGTCATTTTGCGGGCTGGCTGTTGCATGAGAGAGCAGCCACCTCTAAGAAATAATGTTTCCAGCCCTATCACCAACATTTCCATCTTTTATGTGTCTTTTTTCTAAAAACAAATTAATTTTCAAAAAAGTACAACGAGGAGCTGGAAAAATAGTTATGTTTAGGAAAAGGCAAACAAAAAGAGATGGAAATGGTGACAATGGATGATAGAAGAGGATTTCCCCGTGGATTTTCCCTTCATTCTCGAGGGTTTTTCACATTAAATCTAGCGATCTTTGATTGTGCATAATGGATTCCTATTGTATGCTTTGTGATTTCTTTTTCTTGGCTGGTTTCTTGATCCACAAATAGAAGGGAAAAGCTTATTCCTCTACAGTTCATCGTTTCTCCGCAAGGGATTGTTCCATCAAGCAAAGTTGCTGGAAAAATTCTAATTATTTTCAGTTGGATTAAAGATCTTTTTTTATATGGTGATATGGATGATTCGATATTTTGTTTGGACATTACATTATCTATCTATTAGATTGTGCTATATGTAGAACATAGGAGGAGATTGTTGGGTATATAACCCTAGATATGTTCTAATATAAGCCCAATAAGATAATGGACCGATGTAGTGGGCCTACATGGGCTAGAGTCCATTAACCAGTCAATAATCCTAGCGTATCTCTATATATAGGGGCTGGAGGCAACAAACTAGGTATTCCAAACTAGATACCTAGGGTGTAATGCTTCAAGAGGTATTTCCCATGTTCACCTAATTAACCGGACTCGAAAATGCAGAAAGTGATGTTATTTGAAGATAGAAAATCATTTGTCCAAATACTAAACAGAAACAGTTAGAAATGAAGGAGAAAGGGGTAAGAAGTGGAAGATGAGAGGGGGAAATAGAAAAGAAGAGAAAAAGACACGAGAGAGAGAGAGAGAGAGAGAGAGAGAGAGAGAGAAGAAACTAATATCCTGTTTGGATTGGAAGAAAAACATTTCTGCTAGAGAGTAATTTCTTGGGGAAAAAATTTCTTTCCACGACTTGGAGGAAAATGATATGACTATGGTTAATTTAGATGGTGTTCATCAAAAATTGAAGGCCCCTCTAAAACTGAATAGGGTTGGTTCAAGGTATTTTTTTGGTAGGTAAGGTGGGATCAAACCTGTGACCTCAAGAGATACAAAGCCTCAACCGTGGAGCTACAAACCGCCGAGCCCAGTTATCTTTTTTTCATGTGTCAAAAGGTAGTAAATTGTAGAAATAATTTTCCTTTCCAAACATTTCTAGACAATTCCTGCAATGAAACCGGGGCCTAAATGCCTAATAGGGAAGAGAGAGAGAGAGAGAGTCCAAAACAAACAGGCCTTTGAGTCCAATAATCAGTTTGGGACTTCCAATCAGTTCTCAAAATCCAAAACAAACAGGCCTATGGCCCATAGCTCATAGGCCCGTTTGTTTTGGATTTTGAAAACTGATTGTGAGTTCGAAGCTGATTATTGGACTCAAAATTAATTTTAACACCATGTCCGTTTTGGACTGTTGGATTTTGAGTCCAATATTAGTTTTGAACTCAAAATCAATTCTCAAATCCAAAACGAACTGGGCCTAAATTTGAGTCCAATAATCAAGTGTTACGGCCTATACTACTTTACAAATTTGGCCCATTCATGGTAGGGCCCACGAGGCAAATAGTTCAAGCCGAGGTTCCATCCATTGGACAAATATTAACAGTCCATTATGATCAAGGGTTATGATCGATCATCTAGTTGGCATGGTATTTGTTAAAATTGAGTCATTACATTCCCATCGGGATTTGGAAAGTAATTTTGTACAAAATCAATTTCAAATCAAGCATTGTATGACTCTCTACAAAAACCCACAAAAAAAAAGGAATAGAAGAGCTATGAATAGAAAATTTAAAAAGGAAACCCATTGCCCATAGAAAAATCGCACCACACTAGCCAAAATTGAACAGATCTTACAACACTTCAAGACAAGGAGAGTCTCGCACACGCGGAGAGAAGCCAATTCTGCAGCTGATTTCCTTTCAAAAGTCGAATGCCCTTATAAAGTAGAAGATAACCTTGCTTTTTTTATCACTCCTCCCATGTTTTAAACATTGTTCATCAAGAAATGCAGGTAGAAAGTACGTAAGATTATAATTCTTATCTTTATTTGATTAATATATACATTGCCTACCCAAAAAAAAATTAATTTTCATCTAGCCAAAGCCAGTGCCATAGCAACACCACCACCACCACCTAGTTCAAGATCTTGGAATGACCTTTGGCAAGGTGGAGGTATCATTTCAGCTCGACAGAGTGGGCAACTAGAGTGTGAGTAAAGCCACATATCGATACAAGGAACATGAAATAAGTGCTTACATTTAGGCAACCTTCTCACCTCTTCTCCCTCCTTTAATTCACACAAGCACACCGAGCAAGTAATCTGATCCCCTAAGCCCTCCTCCTTTGTATATTTGTACTTTGGTGCCGATCGTACAATTGAATTCTCTGAAACACCTGTTGTTTCTACTAATTCGACTGATGAGTTTTGGTGGAAATTGCAACACCGGATGACTATTCCGATGCAGTCGTAGATCATCGACAAGATCACGACCGATGTCATTATGACAGGAATAAGCAAGAATAAGGAAAAGAGAAGACTTAGAACATTTTCCCCCATGAGAAGAAGATTGTCATGGCTACATCCAAGAGCCTTCCTCAAACCTATACATTGGCGTTGATCACAAAGGCTGTCAATTGTAGTACTATGTGCAAATGTATATAATAAGGCATTTGCTAGGGATCATCGCAAAAGGCATTTTGCGACCGGTTGTTGCATGAGAGCGCAGCAGCAACCACCTCAGATGAATTAAATGAATAAGACAAAATGTGAGCCTATGGGCTACTCTCTCATGCAACAGCCGGTCCGCAAAATGCCTTTTGCGATGGTCCTTGGCAAATCCCTTAAAATATTGAGGAAGATGGCCAAAATTAACTTAGTTTTTTTAAGTAGTTAACACAACCAACTTAAAAGTAACTTAATGTTTAAAACTAGGGGTGTAAACGGATCGAATTCGGAGCGGATATGGCTATATCCGAATTCGATTATAGTATACACTATCCGAATTCATATTCGGATTCGGATTCGACGGATATTTAATATCTATTACCGAATTCGTATCCGTCGGATATTGTTCGAATTCGGATATTATCCGTATCCGTTTATCCGGTAAATTCGAACATTTTATTGCAGCACTTTATCTTTTTTCTCCTACTTACTCGAATGAATTTTCCAAACCCTAAAACTAAACCTCTACATTCTCTTCACAAAATTAACTCTCAAACCCTAAAATATATGAGATCCTTTTCTTCCTTTTAAAACAAAGGCAGAGAGAGAGGGAGGCGATGAGGATGGGGATGGGGATGGGGATGGGGATGGGGATGATAGTGTTGGTAGTGGTCTTTGGGTTTTTCCTTCTTTTTTTTGTATATGATGGAATGGGTTTGGGTTATTTTGATGGAATGAGTTTGGCTATTTTTGTTTTTATTTTCATTTTTCTAAAAATAATATTCACTTTTCTTATAGAAACAAAAGATAGTGTGTCATTACTAAAAATAAATATTAATGATATTATTAATAATAAATAAAAAGGATTTACTTCTCGGATTCGGATGTTAAACGGATCGGATATACCATTTACCAGATTCGCATCCGCTAAGAGCCGGATATCTCATAAACGGATTCGGATAATATCCGCTTGAAACGGATTCGGATAATATTTGCTTTAAACGGATTCGGATGTGGACGGTAATCAAATTTTCGAATATCCATTTACACCCCTATTTAAAACCCGCTTAAATTTTAGAAAAAGAATTGAATAGATGGCTCAAGTTATCTCTTTTTTTCTTGTGTGTAAAAACGGTAGAAAGTTTTTTGGAAATATTTTTCCTTTCCAAACTTTTTCTGAAAATTCCTACAATTCAAACAAGGCCTAATAGTTATTTAAATCTAGCAAGGAGCTTCCTGCCCAACAAATATGGTGTCAGAGAAGAGTACGGCTGGAGAAATATGATCCACCGGTTTCCGGATAACCGATCTAAGATCCGAGTAGATTTTTTATCAGTTTTTCCAACGGTTAGAAGAGGGTGCAACTTGGGTCGGGTCAGGTTGAGCCTTTGCTAAGAAAAAATGAATTGGAATGAACCAGAACCCATCTTGATTTTAAAGTATAAGCTTGCTAGAATATGTGGGATCCAATGGTTAGATTGTGTTAACATCTCACCGTCGAATCATCTTGGAGGTAGATTGGGTATGTTGGCTAAATGAGGAGACTAAATAAATTAGGCAAGTGGATTGGAAGAGGCAAGCAAGAAATATTATGAAAGTAGATTTAATTAGGTAGATTTGATTAGGATTCTTTCTTCCATAATTATCTTGATTTCCCTTCTATCCCTATCATGTAAGTGCTCTATATAAGCACTATCCTACTCTTTCTAATTCATCCAAGAATAATAGAAAATCTTCTTTTCAAAATTTATCAAAGCTCAACCCTTTAAACTTACCTTTTGAAGTATTTATAAGAACGGACACAAAATCGACTATGGTGAGCTAAGTGATTTTCTTGGCAATTCTACTCTATTAGTTCTTGAAATTTCTATAGTAGGGTGCAATGTTTAATTGGAGAACTATAATATGTTGCTAATATACACGTAAAAGCCCCGAGACCCTTTTTTTTTTTTTTTTGTTCTGTCTCATTTGCTGTTCCTTGTATGAGATTTCTACACTTAATGGATTGAACAAAGTAGAATGTGTAGTATTTCATTTGAACCCAGCTCTTCCACTTTCGTGTTTGACAATTCGAACTTATTTATTTTTTCAATGGTTCATTCAAATTGTTATGATTGATTTTTTGTCTACAAACCACATGTTTGAGGAAACTCATGAACGAAAACAGTTGTTACTGTGCTTTTTTTTCAAAACAAAACGATCAGTTTTTTTATAAACAGATAGCCTTAATATCAAGAGCATCAAAGAGAAGCCATGCTTCCTTGAAACAATCAGTTCGGCTACACCTTTCCATTCAAAAACGGAAATCAAAGGACGAGAAAGGAAATCTCACCAATAAAATTAAAATTGATCTAAGAAAAGAGGAGAAATGAAATATCCTGGATTTTAAGTAAGAAATCCAGGTTTTAGAAATTTCTCCCTCATCCTGAGATTTCTAAAACCTGGAAACACAATGATCTCCTACTCTCTTGCTCAACGGAAAGAAGGGCGAGAAATCAAAAAACGACAGACGGTCTCCTTCTTCTCTCGTCTCCCATCCAGGATTTTAAGGAATTCTAGGATTCTAATAGTAATGCACAATTTAAGCAACCACTTAGCCCGAATGTGTCCGTGCCAAAAGGAGCGGGCACTAATAGTAATGCACAATTTAAGCAACCACTTAGCCCGAATGTGTCCGTGCCAAAAGGAGCGGGCACTAATAGTAACGTTCTCTCTCTCAGATCTTCGCAGAGATTACTCAGTTATAGTTTTCACTGAAGTATCTTGAATGTGAGGTGCCACCTCAAATGTGCCTTCTGATACACCAATGTCCTCAAAGAATATGGGTATCGGTGTCACTCGTTGTTGAATTATAGAAGTATAACCATGACTCAGTTCTCCTCAAAAATGATTTCCTAATTACTGCACTCTCACTAAGGTTGTCATCCTGTAGAAATCCGGTATCATTTTGTGCTCTAACTTTCTTATTTGTCGGTCATAGGCCTTTTCTTCATCTAATTAATCTCATGTCTACATATCTTAGCTGTGGCTTCCTTCAAACCCATAAGAACTTAAGCAATGATAACTTGTATAATATGCTCCTCACCCTATCTATGATATATAGTATATAGTATAGTTTTGCCTCTCAGCTACATAATTCTACTCATGTGTAACTAGCATTATATACTAAGTCACGATGTAAATGCGTGGGACACATTCTGCTCTTGTTTCCTACATCTAGTTGTGATAATGGCTTTAGGGATCCTAGTTGTGATATTGGCTTTGATTTTCATTATTCAATACATCATAGACTCTCTCGGTGGAGTTGGGCATGTAGCTTAGGGGTTGAGGCTTTGTATCTTAACCTTGGGGTCGCATGTTCGATCCAGCTTACCTACCAAAACAAATAGACGTTCTTCACATACTCATTCGTCCAATCCATGACGACCCATCAAAAGCAACAAGCTACGGTTGGCGAAATTTGTTAAATATATTAACCTCTTGAATTATTGCTTGCGACAACACCGGTAACAAGAACAAGCCTCCCCAGCAATGCTCGACCCAAGTTCGAACCGAAGCGTATTTCTTTTCAATAATCATAATAGGTGGGACTTGTGACTTTAGGCTAATACATACAAAGTACAATCTTAGTCAATGTGTTTTACACTAATACATTCAAAGTACAATAGCAGAATTTAGAAATGAGTAATGTTACTTTAAAAACTTAATTTATTAGGAAGTAACCAAAATTGCGGACATTTTTAGCGTATGTAGGTCTTCTAAGACAGATAATACCCGAAACACAAATGAGGGTTATATCTGTTAGAAAACCAATGCTTACATCGTGTAGCATCTCGAAGTCTTTCACTCTCCTCGACAATGGGTTTCTCGACCATTAGTTTATCTAAGTAAATGCCTAGACGCTGCTTTTATAAGTGCACTAGTATGAAGAATACTAGGGAACAGCATTCTCTCCTCTAGATCTGCCTATTCAATATAGGGAATTGATATCTACTCTCTTCTATTGATAATGGAACTCTTCTCTCTATTTGTACCTCTCTAGTTAACTCCTATTGGAATGCTAAAAAATTGGAACAGCCGGTTAAAAGAATGTTTAACAAAGCAGGGAGTGCCATTATAAAAATAGGGGGAAAAAGGGCTTGAATGTTTTGGTTATGACGGGGAATGAGATGTAAAAACAGAGGGAGATGATCATTGACCTATACCTCTTGATATCTGCCCTTTCTCAACGCATTTCTTTAGATAAAGACTCAATTTTTCCCTTCTTGAATGGTAAATATTTGTCACGACATGGAGTGTGAAACAAATCTATGATTGAAATGAAAATGAGTTACCAATGCAAAATCCACAAAGAGCATGAAAGAATAAGCCATGCTTTCTAAAAATGGCAAATTTCTTACATTAGTAAAAAAATTGTATACTAAAACTCGTTACCAACCCTTAATTGAGAGAATTATAATTTAATGGAACTTTTTAGGCCCTAGAATCTCTAAAGGGAAGTGATATTTACGCCCCTTTTGATCACAAGGGAAACCTAGCGCCAGTGTACGAGGCAATCAAATCCACTGGATTCTTCTGACGTCAAGTACAGTAGCCCCCTTTTGGTCATTGATAGACTGGCATTGGGTGTCCCTAGTGATCAAAAGGGGCCTAAATATCACTACCCATCTCTAAAATGAGCGAGATAAAAAAATAACTAACTAAAAATAGTAAATTTGACTTCAAATTAATATTTGACCCTCTAAACAGCTTCTTTTTTAGATGCTTCGGAAAAAAGAAGCATCTAAAAAAAAAAAAAAGGTTAATGCTAGTTATAATACTTTTCACATTTTAATAAACCGGTAGGGGTCCCCGCCAAAACCCAGCTTACCTATAATAAAAAAAAAAAAGCAATGGGCCAGACTTGTGTCCAGTTGGATCAATGTACCCAACCGTGCCATGTAGCATACGTGGGGCCCATAGGCCATAGCAAAGCCTGGTTTGGATCGTTGAACAAACGGTCCCTACTAGTACTTCTACATGCTCATACTTCTGCTTGTTTAGTAGATAAGTTATATGGGACATGTTTGGATGTGCAGAAAGTTTTTTCTTTTTCTGTTTTATAATTCACATCCTTCAATCTTTTGGAATTTTAAATTCTATTGTTTAATGAATGTTGGTTTGCCTTTCATATATAGAACATTATTTAAAATATTGACGAAGCAAGAGAAGTACCCTTGCAAGAAGCAAGAGCCCAACGACAAGTTCGCCCCCATTAGATCTGGGCCAACTCTAACTCACCAAACAAAAAATGATAAAATACACTTATCTCATAGAAAAGGTCAAAATGCACTCATCTCATGAAAAATGACCAAAATACCCCGATCTCATAGAAAACGACAAAAATGCTCCTAATACCCTAGGTAGGGGTAAATAAAAGATCAGGGAATTCTGGTCATTTTCTACATGGTAGGGTTATTTTAGTCATTTTCATGAGGTCGGGGTATTAGTCCATTTTTCATGAGACATCCCTATCCATGGTTTTAAATTTCAACCGAAATCCGAATCCATGGTTTCGACCGAATCGGATTTCGGTGGGACCGAAACCGAAATTCCGAATTTTGCCAATTACCAAATTTCAGTCCGAATTTTCAGAATTTCGGACCGAAATTTTGGAAATTCCAGGAATTTCAGTCCGAATTTTCGTTTTACTGCCATTTTTTTAATTAAAAAAAATTGCTACAAAATTTCGTCCGAAATTTCAAACCCTTTCGATTTTCTGTGGGGTCCGAAACGGTTACCAAAACCAAAATTTTAAACCATGTCCGTATCTCATAGAAAATGACAAAACTATTCCTAATCCCTTTGAGGTGAGGGTAAATAAAAGATGACGGTGTTTTGGTCATTTTGTATGAGATAAGGGTTTTTTGGTTATTTTCTATGAGGTAGTTATATTTTAGTTAATTTTCCATTTGATAAATGATACTCTGGTCATTATTTATAAGATAGGGGCATTTTAGTTATTTTCTACGATGGGGTATTTGGCCATCTTTTATGAAAATGGACGTTCTGGTAATTTGATGAGATATGATGAGTATTTTGGTTATTTTATGAGATAATTTCTATAAAATAGGGTTCTTCTACTTCTAGGATTTTTCTTGTTTTGTGATTTTGTAACTTTTTTAAATTACTTTTACCATTTTCCAATTTTTTAATTCTTTTTTGCTTTTCCATTTCTTCCCAAATTTACCATGGATAGAAAAACTTATCATAAATATTTTGTTTCTTTGAGTGGCGGCCAAACTTATCATCGATAGACACACTATTTTTAGTCATTTTCTATGAGATAAGGGTACTTCGGTCAATTTTACAAGATCTAAAGATATTTTGGTCATTTTATAAGACTATTTTAGTCATTTCAACAAGATAAGGGTAGTTTGGTAATTTTATTAACATGGGCCTTTTGATTATTTTCTATGAAATATGTGTTTCATTTTCGGTATTTTGGTCATTGCTTAACAAGGGATTTGCTAGCATCCATCCCAGAAGGCATTACGCGGATGGGCTGTTACATGTGATCGCAGCCACACAGGCCACTTTTCAACAGATTTTGTCTTCATTCTTGAGATGGTTGTGCTCACATGCAACAACCCATCCGTAAAATGCCTTCTGCGATGCACACTAGCAAATCCCGCTTAGTAAATAGGATGTTTTAGTATTTCTTTCGTTTTTAGAATTTTTTTAAAGTTATCTCTTTTTTCACCTTTTTCTCATTTTTTCAAGCATTACTTTCTTTTCTTAAAAAATAACATGTATTTTCTTAGAGAAGAAAATAACAGTGTATGACTAGACTCTTGCGTTTTCTCTATTTTAAAAAAAATAACCTAAAGAAAAACCGCGATAAATGAGTTAACCAAACAATGAAAAACTTACTTTCAAAGGAAATTTTTTCCAAGAAAATAAAATTCACACATCCAAATATGCCCATAGTGTCTTTTTTTTTTTTCAAGGAAAACTATTGAGGCTACATGTAGGGGTGTAAACGGATCGAATTCGAATCGGATATAGCTATATCTGAATTCGATTACAGTATACACTATCCGAATTCGGATTCGGATTCAAATTTGACGGATATTTAATATCTATTACCAAATTCGTATCCATCGGATATTGTTCGAATTCAGATATTATTCGTATCCGTTTATCCAGTAAATTCGAACATTTTATTGCAGCACTTTATCTTTGTTCTCCTTCTTACTTCTCGAATAAATTTTTCAAACCCTAAAACCAGACCTCTACCTTCTCTTCACAAAATTAACTCTCAAACCCTAAAATATATGAGCTCTTCTTCCTTTTAAAACAAAGGCAGAGAGAGAGAGGCTATGGGGATGGATGATGGTGTTGGTAGTAGTCTTTGGGTTTTTTCTTTCTTTTTTTATATATATGAAGGAATGGATTTGGGCTATTTTGAACAAGGGAAGTGAGAGTGTGTCAGTACTAAATATAAATATTAAGGATATTATTAATAATAAATAAAAATGATTTACTTCTCGGATTCAGATGTTAAACGGATCGGATATACCATTTACCAGATTCGCATCCGCTAAGAGCCGGATATCTCATAAACGGGTTCGGATAATATCCGCTTGAAACGGATCCGGATAATATTCGCTTTAAACGGATTCGGATGCAGACGGTAATCGAATTTTCGAATATCCATTTACACCCCTAGCTACATGTGAGGCTACAATGTATGGATCATATATGCACAAAATCTTATGCATTTACTAACCATAAACAGTCCATTTATCGACATTCTTTTATATTTTTTAAAAAGATAAAGAATGAACACATCATCACAAACAAAGCATATAAATTCAAATAAATAGCATAAATCAACCAACGCGTATAAAAAATTGGCAATCAACACATATATAAAATATAAAATTGACTGAAAGGCCGCACCAAAGTCTTACGGTAAATAACTCATAAGCAAAGCTGGAACCATGATAAATTATTGCATTCTAGTGCGAATCTATGCATTTCTTCAACTGTGATACAAGTGCCACTAGGAAAGTAGGAAGGTCATCGATCTTCAAACTAGTGTTTTAGCGTAGGTCACTTGTTTAAGTTAATATAAAACAAGGTCCATAGACAGCATTAGAAATCACGAAAGTTGTTGTGGACACTTTTGATTAGGAAAAGAGCAAAGTAACAAAGCTTTACGTTTGTTTATACGTGTAGTTACTCTAAAGAAGGAAAACACCTGAAACCTTGCAAAGGTGATATCTAGGAGATGTTTGGTTAAAAGAAAGAAATGCTATTTTGTCTTTTCAACATTGGCGTTCTCCATTTTCATATGGGAAAACGCGCGGAGCAGCTGTTATAAGTGGACTCCCAAGAACACTAGATATAGAGGGGAAGGCACTTTCATTTCTTACATTAAAGAAATCTAAACAGGACTTGCTTTCATGTAAAGCAGTAAAGGGATTGAGAATTTGAACAATAATGGTTCGGTTCAATGAATTTGAACAAAAATGCATTATTATCTACTCATAATAATGCATTTTTATACTCTTACTAGCATTCTTAGCCCATATTATTCGCGGGTTAAAATAATAGGCCCCACCCCACATCAAATCATGCGGCACAAAATGTGGGCCCCACCTTATGCATAGACTTGGGTGGGGATAGTAGAACCCGCCCCATCAAAGCATGAGGTAAAATGGTGGGCCCCACCCGATGTATGGGTTTGAGTGGAATTGGAAGGACCCGCCCTATCAAAACATGCTGTCAAATGGTGTTGGTAATTTATACTCTCTTATTTCCGATACTTAATAGAAAAAACCAGCGATATAAGACGCAAGAGAGTACCATGTTAAGAAATCTTGTTCAATGTCTATATACGTGAACAATAATATTGTTCAAAGTACTTACTATATGTAAATACATACTGTATGTAGATACATAAGAAACATTCTTCAGTCTCTTCAAGGGAATTCGTTTCTTCAAGGAAATTCGTTGTGGTGGTCGCAGTAGTCACAGACTCTATAGTCACAATGGCAGCGACACCAATGGCGAAGCAGCACTAGACTCCCACCTGACAGTTCGAGCAGGAGGTTGCCGGGTTTTTTTCTAACTAAAAAGATTGGTATAAAACGTGGCACCAGAGATGTGGGCGAAGCAGCACTAGACTCCCACCTGGCAGCGACCGAAATCTGACCGACACTAAAATGCATCAAAACCGAAACGGTCATTTATTTCGGTCGAAATTTTGGTTTTTCCGAAATCTGACCCAAAAAATCTGTTATTTTAATATTTCAAATTACCGAAATTTAATATGGAATAAAATATTCGTTTCAGGTTATGTACCAGATTTTGACCGAAATTTCAAAATTTCGGTCGAAACCGGTACCGAAACCGAAATTTTAAACCTTGGCTATGGGTAGGGAATAGACAGTGCCTATTTGACAATTAACTCCTTAATAGTCTGTATAAAATGTAGCCACCATCAATATTAATTATTAGAACCCAAACCATATTATAAATTTTTGAAGAGTTCCTTTTTTTCTGTTTTTCGATCTGTAATCACCTATATAGATCTATACTATCCACCTAATTGAACCATCTCACCGGGTAATCCTACTATTTGCAGCTAAGAAATTATATGTACATGGTGAGTCTCATTCCAAACCCAAATACCTTCAATTATATATTGTGAGAGACGTTGATGGATCACATTCAACACCCAAAAGTACATTCAATTAGATAGGGTTCAGAATAAAAAAAACGTACGGTTCCAAAGAAACAAAGACGCCAAACAAAATATAAACATTTAGGCCATCTTTGGCAGCCATGAAAGTTATTTAATGGAACATTAGTTTATTAATTGATGGGAAAGGGACAAGGAGGGTGTGAGAGGGGGAGAATTGAGAGAGCATGAGTTAGGAGGCTGAAATTAGGTAATAGAAAATTAAACTCCACTCAAAATAGGGTAAGTTTTTCCTATTTTTGAACTATTTAAAACTTCCCCTCACTCCTGCACTCTCAATTCTCTACCTCTCCCACTTTCTGGATTACCACTTGCAAACAATTTATCCAAACATAGCCTTAGGGTTTATACTTGAATTTTAAACGTATAAAATAGGGCCCTTGCATCTATCATTCCTCATAAACTAAACTATTTTAAACTGAAAGCTAATCTTGTTTTATAATCTTCCTTTTAATTAGAGAGACGAGGAGAGAGAATAGCTAGGGTTTTGTTAAGGAGGTCCACCACTTCGAGAGACAAATACATACACGAAACGAAAGGGAGCAAAGTCTCTCTCTCTCTCTCTCTCTCTCTCTGACGGAACTTTGACGTTATTATGATAACGGACGTCCTAAGGCCGACCTGGACGTTACCGTTAACTAACGGCAAGGCCAGTTTTCACACGACGGCTGTAACCGGTGTAGGCTATGACCGAGAGACTGCCGTCTACATGAGACGGTTTTCACAAACAGAATCCGTTATCGTTTATCTCTCTGTCTCTCTTTCTTTCGCTCTCCTGTTTTTTTCTTCTTTGACGCAATGGAGAAGATCAGTGTTGCCTCTCACGGATTCTTTTTGGTTTCAGATTTCAGAAGGTAATGTAAAAAAACCCAAAGAAAGAAAGAAAATCTGATTCATTTTTTATGGGTTTTATGGAATTCTAGGGGTAGGGTTTGTGGGTTTTTTGTAGATCTTTAATTTAATATTGATTTTTCTTCAAGTTTTGGGAGTGAATTTTGGGAGATTCTAGGCGGGTTTTTTCTTTTATGTTTAAGGATCCTGAAATTCCTCTCCTTTTTGTGTGTTTTGGATCGAAAAGTGGGGAAAAGATTCATTTTTTTTTTTTACTTTTTTTTCTTGTTTAAGATTATTTCGTTTATTGTTGTTTTGTTAGGGTTTCTGAAATTCCTTGAAGGGTTTGTTTTTATTTTGGATTTTGTTGATGGGTTTTGGGTATTATTGTTGTATGTTCTTTGATTGATGTCTTTATGTCTTTATAGGGTTAAGGCTTTTTTTTAGATTTATTTTCTTTAACTTTTTTCTTGTTAAAGATTATATCGTCCACTGTTGTTTTGTTAGGGTTTCTGAAATTCCTTGAAGGGTTTGTTTTGATTTTGGATTTTGGTGATGCGTTTTGGGTATTATTGTTGTATATTTTTTTACTGATGTCTTTCTAGGATTTCTTCAAAAAAAAATAAAAATAAAAAGAATTTAATGTTGGGATTTGGATGATGGTGGGTTTGGGTATTGATGTTTTCCAGGGTTTCTCTTTGCTAGGGATTCTGAAATTCTTCAGAGGGTTGGTGTTGTGATTTTGGTGATGGTGGGGGGTGGATTTGGGGTGGTATTGATTTGATTGACTGAATGTTCTAGGGTTTCTGAGGTGGGTTTTCTGGAATGGATTTATGAACGTGTTCGTGAGATGCTTTTGTTGACTGTGGTGGAACTTGAAATCCACCAACAAGATAAGATTGAAAGGGATATAAGAAACAAAATGGGAGAAGCCCTCCTCACAACCCTATCCATGGAAAATCACCACCCATCCACACTCCTGTCCATGGACTCGAGTGCGGCCTCAGCCCACGACGACTGCGATCGCAAGATCAATCGGCAGATCATCCTCTCCCGCGGCCCACCCGACATAAATCTCCCCTTGTCGGCCGAACGCAGTCCTCCTCCACAGACATGGAATCCCGACCCATGTGATATCCTAGACGTCAGCCTAGGGTCTCAAATCTACGAAACTGAGACCCTCATTAGTCTCCCCAAGGTCGGACGAAAGTGTGCCAAACGCGGAGATAGCATCTGGGGCGCCTGGTTTTTCTTCAATTTCTACTTCAAACCTGCATTGGCCGACAAATCAAAGGGTAAGATCACACGTGATGCCAATGGCATGTCGGGGTTCGATAAGTCAGACCTTCGTCTTGATGTTTTCCTAGTCCAGCACGATATGGAAAACATGTATATGTGGGTTTTCAAGGAGAGGCCCGAGAACGCATTGGGCAAGATGCAGCTGAGGAGTTACATGAATGGTCATTCTCGTCTGGGAGAGCCACAATTCCCGTTCAGTGTTGATAAAGGATTTGTCCGATCACATAGAATGCAGCGTAAACAGTATAGAGGCCTATCTAACCCACAATGTGTGCATGGAATTGAGGTTGTTAGGTCACCCAATTTATCTGTGATTACTGAGAACGAACGTAAAAGGTGGATGGAGCTAACGGGCAGGGATTTGAACTTTTCTATCCCTTCTGAGGCGAGCGATTTTGGGTTGTGGAGAAATCTTCCTAACACGGAGTTTGAGCTCGAGAGGCCTCCTGCCCCTTTGAAAAGTAATTCACATACTCACGCAAGGAAATTGCTTAATGGGTCTGGTTTGAATTTGTCAACACAATCGTCAAGTCATGTTAGTGGGGACGGGATGGACCTTTCACCTCTATGTAACAAACGGCGGAAAGATTTTTTCCCACATGGGAATGATGATGATTGTTGCTTGCCAGTTAATTCGTTTTCCGATCGTGTTCAAGATATGGAGATCCACCCCATAGAGCCTACATGGGTGAATGATTTTTCCGGTGTGATGAGGCACACATATGGGCCAGTTACAGCTGCGAAGACTATATACGAGGATGAGGAAGGGTATTTGATAATGGTTAGCTTACCTTTCTCAGATCTACAGAGGGTGAAGGTTTCTTGGAGGAACACACTTACTCATGGGATCGTGAAAATACTTTGTGTCAGTACAGCTCGGATGCCCTTCATAAAGAGACATGATAGGACATTCAAGCTCACAGATCCATCCCCTGAGCACTGCCCTCCAGGGGAGTTCATAAGGGAAATATGTCTTGCAACTAGGATCCCAGAGGATGCTAAGCTAGAGGCATATTATGATGAGACCGGTACTGTGCTAGAGATTATGGTGCCAAAACTCCGTGTTGGGCCTGAAGAACATGAGGTTCGTGTGTGCCTTCGCCCTCACCTTGGTACTAATGAGCTTATGTTGACTTAAAAGGTGGGGACTGAAAATTGTACGGGTGCTGTCTTGGTCCATGTTCCATTGTTTACTAACTTTGTACCACAAAATGAAAATCTATGATATGAAAAGTGCATCCCTACGATGCACATTTTCCATTATCAACTCGGTTTCATGGAATGCTTTGACTTTTTATTTTTTTTCATCTGGATTGACTTTTGTTGGGATTGCCACTCAGTCAGAGACTTGAAGATATGCGGAACATGGTAAGTATCTATTTTTTTATAATGGTGGTAAGAATTTTTCAATACTGTTACTTAGCTGCTATTTCTTGTTTCTAATTCTGGAAATCCTTGTAAAACTCAATTTATTTTGCTATCTATTTTGCTCGTTTGTGGGCAATTTTAAGCATCGCATCCTTATGCCAGTTTTGCAGTCTTTTGATGTATTGGCGTCCTAAGGATTTTTCATCATATAAAATATTTTACCAAATATAATTGCACAATGCTGTATAGGCACTCATGATGGATGTGTAGTACAGAAATTTTATCTGTACTGGTGATATTTAAGAAAGTTATTATGTCTTTTGTGAAGTACAATAAATAATGAAATTGATCACTAGGACGGTGATTTGAGTAATTTTGTTCTTGTATTTCCATTGATGACCAGGTTTGACTTTCTGTTGTCGGTTTAAGTAAAAGACTAACTATTCATATGATTGATAAAGGCCGTTGTTACAGATGGACCTAAAAGATTTTTCTCAGATTCTTTAACAGTGGTTCTTTCCTGACTTCTTAGGCTCGAATATTACAAAAGCGGGTATATACTGTGGACGGCATATTCCCCAGCACCCCGGTTTGAGTTAAACGGTTGTTGGGTTTGCCTTCCATGTGTACCATATTTGATCTGATTAATTGATTACTTAGTCCTTGCAGGATTTGTAAATCATTACCCCAAGAGTACTGAAGGTACATTTAGATGATTGGTGATCAGTCCCTTCGACAATCTGCAGTTGTGCATAGGATGCTGAACTTCATCTTTAGTCTGAGGTTTGGTGTTTCTTAGTTGAGATGTGCAGGAGTCTTCTACATATCTGAATAAAAATATTTTACATGTGCTCAAATGGGAGTGATGGTCTTTATATTGGAATTGCATGACGATGGATGGGTTTCACCGAAAATGTACAACATGTTAACAGCTTTCTTTTTAACATTGTCCTTTTTTAGGATTTAGGCTACTTCTATTGGGGTGTTGATGGGGGACCATCCACAGCATGAAAATATCCATGAGAAGTAGCCTAAATCCTAAAAAAGGACAATGTTAAAAAGAAAGCTGTTAACATGTTGTACATTTTCGGTGAAACCCATCCATCGTCATGCAATTCCAATATAAAGACCATCACTCCGTGAGAAGAACTAACGACATCCATGAGAAGAACTAACGACATCCATGAGAAGAACTAACGATTCAAAGTGGTATTATTTTATTTTATTTTATACTTTGTGTGTTGTATTTAATTAAGTCTTTGTAAGCTTTAATTGATGTGTTATAACAGTTAGAGGGTGTCATATGTCTATCGCTCATTAAAGGAGGGCACCCAGGTAGTTACGCTTATACCCATCTCTTTTCTTCCCTTGCCATGGGTCACGCAAGTAGTTATATCCATCCTTCTCTTGTAATGTGTCACCCAGCTAGTTATACCCATCTCTCCTCTTTTCTTGCCACGTGTCGCCCAAGTAGTTACACCCATAGTCACAAATGTTTGGCTTTGGAATTTCTCGAGAAGGGTATATCTTGGGATATTTTATAACCTTTTTGTTAATTTTAGGTTTATATTGGGAAAAATTAGAAACAAAATATGTAAAATCTATAAAAAACTAAAATTTATGAACGACATTAAGACAACACAATATTGTGAAATTGTCACGATTGTATTTGTTTTGCAATTAAAAACAAAATATGAAGATTTCTCAATTATTTTTCAAAATCTCGTGAAAATTTCAAGATTACATTTTATCAAAATATCATGGTATTTCAAAAATGTCGGAGATATTTGTGATTGGTTACACTCATTTCTACTCTTTCAAAGTGTCACTCAGGTAGTGATACTCATCTTTCCTCTTCTTTTGCCTTGTGCCACTCAGATAATTATACCCACCTCATGACAAGAGATATTTGTGATTGGTTACACTCATTTCTCCTCTTTCAAAGTGTCACCCAGGTAGTGATACTCATCTCTCCTCTTCTTTTGCCTTGTGCCACTCAGATAATTATACCCACCTCTTCTCTTGTCATGTGTCACCCATGTAGCTATACACATCTTCCCTCTTCTCTTGTCATGTGTCACTTAGTTAATTATAGTGTTATGCCCATCTCTCATCTTCTATTGCCATCTGTCACTCGGGTAATTATATTTTTACCAATCTCTCACTTTCTCTTAAAAAAGGATTTGTTGTTACATTATTTTGGCGATGAACAAATGGATACTTGATGAATGAATATTGTTTTTCTTGAGTTGGTGTGAGATCTCTTCTTCGCAGGTGTGAGGCCTTAGAAATCCAAGTACGAAGCTTGGAACCTGGTGTGTTTCCAGGTAATTATCTTCCATCTACTTCCTCCTCTTCCTCTCCAGTTTCCTATTTTATTTCTTTATTCATATCTGGAACCTGATGTGATTCCATGTAATTATCTTCCATCTACTTCCTCCTCTCCCCCTCCAATTTCCTATTTTATTTATTTATTCATACATGTTACCTACGTACACCTAGGGGTGCAACTGGGGTCGGGTTCAACCTGAAAAAGGTCGGGTCGGGTTGAGTTCGGGTCGGTTTCGGGTTGACTTTTCCCAACCCGGGTTGAGTTCGGGTTGGGTTTGGGTTGAGGGTTTGGCAACCCGACCCGAGTGAAACCCTACATTTTTTATGATTTTTTATTTTTTTTAAGCTTGAAAACTTGGGTTGGATCGGGTTGAACTCGGGTCGGGTTGAACCTCGTCGGGTTGGAAATCGGGTCGGGTTCGGGTTGGAAAATGGGTTCCTCGGGTCGGGTGGGGTTGTCCTCAACCCGACCCGAGTTGCACCCCTACGTACACCCCATCTCCCTCAATCATTCTACTAACTTTTACCTCCAGTCCATCGAATACTAAGGCCATCCCCCTTCTGTCCCAACTCTTCGTGCACCCCTTTTCTTCAAACTTCTGACATCATTTATTTATACCTAGAGGTGTCATCGGATAGGTGTCATCGGATGTCCAACTGTGACACACTTCTCCTTGCATATCATTTAATTTGTAAAGAAATCCACCTCGATTCCCCTCTACTAGAGAATACCGGAATTCCGATCACCAGTTGTAATAGCAAGGATGAGAAAGACAAATAACCGGCCATTGGGCTGCCTTCCTATCCAATCAGTCTCCTCAGAATTAATGAGATCTAGCATCTTGGATGAATCCGATGGGGTCGATCAACCCTAGAAGGCTCAATGCCTTGGTTGTGTAAGCCCACTTCTGCATTTGTGCCTTAATATTCATCATAGAGTTCATATGTTTCGCGTCCTCAAATGACATGATTTGGAGACCGTGGTTTTTTTTTGAAAACTGCCATGTAGTGTTATTGAGGAGTAATAATTTTACTTGCCATCAATTGTTGTGCATGAGTATATGTAGCTAGGATACATCTGTATACGGTTACATTTTACAGCGTATGCATACATGTGAGACTAATCATATTTAACTTGAAAAGCATTTGTATTCAAGATTATGTATAAAAAAATTTATAGGTATCCAAAGAGGCCCTTAGTCTTTATGAGCACACCTTTTTGTTTAACACTGTTGACTTCTACTTATTGTCAAATAGCTCACATAGATTCAACGTGTCATGGAACTGAAAAACTTGGGCTCTTCCTTTCTCAAAATTTCATAGTATTTCAGCCAAAATAGCCATCTTTTGCACAATACTACGGACAATGTGGACTGTCTACGTTAAGCACAGAATGTATTTGCAATTTAGTAGGGCTTCCCCTTAACTTCCTTCTCTAGTTGGAATATAAACTTCATCACAGATAGGCGCCTATTAGGTTAGACATGGACACAAGGTGGAAGAGTAAGACACCTCAGAAAGCCATTGTGCTCAACCAACTGTGAGTTTTGCATAATAGAAATATTAGCGTCTAGATATAGCTCAGTATAGACTGCTATCAAAATGCTTCTATATACATAGAAATATATTTCAAAATATTTGCGAAGTACTTTGACAAGCAAGAAGATGTATTTGGTTTGCTTACCTGATTTCCATAGGTGTCAAGTGTTGGTTTTCCCACGAATTTGTTTAAGCATGATGCCATTATTTGAAGGCGTACCTCATCTTAGTATTCAAAATCATGAACTAATTTTGTGGGTTGACAGCTCTAGATTTATCTATGCTTGTTGTGGTAGTTTTGTGACCAAAATTTTCTTATATGATATCGGATGGCCTGGGTTAGATTGTGTGATCACTTTCCAAGCTCTTTTCTCCTGTTTTTATGTTAAGCAAATTGCCACGACACCAACTACTGCATTTGCTTTCATTGAATGAAAAAAAAATATCAATACACTCTTTGCTCTTGGAAGATGGAGAAAGAATCATCTCTGGGTTTTGTGGCAGTTTTGTGACCAGAATTTTCTTATCTGATATTTGGGTGACCTGGTTTAGATTGTGTGGTCATGTTCAGAGCTCCTTTCTCTTGTTTTTTAGGTCGACATATTTGAGGCTTCATTTTATCAATATTTTGAATTCATTATTATTTCATGAAATAATTTTCTGCAATGTGGACACATGTTGCTGATATGTGATAAACTTCTTCTCATTATGCCATGTATCCTTGGAAAGCTATATGATGACTGAATTCTTATGGTAAACAGCATCAGGCGATGGGACCATTCTATTTCTTTATGTTTTTGGTATGCTGAATCCCCTTGGTTTGAACTTTAGATCATATGAAGTCTTCTTTTTGCTTAAATGAGATGTGATTGGTGTAGATGTGATGGAATGTTAGTGGTTTCTTTTGAATATCTGATTGAAGAAAAGGCACTTGTTCTACTGAAAACCATTGAATGATAGGCAAGTAGGAAAGGATGTTGGATAGCCATTATTTGGAACAGGGCAACAATGGTGCACTAGAACCAAGGACTGGCCTTGTTTCCCAGAGCTAGATCCTTATAATAAATCTCTAACGTCTATTAAATTCTAAGAAACAAACTTGGTATTCTGGTGAAAGTTATAAATAATACTTTTTTAAGTATTTTATTTTAATATTATATATTAGACCTTATGTATCTGTAGATGTTGGAATGACAGGTACAACAGTTTGTGATAATAATCAAAAGAGTTGTACAAGAAACCGACTAAAAATGAAGCTCATGGGAAAACAGAGAATCTTGTGAAAGCAACCTGAAAGGTTTTTCTACTGAGAGAGAGCTATTACAATTGGAGTCAAAATACGACTCCCTCAATAGTTTGGTAAACTGATTGCTAGAAAAAGTAGAAAGTTTGATGAGATAGAGAAGTAGAGAATCTAGAGTTTTCTACTTATACTTTTATCTCTACAGCCAATTTCTCACAATCTGATGGAATCTACATGAGTTGATAAAGAGAAATGGTATCAGATGAAGACTGGCAAAATGGAATATGAGAAGCTCTACATATTATGCATCCACTTGGCTGTGTTTGGATTGCCGGAATCAGGTATCGGAATTGACATATTCTTATTCCAATTCTCCATTAAACGGAATGAGAAAAAAAATTAGCACAGTAACTTTTAATTCTAAAACAGAAACTTTAATTCTAAAGGAGTAATAAAATTTTCATTTCGACCGGGGTGAAATTAGAATACCAGCTCTTGGGGTAGGAAACATGTTCCTTTTCCTCCAATTCCACCCTGGTGTCAATGCCCCAACCCATTGATTCCGTCCTTTTTATTTTATTTAACTGTTGGAATCATGGGAATTGGATTTAGATCCCGAATCTAGTGCCTGATTCCAGCTATCCAAATGCACCCCTACAACTTTAGCTGTTTTGATTCTAAAGTAATACTCTATTTCTTTAGTTGGGTGTCACGTATTCAGAGTATTGTAGAAAGTTCAAAAGGCATTGCACCCACTTACATGAGTTGGGGCTAGGGGTGTCAATTTTGGCTCGGGCTCGCAAGCTCGCTCGAGCTCTGCTCGAAAAAAGCTCGGCTCGAATCCTTAACGAGCCGAGCCGAGCCGGCTTGCCAGGCTTGTTAAGCTTAACGAGCCGAGCCTGATTTAGGCCAGGCTCGGCTTGTTAAGCTTAACGAGCCGAGCCCGATTTAGGCCAGGCTCGGCTCGTTAAGGCTCGTATATATAATATAATTTTTTCCGTAATTGGAATAGTAATAAATATAATTTAAATATAATAAATATAATTTAACTGTACATAATCATGACTTTTTTCTGTAATTGTCATAATTTTCAAACTTTTGTTCGTATTTTTTTATTAATTGTCATAACTTGCCAACTTTTATTCGTAATTTTTCATTTAAAACTTTACTTTTAGGTATTTTACTTTTTCCCCCGTAATTACTTTTTTTTCTTTTTCCTTTTTGCTACCGACCTTTGACAGACAACTTTTTCTTTTTAAAATAACCGAATCAGTTTTTTCTTTTTGCTAGCGACCTTTGCGAGACATCTTTTTCTTTTTAAAATAGCAAACCAGCCAAGCTCGATAAGGCTTGCGAGCCTAGCCGAGCCTGACCGAGCCGAGCCTGGTTCAAGCCCGAGCCGAGCCTGAGCCTAACCTTTTAGCTTAACGAGCCGAGCCGAGCCTGCCTGGCTCGGCTCGGCTCGTTTACACCCCTAGTTGTTGCCCCTCCCCTCTGTCCCTCTCATGTCTGATTATTGCCTAGAGAACTAATAGGACTGTTGAGGGCAGAACTAAGAAGCCATGCTTTGGAACAAGCGATCTGTTACCGAGTCAACTTATTAGGAGTAACGAAGGATACTCAAGAGTTTTCAAGAAACTGCTCAAGTTTCAGCAAAATCAGCTTTCAAGAGACTGCTCAATTTCTAACAAAGTGGCTCTACGAGGTTGTATTGATTGGTTAGAAAGGTTTGAAAGTGAACATTGTTCTGGGTAACATCCAAAGCAAGACTTATCAAGTGGGTAGAGTGGGGTCAACTACAATGAAATCTCGCCCTACTGAACCTTTATTTTATTCCGACTGTGTGGACTTGGTTGTGCCATTGATGATCAATGATTGTCTAATAAGACATGTTGTCATCAAGCTTTTTTATCCTTTGGGCCAGGAAGAATAGTCCTCCAAGTAAAATTTGTTTTATGCCTAATGTCGAAAGAAGTGGAAAAGTTTTCGTAGGAAAAACTTTTACTTCCACAAGTTAAAAGGAAATGATAAATTTTAGGGATTTCATTATAAATTGAAGGTCTCGAACACCGGTTGTTCAAGTCACTTTTTTTGTTCATATGTAATCAAACAATGGGAACAGGGCTTAAATGTATGTTATATTACTTCTATTTCTTCTTCTCATACCTTAGTACATATAGCCCATTACTAACATGGCATCACTCTCTTTCCATGTGTAGACCCTTTATAAGGGGTTCTCTAACTTTTATGACAGTACATGGAGGCCAAAAGGAGAACTAAGAACCCGAATCAAATCTATAAAAGTTATCATCACCCCCACCGAATTCCGAAATTTAGGACCGAAATTCCGGCCGAAATTTTGTAACAATTTTTTAAAAAAATGACATAAAATCGAAATTTCGGAAATGGCGAAATCTGAAATTTGGGGGTTTCGGTTGGATTTCGGCCGCAATTTAAAACCATAAGGGAAACACAGTTGTCATTGAAACAAGGTGAGGGCAATGACCAGTGACAAGTCAATGGCCAAAGTTACTACGCAAGTTGACTGAGGAAGTGAGTGCTCTATAAACCTGGATTGCCCAAAAAACATCCACTCCCCACACCATCACTCTGCAGAATAGTTACTCAACTTTAGACCAGTTGGAGGATGCAGAAAAGAAAAGTAACTTTGCCCAACCCCCCGCCCGAAACAGGGCCCCTGGACTTTGCCACGAATGTTGACAAAGAATGGGATGAGGAGAAAAAATCGGATGAAGAAATTGAAGATGAATCAGACACGGATGGAAACAATTCATCTGAAACAGCCTTAGAATTAGAGTACCCGGAAAAGACTCGGGATGGAATTTCAGAAAAATAAGTCAATATCTCAACATTGGATACCACATAAGGTTCCAATAAAGCCCAAAGGAAGAAAGTAACATGGGCGAATAGCCATCTTCCAGTCAATGTAATCCCAGTGGAGCAAGAGGACAACGAAGAAGAGGGACCAAATTTGGGGGACCAATGAATCATGACAGGAAGTCCTACAGAAAACATGGCCAAGACCCTTCCAAAGACCCCAATATACTCCCATCAAGTTAGTGACTCATAGGCATTGAGCAATTCGATTTCCTTCCATTTTGAGTTCCTCTTCCTTGAGTTATGTTCTCCCTTATGTATTTTGAGTTAGGGATGGCATATTGTGCTCATGAATATATCTTTTCTCTCTTTATCAAAGAAACTGGTAGGTGTCCCATAAAAAAAAAAAAAAGGGTGAGGTACATCGTCGCTCTCTTGCTTTTACAACTGGGATTGTGTCTATCTTAGGAAAAGTGCAAAAGGATTGTTTCACCTCTCGACCAAAATCAACCCATTCACTTTTCGGTGAAGGGCTGAGATTAAAAAAACAATTTTAATCTCAGTCATTCACCAAAAAGTGAATGGGCTGATTTCATGCGACTAGGCTGAGGTGAAACAGCCTCGAGAGCATAACAATACCCTCTTTGGTATTAGTTAGTATAAATTAAGAGTTCGGACAAAGGACCACCTATATTCTGGCTTATTCTTAAGAAATCAACTCTGATTTAAGAAGATTTATCTGCTTGGCTGGTCAAGCATGAGCTAGTTCATTCGATTACTAAGAAATAGAGACTTTACAAATAAAGCCAGAAGTTTGGTACTCCATCGCCAAATGATCACCTATTGTTTCCAATTTTATTTTCTGCACAAATAGAGCTTTGAGAATTTTCGAGTATGTGCTCTTCTCTCAGCTTTTTAATTTCAGATTCTTTTCTTAGTATTTTGTTGTGGTAATGCTCTTGTATTGTTTCATTGATTTTGGATGATTAGATGGTATTTTATTTTATAGTTTTTTAATCTTTCTTTTCACATATAATGGATCATTAGAAGTTTTGGCATTGTTTGCTTTGCTCTCGGTTAGAACCTTTGTTTTGCGGGATTTTTCACTGACAGTCAAATTAAGGTGGTTCTTTCCTTGTGGGTGGTGGTGCAAAATCTTATAACCTATTTAAGTTGTGCCCAAACAAATGAACGGTTTGGATCATCAAAAAAAAGTGGGCCGTACCTACTTTTTTAGACTTCACGTGTTTTCGACGGCCACCCATCATATAAATTCTCAGGAGAAGGAAGATTAAGTTACAAACTATTCCGAGAAAAAAGAAAAAGCACGAGTTGTGTGTATTGGTGTTGAGATCCCCTCTGAAACTCTTCTCCTATATTTATACACTTTGGCCCTTGTAGTTGTTGATCAACCGTCTTGTAACCACGAGTCCTATTGCGATCACTTTACCAAAATGTGTGTTAATTAGTCTAACCACTTGCTAATTGTTATCCAAGTATTTAAATAATGCACATGTTTTAGCCTGCTGGCAGTTGGGGCATCCGGGTAGTACATGTGCCTGTTATGAATATTCAAATTCGAGTTGCTGAATGTATTTAATTAGAAAGTTGCAGGAGCTCGTAGGTTGGAGACTGAAATTTTTACCATGGCATGGGTGGCATGTGTAGTTGAAGGCATTTGAGTTTTTGTGGCATGGACGGATATGGATTTCTTGTATCATGTTAGGCTATTTAGGTCCACTAAACATAGAAGTTCGGATGATAATTTGTTTCTTTGATGGATCTTGCAGTGGCAAGTTATACAATCATTTAGGGCCCGTTTTGGATGCCGAGAAGATTTTGATTTGGATTTCTCACATTTGCAGCCCTTTTTGCATTGTAATTTGAATCCGGATCAAATTCTTGGGTTTCGAATTCAGCAACTGGCAGTGAAAAAAAAAAACAGATTTCCAAATATGCTGTGGAAATAAGTAATTGGAAATCCACAGTGAAAAAAATCAAATTTCCAAATATGCTGTGGAAATAAGTAATTGGAAATCCACAGATCTGGTATCCTCAACCTCTTCACTTCACTAGGAAGTACCCCCTTCCCTCTTTGTCTCCCTCAACGTGAGCTGGCGTATCTATTCATTTTGTATTCAAAACTCAATTCCAAATCCAAATACAAAATATGAGGTATCCAAAATAAGGATGAAGAAGATTCACGAAGGCTATAGTTATTATAGCATATATAACTGGGTATACAATTATAGATTATACTACCATATGAGAATGAATTTTTATGGAGATTGTAGTAACATGATATACAACAATTTGTGAATGAATATTTACAGAGGTTGCAGTGAGAGAGTATACAATCATTGATAATAGCATTCTAGAAAGCATCCATTGGTGCGTGGAAATAAGACTCAATCTGAATTAATAGTTTGACATGCATCATTAGAGAAGACTCATTCAGTGGGCATACAATTATCTGAAAGACGCATAGAGCAATCTATCTAGGTAGAGTATCTTGCAAAAAGTCTTGTTAAAGGCCTCTGCAAATATATTGGGATGTGGGTTGTAGCCTAAAGAGGAGGTCGGTTGAATGGAGAACTTTCTGCAAAAAAACCTTGTGAAATTTGGCCCATTTTTAGAAATATATGGTTGCCTGATTATGGAAGATGCGAGAGTAACATGTCCAATGACATCCATTTTTAAGGCATGGAAAGGGGTTGGTGTTTGTTACTACCAGTTTCTAGTTGGTGTAGGTCGCATCCAGTCTTTGGTCATGATAGTATTTGTTTGAAAAATTCCTCAGTAAAATCCCACCAACACATCCATCCCAAATGATTTCAGACCACCATCGCTTCAAACAGGGTACTGAGAGAGTATTAACAGCCACATCGATTCCCCAAGGGCAGTAGAGGAAACAAGTGAGATTGGGGGTTGGAGAACAGCTTCTGAATGGGATTCTAGGGTTTCAGACGACTGGAATTGCCTAGCCCATGGCTCCGTGCTAATGCTATGTGACTTGTTGGTCCTGTTTATCATCCTTTTGTCCTACACTTGGTGTTTGCTGAGGTTCCACAGCCAGTGTTTTGGCTTCAACATTCACGATGAAAGAGTTGGATGCTGGGAACCACTTACAAATGAGAAGGAATGGCATGGTGACAGAAAGGGCGGACCCAGGAGTTTGGCATAGAATGAGATCATGGCGTGTATTGTTAACGGAGAGGTGATGTGAATTTCACCTTCGAGAGTTGGGTGGCCCAAGGAGGTGGGCATGGTTCGAGGCTCAATCAATTCACTCCCAGTAGCTCTTTCTAAATGAGTGCACATAAAGTTCAAAAAGCAGAAGTGAGTTTATATCATTTTCTCTTTCACCATATATCGTGCACTTCGATCTAGGCCAAACTAGCAAACATGGTATACTTACAGCCTTGTGGCGAAGGTAGGGTGGCCAAGTCAGTGACCTTGGTTTGTCACTGACTAGGGAGGAGGGCTCCTTGGTATTCTTATCTAAAGCTGCTTTCTCCTCTAACCAAAAGCTATCAGCTCCTCACGAGTAGAAGTTCGAATCATCAGTGACTCTCAAACTACTAAATAATAAGTTCTATAACAGGCCAACCAAATGTGATACCAAATCAGCTCGAAGCATTATGCTGATAGAGCTCAAGAAACTGATTGAAGCGAATCCTCTGTTTCGAGAAAAAATGGTATTTCCTACTTTAAAAGCATCAAGGTTAGATGTGTGGGTTTCATCAAATAGGTTTTAGGTTTCTTTGCTAAACCTTGTTGACATCCGGTGATTTCTCGATCCTCCCTCTCCGACGCCGAAGCTAACTTTAGTCCGGTGAGTGGGGCTCGTCGTCCGACGCCGAAGCTAAATAGAACATGGGGCTCGGACTTCTACTGGTTCTGTTCGGACTAATCCTCTGGGGAGCAGATGGGTTTTGAAAGGTTGAAAGAAAAGGTTCTGAATCGTGGGTGTCAGGTGTGGAGCGTCTCCTCCGGCATGTCCCAGTCGTTCGGGTGTGGGATCTCCTGGGTGGGATCGCTATCTCCCCTCCCATTTCTGTTGTCTCTTCTTCTTCGGTCGTTCATGCTGTCTCGGATTCTCTGCTTGTTCCTTCCTCTTCTCCTTCATCATCTTCTTCGTCTTCTTCGTCTGTATTGGTGGAAGTACTCTCTGTTTCCGAGTCTGACTCCCCTACAATATACACTTCTGGTTCATCATATTCATAATCAATCTCTGAATCGCTTCCCATTTCGTTCTCTTCTTCTGCTCCCGACTCATCCTCAGATGTGTGAGGAGAGAGTGGTCTGCACATTGTGAATCAGGTAAGATTGGTTTGGCTAAACTGATCGAATGGAGGAGTATACGAAGAATATGCGTTCAAATGGTTTGGAGAAGAGTCGATTTGCCTTCCAGCCCGTTTTCGGAAGTCGTAATAACGATGGCCGGGGGAAAAAATACTACTTCAAAGGAGGGGAAAGCTCAGACGTCAGTTGGAAAATTAAAAGAAGTCGTAGAGAGGAGCGATTGCAAAGGGTAATAGTCAGAAGAAAAGAAAGTAACCTGGGGGACTGGAGGTGCTCAAAGTGCAATTTCTTAAATTTTAGAAGAAGACCGGAATGTTATAGATGCAGGAAGGTGTGGTCTGGTTTTGATTTCAATATCCCAGCTGGATTCCAAAAAAAAATTTCGCCAAGCTCAATCAGAACTCTAAAGAAGCAACTTCCCAGAAATATTTTGAATAAAAGACCAGAGGAGGAGGTATCAAGGAGCCCCGTAGAGGAAGTTGGGAGTCAGCCGGTGGTGGAATCTGCCGCGGTAGCTCCGGAAGTGATAGACAGTCTTACTGTATGCCCTGAAGAAATATGGGCTGAATCCATAGAGTTGGGCTCTAGATTTGGCCTCCAAAGAACCATATGGGGTAAAACTAAAACTGGAGCAGATAAAGACTCTATGGAGTTGAAGAGGTGGCTAGAGAAATCTTCGGGGATTTCAGCAGAATTTGATATCTTGCAGATTGCCAAAGGGGAGTTCGCTATAACTTCATCTCCGGATGCTTCGTATATTGACTGCAGGCTACGATGGTCTATTGCTGAGGATAACCGTTTTGAAGAGTTATGTGAATGGAAGGATAAATTCTCAGGGACTTTCACTTCTTCGTAGTGGTCGATTGAAGGTCTCCCTCCCCATGCATGGGTTGTTGAAAACTTCAGAAAAATAGGATGTCGAATCGGAAGAGTGTTAGCAACAGATGGTTCCTGTGATGAAGGTGATGGCTACGAGAAAGCGCTGATCCTACTTATGACAACATCATCCGCACCAGATTCTATCAAGCTTCCAGTATGCATTGATGAAACAGTATATTGGGTGTTGGCGGCAAGAAATGGCACTCGCCCTTCTGTACACAATGTTCGACAATCAAAGGAAACATCAGCTTTATTTCAGCAACCATGATCGGGTTCTCTCTGTAAATTTGGAAAGGGCAGTCGGAGAAGACGATGGCGCTCTGTAGCAAACAAGGTCTTGTAGGGCTAACATGCGCTTCTCCTTCTTTTCACCTACCCAGCTACGTGTATCCTTCAGACAGTGATAGCGTGAGAAAATGGAAAGATGGGACAAGAGACATGCACGTAGTTTCTGGACTACAGTGGACGGGTGTTGTGGCGTATGGAGAAAGCTCTCCCATCCGGCGGAAATCAGCTTTTCAAATTTCAATTCCCCATGACGTTGCATCTCCATTGATTCGATTAGAGAGTCCCCCTCCGTCGGATTCGTGTATTCTGGATTCGTGGGCCCCTCGTAGCCCACCCAATGCATTGGGCCTTTATGAAAAGGTTATTAATGGGCTTTCTCCTTTTAAAGTGGCTTGGTCATCGAAAAGGGATGAAGTCCATCACGGCTTTTTCAAAATAGGTGAGAGTAGCCCACTTCACCGTTGATACAGTTGTCGGTATCTGTTGAGCATCTCAAGATTCCAGAATCTCGTATTAATTTTCTCGGCGATAAGGCCTCTGATGGAAAATCTCGTCTAGCGATCAATCTTTCCGACGAATTTTCTGAAGCTTCCCGTGATGGGCCTAGTTTCGGAGGTGATCAAGAGGGTTATGTTCCATTAAAGGGGGGTACCAGGATCAATATTATTTGGAATCCACAAATCTGGGCAATCTTTCTCTTGTTTCAAGTGATTCGCTTCAAATCTTCGGGGAGGCATAAAGGGGCTTTGACTCAGGAAAGGAAGTATGCCCTAGTCAATTATGGGTGGACTCATCAGAGAAAGGCCTAAACTCCCTTTGTTCTAGCCAAATGATGGATGGTATTTCTCAGATCGCTAGGTGGGAGAATATGGATGAGGCAGCTTATAGCGGAGGTGGGTCTCCTTCCCGAGAAGCTTCAGAGAGGGACAGCCTAGCTTTAGTTATAAGAGTCGAGGGAAATCTTAGACCCATTTCCTGGGTCAACCCTAAATCTGAAATATTGGAGATTTTTGTGAACCATATCATTTCCACTAGCAGAGTCTTAGGTTTGACATACTCAGGGCCGAAAGATCAGCTGAGGTCTATGTTCAGAGTTGCGGAGATAAGAGAAATGGATCATCGGAATTTTTCAGATCCTTCTAGTGTTGAAGGCGTCAGAAAGTTGTTACGGGAGCTAACAAAACTAAAATCGGATGTGAATTATGGTAACTCTACCGCCAGAAAGCAAGTTGTTCGTAATGTGAGGGGTAATAGAAGAAATTGCCCTAGGGGAAGTGCACCGCGGTCGTCTAGTTTTTCATGAAGATAATATCATGGAATGTAAATGGTTTGGGGTCTTTAGAAAAAAAGGCTCAAGTTAAAGAAATAGTAAAAATTAATAAGCCGGTTTTAGTTTGTATCCAAGAAACAAAGATGGGGGTAGTCAACAGAGCTCTAGTCATGAGTTTAGGCGGCAATGCAAATTGGGATTGGTTATCTCTGGATGTTGTTGGAGCTGCAGGAGGTATATTAGTCATGTGGGATCAATCAAAATGGGAGATCCAAGATTCTTGGGTAGGCCAGTATTCCGTTTCAATAGTTCTCAGAAAGGTGGGAGACGCGGATGTGGTTACTTTCTCAGGAATTTATGGTCCTACAGACAGGATGGTGAAGCGCCAGCTGTGGGAGGAACTTACTATGATTAGAAGCAAATGGGTAAATCCTTGGTGTTTGGGGGGAGATTTTAATGAAATCAGAAGGGTTGAAGAAAGGCTGGGGTGTCGCAGAACTTCTCAGAATATGATTGATTTCTCAGATTTCATTGCTGAGAATGAATTATTTGATATTCCACTAAAGGGGGCTAAATTCTCTTGGTCCAGAAATTCCAGAAAAAGTGAATTAGATCTTTTTTTGTTTTCCCTGTTTGAATTTCTATGTTCCCGGAAGTGTGTCAGAAGGCACTCGTTCATTCCGTTTCTGATCATTGCCCGCTTTTGTTGGATCCAAGATTGGATTCATGGGGGCCCTCCCCGTTCAGATTCGATTTAGCGTGGTTAGAAATCCCAAAAATTGACGAGATGATGGGGGGATGTTGGGCATCATAAAAGGTCGAAGGGGCGGCTGATTTTATTATAGGGGAGAAACTCAGATTTGTTAAAAAAAGGCTCAAAGAGTGGTTCCCACAGATTAGAGGCAATCTATGAGAGAAAATTATGGTTACAAAATCGAATCAGGGTCATTTCTTTGGCTGATGAGGAAAGGTTAGCTTCAGAGGACGATTTGAATGAACTGGGAAAAGTCAAGGAGGAACACAAAGGCCTTCTCCTACAGGAAGAAATATCGTGGAGGCAGAAGTCCAGAGTAAATTGGTTAAAAGAAGGAGATAAAAACACCGCTTACTTTCATAATATGGCCAGTGCAAGGAGGCGGAATAATAGAATCGAGGCATTGGATGTTAAGGGATCCTTATCTTTTAGCAAAGATGCGATTACCAAGGAAATTGTGGACTACTACAGATCGTTATATTCAGCGGAAAATATAGTCAGGCCTAGGCTGGACGAGGTGGTTTTTAAATCTCTTGATGCTAATTATAACTCGGTGTTGGAAAGGCCATTTTCGGAGGAGGAGGTGGAGAAAGGGGTCTTCTCGATGAATCGTGACAAAGCTCCGAAGCCGAATGGTTTCTGCCTCGCCTTCTTCCAGATTTGTTGGGAGTATGTGAAGGGAGATATAATGTCATTTTTTCAAGAACTTTATGCTGGCATGGAGTTGGACAGAGGAACTGGCGCCACCTTTATTGCTCTCGTGCCAAAAGTTAAAGGAGCGGTGAAAGTCTCTGATTTCAGGCCTATTAGTCTGGCCGGTTGCCTTTATAAGGTGTTGTCAAAAGTTTTGGCAGACCGAATAAAGATGGTCCTTCCCTTTATCATCTCCGAGAATCAGTGTGCCTTTGTTAGCCAGAGACAAATTTTGGATTGCTCGCTGGTGGCAAATGAAATGGTGGATTGGATGGCAAAATCAGGTGAGCAAGGTGTTATTTGTAAGCTGGACATGGAAAAAGCGTATGACAGATTGGATTGGCACTGTTTAGATTATTTTTTTGAAAGAATGGGTTTCGGTGTGAAGTGGCAGGGGTGGATTAGAAGTTGTTTATCTTCAGCCTGTTTTTCCATTCTTATTAATGGCTCTTCAAAAGGTTTTTTCAAATCTTCACGAGGCTTGCGCCAAGGGGATCCTCTCTCTCCCTTTCTATTTGTAATTGTAGCTGAAGCCTTGAGCGTGCTGTTGTTGAAAGGAAGATCGGAGGGTCTAATCTCAGGGGTTAAATGCAGCCAGAATGGGATTGAGGTATCACATTTACAATTTGCAGATGATACTTTACTTTTTAGCTCCCCCCAGGCCTCAAAGATTCTCAACCTTAAGGCGATTCTCCGTTGTTATGAATTAGTAACTGGGCTCAGATCAAACTTCTCTAAATCAAGATTGTATGCTGTGAATATCGATGAGGCAGAAGCATCTAGTCTAGCCAATATCATGAGTTGTTCATTGGAAAGTCTGTCTTCATCTTATTTGGGATTGCCTTTGGGGATGGGTCGACCTCATAAATGTGCATGGAATCCCATTGTGGAAAGAATCGAAAGAAGACTAGATACTTGGAAGAGGAATTTGGTCTCTAAATGAGGAAGATTAACCTTGATTAAAGCAGTTTTGGCCAATATTCTCATTTATCAGTTATCGTTATTTAAATGTCCTGTGAATGTTGTTAAGCGTATTGAACAGATTCAGGGAAGATTTATGTGGGGGGGGGGATCGGAGAAGAAGAGGTCTTTGGCTTTAGTTAGTTGGGAAAATATCTGCAAGCCAGTCCAAGGAGGAGGCCTCGGTATCAGAAGGATCAAGCAGGTTAATCAAGCCTTAATGGGAAAATAGCTGTGGAGGTTTGGGGAGGAAAAAGCGAGACTATGGGCTAAAGTAATATCAAGGAAATACGGTTTTGCTCCAGGTAACTGGGTTTCTCTGAATAGCTTGTGCAAACCTGGGGTGACAATTTGGAAGGATATTCTCTGTCTAAACTCCAATTTTGATCGAGGTGTTAGATACAGAGTGTATTCTGGCGACAGGATATCATTTTGGTCCATGCGGTGGTGCTCTAGTTCCCCCTTAAAAGTTTTATTCCCTGACCTATTTTTAGTTGCTGATGATAAGTCAGCATTGGTGAAAGATTATTATGAGAGAATAGCTGGTAAAGTTATTTGGAAACCTCTCTTTAGGTTCTTTGTTAGAGAATTGCCTTCGGTGCTCAATTTCTTTCAGGTCCTTGATCAGAATTACATCAGCTTAACAAGGGTGGATAGACGGCTCTGGGTTTTAAATTCGTCTGGATGCTTTTCAGTCAAGTCTTTCTATAATAGTTTGATGTCTTACGAGGAAAATCCATTGGTAGCAAGGGTGTGGAAAATAAAGGCTCCTCCAAGAGTTTGTTTCTTTGACTGGTCAGCATTAGGCAACAGGATCCAAACAGTGGACTTTCTGAGAAAGAGGAATATGCTGATTATCGACCATTGTGCTCTGTGTATCGAATCAAGGGAGTCGGTAGATCACATCTTCATCCACTGCAAAGTAGCTCGTGAGGTATGGGGAAGGATTCTGGAAAGGTTTGGAATGAATTGGGTTTTTCCCTCCTCTCTTAAAGAATTATTTGCAGGATGGCCTTGTAATCCATGGGGGAAAAAATGAAAGACTTTATGGTGGCTTTCATTGATGGCCATATTATGGGTTCTGTGGATTGAAAGGAATAATAGAGTATTCGAAGGTAAAGCTAAATCTTCTTATTTTTTATTCATCAAGGCCATTGCACTATCTCTTGGGCTCGGGCTCTTCCGCTTTTCCAGTTTGTTTCGGCCTTTGATCTGTGGGAGGGATGGGGAGTAGTATGTAATAGTAAGGAGAATATTAATGTAACTACTCAGGTCTGGCGCCCTCCCCCTGAGGGGCTAGTAAAATTAAATTTCGATGGCTCCAGCTTGGGTAATCCTGGCCCTACTGGGATCGGTGGCGTCCTGAGAGACTGTGCCGGTGAGGTCATTAAGGCTTTTTCTGGTCCAATCGGAACAGCAGATTCGAGTGAAGCAGAGGTAAGAGCAGTTCATCAAGACATTCTGAGTATGGAAAGGGATAGATTAGGCAGTTGCATTGTAGAGGGTGACTCGCTTAATGTTAAAAGATGGCTTAGGAGCCCTGTGAGTCCTCCGTGGAGATTTCTTCATTTCTTTGATGAGATAAAAGATCTCTCAGAAGGACTTTCGGTATTATACCAGCATGTGAGAAGATCTGCTAACGCTATGGCAGATAAGTTGGCAAAATATAGAGTTTCGAAGCAAGTTTTAAAGCTTTTTTATTTTCTTCCGCCCTAATTGAATATTGCGAGGTTGTAACTGTCTTTCGTGGCTTGTATGTGTCTTTGTAATGTTAGGGGAACCTTCTCAGTCTTCTTTTAATGAATTTTGTTACCATTAAAAAAAAACAACCAGGACAACCAATAGGGTACTATTCATTCATCTTGGCCACTCTTTTATCCCACCACATTGGGGAGTGGCTTTGTGCAGGGCATGTCATGCCCAGATGCAAGGTTCAAGACTATGCTATTCTCTGGGTGGAAGAGAAAAAAATGTCGCTTTCAAGGAATGAGATCATGGCACCATAGAAAATATGAGTCAACAAACATTTTCGAAAATGCAATAAACCAGAGCACATAGAGAAGATTTAGAACATCCTACATCATTTAGATTTCATCAATTGAAATATGCTATGAGAAGTGATATAACCAAACAAAATAACCTTCTCAAGCATTAGCCACCCAAAAAAAAAGCTCGCTCTATCAATAAATGCGAGCACAAAATACCACAGGTTCTTAGAAGAAAAGTTTGGAGGAAAAAAGGGACAAACGCAAACAAAAACAGAAATTCAGACTATAGTTTAATCGACCTCCTCGATCTTGGGACCAGCGCCACTGCCTCCGGCTGAGGGAATATCATCATCATCCATGCCGCCGGCCATGCCATCCATGCCACCAGCACCCCCCTCGTACATCTTGGCAATGATGGGGTTGCAAATGCTCTCAAGCTCCTTCATCTTGTCATCAAACTCATCAGCCTCGGCCAACTGGTTGGCATCCAGCCACTGTATGGCCTGTTCTATGGAGTCCTCAATCTTCTTCTTGTCAGAAGCACTCAGCTTAGAACTGATCTTCTCATCCTTAATTGTGTTCCTCATGTTGTAGGCATAGTTCTCCAACGCATTCTTTGACTCCACCTTCTTCTTGTGCTCTTCATCCTCCGACTTATACTTCTCAGCCTCCTGGACCATCTTCTCGATCTCATCCTTGCTCAACCTACCCTTGTCGTTGGTAATGGTGATCTTGTTCTTCTGTCCAGTGGTCTTGTCCTCGGCAGAGACATTCAAGATACCATTTGCATCAATGTCGAAGCATACTGTGATCTGGGGTACACCTCTGGGTGCGGGAGGGATGCCAGAGAGCTCAAACTTGCCCAAGAGATTGTTATCTCTGGTTCTCGTTCTCTCACCCTCATAGACCTGGATTAAGACACCAGGTTGGTTGTCGGAGTAGGTAGAGAACACCTGCTCCTTCTTGGTGGGAATGGTGGTGTTCCTTGGGATCAAGACAGTCATAACTCCCCCGGCAGTTTCTAATCCAAGGGAGAGAGGGGTGACATCCAAGAGAAGGAGATCCTGCACCTTCTCATTGCCCTCCCCGCTCAAGATTGCAGCTTGAACAGCGGCACCATAGGCAACGGCCTCATCTGGGTTAATGCTCTTGCATAGCTCTTTCCCATTAAAGAAATCTTGCAACAATTGCTGAACCTTGGGAATTCGGGTAGATCCACCCACAAGGACAACGTCATGGATGGAGCTCTTGTCCATCTTGGCATCCCTCAAACACTTCTCAACGGGCTCCATACACTTCCTGAACAAATCCATGTTAAGTTCCTCAAACCTAGCACGGGTGATGGTTGAGTAGAAATCGATACCCTCGTACAAAGAATCTATCTCTATGGTGGTCTGAGCAGTGGAAGAGAGGGTCCTCTTCGCCCTCTCACAAGAAGTTCTCAACCGTCTAAGAGCCCTGGGGTTCCCACTGATGTCTTTCTTATTCTTCCTCTTGAACTCCTGAACAAAGTGGTTAACCATCCGGTTGTCAAAGTCCTCACCTCCGAGATGGGTGTCACCGGCTGTGGCCTTCACCTCGAAAATACCCTCTTCAATGGTGAGGAGGGAGACATCAAAGGTACCACCACCAAGATCGAAGATGAGAACATTCTTCTCACCAACACTGGTGGCCTTTTTGTCTAGACCGTAGGCAATGGCAGCGGCTGTTGGCTCATTGATGATACGCATGACATTGAGACCAGCAATGACGCCAGCGTCCTTAGTGGCCTGACGTTGGGAGTCATTGAAGTAGGCAGGAACGGTGACGACGGCATTCTTGATTGCGGAGCCAAGGTAGGCCTCTGCAATTTCACGCATTTTCATGAGGACCATGGAGGATATCTCCTCAGCAGCGAACTGCTTCTCCTCACCCTTGTATTGAACAATTATCATTGGCTTATCGGCAGGTCCAGGAATGACCTTGAACGGCCAGAGCTTGGTGTCGCTCTGGACAGTGGCATCGCTGAAACGCCTACCGATCAAACGCTTTGCATCTGTAAAGATAGAGAGAAACGGGAAAATTGTAAGAAATCAATCCACGGGAGAGAGACAGAAAAGTAAGGGGAGAGAGAGGGAGAGAGAGAGAGAGCTATGCAAGCAGAGAAAGATGGCTTCTATGTATGGAAAATACTGAGGCCCTGTTTGGATTGCAAGGAAAACATTTCTAAAAGAAAAAAAATCTTCCGAAAAAAGAAAAAAATTTCCTTCGACAATTTAGAAGAAAAAGATATGATTATGGTTAATTTGGAGTGACATCATCATAAATTAGAGGTTCCTCTAAATAAAATTTGAACATGTATCTTTTTTGTGTGTAAATTAGTAGACTAGCCAGTTGGCCTAATGTAAGCTTGGAAGAAGAAATTCAACCTCTATGTCTAGAAGCTAACAGATAGATATAATTGTATTCCAAATCTGCTAAAATGAAGATCAAGAAAGAACTAAAAAACTAGAAAGGGAATTTCAAACAGACAAAACTTTCTAAAGCATTACAAAAACGTATAGTTTCCCGAGAATGAAGAAGCCCAAATAACATAAAAAAACAGCATAATATAGAGATCCGGTTGTGAAAACACAAAACCGAGTTCAAGGAGACCTGTTACTCCAGAAACCTATCTACAATGCCAGATTTGGAAAACATGTAAAACAAAGATTTGCATCTAGAGAAACTTGTGAGAAAACCAAACTTAACACACACAAGAACAACAACAACAACAACACACACACACACACAAAGAGAAACATGTGAGCAGAAAAAGATGGTTTCCATATATGGAAGATAATAGGGAAAAACTCAATAGGGTAGTGGCCAGTTGGCAAAATGTTTGCTAGGCAGAAAAAATTCAACCTCAGACACCTAGAAGCTAACAGATTAATCATGATATTTCAGATCTGATGAAATCAACATCGAAAAATAATTCAAAAACTAGAATGGTAATCTCAAACAGAAATAACAGTAAGGGGCCGTTTGGATACACGGATTTTAGAATCCAGGATTTCTTCAAAATTGTAGATGGGAAACAAGAGAAGAAGCAGACCAGCCGTTCTTTCCTGATTTCACGCGCTTCTTTCCATCAACAAGAGAGTACGAGATCATCCCATGTTTCCAACTTCTAAACATCTCAGCATGGGGGAGAGATTTCTAAAACCGGGATTTCTTACTTAAAATCCATGATTCTAAAGACAGGCGAAACAGACGGTCTACTTATTCTCTTGTCTCCCATCTACAGTTTTGAAGAAAACCAGGATCCTAAAATCCTCGTATCCAAACAGCCCATAAAGCATTACGAAAAAACACAGTTTTCGGAAAATGGAGATAGCCAAACACCATAAAAGAACAACACGATATAGAGATCTGGTTGTAAAAAAACATAAAACCGAGTTCGCAGAGACCTGTTACTCCAGAAACCTAAAATCGTTATTTGCATAAGGGAAATCGGGAAAAAAAAAACGAGAAAGGATACTAATTTTCAGATCATCAAAAATCAAAATCGATTTAACAAATCATAAAGCTAAAAACCCTTCTTTTAAGTCCAGATCTAAACCAGAAACATACAACACAACACAGATCCGTGAAAAGAAACAAGATCTACAGCAACTAACATATCAAAACTCCCCTAAACATTCAAAATCAGAGAAAAAAAAACATCAGATCTAAGTAGGAGATAGAAAAGATTTAAACTTACCAAAAACGGTGTTGATCGGATTCATGGCGACCTGATTCTTAGCAGCATCTCCGACAAGACGCTCAGAATCTGTAAAAGCTACATAAGAAGGTGTAGTCCTGTTCCCTTGATCATTAGCTATGATCTCAACACGATCGTGTTGCCAAACACCAACACATGAATATGTAGTACCTAGATCTATACCGATCGCAGGACCTTCTCCCTTTCCGGCCATTTTGTTGCAGGAAAATAGACGAGATTTAGCAAAAACAGAGAGAATATTAAAGAGGAGAAGAAGAAGAAGAAGAAGAATGAAGTTGAGAAATAGAGAAGAGATTTTAATATCCTAGGGTTAGGAATAGGGGAATGGTTGGGGAAGGGATCAGCTTATATATGGAGCGGAGTGAGTTTCGAGAAACTTCTGACGAGTACTGACCGTAGATCTTGAAAAGACGAACGGTTAAAAACGACTCCAATTATATTGAATCTCCTTCTTTGGCTGCCCACGCGGAGCGAAATAGTTCTCTTGAGAAAGTTCCTTATTTGGCTTTTGTTGCCGACCTTTTGCTATTGGGTCAACTCGGTTGATTTGGACCGACCATTTTGGAGCCTCGTATTGGACGGCTAGGATCATCTTATAAGTACAGTTTTATACCATACCTTCAGTAGAGGTTTTTCAAAAATATGAGGTGGTGAAGTCTAAATATGTTCAAATTCTTCATATAAATCTCATGTACAAATTTTTACATGCACAATTTTTTAAGTGAGATGATATTTTCACTCCCCCTGCAGTACCCATGTGCTAGGACCTGGCAAAAAGTGACCCGGACCCGCAGGTCCACCCGGCCCGCCTGTAATTTATAGGGTCCGGGTCACTAGTTAGTGACCCGTTTGAAATTTGACCCGGCCCATACGGGTCAACTCAAAACTGGGCCGGGCCGGGTGGACCTGCAGGTGCCCTTAAAGACTCAAATGATTTAGATTTTATATGGTTTAAGCCTTTATAGTCCTGTATTTTTCAGAAAGTACGGTATGGACCACATCATAGGATGATCTAAACAGTCCAAGTGATGGAACACAACGTAAACAGGTTGTGCCCCAAAAATAATTCCATAGAATAATCCTAGCCCTCCAATCTATAGAGGTGTCCATAAATAATAATATGCAACTCCTCCATAGATCAGAGGGCTATGATCATCCTATGGAAATGGTTTTTTGGGCACGACCTACGTTATGGCTCATCACATGGACGGTTTGGATCATCCTATTTTAGTGTGGGAATAGAAACAGTAAAAAAGAGAAAAAAAACCTGGTGACCAGCCTGTACAGGTGGGGTCGGGGTTCACCAATTTGTGACCCGTAAAATTCCGGGTCATAAATGACCCGGACCCATACAGATTGGGTGAAACTCGGCCCGGCCCATTCCAGGTCATTTCCTTGTGCTTGCAGGTCATCGGCATCAAACGAGCTCAATGATAGCACTTTCTTGAGGCTTAAGCCCAATTTCAGTCATCAACAAATTGGTACCATTCGTGGTAATGATAAAAAATGATCAAGCGCCATGACAACAAGAAAGAGCTACATAGCTCGCCATGACTCACCTTTTGTGGTGAGGCTCGATTTTGGGCATGGCTGCCAAGGGCGCCCTCAATCCACTGACGTTTGACCTCCATCTCCAGCTCTAGCAGATAGACCAACAGAGGAAAGGGTTAAGACGAAAGAAGAACGAGCCGCAGAGCTTTTGGACAAAAGCATCAGTTGAACAAAATGATCCTAATCACAGGGAGCCCACTCCCTCGAGAAGGCATCCAAGGAGACGGTTTGAGATTAAGCAAAGAACATGATTTTAGAACTTTCTAGAAAAATTGCAATGCACATCAATCAATTTCTCTTCCTCCTTCCAAAGGATGCAATGGTTTACAAGATGTAAGCCTCTTCTATAAAGACTATTAGATGTGCTTATCTTTTTCAACAACACAATAGGTTGCCGGTTCTGACTTAAGCATCGGAGAACCCAACCCTCCCCCCCCCGCGAGTCCAAATTCCAGGTGCTTTTTGATCGTTTGTTTGTTTGTTTGTGAGCACAGGCCATCACCTCAGGAGTACTTCCAGCTTGGACCCTATTAAACCTTAGGTCAGAATTTAGTGGTAACATATTGGTGCCGTCCTGTGGGATGCAAAGTAAAGTCAAGCCAGCATAGTTTTCTAGGTATGAAATCTTGGAGAAGCAGCCAAAACACGAGCAAGGACACTAACCGAGAGGCAACTTTCCTAGTTGGTTGAGGACTCTCAATCTATATAAAGGGAACCAAGGCTTTTAAGGTACGGATCTGGATTTCATTCAATTGCTTTTGCTAAGTCCTCTAAGCGCTCAACCTTCATATCTGTTGTCGTTGCAGACTTAAGCATTATAGAGCCTCCCTGTAGTGCAAACTCATGCACTTTCTGATATCTCTTTCTTGCCGGCAGGTTGCATATCTTCGATCCGTGTGCGATCTCAATGTTGCTTGCTACTCGAAAGCCTCATTTTATTTCAACACCAACACAATATATGAGAAACATAGAACACTAGAAAATCACATGCCAAGGAACCTTAGGCAAACCTTCCTTACTAAGACATCAAAAATAACATAAAGACGGTGAAGAATCCTCTCAGATCTGAAAACCCAATTTAATGTTTGTAATCTCTATCATGTCCACCCAATTTATGCTCCCTCCACTCTGTCTGTCAAGTCTACGTCCCTCCCTCCCTCCTGACCACCTATCTCATAATTGCGTCAACGAATATTCCATGGAATAATTTTTCATGGTTCTCAAAAGGGAAATGTTAGCAGCACAATCATATCTTGATATTTGCACAGTATCAACCTTTTGACAGCTGCTTAAATAGTAAAGGACAAGATGGTTTGTGGAAATATCAAAATATGGTTGTGCTGATGATCAGCTACTGAATTAGAGGTGTCCTAGGGGGTGTCTTTTTATAAGCCACCCACTCGGGTCCCACCTTCAAACCAGGTTCCAATTGGCCGTCATAAGAGTCATCCTAGGGGGGGGTGTCTTTTTCTTCGTAACTTTCCCATCCAGTCTTACGTGGAGGAAATATATTGGTTCTCCCGAGAGTGCGTTCTGATAATGCGTCCCTTCCACATTTCCAGTGGATCTTTCCTCTTCCAAGTCATAGGCGCCCAACGTGGACAGACATTTATCGTGCAAAATCGAACGGAGGGAAATGATCCGTCAGATCTTAACTTAAACGCCACGTGGATAGCTTATTACCCGTCGGATTCAGATTCCAGTTACCTTATTCCCTCCCTCCAAAGGCATTTTAGTCATTTCACAACACCAGAACAAACACAGAACTCTGCTCTTCTTCACCGTCCAAAACGGATAAAAGATCTCCCCATCTCCTTCCTTGCGTCGCTCCCCATGAAACCTTGAAAAATCAAAAAAGGGGAACCGCGTACAAAACCCTAGAAAACCCTAACCCATGGCGACAAAAACCCTAATTTCCTCCTCTTCCTTTCTAACCACACCCCTCCCTTCCCTCTCCCGCCCCTCTCACGAGAGGCACCTTTTCTATAGACCTCGGAAAATAAACACAAAGGTGAAATTCAGCTTCAATGAAATCCCTCCTCCCCATGTTCTAGACCCTTCCTTAGTAGATTTCCATGGAATTATCAGCCGAGCAGAGGGTTTGTTTTACACTCTCGCGGATGCCGCAGTTGCCACGGTGGACTCTTCTTCTGGTGCCACGGATGCCGCAGTCCAGAAGAATGGAGGGTGGTTCGGATTTATATCCGATGCCATGGAAGTTGTCTTGAAGGTAATTTGAGAGTTGGAATTGTATTTAAAATTGGGGTATTGTAAGTCTTATTGATTCTTATAAAAAAATCCATTCCAAAAATGAACATGAAAACTTGTCAATCAAGTGACAATCTTGGGAATTATATACAGTATATGAAAATTTGAATTAGTGGTAGTGAGTATTTTCTTTGGAAAGGAAAAGTACAATTATATTTTGCATCGAACTTCTAAATTATGTTGTTTGTGCTGCCATATAGAAGGCTCTGTAGTCTTTGAGGGGGATTTTAGGAGCTTTGCGAATTTTTATAGATGAGATTGGTTCAAATTTATATTTATATGTTTATTTGTCGTTGGTGTTTATAAATTTCTTTGTTTTTTTATAAATATTATATTGATATCTGTACTGGATTTTGTGCTTTTTTTTTTCATTAGAATGTGTCTATGGACAAGTTAGTATTTGGGTTTCATACTTTCATGGGTCCATACATTTGAAACACTTGTCTGTGATGCTGGTAGGTGGTTCTTCTTTTCAGCTTAAGGGAAGTTATGCTAAAGCTGAATGATATACACATCTTAGACTTTCTACCTTTATTCACTTCAACCTGTTTGTAATGGTGTCCAAAATGTTATATGATCTTATGTGGCCTTACATACCGAACCCCTACAGTCATGCTTAGGAACTGCAGAAAACCTAACATTTTGAGCAGTCCATTCTTTTATACGGTAATGATAATATAAAAGAATATACACACTGATACGGTGCCGTCATCCATTCCCACTTCATCCGAAGTTCCTACAGATATCACGACTCCTCTTGCAACTGCCCAACGACCACCCTCCACTAGGACTCGACATCCACCATCGAACATGAAGGACTACGTGTGAAATCCTTACGGTTGTGCTCCCTCTAGTCAGTAGAATAGGAACTTTTGCTTTTATCTTCCCATGTTCTCCATGTTCTGCACGTAGATGATTTCAGCTTCCCATGTTCTCCATGTTCTCCACGTAGATGGTTACAGTTATTTCTTGTAGTTATTTAAATGATGCATGTAATAGCTAGGAGAATATAATATGATTATTCTTGTTCCTTATCTCTTTCCCACACAATTCTAGGAGGACCTGGCCTCGAACTCAGGAAAGACTCTTTACTTTGTTGATTACACAAAGTACTCTACCAATTTGGTGCTTTCATTGAGAGCCTTCTCCCACCTACATGGCAGAGGGTACTCGCCTCCGCGCTCTGGATGAGACCGTCATCAGCCACACCAACCAACTCAAAACCATTACCGAACAACTCACCTCTCTTGTTTCCGCCGTCACCTCTTTCGACGGTAAACTCGAGCAACTTCGACTCAATAAATCCGACTCCCACCAACCCGATGCCGCTAGCTCCTCTTCCATTCTACCACCACGCCACCTGAAACTTGATTTTCCACGCTTCGATGGAACCGACCCTCTCGGATGGATCTTCAAGGCAAACCAGTTTTTCTCCTACCATTCCACGCCGGACGAACAATGCCTCACTGTTTCTTCCTTTCACATGGATAGAGCGGCCCTAGCATGGTTCCAATGGTGCTTCCGGAATGGCCAATTCCAAACCTGGGATGCCTTCGTCACGGCATTAGAGACGCGCTTCGGCCCATCACAGTTTGTCGACCAACAGGGCGCACTAACGAAACTCACCCAGAAGACTTCTGTCCTCAACTACACCGCAAACTTTGAAGCCCTTGCCAACCGCACCACCGGACTACCCGCCGCCCTCATGCTCAGTTGCTACGTCTCGGGACTCAAACCCGAGATTCAACGAGCGGTACAGGCTCTTCAACCGCTTACCCTCTCTCAAGCCATGGGACTTGCCAAACTTCAGGAAGACAAGTTCAATGAGGCGCGACGTTTCCCATTCCGACAACCATCATACCAGCAGCCCGCCCTCCTTCCAACACCCCCGCCCCCGAAGCCGACACCATCCGCACATGAAACACACACCAATCGATTTCCCATCCGCCGCCGTACACCCGATGAAATGCAAGCCCGTCGTGAGAAGGGCCTTTGTTTCAACTGCGATGAAAAATTCTCACGCATGCACCATTGTAAACCTCAATTCTACATCATGCTCTCTGAGGATGCGCCGGATCCACTGTACCAACCCGAACCAGAACCCAACCCCTTCCCTCCTGAACGAGACCCACCCTTAGACCCCCAACCAGAAATTTCCCTCCATGCCTTTGCCGGACAACCATCCCTCCGCACCCTTCGTTTCACTGGTCGCATATCCCACCTGCCTGTTCAGATCTTGGTCGACAGCGGGAGTACACATAATTTTATCCAAGAACAAATCGCCTCACATTTGCATCTTTCCATCAACTCCGAGACTACCTTTTCCGTCACTGTTGGAAATGGGGACTCCCTCACGTGCGTCGGGCATTGCGCCCAAATTCCATTATCAATCGGCAACACCAATTTTCTCCTGGATTTATTTGTTCTCCCATTACATGGCGCCGATGTCGTACTAGGTGTCCAATGGGTTCAAAACTTGGGGCCAGTAACCTTTGACTATAAACAACTCTACATGGCCTTTACGTGGGATTCGAAGCCCCTCACACTCTTTGTAGAACCATCCCCATCTCTCCAATATATTCATCCATCACAATTAAGGCGGTGTCTTAAAACAGCTTCTGTGGCCTCTCTGTTTCACATGTGGGCCATCAACCCCACACCCAGCAACCCCGTAATTCCCGACCCTTCCATTTCAACCATCCTTCAAGAATTTGTACCACTATTCGATAAGCCACATGGCCTTCCCCCACCTCGTTCATTTGATCACCGCATACACCTCCAACCAGGTACCTCCCCGGTGAATGTCCGACCTTACAAATACCCCTATTTTCAGAATCGGGAGATCGAGAAATTGGTGACCGACATGATCTCTGATGGCATCATCCACCCCAGCACTAGTCCTTTTAGTTCTCCAGTCCTCCTTGTTAAAAAAAAAGATGGTTCATGGCAGTTTTGCGTCGACTATCGAGCTCTCAATTCCATCACTGTGAAAGACCGTTTTCCCATCCCAACGGTTGAAGAATTATTTGACGAGCTCCATGGCTCCAAATTCTACTCCAAGCTTGACCTCCGGTCTGGCTTTCACCAGATCCGCGTCAATGCAGCCGACATCCCGACAACTGCATTCCGCACCCACGAAGGCCACTACGAGTTCCTTGTAATGCCGTTTGGACTCTCAAATGCCCCATCTACGTTCCAGGCTGCGATGAACTCGACCTTGAAGCCATTCCTTCAGAAATTTGCACTAGTATTCTTCGACGATATCTTGGTGTATAGTGCCACCTGGGACCTCCACCTCAGTCACCTGCGACAGATACTCCAAGTCCTCAGTGATAATAAATTTTTTCTCAAGCTTTCCAAGTGCAATTTTGGGCAGGAAAAAATCGAGTATCTAGGTCACCTTATCTCCTGTGTCGAGGTCGTCGTTGACCCAACCAAAATCGCTGCAATTCAGCAGTGGCCCAAGCCTACTACCATCAAGCAACTCCGCGGGTTCCTCGGTTTGGCAGGTTACTACCGCCGTTTCGTGCGCGGCTACGCGTCTCTCGCGACTCCACTTACTGATCTCTTAAAAAAAGAAGCGTTCCAGTGGGGTGATGCCGCTGACTTGGCCTTTAGAGATTTAAAGGAGGCCCCTACCACTACCCCTGTTCTAAGTCTCCCGAATTTCGACATCCAATCCGTCGTCGATACGGATGCCTCAGGAGTTGCCATGGGCGCCGTTTTGTCACAACACGGTCATCCTCTCGCGTATTTCAGCAAGGTCCTTCCCACACGGTTACAAGCCTCATCTACATATGCTCGGGAGATGTTTGCCATTACTGAGTCGGTTCGACGTTGGCGCCACTATCTATTGGGGCGTGAGTTTATCATTCGTACAGACCACCGCAACCTCCAGCATCTCATGGATCAATCGCTCCAAACACCCGAACAACATTACTGGTTGCAAAAGTTGTTGGGTTTTCATTACAAGATCATCTACAAACCTGGTCGTGAGAACGTCGTAGCGAACGCTTTGTCCCGTTGCACCGACTCCTCCTTCGGAGCTATATCTACCCCGCATGTTGATCTTTTGCACCAGATTCGCTCTGAACACCAATCGGATCAGGACACCCTGAAGTTGGTTGGCGCAATTCAAGCCTTCCCAGATCAGTATCCAAAGTTTCGATTGGCAGGAGACGTCCTCTACTTCCAAAACCGTATCTACTTGGCTCCAAGCTCACCACTCAAAGCCACGATTTTCAAAGAACTTCACTCTTCTCCTGTAGGTGGTCACTCCGGGTTCTTGCGCACGCTCGCTCGCATTCAACAGAGTTTCTTCTGGAGAGGCCTACGCAAGGATGTGCGTCGATGGGTCGCTGAGTGCCTTGTTTGCCAGCAAACCAAGTATACGACCAAGTCTCCGCACGGGCTTCTTCAGCCACTACCAATTCTGACTCGCGTCTGGGAGGACATTGCTCTTGATTTTATTACTGGACTGCCCAATTCGCATGGCAAAACTGCGATCTTAGTTGTCGTCGACCGGCTTTCGAAGTATGCCCACTTTGTGGCTTTAGCCCCAAATTACACTGCCGCGAAGGTGGCCGACATCTTCGTTAGCAACATTGCCAAGCTGCATGGCATCCCACGAAGTATTGTCAGCGACCGGGATCCACTCTTCCTCAGTACCTTTTGGCGCGAGCTTTTCCATCGCCAGGGTACCACTCTTCGAATGAGTACCACCTACCACCCGCAGACCGACGGGCAGTCAGAGGTTCTAAACCGATGCCTGGAGCAGTACTTGCGTTGCTTTTGTATGGACCATTCTCGACAGTGGTTCACACACTTAGACTGGGCGGAATATTGGTATAATACTTCCTTCCACACAGCCATTGGGATGACCCCATTCGAAGCACTCTATGGACGTCCACCACCAGCCATTCCAGATTACCTTCCATCCGACTCAATCGACGACCCAGTGGACCGCGAGCTCAAAACTCGTGACATTGTCCTTCGCCAACTCAAAGCCAATCTCGAAAGGTCACAATCAAGGATGAAGCTCCAAGCTGACCGCAAGCGCACTGACCTCCAGTTCAAGGTCGACGATTGGGTACTAGTTAAACTTCAGCCGTATCGCCAGTCGTCAGTAGCTCGCCGTCCCTCAGTCAAGCTCGCTAGGCGTTACTACGGCCCGTATCAGATTACGGCTCGTATCGGTGCTGTTGCCTATCGGCTTCGTCTTCCACCCGGCACACTAATCCACCCGGTTTTTCACGTCTCTCTCCTCAAGCCATTCCGCGGAGACCCTGGAACAACTATCATGCCCCTTCCGGACGAGACTGAGTTGAGCCCGAATCTTGAGGACAAGGTTCATTTCAAAGACGGGAGGAATGATACGGTGCCGTCATCCATTCCCACTTCATCCGAAGTTCCTGCAGATATCACGACTCCTCTTGCAACTGCCCAACGACCACCCTCCACTAGGACTCGACATCCACCATCGAACATGAAGGACTACGTGTGAAATCCTTACGGTTGTGCTACCTCTAGTCAGTAGAATAGGAACTTTTACTTTTATCTTCCCATGTTCTCCATGTTCTGCACGTAGATGATTTCAGCTTCCCATGTTCTCCATGTTCTCCACGTAGATGGTTGCAGTTATTTCTGGTAGTTATTTAAATGATGCATGTAATAGCTAGGTGAATATAATATGATTATTCTTGTTCCTTATCTCTTTCCCACACAATTCTAGGAGGACCTGGCCTCGAACTCAGGAAAGACTCTTTACTTTGTTGATTACACAAAGTACTCTACCACACACACACACACACACACACACACACACACACACACACATAATATTAGTTTATTAAAGCATAATCAAGGTGTGAAGGTTCTGATATATTGTCCATGTCGGTCCCCATCCAACATCATATAGATATATCACCCGATCTATAGAGAATATCTAGAATATTCCCTATATATCGGCTGATTGGAAGGGTATCGATATATCACCCGATATATCACGACATTTAATTCTGTGAGCATAAGCTAGAGAAACTGATAAAAACAAGAAAAAGTGCGCAGTACCGCTATTTTTTTTAATACCATCCGTATGTTTCTAAGATGGCAATATCTTAGAAATGGAATTTTCTTATATGTAGGTGATCTTGCCATCTAGGTTTCCAGATTTAATTTAATTTTTCTTCATTTAATTGACAAAGACTTAAGGATTCGATAGGATAGAATGGAAGAAAGTGATCCATGTAGACGAACCCAACTAGTGTCAGGATTAGACTTAGTCAATTTGAGCCGGGTAGATCCTTTCACCTTCTTCATGAAAATTTTCTAAAGGATTCATTAGCCGGCCCCAACTAGTTTGGGACAAAGGCTTAGTTGAGTTGAGTTGAGTATATATCAGCCGATATATTGTGACATTTAAAACCGTGAGCATAATATATAGAAACAGATAAAAAAACAAGAAAAAGTGCACAGTACCGCTATTGTTTTAATACTGTCTGTATGTTTCTAAGATGGTAATATCTTAGAAATGGAATGTTCTTATAGGTGATCTTGCCATCTGGGTATCGTGATTTCACTTAATTTGTCTTCTTAAATATGCATGCTTGTTTGTGTTTTCCTTTCACTTAATAAGATCATTAAGACAACCTAACTTGCATAGCTAAAAATTTCATTATTAGACGGAATTCGAGTGTATCTCGTGTAATCAATTTTGGCAGTTAATTAAAATTTATATTGTTCCAATCTTGCTAGTATTTACTCTGTAGTTCTAAAATTCAGCATAGTCGAGAATTTGTTCTCATTGAGCATATTTGGTCGTAAAAGTTTCAGCTACTGATTTGCTTTGGCTGCATAACGTGAGTGTATGAATTCCGAGGTTCATTTAAAATGAGTTACAATGTGAAATTATTTACATGCTATTTGTTACAGGTGCTGAAAGATGGGCTTACGGCTGTACATGTTCCTTATGCATATGGATTTGCAATTATCTTGCTTACGGTTATTGTTAAGGTGGCCACACTTCCTCTGACAAAGAAACAGGTGATTAATCTAAATTAAACCAAATGCGGATTTCTGAATGGTAAAGATCAGGGAATTTACTTTGTGTGGTTTGCATATGCAACCCGTAAGGGACTATCGATTGGAGGATCATGTGTGCTAGCTTGTCATGCACTGAGATTTAGAGGGAGCCTTTTTATTTGAATTAGACACCCCATTTTATGTTCTTTTTTTTTTTTTGAAAATTTTTTCTCCGGAAGGAGGTTTTCCTATCGGGACTAGACATCCTCTTTTCTATCTCAATATTTTTCGTCATTCCATAAACATCTGATTTTTTCTTGGCTATAAAGTTTGTATTTTTTATTCTTTAATTTGATAAGTGAAATTTTTTTGTCATCTAGTCCATTATAGTTTGTTTAAAAAATACTGAGAAGATACCGTGTCACACATATTTTTTGCCTTCTCTGTGTTTTCTGTGCGGTCACAAAAATGTAGGTATACCTTGAACGAACAATTTTAATTCTTTGTTAGGTTGAATCATCATTGGCAATGCAAAACCTTCAGCCCAAGATCAAAGCTATTCAAGAAAGATACGCAGGCAATCAGGTACGTACAAATAGACCTGTAATAAGAATAACCTTTCCTCACTGGATCTTCTTTTCAAAGGTTTATTTGTCACTTTGGGTTTCTTTGATAAATTTCATATTAGAATTGCTTAGGTGAGTGGCCTTTCTGGAAATAGGGATGTTTTAGCGAGTTGTTAAAAATGTATGCGGTTTTATTTATGGAGAAATTATATGATGAAGGGCCCATCCTTGGTATTTGATTCAACAGCAGCTCACTTTTTGAGGAGCTGCTGTTGGATCAAATATCAAGGGTGGTACTTCTGACGTACCACCTTTACGTGTTTATAAGGCCTTTTATCGTATAATTTCTCTTATTTATGTTTTCATGTCTTTTGTCACCGTTCCGTGCTCTTCATTGGCATATATTACGAGAACATTCTCACTGGCTCACTGCAAACGAACTAAAAGAACAATATGTGGAATAATTTACTGTGGTTTCTCAACTGTATTTCAGCAACCCTGCTGTTTATGTATAATTATGTAAGTGGAAAATGATTAATGTGCACCTACCTTACATTAATTAATGACCCAAGTAATCTTATATTGTTTTCTTATACTATAAAAAGGGCGGCGTAGTGCACGAGGCTCCCGCCATTGCGGGGTCTGGGGAGGGCTAGATGTACGCAGCCTTACCCCTGCTTTGCGGAGAGGCTTTTTATACCATGTATGCACAAAACCCCATTAAGGGCTACACTGCCTTCAGTGTACAGTATAAAGGCATTGTATAACAAGTTAAACACTGCCTCAACAGTGTGGTTATTGAGTGAAGGGATTGTTTATTAGTCAGTCATGGCCTTTGTGATTATTTCAGTAAGCTGTTGGCCAAAGGAGAGATTGTGAATATTGATGACACTTTCCTTAGCTTTTGCATGAAAAAATGGCAGTTTGCTTTTATTTATCCCGTCAAATCATAGATGACATTGGAGGTGACTGTTATGGGGCTTTAGTTGTCTACATATAATGGCCTCAGCCCTCAGGGAATGGGTTACAATCGTGGTTTTTTTAGCGGAGTTTGAAGCAGCACAGCTCCTCCACAAGTAGTGAACATGGCTCAGTGCTCGACTTATATGCTTGACAATTCTTTATCTTGCTCTTTACTATTTCAAGTGATGAGAGTTGAGCTGAGGAAGATGTTGATGTCACCCATGACCTTTAATATCTCTTCAAGCTGTGTTTAACATCGAGATCCCTCCTTATTCAAGTGTAATTCCAAAGTTAAGGCTTTGGTTGAAGAAGGTAATGTTGCAGGTCTGGGTTTTTACTTCGTTACCTCTCTACCATGAGGTTAAAACTAAAAATAAAATGGTTTCGAGAATGAATCATGAGGGGGAAACCATTAAACACAAAAGAGTATGAGGGGAATGCTCCCTTGCCTATTTTAGTTATCCATTGTGAGGCACTAATAGAGATTACATAAGATGCCCCTAATTGGGCAGTGATCAGGGTTAAAGTAGAGAAAGTAGTATAGGAACATAATAAATGACAAAGCTACACCGTATTCCTCAACATTACCCTTTATTCCATCCAGAATGGTTTGTGCTTCTCAACAAGTCCCTTTGTAAGTATTAAAAAGCTTATATTTCTGCTTGAAAAATGCGTGTTTGATCTTGCAAGAGTGACAAAGAGGGTCAGTTTAAAGAGAAAATATTACATCCTTGATCCTTAATTATAAAAAATGTGTGCTTTCTCTTGTGTACCTCATATTAGCTCTGGAAGCTAGATTCTATTATGAGATTGCGATGCTAATATCTTTGCTTCCTTATTGAAATAAAGATAAAGTATCTTTTGAGTCTTGGTTCTTTCTCTTTTGCCTTCAGGAAAGGATACAACTTGAGACTTCCCGCCTTTACAAGCAAGCTGGGGTTAATCCTTTGGCAGGTCTGTCTTTAATTCATCATGTACATGTCTTATTTTAATCATGGCAATATGCTTGTTAAGTTTGAGTAGGATCTATCGACTTCAAAGTCTATTTTGGATTTGGAGCTCTTGCCATTCTTTGGAATGATAATTGGGATTAATCTGTAATAATGTGGGAACATTCATATTTTGCTCCAAAGATAACTATGAAACTGCATCAGTGTGTAGGACGTCAATGTCAATTACGAAACAATATTTATTTATTTAAGCACAAGAAGGTTGTAGCGTTTTCCTTTAATCTTTCTTGGCATGTGAAGGGAATTGATGTTATTGGTTTAGTGATTTTAAGTTCCAATTATAAGAAGGTTCGCCCTCTCTCTAATCTTCCTCAATTGATGGCAACAACCCATTATTGGTTTTGCACTTTTGCTATACTTATGCATGCTAAGTATAGTTTACTTATGCATGCTTAGCTGACCCCAACTAGTTTGGGACAAAGGCTTTGTTGAGTTGAGTTGAGTTGAGCTATACTTATGCATGCTATTTCTAGAGGTTGTATTTAATGAGAATGAATCCTGTAAGTACCTTATTGTCTTTATCATGGTATTCAAATGTGTTGATTTTGCATGGTTTACAATTTGGATATTTCTTCAATCCTAAAAGGGATTCATTATTATCTCTTATCGTCTCATGATTTGGAGAGAAATTAGTGGTCAATATGTAGGACCACTCCTAGGCATGGTTTTAAATTTCGGCCGAAATCTGAAAATTTCAGATTTCAGTTGAAATTTGGTCTTTTTGGCTGAAATTTTTCAAATTTCGGCCGAAATGACCTAAATTTGAAAAAAAAAAAAAAAAAATGGTTTCGGTAGGGACCGAAACCAAAGTTTAAATCCATGCTCCTAGGTTGACAATGTCAGACAAAACTCACAGCAGAGTCCAACCAGTAAGCTAGCTCGCACGATACCTGAACAAGACAGATTGAAACTAATGATATGCATAGGAAAACTTGTACGGTAACATTACGACAACATGCAAAGAGAAACTACCAGTTTGAGGATACAAAGAATTTGCGGATGTATCTTGCAAAGAAAGCTTACAAAATCTTGTTTTCTTCGGTTGTTTCTATTCAACATGGATTACATAGGATGGCCGCCTTAAAGAGCTTAACTTCAAGCTATGGACTAAAGCTGAGATAGTTATCCAAAGTCGATCCCACCAATAATTGGCAATCACTAGTCAGTGTGCCTAGAGAGGAAAAGTTACTAGAAGAGAGTGCACAACTTAAGATGGCAACAAGAGAAATCAGTGCTCTCCAATCTGCCAATTATAAATTAGAAAAGCAAGCTAAAGAACTAAACTGACAATTACAATTGAAGAAACGAATGAGGGCTGATATGGAGGAAGCCAAAACGATGCAAAATTGCTCTATGCTTTACGTGAGATGCAACTTTGGTTTCAGGAAATTAAAGCACCACTGATAAGGGAGTGAGATGCTGCAAAAGAGGCAGCATAACAATTCCCTTGTACAAGTTTACAAATACTAAGTTTATACTCAGTATACAATTATTACCTTGTCTTTTGTTTGATTTTTGTGATCCTCATTTGTCAGTTGTATTTCATCCATGGTTTTAAATTTCGGTTTCGGTTTCAGTTTCGGCTGAAAATTGGAATAATGCTATTTATTTTATTTTAAAAAAAAAATCAAATTTTCCGAAATTTCAAAACACGAAATTTCGGTATCGGATTTCAGCCGAAATTTAAAACCATGATTTCATCCAATATTCCCATTACTATTACATGCTGCAATTGTTTTACTATTTGTTCAGACTATTACTATTACTCATTGCATTCATTTTAATATTTGTTCTTTCTCAACAGGATGTTTGCCAACGTTGGCTACAATACCAGTATGGATTGGTTTATATCAAGCTCTTTCAAATGTTGCAAATGAGGTACATAAGATATTAATGTGACCTTTTTTGGATGATCTTTACTGGCAGTTGTATTCGAAATACATTGGTGTACTGATTTTAGCAACTTATTTATCTGAAGGGTCTTCTGACAGAAGGTTTCTTTTGGATACCCTCTTTGGGGGGCCCAACCACAATTGCTGCCCGACAGAGTGGATCTGGAATTTCCTGGCTTTTTCCTTTTGTGGTAATTAAATTTTAAGTTCTATAGGAAAATGGCCCTAGCTCTTATCTCTTCTTCCTCCTATTTCCTAGTATAGCATTAATGTATCGTCATGTTCTCAATCCTTCATTATTGCTTGTTTTTTCTTTGCATACTTTTCGACATGATTTCCACGTGTACATGTATATTTCCCCTCTCGTAGAGATCCTATTACCTCTTGATGATATTATGAACCAAAGCTCATACCAACTCATGCATGATGGATATGAGAAAAGTAAAATAAAATGCACGAAATTCTAGGGATAGAGTGGGAATTTGCAAAAATTGCAAGAATTTTTTGGATGTTGTAGAACTGAAATTATATCTTCTTATGTCTCATATACAATCCCTTTTGCAGGATGGACATCCACCATTGGGTTGGCATGACACAGCAGCATACCTTGTTTTACCCGTGCTTCTTGTTGTTTCTCAATATGTGTCAATGGAGATTATGAAGCCGCCTCAGGTGGAGGATCAATTTTCTTGAAGCCCTTGGTTCACAATTTTTTTGCGTTGGGGGGGGGGGGGGGGGGGGGAGCCCTTGGTTCACTTGCTTATGATTTTGTCCAAGATTTTGAGAAAGTCCAATGATTTTATGTTTTCGATTTCAGACTGATGATCCAGCTGCAAAGAACAGTCTTCTCATTTTCAAGTTCCTTCCTCTTATGATTGGTTACTTTTCGCTGTCAGTCCCATCAGGACTATCAATTTACTGGTTAGTATCTGATTAAGTTTTTTATTTTCAACAGAAAATGCTATTTTTTTTAGCATTTTAAGTGAGTACTGCGATTTACAGAATAACCATTTGACGGGATTTGTGTTTGGTAGTGTAATGCATTTATTCCTCCATATGAGTATCGAGCTAAGATATGTCCAACTATTACTTTCTGGATTTAATTCCACACTCATTTAAAGTTCGGGTATGCTCTTACTGACCGTCAATCTTGATGTGCTTGATTCTCTCATGGAAGACTAGATTGCTGGCATCACCATAGGTTTACCAAATACAACTCCAAATTCACTCATAAGAGTTTTTACCCGCATCAATTTGCATGCAATATTTGACATTACTCTATATTCGCCTTTTGCACTCAAACGTGTCACACATATTGTTTCTTGCTTCTCCAAGATACAAGATTTCCACCAACAAATGTACAATAGCCCTTGGTAGACAATAATCTAGCTCAATCGGCATCCAAGTAACTGACAATATCAAGGTCATCCTTTTTTGCACTGCTCTATATTCGCCTTTTTCACTCGAACATGTCACACCATATTGTTTCTTGCTTCTCCAAGATACAAGATTTGCACCAACAAATGTACAATAGCCCTTGGTAGATCTTCTGTCAGACAATAATCTAGCTCAATTGGCATCCGAGTAACTGGCAATATCAAGGTCATCCTTTTTTGTATACAAGGCCTTTTCCTGGAGCATTCTTGCGATACCGAAGAATTCTGCATACAACATCCCAATGTAACTAAGTAGGAGAATGCATGAATTGGCTCACCATACCCACGGCAAAAGTGCTATCAAGATGAGTGAGAGTGAGGTAGATTAGTTTTCCAACTAGATGTCTGTACCTCTTTATATCTGCAAATTGAACATCATCTTCACATAATATTTTTACATTTGAATCCATTGGTGTCTCTGCGGATTTGGATCCTAGCATTCCCGTTTCAGTGATAAGATTCGTCACGTCCTAGAAAATAGTGTAGCTATCCAAGATCTTTCGTCTTAAATTGTTGCTAAAGCTTTCTCTTCTCTTCATCTATTCCAACTATGTCATTTGCAGAAATTATAATATCATCAACGTAGACAATTAGTACAATTATACCTAATGTTCTATGCTGAACAAAAATAGCATGATTGGCATGGCTTCAACGAAATACAACTACTATGCTAAACTTGTTAAACCACACTCAAGGAGATTGTTTAAGTCAATAAATGCCTTTTTTTGAAATTTACATACCATAATCCCCCCATCCCTTACCCACCCCCCATCATCACAAACCCTGGGGGTTGCTCCATTTAAACTTCCTCATGAAGATCACCATACATAAAAATGTTTTTGACATCAATTTGAAACAATGACCATCTATAAAGGACAACACATAAATAAGAACACGAATATAATTAAGCTGTTAGAGGGTATTTTGGTCTTTGTATATGTAACCCTATTCATATATAAGCGTACTCGGTCTAGTAGATAAGCTTATGTACTCGGTTGGCCAAAAACAGTGTGGCCCACATTTTTTGGGTGATCCAAACCATTCATTTGAAAGCTCCTTACCTAGATAAGGTGTCCACAAAAAATCAGCCCCATAGGATCATCCGAACTCATCCAACAGTGGATTGAAAAATGGGCAGATTTGTGGACAAACTGTGTCTGTCCATTATTCCCCATTTTCCCTCCACATTTGGATGGGTTAGGATGATCCTATGGATCTGATTTTTTGTGGACACCCTATGTAGGTAAGGGCCTTTCAAATGAATGGTTTGGATCACCCAAAAAATATGGGCCCCCACTGTTTTTAGCTCGACTGAGTAGATAAGCTTATGTACTCGACCGAGTACGGTCACATTTCCGATATATATATATATATATATATATATATATATATATATATATATATATATATATATATATATATATCACTTTACATGGGAGCTCCATCAAGGAGACTCTCATCTTCTCCTCTTCTCCTCTTGAAGCCATGTAACATTGAACATGGTATCAGAGCCGATCCATTGTAAGAGAGAAAAACACAAAACAACAAAAAAATCAAACTCTTCTTCCTCTTCTTCAACCCTATCCCTTCTCTTCATCCTTACCTCACACCTCCACTTCGTATTCCCCCAAACCTCAGCCTCCCATTTCGCAACACCCCGCCCCCCCCCCCCCCCCCCCCCCCCCCCCCACCTCTCTGCCCTCCCTTCCACAACCCCCAATCCCCCTCCTTTCTGCTGTCCCATCGCGTGCCCCCAACCCCCCCCCCCCCCCTCATTTGAGGATCACTTTACTTGCTTGTGTATAAGCTCACAAAGTTTCTCATCAATGTACATGCAATCCTATTATATAGAAACTTCTTTGTGTGCATTAATAATCAAATATATCCTCTGCACATATTACAGAATTGTCACGAGAAAAGCAGCATTAAATTTTCTGCCATTTGCATCTTTAGTTTGGATATATTATAAGCATTGCAAGAATAATCCCTTTGCAATTAATTATCAATTCAAGTTATTCTTGAATACTTACATAAAAAAATTCTGACAACAGAAAAGATTTTCATTTAAAATGCCACTCAATGCGTCACTCTAGTTCCATTGTGATTCTCCCTGGTTTAGGTTCACGAACAACGTCCTCAGTACCTCACAACAAGTATGGTTAAAGAAATTAGGTGGTGCAAAACCGGTTGTTGGCGTGGATGCAGGTGGAATTATTAGTGCCGGACAAGCAAAGCGATCAACTTCTCAGCCTACTCGGGGTGGCGAAAGGTTTTTATTCCAATCCATACATGTTTATGATCTTCCACTTGGATTATCATTTGAGTGCTGCGAGGGAGGCCGAGGATGGAACCCAACAAATCCCCACATGCCAAATGGCATGGGAGGGTAATTTTGCCATTTTAAGTAACAAAAAGCCAAAAAAATGGGAACAAGATTTCTAACATGTGAATAGGCTATTTGTTTGGTTCCACTCTTTGGTCGCCAAATCGGTTTCCATATCATTACTGTTATTATTTACAAGCCGTAAGTTTATCAAAATAAATGATAGAAACTTCACTACCAAACTGATGCGCTTATCGAACAACAGGTTTAGGCAACTAAAGGAAGAAGAAAATAGGAGAAAATTGAACAAGTCTCTTCCATCAGAAGAGATTCAGATGCTGGGTTCTACATCAGATTCTGAAGACGACTCTGACAAAGAGACAAAGGATGAGGTAGGTTGTTGCCTCGTTAAGGTTTTGTCCAACTGAATGAATTTCAATTGTTTGAGTTTACTGTTTTGTTTTAGAAAGTCACTTATTCGTGTTCATTATTTCATAATATTTGCATGCATCCTGTGAAGTTCTGAGTATAAATAATGAAGAACAGATAAGCAACTAAACCAGTTCTGATTGGAGAATGGACATTCGATTCATTTAGGGACTTAGAGTCGTCGTCATTTTTTCCTGCCAGATTATTACCTTTAGAAAAAGACTAGTAATTTGAGCCCATGCTATGCATGGGGTAAAATGGTGGGCCCCACACCATCGAAACATGATGTGTAAAATGGTAGGCCCCACCCTAAAGCATAGGTTTGCGTAGAGATGGTGGACCCCACCCTAAAGCATAGGTTTGAGTAGAGATGGTGGACCCTACCTCATCAATAACATTAGGGGTAAAATGGTATGTCCCACGCAATGCATATGTTTGTTTTGGGTAGAGATGGAGGGCCCTACCACATTAAAACATTAGGTGTAAAATGGTAGGTTCCATCCCATACAAAACATGAGGTATAAAATGGTGTGCCCCATAGCTGTAAAATGGTGTGTCCCACCCTATACATGGTTTTGGGTGGAGATGGTGTCCTATTCAAACAAAACATGATATATAAAGAAAACGTTTTCCATTAAAAAAAATTCTTGGAAAGAAAGCGAATGATTTGAAAGAAACATGCTTAGTATATATTATAGATGATGCTGTCCATCTTTCTGAGCTGACCTACAATCTGCAACAGGATGAGGGAGACTTGGAAGAGACTTATGCTCCTAGTAGAATCAAACAAATCCCACAATATACCGGGCCAAGAAAGAGTAAGCGATCAAAGCGGAAGCGTGCAGCATGAGTACCCCATTTATGATGTATCATTTCAGGTTGTAGCTTCTGGTAAGTCATGTATATTTCCATATAATGTATCTCAAGAAATATATAGTCGCCATTTTTATAGTAGCCATTTTTATATTAGGCTATTCATGTAAGGTTTATGTTCTGGTGAAACTAAAAGAATTCCAATATTCAACAGGGGATCAGAGCAATTTATTTTCCTTGCTAACGTGCTGTATCTAGGTCTTGGGCCTGGGCAGGGGCGGGCCCAGGAATTTACACTTGGGGGGCCGGACTAATTTACACTTGGCTTCATTGGTCATTGTGGGGGGGGGGGGGGGGGGGGGGGGGGGCATGGCCACTAAACTAATTAAAGCATGATGCATGTACATCCATGCATTATAGAAGAAATTTTGCAAGTCATGGGGGCGCCATGGCCCCCCTCATGCTATATATATGCCTCCGCCCCTGCCTGGGTGCAACATATGGAATGAAATTTGGGGTGGAACGAATGGTAATGGGGCATTTTTCATTTTAAGGGTGTTGAGTTTGAATGGAAACAGTAGCAATTACTCTACCTGGGGTATACAGGAACTGAACCCAAACCCTCGTGTTGCATCTTTTATGTCATGATGACTAGGACATGAGTCTAAATATCTTGGGAATGCTCATTGCGTAATGAAAAATCCTAGTAGTATAATGCTCCTTGTGATTGACTCTCCCATGCAATAATGTTGTCGTATACACATCACACACTGCATAAGCTATGACTAATAACGCAATGAACTTTAACACTTATTTACTCCATAAAATCTTCTTAGTTTATTGCTGATATTTATACGTATAAAGAGAACACATCATTCTTTGTTGACCATGCTGGTGCCTTAATTTAAATTCATAAACACAGGCACAGAAGCAAGGGTGAGTTTATTTATTTATTTTTGGAATGGCTGAAGCAAGGGTGTGTTGTACACATCATACGATGAATATGGTAGGACCCATTACACAATGTACTTTAAAGACTTATTTAGGCCCTGTTCGTTTAGGATTATGCTAACCGATTATGAGTCCAAAAAACCAAATATTGGACTCAAAATTACGTTTAATTTTGAGTCCAGTAATAGGTTTCGGAGTCACAATCGGTGGTCATAATCTTAAACGAACAGGGCCATGGTTGTAATGTTCTTCAGGATTATTGCTATTTTTTTTTTTTTTGAATGGTACTGTACTATGCATGACCGAACACCATCACAGTGTCTTTTATATAATTCAAATAAATAAATAAATATATACTATAATATAAACTTGGTGAAATATTTGATAGCTAAAAAAACCTGAAAAAAAATTAAGAAAAGTCATATACTGCTTGAGAAAATTTTCGTTTGAGCACCTCAACAAAACATCTGAATCGAATGGTCATAAGAAACTCGCACAAGAGCTTTTTCAACACCATTTAATCCCTTTACCATTACACCTAACTCTGAGAAAACTGTACTAATTTATATCTTTGTGTACACTCTTCTATGTTTCAAATTTGCAACACCATTTAAATATTTATACAGTTAGTTCTGAAATCCCCTGTCAACTGCACTGCAAATATGCTGCCATATGTTTATACGATATGTATGAAAAATCCCCCAGCAACTGTCGCAAATTTTCTACACTGTATTCTTAGATTGAAAATTGAAAACCTATTTATATGTTCAATCATATGCATTGCACGTCTTGCATACCTTCTATGTCATCTACTCATTAGATATTGACTTATGGATTGGCACAGGGTCTTGCTTAATACTTGGTTGCATATCGTATGTGCATTAAGAACAAACCATATTTATATATTTCTATCACATATATCTCACACGCCTTACACTTCTTGTGGATGAAAGGTCTTTCTATTTTTCCCTTTTTACGTTTTTTTGAGATTGCATGATGCATATTTTACGTGCATTAGGCATTTTTGTTTGCTGTGATTTCCAGTCGTTGAAGCTCAGTAAATTCGAACTCTTATTGGATGTCTCTGTCGACAGAAAATATGGGAGACAGGTCTCTAGTATTCCTGGTATCCCTTATATTGTAGTTATGATGTATTAAGACATGAAATCACAGACCAAGAGGCTTCAAATCTCTTTATCCATGATTTTCCTTGCTCAACAAATTCCCTTACAAACCATTCAAAAAAAAAAGAACAAGAAAAGAAACAAATTCCCTTACAAAACAGCAAAGAAGCTAGACACCCCTACTCCACAATAAATAAATTTCTTGCTTCTACAACCAATATACCATAGGAATCAACTTATCCCAGTAACCCAAAAATATCACCACCTTCAACACAGAACAACATCACCATGATTATATCTAATTACTACATACAACATATGCTATCTATTTACCTATCTTCTAGCTATGGCGAGTTGGTGGGTGCCGATTCCCAATTGGGTTGGGCCCTGATGGAATCTTCGAGGCCTTCTTCCCTTGAACCTGTATTAGAAACAAAAGAGTTAGGGCCTAAACCACAAACTTAATCCAAAACAAGGAAAACAAAATTACATGGCTAGGTGATTAACTAGCAGAATAGTATTCAAGTTACTCACCCAAGTAGCTAAGCTGTACTCAACGGCCGATTGAGATTCGGATTGTTTGGTTCCGAGCTCAAAACTGACTGTTGGCAAGATTTGAGAAAGTTAAGCTCATTAGAAACTTAATATATTCCCCATTGTATAAATCAAATCTCAAAATCTTTTGTAACTTAAAATTGAAAAGGAGAGTTAGAGATTACCTGATTCTCTGGCTTGAACCATGATGGCAAGGAGAAGGCATGCCAAGAGAATGTGTGTTATGGTCTGCTTTCTCTTCATCTTATGAATGGTTGAAGTGATTAGAGAAGGGGTGGAGGGCTTTTCAAGCCTGGAGGAGTTCTAACTTATAACTAATTCATGTGTGGGCAGACTTTTTCTCCCAGCTTAAAGAGGATTTGAATGTTTGAGAATGATGGGGAATCCTATGTATAGAAAATTAAATTGACTAGAATATGATTGTGGGTTGCTCTTCAGTATAAGTTGACTTCTTTCTAGCAATCATTGATATCATGTTAAAGTCAATAGCTCTTGCCTCCTGCATGCATTTTCTCGTGAGTGCCCAAAAACAGGCACTTTGGTATGCGTGCTGCGGCCCCACCAGAACGACCAACACGCCGGAATAATGCATTTTCCGGTGAGCTTTCTTTTCAAGAACTTGTTTTTTGCTAGGTAAAGGCTTAAAGTTGAATAACAAACTTTGAACCAGAACAATTGAGGTAAAGGCTCAAATCCTCCATCAAGAACTTGTCAACAAAATGCATTAAAATATTAAGATCAAGGTCTCTCTTACACTATGTGGTGCACTTCACACTTCACAGATGGGATATGTATGGTCTGATATTTTAAACTATATTCTTTGAAGAGATTTTTGATATTGACAGCCTTTTCTCCACCATCACTTCCTCTCATTATATGAAGCTGACATGGGTGGACAACACATACCCGTATGTCCACCCACAACATAATGATTATGCATTCCACCTTTAGCTAATGGGACAAGTTTCTAAAAGTTAAACCGGGTAGTATAGATTGATTGCACCTAGATTTGTAGGATGGGCAACCATTGATTGCACAGATATTACTGTTTAAGAAATTTGCCCGTGCTGGTGGTTGTGGCTAAACAACACAAGAAGAAAAAGTGCTTGTGATAGGGCTCTCTTTTCCTTGATGTGAACTGTCCTTGCTCATTTGTGCAGTAAAATTCTTTTGAACCACACTTTCATCCAAGAAGCCTAGGCTTTGTTAGATATTAAGTGGAAGAGGAAAATGAAGGTAAAATGCAAAAGTTTTTAGGTGAGTTTGGTTGCCGGAGTCAGGTGCTGGTATTTTCTCTGCCGACACAAACTCATTAGATAAATATGCTCTACATTGATTTGGTAGTCCTCTTAAGTACATCAAATTACCAATTAATTAAGAGTTATACTTTAGATAAAATCACACTTAAACAGGCATTAAGCATCTTCCACCATGCTCTACTGTTAAAGACATTTAGATCAATCATTTTCATCATATTGAACTTCAATTGTAGGAAATGTATTAACTACAATATCCCTAATTAACTAGCTATCGAAAATCATAATCAACCTAAAATGTCATTTTTTGAAAAATTTGGAGGTGTTAAAATATTATTTTCATCGGCATATATTATATTAGGCTAGTCCTAGAGGAAGAATAGTATCTGGATGGATGACCTCTTGGGAAGTAGAGTGAGATTATTATTAGGATGGCTGACCTCTTGGGAAGTCGAGCGAGAGTAGTATTAGGATGGGTGACCTATCAGGAAGGTGTCGTGTTGCAACCTTTCATTTTTTTTTTTCTTCTTCTTCTAGCTACCCCAAAAAAAAAAATCTAGTTCATATACTAAAAGTGCGCTAAGTAGCTTTAAAACTGTCTTCTTAGCCTAAAAAGCTCTTGTTTATATATTCTTTACTGAAACTTGTATTGTTTATAAATCAGAGTCTAATAGGGTAGCAATTTTCTCAAAAAATACCTTGAAAAAAAATTTAAATTTTGGGAAAAACAATCATGGAAAATGAGTTAGCCAAATGCTGGAAACTCATTTTCCCGGGGATTTTATTTTCAAGATAAATTTTGCATGCATCAAAAGCTCCCAAGACATATTTTTTTGGTAGGTAAGTTGGGATTGAACCTTGGTTGAGGAACAAATCCTTTTATCAGTTGAGCTAGAGGCTCAACCCCTCTCCAATTTTCCTTGCAGAAGAAGTATTCAAGTTAACAACTTGTCTTGCCAATCTTCTCCATTCTTCGAGGCTAGCTTTCTCCACATTTTTTTAGAGTGGGCGAAACGGGCAGAATAGAATTCAGTGGAGTGACTCTACTTCATTCCGGAAAATCAATTTTTTTAGCCACTTTTGGTTAGTGATTTTGAGAAACGGGCAGAACAGGCCTGTAACATTGAACAACATTCTCTGATTTATTTATTTTTTTTACTTTTTTTACCATTTTTCATTCTCTGAAATGAAAAAAAAAAAGAAGAAGAGCACAGAAACACTGTTCTGAAGGGTTAAAGAACGCAGCCTCAATGACCATGGCATATTTCAACGGCGATGACCGGAGTTATTTACAGAACCCTATTTGGATTGCAGGAATTTTTTTTGGAAAGGATTTTTAAAATGTCTGGCTTTTAAACTGTTTGGCTATACATGTAAAAATATGACTTAAACCAATGTAATTCAAGTTTTATTTAGAAGGATCCCTCTAAAATAAAGAATAACCATATCATTTTGTGGATTAGTCCCTCAACTCAACTCAACTAAGCCTTTGTCCCAAACTAGTTGGATTAGTCCCTGTTTAGCAAAATATATGCTAATCCTTAAGAAATTTGTATTCTTCTTTCCTTGTATTTTGCATCGAGTTTATCTCGAGAATCAAAAAAATTATCTTTAATGTATAACCAAACTAGGCAAACCGGGCCCAACAAGGATAGGAGGTCTTATCCGTGACAACGAGGGAAATATAATTTTTTCTTATTCCGGACTCGTAGGGATATGCGATTCCAATGAGGTGGAAGCAAGAGCTCTTCTGTAGAGGCTTAAATGGTATATTAATCATCATTTTGGTCCCTTGATAGTGGAGGGAAATTCTTCCAACGTCATTGCTTGGGCAAGTGGTGAAGCCGAGGGTACGTGAAGACTATCTAGTATCATTTCGGAAATTCTGGATTGTTGTAACGTCATTCGCCCGAGTTTCTTGCATATTTTTAGATCCCCCCCAGCAAAAAAGCCGATGAGCTTGCAAAGGCTGGAGTGGATATTTGTTGCGTGCCTGATTGACAAATAAACAAAACAGAAGAGACGAAAAAGGGGGGAAGAGAGGTTGATTCGAGGCAACCGGACCTCCTAATGGTTCAAATCGAGAGGAACCATGACACTCCTAAACAAAGTTTCCCTTGTTTGCTGTAATTTTCCCTTCCTCTCCCATTTCATTAAATTAAAGAACTTAAATACAAGCACAAAGGTGTGCCGCATCACTAACCCATTTGCCTGCTTCCATAACCCACTACCCACTTACATGACATATAATCAGTAACTAACACCCACAAATCTAAAAAGCATAGTCCTACAACAACTACTCATAACTACATCTATACACCATACTTGCATGTATCAATATTCATCATACAATAGAGTTTTGTTCTACAGCTGCACAAGCGCTGTTGGTTGTTTTTTAGAGTTCTATTGTATCTCTTACAATCTCTTATTAGAACATTATTTGAGTGATGGTATGGTTGTTTAAACTAGGTAAGGTGTGGGCAATAATAAATCTTGAAATGTTTTATCTTCTATTTTACAGTAGGAAATTGTGACCATTTGCATGTATCCCAAAAATATGAGTGTGTCATTATATTTTGGGTTGCAATAATGCCTCTCTCGCTCCTGAGCAATAATCTTTGTTTCAGCTTTTACTAATGCTAAGGCATCATTCACTTATTGTGCTAATTACATTTAAAGGAATTGAAAAATGTTGCATCCATAACTACAAACACAAGTCGTACATTTTGATACCAGAAAAACATACCCACCATCTTAGAGAAATTGGAAATTTTGTACTTACCGAATTCTTCGGGACCCGGGTAAAGCTCACCCTTAAAAGCTAGGCATTAAAGGGAAGGTGCCTAAGTCCTCATAAGCCCATTCACATCTATCTACCTTTTAAATGCGGGATCTTTGCTTTTGCGTGGAACCCCAGCAATGTCCCCCTCCATGGTGGAAGCAACGTGAACAATCTCGCCCCATCCACACAGGTGAAGAATTTTGCTTTGGTCACCATCCTCTAGTTACTCTCTTAATCAAAATGACCTGCATCCTTTGGTTTTCCTTGGAATGGAATTTTAAATGCTGGCTGAGTGTGTATTATGCATGGAAAAGTACATTGGGACCCACCTCTTTGGATGATCTAACCCAATCATTTGTTGGTCCTAGTCGTATATGCATCTTAAGGCCATGTTTGGCAACCTTATTTTAATAGAATATTTAGATTACCAAGTAGTGAGAGTGGCACCATCTGCTCACTCATGTCATGCCTCTTAATTCTCTCCTCATCCCACCCTCCTTGCCCCTCTCCGACAACTTGATAGACTACTATTCCATGGAAAAAAATCTCACGCCTGCCAAACATGGCCTAATTGTCTGATATGTTTGGTGCAAAATGGATGACACGGAAAGTTCAAACAACAACCATATAGAAACCTCTACAAATCAAAGGGTTGGGATCTTCCTATAGAGAAGACTTTGTGAAGCAAACAATTACTCCAAAAGCTTAAGCTCTTAGAGTTGGTGTTATTTAATCATTTATAGGTCCCTCAGATAGATTAGTTGGCCCACCCGCCGGCCAATACGGATGAAAGGACAGATGAGATAGATTACCGGGCATGCCCTCCCCTTTAGAAGCTTATAAGTAACACCCCCCTCTCGGGTACCACGTGAAAAAACCATTTACTCCAAACGCTTAAGCTGTTAGAGTTGGTGGCAGTGCTATTTACTCATTTATACTTCAACAGACTTATGGGAGCAACACATGAATGGTTGAGATCATCCAAAGAGGTGTACCCTCCTATATACACGTAAAATGAGTGTAAAACAAATTTTACACCCATTTTATGTGAAAAAATGAACTTAAAATTTGTTTTACCTCCATTTTGTTTCGAAAGAAATTAAGCCATGAAGAAAATTTCTTAATTGTGGTACCCGACTCTTAGAATGCTCTAAATAATTCAATTGCTGGTCCCTGCCTTATACAGGCCGTGTTGTATAAGTCTGCTCAATCGAACAATCCTAAACCTTCAATATATTATGTGTAAAATGGACGGCTCAAAAATTAAAACACAAATATAAAAACCTCTACAAATTGAGGGATTAGGATCATCTCATGGATAAGATTTTTGGGGCACAGCCTATCTATGATAGGAAGCAATTTTCAAAAGAGGTGGCCCCACTATACATTTTACAGCCTGTATAACTCTTTTTTTTTTCAGAAAAGTACATGTCAACTTTCATATAATCTATCTAATAAAATGTAGTCTCTTTGGATAAGAAATTCGCTAAATTTTTCAGAAAAGGCAGATATTTGGTTGCTCTCCGCCTTGCCTTGTGTGCTGCAATCTACTGCATCTGAATCGAAAGGAACAGAATGATCTTCGACAAATGCAATCGCCACAAGCAGAGCATCCTCTGGGATATCATCCATATTATACGATCTAAAATTCTTTTCCTCAGATTGGATGGAAACCATGACCCCAAAGACGATTTTCTGGCTGTTAAGCTGAAACTCCCCAAGTTTAGCAAACCTGAATTGGTAAAAACCTGCAGCTGGATTCCCCCGGATGAAAAGTAGATTCAAACTGAATTCTGACGCATCTCTCGGTCAAACTGAAGCAGCCATTGGAGGGCTAATCAGAGACTCTAACAACAACATTATTACAGCTTTCTCCATTAATATGCCTCCAAAATCCATCCAAGAGCTGGAAATGCAAGCGATTCTTGTTGGTACCGCCTCAGCAAGGAAGTTAGGCCTCAATCACCTTTGGATTGAATCTGACTCCCTCTTCGCCGTCAATGCTATCAATGGGAAAATAAAATGCTTATAGAAGCAAATGCCAATTCTCTTCAACCTCAAAGCTCTCCTTGGTGAATTTCAGAGTTGGAAGATTACTCATATCTAGCGGGAAGCCAACTTAGCAGCAGATCTTTTATCCAAAACTGATTGTTGCATCAAAAGAGAAGATCTTCCTCCCTCAAACCTGCCCCCTGATCTGATGGCCCTTGTCTTAGATGACTCCTCTGGAACTTTGTATACTAGATTGTAGTTCCCATGTCTATTTTATTCTCATCTGCTGTGTTTCTAGGGATGCTCTTGAGGAGCCCTTCTCTTGTCTATCTCTTTATCTGTTCAGTGGTTTCTTCCATTGTTTGCTGCTGGTTTTGTCGGAGCCTGCCCCACAAACTGTTGGCCTTTGAGCCCCCTTGATTGTACTTTCTCTTTTTAATGATATCTGGTAGGGGTCTTGCCTAACCCCAGCTTAAGATCCAATCCTAGTTTAGGATTTTGAAATGCATGATTAAGTTAATCTCACACACCCTAAATGTATAAGAGATTGTCCTTGTGGTGTTCCAACACCTTGGAACCCTCATAGCAATCCCAAGTTGGTGAGAAATTGGAAGCCCAAAAACAGAATTGAAAATCTGCTCAACATAGGCTTCTCGGAACTCCGAGAGAATTCTCGGAGCTCCGAGCTCGGAACTCCGAGAAATCCTCGGAGCTCCGAGATTTGATCCAGTAGACTTTTTTCAAGTTCTGTTTGTATTCCCGGAACTCCGAGAACACTATAACGGCCAGATTTATAGCCGTTGGGAATTTTGCTGGAATTACCACAATGCCATTGAACGGTCTTATTTTGGTTTTCCTATATATATGGGCATTCTAAACTTCAAGACCATCAATCCTAACACTCTTAAACTCCATTTGAACATCCAAAGAGTGAATCAAACTTGATTATGCCTTTCATCCTCTAAACATTAGGATTTGGATCATAGGCTAAATTTGTACATCTTCTACATCTTGTAAACCCTTGTGATGGATTGTTTTTGTTCTTTCCTTCTTATCAAGAACTTTGTATTGGGCGAGTGTTCGGAGAAGCGTAGCCCACTCTCCGTGGTGAAGATTGCCATCAAGGTTAAAGGTAATCGAAATTTGTAATCGGCACCGATCTTCACCGAAGTTAAGAAGATCACATAGTGAAGCCATCAACGGGTTTGGTTGGTGGAGTGGAGTAGGCCTCACGTTTGGAGGACCGAACCACTTTAAATCTCGGGTGCAATCTCTCTTACTCTTGCTCTTTATTTGCATTTGCACTTTAGATTTAACTTGTGTGCTTGAATTTCTTTTTGATCTCTTAAATCTTCAATTTAGGTCTGAGTTTTCAAAGGATTAAAACTTGTTAGAAACCTAATTATTTTTCACTCCTCATAGTTGCCTGTTTGCCACCTTGACTTTTAGCTTAAGTGGGGCCCACTTGTTCAGTGATCCAATCCATTTATCTGTTGGGTTTTGTTACGGATCAGCCATGGAATCAATTTCTCAATGTAGAATTCTTAAAAAAATTTCCTCTTAAATTAAAAAAGTTGCTAAAATTGCAAATCAGAATTGCTTATTAAATTACAACAACCAGGTTTTTTGTATTGGAAAAAACTAGGGGTGCAACTTGGGTTGGGTAAAGATGATTTTGAATCAAACGGAACCGACCTGATTTTAAAGATCAACCCGAATTCCCAAAAATTGTTGGGGGTTGCAATTCTAGACAATGGGATTTGCTAGAAACCATCCCCCTTAATTATTCAATAATCCAAGCCATTGATCCGTTAAGCCTTGCTATATATCAGTTGACCATAAGCTAATGCTCTTAAGTAGTATTATAAGTGGGGCCCAAATGTTCAATGATCCAATCTATTTATCTATAGACCTTGTTACGTACCAGCCATGGATCAAAATCCACTATGTTTGGATGTTTCTAGCCCTTTAATTTGTGGCGTCATATACAGTCACCGGACCTTTCTTCTCTTGCGTCCATCCAACGGCCAAAAATGTGTGTCTGAGAGAGAGAGAGAGAGAGAGAGAGAGAGAGAGAGAGAGAGAGAAATTCAAAACCCTAGTGATAAAAGAATACCCATGTGTCCTTGGACAAGTCTTTTCTCTCCTTTTTTTTTTTTTTTTTTTTCCATTTGACGCCTTGATTCTTGCGCCTTATCCTCTTCCTCTCTTTCGACATGTTTATCCCGTTCCTCCCTTTTACACGTCCTTATTCTCTACTTTTTAAACCCCACGATTTTCTAGAAACAGCCTATTTTATCGTTAAAGGAGCCCAAGGGCACCCCTATGATAATAAGGGGGCCAAGGGGCCAAGGGCACCCCTATGATCATAATTTTTTGTACCATCTTTAATAGTATTTGACCAATGGGGGCACCCTTTGCCTCCTTTTTTTTGCACGGGCACATGTGAGTCTAGCATTACGCTTCCCTTATATAGTAAAAAAGAAAGGAATATGATATCAACACAACCCTATTTTAATAATTGCACTAAACCATCTTGTCTTTTATTATTTTCTTATAGTTCCCAAGATACTCTCACAAGCCAATCAAAAAGGAAAACACAAACTGAGTTTTATTAAAAATGGTTGTGCTGATATCATTTCCCAAAACAAATAAAAAGGGGAGTGATTTGGCAGACACGGGTCCCCTCTGTCTTTTTCTCTCTATTTTATTTAAGATATTCAATAAAAAAACAAAACTTCTTTGAATTCCAAATCTGACCGTTACGATTTTCATTATAAACTTCTTTGATTTTTTCGCACCCCTGGTAACGTGATTTGGCAGACTTCAACGCTTTTTTGACGTCAATTCACGTTAAAAGTGGTGCGATTTATCCTACATGGGGTGCGAAAAAAATCTCTCATTTCCGAATTCTTAAGAAGCCTATAAATACACCCCCATTCTCTCCCAACTTTCCCAACCATGGCTTCCTCTTCTCCCCCCTTTCTCCTAACCTTAACCCTCGTCCTTATCCTACGCACCCTACCAACCACGGAACCAACGTACCCAGCTGGGCCAGCCCTAACCCTAACCGTAGTTAACAACTGCCCCTTCACAGTCTGGCCAGCCATCCAACCCAACGCAGGCCACCCAGTCCTCGAACGCGGCGGCTTCGCCCTCGAAACCCTAACCCACCGCTCCTTCCCGGCCCCAACCCAACACTGGTCAGGCCGCCTCTGGGCTCGAACCGGCTGCACCTACCAAGCCGGCAAGTTCACCTGCGCCACTGGCGACTGCGGAGGCCGGCTCGAGTGCGACGGAGCCGGTGGCGCCACCCCCGCCACCCTGGCTCAGTTTGTCCTCCACCATGCCCATAACGATTTATCCTCTTACTCCGTTAGTCTTGTTGATGGATTTAACGTTCCTATGACGGTGACCCCACATGAAGGGAAGGGCATGTGTCCTGTTGTTGGATGTAGGGCTGATCTTCTTGCCACGTGTCCGGGTCCATTGCAGCATCGTGTTCCTGTGGGGAAGGGTAATGTTGTGGCTTGTAAAAGTGGGTGTGAAGCGTTTGGGACTGATGAGCTCTGTTGTAGGAATCATTATAATAGTCCACAGACTTGCCACGCGTCATCTTATTCTGAGTTCTTCAAGCATGCTTGTCCTGCTACGTTCACTTATGCGCACGATAGCCCTTCGCTTTCACATGAGTGTTCTGCTCCAAGGGAGCTCAAGGTTATCTTTTGCCACTGAAATGTTAGAAAATATCATTTCTGCCGCTGGGACTTGCTCGAAAAGAAACTATCTCTGAACTTGGTTTCTGCTAAATAATCAGATTATGTTATAGACTTATAGGTTGTCTCTCTCTTTTTATGTTTGTACGTGAGTTTTTAGTGTATTATCGTATATGGAATGTAATGTCTTTGCTTTTATCTGTGTTCTAATGATCTCTGGCTTATCTTTTATGTCTTATGGGTTTTGAAGCTTTTCTTTTTCTGCCTCTTCACGTGTTATTTTTTCTTTTCGATTGATGAGAGAATATGTTGGAAGTAGCGTCGTTTCAGATATTCACTGAAAAAGAAAAAGAGCTTTAAAGGAGGGTTGCCTTTAAGAAGAAAAGCCAGGCAGGGATAAAAGAGAGTTTTAAATCGTGGCATCACGTGATATAGTAAGATTGCATGAATATGCAACGTGGTAGAGTGGGGCCAGGCTAGCTGTTGCAAGATTGAGCGGCCACACAGGCTCATTTTCAACAGATTTTTGCCTTACTCATTTAATTCAGCTGATGTGGCTGCTCTGTCATGAAACAGCCGGCCCGTTAAATGCCTGTGCTGTAATCCCTCGCAAAATACCATTTCTGAAATATCAGTGGGCTGGGTGATGAATGTTGTTTTGATCGAGTGGAGAAAATTATGTAATGGCCACACAAGCTCATTTTCAAAAGCAGCTCACTTTTTGGATCAAAAATCAAGGATAGGATGATGGGTGTACAACTTTCCTACATGTTTCATCATGTAATGGTGGGGTTGCGACTCAAGTCGGCCGAACAGGTTTTTCAAAACCCTACGCTACCCAAGAAGCTATCTCGCGTAGGGGTTTTTTTCTTTTCTTTTTTTTGTTAAAAAAACCAAAATTCCTAAACCCGACCCTAGACCTGGCAAAAGTGACCCGTGCCCGCGGGTCGACCTGGCCCACCCGCAAATTTGCGGGCACAGGTCTAAGTTTCCGTGACCTGTCAAAAACCAACCCGCGGGTGACCCAACCCGCAAAAACACGGGTCGGGTCGGGTCAACCCGCGGGCACCCGCATTTTTACAGTATTTTTTAATCTTTTTGAGAATGTTATCATCACTGCTGTTTGTTTTTTATGAGTAACTCCTCACTTTATAAAAAGTACGGTATGTCCTGCACCGTAGGATTATCCAAAGTTCCAAACCGTCCATTAGATGGGCCATACCCTAAATAGGTTATGCCCCAAAATTATTTCCATCGGTTGATTCTAACCCTCCGATCTATAGAGGGTTAGGATCAACCCTTAACATTCAGATTGGAGGGATAGGATCATCCTATGGAAATGATTTTTGGAGCATAACCTATTTAGGCTATGGCCCAACTAATGGACGGTTTGGATCATCCTATGGTGTGGGCCATACATAAAGTGAGAGTGCCCAGTAGTGTTGATAACATTTAAATGTGGTTTTTATTTTATTAGAATTTGCTATCAAGCTTCTCCTTTGGCAATTTCTCGGCAAGTGGCCTTTGTGTATGCAAAGATGCGCGCATCCAAATGTTGCTAAAATGTTCCTAAAAAGTAATCATTACACCACAAAAAGTAAATTAGCTAAATTATAAAGTTTTGAATGAAAAATTATCTAGAAAAGGTTATAAAATTTTAAAATTATGAAAAAAATACCAAATCACATATCGGAGGTTACGACAATTACGGGAAAATAGAGGCTGTCAAATCAAAATAATTATTACAATCCCATATTTGCGGGTGACCCGCGGGTTGACCCGGCCCACCCGCGGGCCGCGCGGGTCACGTAAATTTTGACCCGCCAAAATGCGGGTCATTTTCTCACCCGACCCGTGGACCCGCAACCGCATCACCCGTGGGTTGACCCGGCCCGACCCACCCGTTTGCCAGGTCTACCCGACCCTACCCGAAATTGTTTCTCGGGTTGGGTATGGGATTTTAAACATTCTTGATGCATGCAAATAAGTATAGTTTGCTTGACTATTGTTTTCTTTTAATAGTAACTTTTGTTTTAGTTTGGAAGGAAAAGCAACGTAATGTATGGTGGTGCATTGGTATATTGTACTAAAGGTAAAACATTTTATTGAAAATGAAGTACGTGGGTTTCATAAATTGGATTAGAACCTCTATAAAATCAATGAAACACATCTCAATCTTTAAAATCATTCTAACTAAAGCACGTCAGCTCTTTTTCATAAATAAATTCCATATCCATCATCATCGTTAGCAAGTTCTAGCACACCTTCCCTCGACCAAAACATTGGAAGAAACTTGCAGACATATCAAGCTAGTTGAATTATATCATACATCATCATTTTTCTTTCCTTTCATTTATTTTATGTTCGTCAATGAAAGACACAAACACTGTAGTTGCAACTTGGGTCGAGCGGGTCGGGTCTTCCATAACGCCTTCCATACCCCTACCATACGCTAAATGCTATCTCGGGTCGGGTCGGGTAAAGCTGCAACCCCATCAAATAATTTCTTTGTTTGAATGGTGCCCTATAGAAAGACAAAAAATACCCTCATTTTTTTCTCTATGTTTTTTTTCCTCTTTTTTCATCTCCACAACCATCCTCATTGAGGAAAAGGGAGAAAAGGGGGAGGAAGAAGAAAAACAAAGAACGGAGGGAGAAGAGAGGAGAAGGAAGACTAAAGAAAATCGACTTCGGAAAAAATGAAAGGTGCAGGAAAAATGGAAAAGAAGGGTAAGTGAATGAAAAGAAGGAGGACTGAAAAGAAGAATCGACGTCAAAAAAAATGAAAAGGAGGAGAAAGAAGGAACAAAGAAGAATCAACCTCGGGAAAAATGGAAGATGCCGGGAAACTGTAGAAAAGCAAAGAAGGAAAAAAAGAATAATTGGTACTAGAAAATATGGAAGAGGTCAGAAAATAATGAAAAACAAAAGAGAAAGAGGAAGGACAAGTTGGAGTCGGCAAGGAAAAGTTGAAAAAGTGGTGCAATGCTGGGCAAATGCCTAGCCGTGTCAAAAAAAAGTGGGCTTAGAAAATGTTGGGTCATGTAAAAATGGTGAAATTTGGGGTTGGCCCGGTGAAAGCTGGGTCATGTCGATGAAATACAAGGTCGTGTCGGAAAAAGTGGAGTCATGTCTTGTAAATTTAGGGCCGTGTTAGGAAAAGTGGTGTCGTGTTGGGAAAAGTAGGGTCGACACAACTCGACATTTTCCATTAATGAGCCCACATTTCACCGGTAGTTTGTTGAAAATGTGAGAAATGATAAAGAAAGCGGTAAAAATGTATGTCTTATTTCTCGTAGACGTAAAATCAAATTATGTTGCCATTCAATATGGGTGCAGTTTTGGGTCGGGTTGGGCTTTGGCTAAAAAATAAAGGGAAATGATATTTCCCCCTCTGACAGATAAAATCCTCCAATTTATCCTCAAGCAGTGGACCATTCTCACAGAAACCGTTAAGAGGGGTGTTGGGGGTATCATTTCCCAAAGTGAATTAGAATCAACTCAAATCCAGCCCCATTTTGTGGTAAAAGCTCAACCAAAGTTCCTAAAAATTGACCCAGGTTGCACCCCCGACTTTCAACAGTAATTTCAGAAATAAAACGTCTCTCTGAGTTTTTTTTTCCAGTGACAAATTGAACCAATTAACCATATTTAACATTTTTGAGGGACCTTCAATTTATGATAGGCTACTGATATTGGCACTTCCATGCTTTATTAATTGCACAAACTTAGCTTGTCTTTTTGTTTTAGTTAGATTATGAGAACGTTTTGGGAATTTTAAATTAATAACCTTTGACATTAGTTTAAATAATAAAAGACAAGAAGAGTTAATGCAATTATTAAAACATGGTAGTGCGATTATCAGTAGCCGTTATTATCATTTCCTGCTTAATTGTAGAAAGAAAAAATTTCTAAAAAAAGGTTCTCCGTTGGAAATATATTTGGAATGACCGTAAAAATCTAAAAGCTCAATCGGGAGTGGAACCGGACAAACGGCCTATTCCCACGTTAGCAATCTTCCTCCTTGATTTTTGGCTTTTTATCAAATGAAATTGCAAAACTACCCTCCCATGCCATGTGGCATGTTGCGGTTTGTTCGGTTCCACTCACGGTCTCTGTAATGATACTTTGCATTTCTGTTGATAGCTTGTCAGGGATTACAACAACCAAAAGAAAGAAAAGGGGAAAATTACATTTACACTCTACCCTTATAGTTCAAAACGTGACAACTACTCCCCGTGGTTTCAATTTGTGTAAGGTAGACCTCTCACTTGACGGTTCGACCACAGATTGGTTCGACCACAGATTGAAGGGTTAGGATGATCCGATGGAGCTGATTTTTTAGGCACACCCTATCTATGTCAGGGCTCAGCAAATGAACACTTTGGATCATCCAAACAATGTGGGCCCACTGTATTTTTAGTAGTGTTTGGATTTGGGTATGGGCCCACATTGCTTGGATGATCCAAAGCGTTCATTTGATGGGCCCTGACATAGATAGGGTGTGCCCGAAAAATCAGCTCCATTGCATCCTCCTAACCCTTCAATATGTGGATGAACCGTCAACTGAGGGGGCCTACCTTATACAAATTGAAATTATAGGGGGTGTAGCTGTCACGTTTTAAACTATAGGGGTAAAAGTGGATGTGTCAGAAACTAGAGGGGGTGTAAATGTAATTTTTCCAAAGAAAAATGTAAAATAAAGAGTTAGGTATCAAGAGAAGTCTTGAGATCATCTTCCAAAATTAACATTCATTTTTTTTTCCTTTGGTGTTTTTGCAAGAGAAGTCTTCCACTTTGTTTTATTTGCAAAATCAGTCTTCTAGTTTGACAATATATAAATTGAATTATTAAGTTTGAGTAAAATTTTCAAATTAGGTCATGCCATCAATTTGTGACCAAAATACCTGTGTTAGATTTTTTTTTGGAAAGTGATATATCCACGCCTTTTAATTACTTAGGACACCTATCTATGACTGCAAAGGGGCAGTTGTTCTTCACATGGGAAGGATTCGAGGGATTTTATTGCCACATACACTGCAGTTGGTTGTCCCATGTAATGAAAAGGGGCGCATTTATCATTTCCCATTTTTTTAAACAATGAAAAGACTATAATATCCTTATATGTAAAAAGACAAAAATTACATTGTAAAAAGACTTGATAAGGTGGGTCCCACGAACTTAACTCAAACCCATGCATTAGGTGGGGCCCACAGTTTTTGGGTTTTGATGGGGGTGGGCTCTGTGTTTTTTTTTTTTTTTTTTTTTTCACATCCGGCCAAGATTACTAGCATATATATATAGAAATGATGCTTCCACACCCATGGTATAAAACTTATCATCGACCTTCATGGGTGTTTTGGTCTTTTTAAAAGGTAATTTTTGAATCATTTCCCATGGCAGATGCCAGATGCGTAGTAAATCTCAGAACTATGTACCTTGTGGGCCAAGCACGGGTGAACCTTTTGCTTGTTGAACGTGTAGGCCAAAGTTCATTTCCTGTCCATTTGTAATTAATCCCCTGATTGGACCGCTGGGATTGTCCACTCAATGTGACTTTTGTACGGCTATATAGCACATCCACTCTGAGCAAGGCATCCATCAAACGTAAAATCCCAGCTCTTATAAAGGTGTATTAAAGTAGTGTGTGCGAATCTCTTTCCACGGTTCTCCACCGGGATAGAATTCCTTGGATAAACTGTTCTAAGGATTGGCTATCCTACTTGGATAATTTTATCTTCGATGATGCAAAGATCCCCACAATAGATAGGGTCGGTTCGGATGGATGCAATATACACGTAGGAGGGGAGGAAAATAGATTCCCATTTTTTACTTTACTATCATCTCCCAAAATGTATCATTTTACTTTTATTTTCTCACTCTTTGTTGTAACCAAATGGACCCTGAAGTACTAGAACCCACCTATGCTTTTGGCGCCTTATCAAGGATTATGACTATTTGACTCGGAGACTGTCTACTCTTGTTTGAGGTAACCCTTCTAAACCTTGCGTACTTGGGTACCATTCAAGTGCATTCCTCTTACACATAATAAGTATTATACGGTGCTCCGCCTTTTTCTTTAAAGTGAAATATGGACAGAAAGAAACCACGTAGAGACCACTCATTCAAATATATATACCATTTATTTGTTGGTTCCCGCCATATATGATATATCTCAAAATCTCCACAAATTAGATTGTTAACACTTCTTAATGTAATAAAACTTTAGTATATTGATCTATCCATTATAGAGCCAACTGACTAATGGTTTGGATGAAAGAGAGATAATTTCTATCAAGGTGAATAACAGTTAACCATGACCACTACTTAAATAGATCTCTTAGGAGGTAATCATGAAAAGATGAAGACAAAATTATGCAAAGATAATACTAATCCAACTGAGTTGCCTAATCTATCCCAATACCTAATTTGCCTAATCAGTAATGCGCTGTTTGTTTTGGATTTGGAGAACCAATTGAGTGTCCAAAACTGAATTGTTTTGGACTCGACATTATGTCAAGGTCTTGTTTGTTTTGGATTTTGGGTCCAAAACTGAATATTGGACTCAAAATTGTGTTTACTTTTGAGTCCAATAATCAGTTTGGACTCAAAAATAATTTTCAAAATCCAAAACAAACATGGCCTTAATTTTGCGTTTAATTTTGAGTCCAATAATCGGTTTTGGACTCAAAATCGATTTTCAAAATCCAAAACAAACATCCCCTTAATTTTGACTCCAATAATCAGTTTTCGATTCACAATAGGTTCTCAATATCCAAAACATGCATGGCCTAAACCACTGAACCTGCATCTGATGTACTTTTATCATCAGCAAATATTTTTTGAACAAATAAGTCTGTAGAATGTAATTCCTCAGCATAATAAACAAAGGGAAATGATACTACACCACCTTTTTTGTTAAATGCCATTCTAGTTTTTATTTTGCATTTCACAATTTTTTTTTTCTTGAAGGAAGAGGGCGAGCCTTGGCACAATGGTAAGGTTGCTCTATTGTGACCTGGTGGTCATGGGTTCGAGTCACGGAAACAGCCTCTCTGCAAAGCAGGCGTAAGGTTGCGTACATCTAGCCCTCCCCATACCCCGCAATGGAGGGAGCCTTGTACACTGGGCCGCCCCTTTTAGAAAAGGAAAAATATTATGAGTAAAAAATAAAAAAGGACAAATTGTCAATAAAGTAAAGAGTAAAGTCCATTTTTTAAACTCCTTATTATGTCTTTATTCCCCGCTCTCATTTTTGCCGCATTGTTTGTGACATTGTTTACTATGAGAGATTGATGTTCAACTTTCTGATTTAGTTATTCAGAGCCTCGATGAAATAACGCAACAATCCTCTATTATTATTACCTTTAGCCCTGTTTGGATTGCAGGAAAAATATTTCTCATGGAAAAAAGTTTTTCTGGGAAATATTTGTTGTCAGATTTAGATGGAAATGATTTAATTATGGGTTATTTAGAAGGATATCATTAGAAGGTCGCTCTAGACAACGCCGTGGTTCAAGTTATGTCTTCCATTTGTAATCAAACGACGGAAAAGCAAGAAATTTTGGAAAAGGTTTTTTTTTTTTTTTTTTTTCCGAAAAAATTCCAAAAAATTCTTGCAATACAAATAGAGCCTTAGTTGCTATGGGAGTTTGACTTTCATATTGACACATTGAAGTGCACTTTACTGTTTAGCTAATAGACATTATTACAACAAAAATCGTAGGAAGAATTTATAAAAAAAATATTTATATTAATAACCAGCAAAAAAAGTCTTTATAAAGTGAGGATTGCCATTATCAAAATAATTAGCATGCAGATAACATTTCACTGAATAAATATGAACAAAAAATATAGAATAAGGTACTTGTCCCAATTTTCCCCATCGTGAAAGCAAAAGGACTTCAATTGCTAGACACCTAAGCCCCTCTAAAGCACATTGTTGGCCCATGGCTTTCTTGCAAAGGAAAACTGATATTTCCACCCCTTTTTAGCATTTCCACTCTCATTTGTTTGTCTATTCTTAAAAGGGAAGTGATATATTTGCCCTATTTTCTTACTTGGAATAGCCCCAGTGGGGAAGTGATATATTTGCCCTATTTTCTTACTTGGAATAGCCCCAGTGGCGGCGACCGAGACCCAAGAAGAGGAGAATAAAATTCGGGAAATGATAAATGCGCTCATTTTCATCACCAGGGACACCTAGCAGCAATGTATCAATGACTGTAGAAGCGCCGATGTACTTCACGTAAGAAGGATTCAACGGATTTGATTACCACGTACACTGCAGTCGAGTGTCCATGTGATGAAAAGGGGCGCTTTCTATAAAAAGTGATTTTAAGAAAAAAAAAATCCAAAAGTTCTCCCCTGCAATTCTCAATCGTCCATATATTCTTTTTTTACAAGGTCAAGATTCCTATCTTAATAAAGGGGAATGCTAGATTCAAAGGTGCCCTTGCAAATAAAGGAGCAAAAATGGGCGCCCTTTTTTGCCCCTTTATTTGCAAGGACCCCTATGAATCTAGCATTCCACCTTAATAAAAAACTCCTCAGTGCTGAAAAAAACAAGAATTCCCTAACCACTAGTTATTAAGGTAAGGACTAAGGAGATAAGGATAACTAATTAAGAGATAAAATCCGAAAGATAACTAGTCTTTCTAATAATCTTCTTATGCTGGGAATCTGATGTGGACTCTTAGCAAAAGTTGCATATGCATCAATCATTCAATCCCCTCTAGTGTATTTATTATGACCGTTCTTTTACACTAGAGGAGGGTGTCCCAAGTAAGAAAAAGGGGCGAAATATATCTTTTCATCCCTTAGATGGTAAATTGGTATTCTTCGGAATAAAATATACAAAAGTGAAGTCGCACAATATCGCACGTAAACACGGAACCGAAATTTGGATTTCTCATCAGATCAATGCCGTAAAACTCTTCCCACGTATATCGCCATTATAACGCCATCTCTCTTTCTGGAAAAACAAAGCGAAAGAAATAAGAAAAACAGTGTATAAAGCTTTGTTAAGGCCATCTCCTCCTCTATCACTCATCGAGGCCATAAAACCCTAAAATCGAACGACTGTTTCTCTCTCATGTCGACAGCCACGCAAGCAAGTCTTCTCCTTCATAAACAGCTCAGAGGTTCGGATCGAACTCTCTCTCTCTTCTTTCTTTCTCTGTTTTGATTGTCCTTTTTCTAGGATTTCGATTGGTTTTTCTAGGGTTTTGATTGGTTTGAGAATTAGAAACTCAATCTCTTTCTTTGGCTGCAGATCTTAGTAAGAATCCCGTCGATGGATTCTCGGCCGGATTGGTTGATGATAGCAATATATTCGAATGGAGTGTCACGATTATAGGGCCTCCTGATACTTTATAGTGAGTATTTTTTTTATTTTTTTTGTCTTTTTTTGGCAGAAAGATGGTTTCTTTGATACTTTTTTTTTCCTTTCTTATAAGGGGTTTATGCTTTTCTAGGGTTTGATTTTGGTTTTTGTTTTTGAATTGTTTGGATCGGTGGACTGGGAAGATTTGCATGTCGGAATTGATAAAAAGTTTGCTTTTTGATTCCGCTATATATTGTTATAATTTGGGAATTTTTTTTTTTAATTTGTGTTTTAGTTGTTTTTCGGTTTGGATTGTTTCTCTAGGGTTTTTAGGGTTTACTTCAATCTAGGGTTGATGTCAAGTCCATAGTCACGCAAGGCGTCTTAGCGAATCATGCAATATACAGAGCATAAACTAATGGTCATCTCAAAAAATATAACTGGGTAAACCGCAAGAAATGAAAACACAATGGCGGAAGCTAAATTAAATATCCAAGCTGAACTATAATGAGTGATGCAATAATTCAATTGATGATAATCTGACTCTTCTGTAAATAACTGTGACATAACGTCTAGTGTGCAATCCTATCGTTTCCCAAACCCTTAAGAACAAGATCTATTGTCCGAAGTAAACATTATAGAGTGAGCTAATGCCCAATGAGATGGACAAGTTCTATAAAATAATTGACATGAATATCTACCATGATAATCATTGATAATTATAGCAAAGCTGAACTAACTGGCATATCATGCAATTCTGTACAAACTGGCATAAATCTGGCACATAAAATATACTGGCATTGTGAAACTGGCCTACTAGTCTAAATGGTAAAGGCACGCCTCTACTAAACATGCGGAAAGCCAAGTCCTCAATGAACCTATGGGGACCCAATCCCCACTAAACTCGTGGGTGATCATATCCTCACTAAACTCGTGAGCGATCTCATCTTCGCTAAGCCTGCGGAAGATAACGGCTCGCAAACTGGCGAGATACCACGTCCTCGCAATACCTGCGAGAGACTAAATAACTGTGGCTTCTGCCAAGACACCACGTAGACCAAGGGAAAATTTTCAATGTACACTAACTTTTACACTATCTGGTATACTCTAACTGGCACACTGTAGCTTTTATACTGTAACTGGTATGATGAAAGTAGCTTGCTAGTCTACCTGGTTAAGGTACCTACACGCTATGCCTGCGGCAAGCCGAATCCCCACTAAACCTATGGGAAATCAAACCATCAATGAAACTGTGAGGAATCACCCTCTCGATAAGATTGCGAGATGTCTCACTCTCGAAAAGACTGCGAGAGGCAACATCTGCGGCTTATACCAAGATGTTCAATAGACTAGTGAAAGTTTCACTCACGCTATGACGATCCATCCGGACCCTAAACATGTCCCATAGGGACCCCAACTACTTGCCACACACTTAGACAAATTCCATGTCCTGCTACTTAACCATGACTATTCCAAGTCACACCAGCATAAACATGCAAACCCGGTAGTTCCATAATTGGAACATACTAAATAAAGCTACCTTTAAAAAAAAAAACGTATTAAATAAAGCTTGTAGTCAAAGCTACATGTCATGAGTAATCGTTCATGGATATTACAATAGTAAGTACTATCCAATTCATACTATTTCATTACGAACTATCATAGCTCATCCATAACTTTGCATAAAATCATCTATTAGATGAAAACAACTGGTAGGAAGCAACTGATAACAGAGACATGTGCTTTTTGGGTTGTAAAGATTTACACCGGAATCGTAAAGATATCGGACGAAATTTTAAGATTTACACCGGAATTACATAAATTTCCACCGAAATTTTCGGTTTCGGCTGAAACCAAAACCGAAATTTCAACCTTGGTCTTAATTGTCGGTGGCGTTCGTAGTTGTCAGTTTCTTTTTTGGGTTGCTTGATGGATGTTTGTTAGGCATGTGCTTTGAGGTTTTGTGATTAATTAGGGCTTCAATTTATACCAATGCTGCATGTATCAAGATACTTAAGCTTTTTCATATTGAAGCATTGATAATCACCAAGCATTGACAATCACCAAAAATTTCGTAATTATTAATTAACAAGCATCAAATTGCAGTGACGGGGGCTACTTCAATGCCATCATGAGCTTCCCAGAAAATTATCCTAACAGTCCTCCGTCAGTGAGATTTATATCTGAGATGTGGCATCCTAATGGTTGGTTACTTAACTCTGTTCATCTGTCTTCCTTTCGAGCAATTGTACATGTGGCTCTTTTCTTATTTTGTCGAGCAATAGTTGTAACTCTTATTTTTGTTTTGAATTCAGTTTATCCTGATGGGAGGGTTTGCATATCAATTCTTCATGCTCCCGGAGAAGACCCAAATGGTTATGAGCTTGCAAGTGAGCGTTGGACACCAGTCCATACGGTATGATTGATTTATACTGGTATTATTTTGCCTATTGTCGTGAAGGTGCCTCAAGAAGGCTGAGAAAATATTTGGGATATCTTTTTTAATTAACTAAGCTTCTTTCATGTTAGTCCATTGCAGCTTAGCACATGTAAAGTGCTTGTTTTGATTAAGCTTTTGTTGCTGTGTGAAAAATTAATGAGTAACATCAAGATTTGGCCAAGTCGGCTAAGATGGACTGAATTTGCCTACTGGACTTGGTTTTTGATTTGGTTCACTTATTAACCTCTTTAGTTTTACATTGCTGATTGTCTTGTTCGTGGGATTTGCCATTTCCTCTTAAATGATTTTTTGTGATTAAAAAAAAAAAAAAACATTTCTAGTTGAATTCTCAAACATAGAGAGATTGAACTGTTCTTATTCAAAGGGTCAGGACGTCGTTTGGATTTCGAGATGCAGAAATTGTGCTCTGTAAAGAACTCTTAACTTCTCTGTAAGCAACTTTTAGCTAGTTTCTTTTTTCCTAAAAAATCTTTTTGACAGTTTAGCTTTAGGAGGTCTGTACTGGACATGCTTGATTGTTTATTCGGCTTTCTTTGTTTCTGGTTGCTATTGCTATGTATGTAGAATAATGTGATCCGATTTATTTTCTTTGCTGCTACAATCATTTTGTTAATGTTCAAAAACTTTCTAAATGCAAAGAATTCTCATCTAAGTGCCAAAAACTAAAAGAAGTGCTCCGACGTCCAACATCATTTGTGACGCCTTGAACCCTTATTGTGAAAATCCTAATGGAATAGGTTTATACAACACAATCATTTGTAGTACACAGTGATACTATTATGTGAACATTTGGAGTTGTACCCTAAATTAGAAAACATCCCCACAACGGAGGTTTTAAGAGAAGATCACACCCTCCTCCTTTTCTGTAAATGGCTAGGTGGTTGGAAGTCTCACTTGTGATTCTTTCAAGAGCTAGTAGTACAAGGAACCATTCTATGTGCTTTTTTTATTGCCAATATCATATAAATAATTCCTGCATTGGTTTGTGACATGTTACTATGGCTTATATCCTTTTTTTCTTGATCCATTCCCGATTCTATATTGTATCAGGTTCCTTTTGTGAGTAATCAGATGATTTAAATGTGCAGGTTGAAAGCATAGTTTTGAGCATTATTTCCATGCTTTCAAGTCCTAATGATGAATCTCCTGCAAATATCGAAGCTGCAGTAAGTAAAAATTTGTTTCGAACTTCATTTCTTTTGGGAGAGTCAATTTATCCCTTCAGGATGCTGCTGCCAAATTTTCTGTAGTTCTGTACTTATTTATCTTAGTGCCAGCATTTATATGATTTGAGCATAATGGGGCATTAGAATGGCCTCATTATGAGGGTTTTGAACTACATTAATTTGGTGCGACTGAATTGGGCAGAATGTCACACTGTCCTGCACTTTAATCTATATTTTGCATATTGGAAGTAATTATTTGCCTTGATAATGTTTCTTCTTAATTGAGAATTCATTGCTTTCTTTGTTAAAAATTCCGGTCATTGTTGGTGATATGTAAAATGTATCCCGATCCTTACTTACTGAACTATTAGGTATCCTAATGACATTCCCACATAATTCAGAGTACTCTTATTGCACTAAGCCCTTTATACATAGGAGCCTGATCTTCATTGTTATTAGTTTTTTCATTATTCTTCAAATTTGATCCGAAATTAATTAGATACCTACACAGATATTACACTACTTTTTTTGGATCCAAAAGACATTTATATTTTCTCATTGAACCTCATTATTTCTCTCTGTGTTCATTCATTCCATCTTAAATTCTCTTTTTCTTATCTTTATTGAACATCGAATATCCACTATCCCTGCCAGGGTGACACATATAGTTCCTTAATAATGAAGACACTTTAGGCATATTTTCTCGGTTGTCATCTTGTTGTTTAATCCATTCTCCGTTTCCCTTTTCTGCAACATGCATTTTGTAGCATTTCAGATTTGTGAGTTTTCTAGGGAACAAACATGCAATAATGTATACTGTAGAATACGAGAATGGGGTTTCTGCAACTCATTTTGTTTCTTTTCTCCATTCTAATGAGGAGGTTTGTAGAGGGATTTTTAGCCGCCACCTTTTATTTTAAGGAGAAGCATTCTCATCCCGCGGTTGAAGAGTTTGAAGCATTGGATCATCCATATTGGGCTATTTTTCATATTTATATATTTTATAGGTAACATGGTTTCTAGGGTTTAAATTAGAGTAATTTAAACAGTGGATCACTTACTTATCCATTGTAAAGTGGTGAGAGAGGTATGGAGTAGGTTATTGTCTAGATTTGGAATAGCATGGGTGTTCCCAGCTAAGCTCATAGATCTATTGGAAAGTTGGTCTAACGTACCATGGAGGAAAATAGGAAAGATTCTTTGGAATGTGTTCTTTCTAGCTACTATGTGGGTGTTGTGGGAAGATCGGAATGCGCGCATTTTTAAACGATAATCAAAGAGGTCTCGTTATCTCTTCAACAAAGTTATAGCTATCATAATATCTTGGGTGAAGATCCTCCCATGGTTTAGGTTTGTAGCGGCCTATGACTTATGGTATGGGTGGAAAGAGGTTTGTCAAGATTCAAAACTTCTACCAAAGGTTTTACAAGAGTGGGTGCCCCCTCCTCCAGGTTTCTTGAAGCGGAATTTTGATGGCTCTAGCATGGGGAATCCAGGACCATCTAGTATTCTGGGAGTGCTAAGGAATCAGCATGGAATAGTGAAGTGGCCATTTGCGGGTCCTATAGGGCATTCAGATGCAAATGAAGCAGAGGTGCGTGCGATCCATTAATGAGTAAAGTTTCTTGAGAATGAAGATTTGAATAAAGTGGTAGTTGAGGGGGACTCTCTCAATGTGATTAGGTGGCGAATGAAGATTTCAATAAAGTGGTAGTTGAGGTATAGTGGTCGTTGGGGGGGACTCTCTCAATGTGATCAGGTGGCTCTCAGGCTCACACTCTTTTCCATGGAGGTTTGCTACTTCCTTCGATGAAATTCAAGATAGGGTGGGTGCCTCCAACATTTTATTTCTTCATGTCAGGCGTTAGGCCAATGGTGTGACTGATATATTAGCTAGAGAGGGCATATGGTGCAAACCTAGTGGTTCGTGAATAACTACCAGGATTTTAAGAGCTCAATGGGACCAAATCTTCATATCCATTCAACCTTCCATAACCCTTAAACAAATAGATAAACATTTAATGGTAAATTTCAGCATAAATGAAGCATGAAATGAACTGTAACCAAAGGATCATCAATGATAAATACTTCTAGTTCAAGCAGTTATTGAACATATCAAAGTAAATGACTCAAAGATAGGATTTAAAGGCCCAAATAACTGACTTTATTTGCTGATTCATTGCTGTCCATAACATAAAAAAAGATGAAGGGCCCGAAAATTTATTAGAAAATGACAAAAGGCTCAAAATATGCTAGGGTAACTTATGGGTAAGGTTCCTACGGGTTTCTAAAGGCAAAAGGGGTCTTAAAAGCGCTGAAATCAAGGAAAAATCTCACCATAAAAACGCAGCAGTCCTTTCACTTCGAATCTTGCTAGCAAAGAGACCAAGAGAATGGGGGAGAAGCCCGAGGTCGCGTTCCAAAACTCCGGACAGCAGCAACCTCTTGAAATACTGTTGATGAGGAGGATTCAAGAGGAGTAGAGGAGAAGAAAATAGTGGGAGACGAGGAAGAAGAAGAAGATAAAGAAGGTAGGGAGTTGGGAGATTCAAGAAAGGAGAAAGATAGAGAGGGCAGTGAGGGTGAGAGAAAAATGAGAGAGACAAAGAGAAAGAGAGAGGCGTGAGAATGAGAGATAGGTAGGAGGGGGCGAGTGAGAAAAGAGAATAGAGAGTGAGAGGGAGAGCAAGATGGGCGAGACTTAGAGATGAACAGAGAGTTAGGGTTAGAAGGGTGGACAAAAGAAAGAAAGAATAAGGAATATGAGAAAGAGGAGCATAGAAGAGAAGAATAGGGAGAGATAGATGACAAGAGGGAGTAAAAGGAAGAAAATAGAGGAAGATAGAGAGGTAGAATACTCACCACACGTGAGGGGGTGAGGGGATGAGAAGACGCCCATGGTGTTTTGGAGAGAAGGGGAGGCCAACGGCTCCTTTTTTCTTGGATTTTCACAATTCTTCAAAAGATAGGTTTTCTCCTCTCTTGCTATATCTTTTATATTGCTTTGTTGGTGGGCCCCTTTGCTAGCTCACTTAAATGAAAGTGAAAAGACTTCCATACCCCTATTCACAAAGAAAAAAGATTTAGTAGCATAAGGGCATAATAGGAAAAACTAGCTAAACAAATTTTTTTTTTTTTTTTTTTTGAAATGGTACTAGCTAAACAAAACTGGAAAGGCAAAAGTGGTGTATGCGATGGTGGGCCCTAGATGATGTGGACATCCCCCACATCTTGGTCCAGCATAATGTCCAAAATAACTAATGTAATCAAATACCATGAGAAATAAGCTAGGTATCAACGATAATAAAAAGATCCAACGGTCTAATCACATCAGCATATCAAAAGTGGGTGTGGAGCTATATGATTTTCTACCTCCGAGATAGTTCATTTTCCGTCGCCCCTATTGGGGTCCTATTCTATCTCCTCATCTTCCTCTTCCTTGTATTGACCTTCTCGGTCTTTGTTTTTTATCAATGAAAAAAAAAATTCGAGTAGTTATATTTGGGTTGGGTTGTTTGGCTTAATGTTATCGAGGTCACTACCCCCCATGTCGTCCCGCGATTTGGGTGGCACAACCCCAAATGCTGTAAGTTCGAGATCCGGGTCGCTGAAAGTGGTGACCCCGTGGTTCCGGACTAGGACAAACTCGCATATTCGGCTTTGCAAGAAGGAACACTTCGGCAGACGATGAAAAAACAGCTGCAGACTAGCTCACACTAGCTCAGTAGTTTGATCATTTATCATGTTTTTATTTCCAAACTGGTCATTTGTTTTCTGTTTTCTTTGTTTTAGGATTGAGTATGCAATATATGCCGGTACTTATTTAGTGAATGTCGTGAATTGGGCGTTCAGGGTGTTGGGGGGAAGAAACTTGCTTCTTCACAAGCTTATCCCCCCTCCCCCCCCCCCCCCCCCCCGCGTTTCCCTTTATATATTTTGCTGTTGGAATTGGAACTTTATTTTTGAATAAATATGTATGGCATACCTTCATTGTCCTGCATATCAGGCTAACCACTATACCCTATACCTGTTCTTGTACTGCGTATAGGAACAAACCGCATCCTAGGTAACATTTGTTTGGCTAAATCTATTCGTGGATGCTAGACCTATTGTTTATTTCTTCAATCTTTTACCTTTTCTTCTTTTTTTACATTTTTCTCTGAAATGATAAAAAATACTTATAATCATATTGTTGATTGTATGCGGGACTAGATTTATGCATGTTTTTTGCTAGATCATACAAATTCGTCAATGAAATATGAAAGATATATGAACATAGATAATTTATTGAAGTGAATAGATAATTCCATTGAAACTTAATTCTATGTCAGCAACATAAATATATGCTTGTAAAACTTATATGATAGCTTTGGTATCAATTATTAACCTTTTTCTACTTTTGATGAATTTTTGGACCTTTTCTAGGGGTATCATCCATAGATATCATATTTGGTGGTTTCTGGTATACATTTGATGCCTGAAATAGACTATAATTGATCTGAATCGAATGTGTTTTAGAATTTACTAGATAATATAGTGAATAGATTACGTTAACTATCTAGTGTGGAGTATAAATTAGCATCTATATGCTAAATATAATATAATATAATGAAATCCATCCTCACAACCCAACAGAGGGATTCCATTTCCAAGACTGGATTCCTTCCAATGGAGATGGACCCCACTCCTAAGAGGATGGGATTGCGATCCCAACAAGAATCCACTTGCAATTTGATGGTTCCTGGTTCAGGAGCAGTTTCTAACCATAAGTATGTAGATTTAGCTTCTAAGCTATCATTATTGTTTGCTGTTTCCTTATTATTTCTTCAGTCTAACATCTATTCGTTGCATTTTTATATTGTTGTTACTCACCTGACATTGTCATTGCTTAGGCTTTCCTAGTCACTATGAAAAAAGCCTTCAATTGTTAAGATCTTGAATTTTTTTTGTTATCATGCCTCATTGTCTTCATGGGCCCAAACTCTTTTTTTTGCTCAAAATTGAGCCATAATAGTTGAGAAGTAATGAGAAGGTTGAGAAGGAAGGGAAAAAAGAAGAGGAAAATCTGCAATCTTTCAGGCCTCTAGAAAAAAGAATGTGAATGGGCTGGGCTCCGTGGAAAAAGAAAAGGCACATGTCAATGAGTTGGTTAGGAATCATAAACCAGAAGTACTTTGTGTTCAAGAAACTAAGATGTCTGCTTGGAGTATGGCAGAGATCAAAGGCTTGGGGTTGTGTAGTCACTGGAACTTTGTGGCAACAGACTCAGGAGGAGCATCAGGGGGAATCCTAGTAGCGTGGGATGAGGCAAAGTTGGAGCTAGCTGACATTTGGAGTGGAAGATTTTCAGTGTCATTAGTGCTAAAAAACCTAAGTAATAATACGTTGTGGACTTTGTCAGGTTTAATATGGCCTGGTGGAAAGAGAAGAAAAATGGTTTTTATTGGAGGAATTGGAGTCATTAAGGGAGAAATGGACTAATCCTTGGTGGGTGTGTGCGTGGGTGGGGGGTTTGGCGTCCCGCCGATGAATCATTCAGCGATGGAATCATGGAATGATTCGAGGGTACCCCGATCTACAAAGGGAGACTGTGGGGGTATGGACTTTAATGAAATCAGATTGGTAGAAGAGATCGTAGGATGCAGTTGAGTCAGCCAAAATGGGTGCAGTTTACCTGGTCCAGGAATGCAAGCCTAAGTAGTTCCTGATTTGCCCCTGCTGGTTAGACAGTACCCCTGAAGTTTGTCAGAAAGGGCTTCCCCATTTAGTATCAGATCATTGTCCCATTCTTTTGGACCCAAGATTGGAGTCCTGGGGCCCTTCCCCCTTCATATTTGAGAGCATGGCTGGAATCTCCTACAATGGAGGAAAGAATGGGTGAGTGGTGGGACAAAGCTGAGGAATTTGGGCCGGCAGACATGGTAATTGGTTTGAATCTTCACTATGTCAAGAAAGAGCTAAAGGAAAGAGGAAGAAGTTTCAGCTAGTTGCGAGGAAGTGGAGGAGGTGGGAAGCTTGAAAGAAGGTGACGAAAATACGGCCTACTTCTATGGAATCGCTGGTGCAAGAAGGCGTGGTAATCAGATTTGAGTATTGGAGGTCAATGGATTGTTATCTGACAAAAAAGAGAAGATAATAGAAGAAATTATGAGATTTTACAGGCATAAAAGAGTAGCCATAGTCCTCAGAAAGTATAGTCCGCCCAGTCCCTGAGAATGTGGAGTTTGGTAGCTGGAGCGAGGATAGAAACAGGTTGGAAAAATCCTTTTCGAAAGAGGAAATAGAATAGGGGTTATTCTCCTTGGAAAGGGACAAAGCCCCAGGCCCGGATGATTTTTGCCTCGCTTTCTTTCAAAGTTGTTGTGGTTATGTAAGGGAAGATATCTTTGGAGTTGTGATTTTGTCAAGAAAGATATCTTGAGATTCTTCAAAGAATTTTATGATGGACTGGAGCTAGATAGGGGAACAAGTGCAACGTTCATAGCTTTGTTTCCCAAAGTCAAAGGGGCCTCAAAGGTTGTGGATTTTTCCCTATTAGTTTGGTGGGCTGCTTGCATAAGGTGCTAGCGAAAGTATTAGCAGAGCGCCTGAAAAAGGCTCTTCCTTTGGCTATTTCTTCTAGCTAGTCTGCCTTCATCCAAGACAATCAAATTTTTATTGCTTCCTGGTAGCAAACGAGGTGGTAGATCTCTATTCCAAAATAGATCTCTCATTTGGTGGAGAAGTTCCTACCTTCCAAGTTGAACTTAAATTCTTGAAGAAATGTTTTGTGGAGAAAAAAAAGAGCGACATTGAACTTCGTCAGAGGCAATTATGCATTTATGCCAATAATAGAATTATTGAATAAATCTTTTGTGGAGAAGTTCCTACCTTCCAAGTTGAACTTAAATTCTTTTGTCTGGGTCAAACAGGCGTGGAATAAATAGATATCAATTGTTCTGTCCGGACAAGGTCTATTTCTCATTTAGTATCAATCATATGAGTGTGCTCTTTACCCGGAAACAATGGAGAGTGGGAAATAGATCTCTCATTCTGAGAAGTGGGAGTTCCATTCATCCCAAAATAGATCTCTCATTTTGGAAAGATGGGAGGACCATTTATATCAGAAGTCTGCTTTTAATCCAATTTGAGTTTAAATTATTGGTTTATTGTATTATTATTTGTGGTTTCTTTTTTTATTCTTGCTCAAAACATCTAAACTTCTGAAGACACTAACTGTGTTCTCGGATTTGCATGTAATTTAGGATGGTTGGATTCAAATTGCTTATGTCAGTTGGAAACTTGAATTTATTTGTTTTTAAATTGTCATCTTTTCAATAATTATACTATACCCTTCACGCTTCCCCACCGCTTCCCTTCACGCTTCTCCGTCGCATCCTGCCTTCCTGAGAGCCTTCGCTTCCCTTCACGTAGACTAATTGAATGCATTTACTTGAAGAGTGTAGAAGTGGAAAACTGCCAAGCTGAATGCAGAGACTGGGTATTCGGTTGGCAATGTAGCCTGTAGGCTTGGATGACTTATCAGTAGCATTCAGCCACAATCCCAACCCCAGGATCTGGTACGTGGCCTCTGATAACATTTGGTAGGAAGTCTGTTCTTCGATAACAGGAGGCATTTTCCGACAATCAGGTCTTTTGCTACTATCTAGGCAGGACTCTCAATGATGAATCTTCCTAGTGCTAGTTTTTTTCTGTAATAGGAAAGAAGAAGAAAAAAGGTACATGATTGGGATTACTTATTATATAATCCTAGATTTATTTGTTATTCCCTACCATGGACAGGCCATGCCCCACAAAACCTCTATGTTGGACAATCCTAGCCCTTGAACTTTTGTAAAATGGACGGTTTGTAGAAGGTGACAATGCAAAATTTTCCACAAATTGGAGGATTAAGATTGTCCAATGCAGGATAGTTTCAGCGCTTGGCCCATCCATCATTGAAAAAAAAATACTTACCCACTCATGTATCCCATAACCCTATATTGGCTAGTATCCAAATCAATCCTAGTTGCTTAATCTATCCTACCTGCCTGATCTACAGTACAAGTAATCCAATGAACATATCTTATATCTTCTAAGTCTGATATATCCTAAATCCAAACTAATTTATTCCACTATAGGATCGGCTTAGCCCTATCTTTTTTACGCTAGTTATGGATGAACTTACGGAGGGTATCCAGGACGAGGTGTTGTGGTGTATGTTATTTCCAGATGACATAGTATTAATTGACGAAACCAAAGCAGGAGTTAATGCTAAGTTAGAGTTATGGAGAACTACTTTGGAATCCAAAGGTTTTAGACTAAGCAGGGCTAAGACGGAGTATATGGAGTGCAACAATAGTAATGTAAGGAGGAGGGCTAAGACGGAGTATATGGAGTGCAACAATAGTAATGTAAGGAGGCGGGGTGAGGACGTAGTAAATATGACTAGATAGGAGGTACTTAAGAGGGATATCTTTCGCTATCTTGGTTCAATCCTACATAAGAATGAGAGATTGAAGAGGAGGGTAACCACAGAATAAGAGCAGGTTGGTTGAAGTGGAAGCATGCTTCAGGAGTTCTGTGCGACTGTAAAATACCTACCAAGTTGAAGGAAAAGTTTTATAAGACAGCTGTAAGGCCAGCCATGCTGTACAACTCAGAATGTTGGGCCACCAAGAAGCAGCATGTGCATAAGATGGGTGTAGCGGATATGCGAATGCTTAGATGGATATGCGGCCACACAAGGTTAGATAGAATTAAAAACGAAGACATCCGTAAAAAGGTGGGGGTGGCACCAATTGAGGAGAAGATGAGAGAGCACCGCTTAAGATGGTTTGGGCATATCCAACGTAGGCCTTTGGATGCTCCAGTGAGAAGAAGTGACTCGTGCTAAGCTGATGGAGTAAAAAGAGTTAGGTGCAGACCGGAAACAACTTGGGTAGAAATAGTGAGGAGGGCTAGGAACATAAAAGAGAACATGACCTTGGATAGGAGAGAATTAAAGAAATGATCCTTGTAGACGAACGCAACTAGTGTCAGGATTAGACTTAGTCAATTTGAGCCGGGTAGATCTTTTCACCTTCTTAATGAAAATTTTCTAAAGGATTCATTAGCCGACCCCAACTAGTTTGGGACAAAGGCTTAGTTGAGTTGAGTTGTATAGTGGGACCCATATGCTACAGTAGGCACATATGAGAAATTCAACAGCATTGCTTAATAGTTTAGTATCTGTTCTTTCACTTGTACACAAGTCATGTATCTTCTCTTTTTTGCAGAAAGATTGGAGAGAGCGGAGGGATGATTTCAAAAAGAAAGTCAGTCGAATTGTCAGACGCTCACAAGAAATGGTTTGAGCAGTTCCTCAGATTGCGAGCCAGCTTGCACATCTGCCTGAAACTCCTTATTTGGAAGGTCTGGTTGCTTTTATCTGATGATCTGTTGTTCCCTTTCAAGTAAATTGTCAATACACATAAATCTTGAAAACGTTTTCTATTTAAGTGGGCTTGATTGATGAGTGTCTGCTTGCATGGTACTATCTATGTTTTGTGGTCACTTTTTTTTCTGTTCCTTTTTATCAAGAAAATAAGACCCAAAAAGAATAAAAGGATGGATTGGTGATTTGATTCTTTGTTGAGTTTTAATCCCAAGTGGTCTACTCACCCTTTTTTTTCTTTTAGAAAATTAAATTGGCAGACTTCTTTAATTAGGAAGAATATTTAGGGCTCACTGTGGTCGGATGATTAATTTAGAAATCACAATCCCTCGTCTCTTTCTTATAGTTAATCCTTTCATCAAAGTAGTTGATCTTTTGGGCCCAATTGTGGATTAGCTCCACCCAAAAAATTGCGGAGCACCATCATCCCAACCCAATTCAACAGGCATAATAACCCAAAGTTGAATTGGTGTAATAAGAGGTGGAAACACTAGCTAGGAAAATCACCCTAAGCTCTATTTTTTTTAGTTTTGTGGTAAGTTGGAAGCAGAAAGAAGGCATTCACTAATTTAACTTCTCTTCCTCCTTGAATCATTTCTTTTCTTTGTATTTTAGCCCGTTGGGTGTCTTTTCCTCAATGTGCCTTGACCACCTTGGTCTTCTTAGTAATGAAATGGTGGTCATTCAAAAAAAAAAAACTTCTCTAGGGATGTTGAGCAAGCATAGGAGGAAAAAGAGTAGAGGAATTTTCTTGTTTCGCTCGGAAAAAAAGTGTAAATGCTAGGAAAGGACTAAGGAGGCAGGTGAAACAACCACTGTACTTCTTGGCCTTGAGATTGCAATCTTATTTCCAGAATCACCCCTTCCTTTGAAATCCTACCTTAGAAAACTCTAAACCATTCCACACAGAACTTTAGAAGGGGACGCTCAACAAGCTTGAAAAAGATGCTGTTTTGATGTAGGGAAAAAATATTCCATGAAAAAAATAGAATTTCAAGGTCTAGCAGGGTTTCAATTTTCGCAGAAAACGGTGGCTACTTACAATTTTGGAAGAAAAATTCATAGGATATGAATTAACCAAACACCAAACCCATTCTTTTAACATAGAAGACCCAATTGATTGATACTGTATTTTGCCAGGTGAGATCAGGACCATGGAGTGGCTTGATGATGGTCTACAAGATCAACGGTCTCAATTTCACATGCATGCCGTACCCACAAACTGATATCAGTTTTTATCATGGGGGTGATTGTTCACCCACTCAGACTTCTCTCCTTTTTGCACATCCGTTGTTTCCCGATTCATTTTCTTTTAAATGGGATTAGTTAGAAATTGTTTCCTACTTGCACATCGAATGAAAAAAATGTAATGGGTGATGGCCACTTTAAAGCATCTTTTTCAAATTTTAACTCAGAATTTATTTAAGAACCTTAAATTTTATTAATAAGGAATAATAAAATTTTATTGATAAGGAATAATTGGTACGGAAGAAATAAAATATTGCCTCTTAACCCATCAAAATACGTTGAGAGAAAAACAAAATCCATTTTACAAAAGAAAAAAACACGACATTATTTAGGGGCCGTTTGGATGCACGGATTTTAGAATCCTCGATTTCCTCAAAATTGTAGTCGGGAGAGAAGAGACGAAAGAGAGCAGCCTCGTTTTCTGATTTCTAGCCCTTCTTTCCGACATAAAGAGAGCAGGCGATCGTCCCAAGTTTCCAGGTTTTAGAAATCTCAGGATGCGGGATAGATTTTTAAGACATGGGTTTCTTACTTAAAATCCTAGAAACGCTGCCTGGACAGCATCCCAAGTTTCCAGGTTTTAGAAATCTCAGGATGCGGGAGAGATTTCTAAAACATGGGTTTCTTAAAATCCTAGAAACGCTGCCTGGACAGCATACCAGCAGCTTGATCATGACCCTCTTTTACACTATTTTCAAGCTAAAACCTAGATTCTAAAATCTGCGTATCTGGCCGTTCCTGGTACCTTCACTGAAAATGTGAGTAATAACTGTTCCTAGAAAGACTACCTTCAGGCAACATTGAATGAGGGCCGCTCAATTTCGCATATCGCATGGGAAGGCGCTGTTAAGCCCTGCCAAGAAAGAAGGCGAACTTTCTTTTCTTTGTATTGAAAATCAGGAACATCTTCTACCAAATTGTGCTGCTCTCTTCTGCTTAGATTTCTGACTTGACTTTCACTATGTTTTAGTTTTCAATATCTTATCTTCTCTTATCTTCAATTTCGAAAAAGGCTCTCTCTGCTCAATAAATTTAGAACATTTGACTGCCAATCCAATCGCCGTACCTTAAAGTCTAGTCTATTTACACCTCTTTCATTTACAAAAGTATCTTGGCACATACTTTTTGTTGACCATAATGAAATCATCATATAATAATCGAGAAATTGCAATAGAAAATAAGAAACGAAAAATGGAGGTTTATGATGATTTTGAAATCTTTTATACTAGGTAATCTAATATCCTTATGCATGAAAATAATCAATTCGGTTGTTGTGGTCGGACTCTATTATGGATTTCTGACCACATTCTCCATAGGGCCCTCTTATCTCTTCCTTCTCCGAGCTCGTGTTATGGAAGAAGGAACCGAGAAGGAGGAAACAACAACAGCTGGTTTTATTAGTAGACAGCTCATGATGTTCATATCGATCTATTAAGCGCCTCAGCATTGTCTCGTTTGGTTTCGAGAGCCTCCCCCTCCCCCTCCCCGATGCAGAAGTCATCCTGGATTTTTTGGATTCCGTATGATGCCTCACCTTTCTACATTAATTATTAGACTCATTTCCTCGGGTCTCTATAAAACAGAATGAAAAGCCCGGGTGGAAGCACAAACAAAAGGAGAGAGGAGAAGTGGAGAGGGGGAAGAAGTCTAGTGCTAGTTCTTACTGAAACTGATTTTTCGATAATAGGAAAACCTCTCTTTTGGCCCTTACCTGTCCTAAAAAAGCCTTGTCCAAGGCTTCGTAGTCTCCGATAAAACAACAGAGGCTTCCTTTGGGTCAAGAAGATTACTCCTGATGATACCTTGCCTGAGGCTCTTTCCTATGCGGGAAATCCTGAGCCAAATCCTGTTTTCTAAAAACAAGGGTTCATAAAGCAAAGTCAAAAGAAGGATAGGTGCAGAGACTCAATGGAAGCTGTCGATTAATACGTAAATCGCAATATTTTATAAAATATTTCATTGAAAGAATATACATAATATCTTTTTATGTGCCATTAACATTCCGAGGATTAACACACAACTTTTCCTTAATCAACAAAAAATCTTATCGATAAATATATTTACAATAATGAAACAAATAAAGGAATTGATGAAACAGATAGTATGATGGAAAAGAATCTGATCACAAAAGCCAGACAAGAAGTAGGAGAAAGGCTTGAGGGAGAAAAGCGAGACGGAGATGATGGAAAAATATGATCCATGGGAAGGCAAATAATCAATAAACCTGTAAGGCACACTTCGAAGAGGGGAGGAAACCTCTAAGCTAAGAGAGTAACAAACCTCGGCAATAGCAACAACAAAGAAAACACACAATTTTCGGAAAAAAAGAAACACCAAAGAGAGAACCCTTATGGTACGGAAGAAGGAATTATGGTGGCAGGTTAGGCCACAAAGACAAGGGAGAGATGGGTCGGTTGGTATTCATTTGAGATTCCAATTTCATATTGGACGCCACATCAAGTGACAGGACTCGAACCTATGGCCCCGCTATCTTATTAGTCCCAAATAATAATCGTTCCTAGAAGACTACATTCACTGAAAATGTGAGTAATAACAAAATTCATAGAATATAATATATCCATGGTAAAAATATGTAAGTAATAACAAAATGGGAAGTGATAAATCCGCCCCTTTTGATTACTTGGGACACCCCAGCAGCAGTGTATCAATGACCGGGGAGGGGCTGATTTTGCATAGTATCTAATAAGGGATTTATCACTTCCCAAACAAAATTCATAGTATCTAATAAGGGATTTGCTAGGGAGAAGGCATTCCACGGAGTGTCTGTTGCATGAGAAAGCAGCTACATAGGCTCAAGTTTTGTATCATTCATTTAATTCATTGGTTGTGGTTTAGGCAAGATCCATGAATTCATTCCCAATGTGTTATGTGTGAAACAAAACAAATTAGCATTCTTGTCCCATGCCATGAGACCAATTATCTCATAAAGACCAAGAGCAAGCCAAGAAGAGTGGTTGTGGTTGCGTCACACTTCTCTTTATCCACTGTTTTTATTACTGCATCACCACTCAATGACACAAAACTAACACACATATCCAACAAAATAGCAAAAGTAGGCCACATAATAACCACATAACTAGACCTTAACATGAGGGCATCAGCGAGGTGAAGGTGAAGTAGGATTAACATGACTCCCCATGCGAACCACCATACCATCAATGTCCCTAACATACCCCACTTTCTGGCCCCACTCTTTAACCTCCGGTGCACTCACCCCCACCGCCCCATTCTCCACCGCCCTCTTGTACGCACCATCCACATCACCATAGTCAAAACACAGCTCCACTGGGGCCCTCTCCGTATTCCCGGTCGGAGTTTGTACGTATCCGGTAATCCTATCCGTCTCCCGTTGGTGCATCGGCGTGAAAGCGATTGTCGTCTGCCCGCTCTCCAGTTCCCCCCACCTACAAAACAAAACCCATATTATAATACAAATGCCAAGAAAAGGGGGTGGAAATATCAAATTTCGGGGGTGGAGATATATGTATGTACCTGTGAGAGTTATCTAATCGACGGACTTTGTAGCCGAAGGCCTTCGCATAGAAGTCTACGGATTTTGCTACGTCTTTCACGTAGACTACAGTGTAGCCGAGAATTGGGCTTAGATTAGCCATTCTTCCTTCTTCCTTTTTTTTAACTCCTCTGCTTTGAATGCTGAATGATTCTATGTGTATTATATATGAAGACATCAGAGGGTTTCGTGACGAAAGAGGGGTTTCGTGACGAAAGAGGGTGAGAGGTGGCTTGCATGCACGTTACATTGGCTATGAAACTGCCTCGTGGACATGCCACACAGTCCGCATCCGAAATTAAACGGACACGATTTAGACCATGGTTTAAAATTTCGGTTTCGGTACCGGTTTTGGACCCATGAAATTTCAATAATTTAAAAAGCTTATTTAATTCATTTTTCGAAATTTGGTAAAGGCCAGAATTCGAAATTTCGGATTTCGGTTGAAAGTTAAAACCATGATCTAGACACATTATTAGGAATTATGGACACATTTCGGATTTTAGGCCCTGTTCGTTTGGGATTATGACAACCGATGGTGAGCCAACAGTTCGAATATTGGACTCAAATTACATTCATTTTGAGTCCAATATTCAATTAGGGCTCACAATCAGTTATCATAATCCCAAACGAACAGGACCTAAGAGTATTAGAAATAAGAGATTATAAATTACCAACGTAGAAACAATGTCGGTTCTTGATCTATAATATAAGAGATTATAAATTTATGGAGCATTAATTATGAGAGCCCCAACTATACTACTTTATAAGTCTAGATAGCTAACCATTTTAAATTTTACGGTCCATGAGAGTTTACTATGTCCTATTATGGTGCACATAGTTATGGCTAAAGGTTAAGCTGATTGCTTGACCGTTGCTGTTACGATTTTTGGCAAGTCACACACAAGCACCTGCTGTGTGGGGGCCGACTCGATGAACGGTTGTGTTCACTACACAATCGCCACGTGGACGTTCAAGATTGACACAAACACTTCCGATGGTTCGATGTTTCCCCAAAATGTCGTCCGTGCCACGTCACATGATGGGTCCCTTATTCCTTCGTTGGAATAATTTTCAATTTTCCTCCCTATTTGGAAAGCTCTGATATTCTTCCTTTCTTTTTAGGACTTTTTTTCTCCTTTTTTTTTTCTTCTTTTGCGTAAAAGCGGATCGAAAGATTGAAGATCTTGAAATGTGAGAGAGATTTCTAGATTTTCTATGGAGGTGATAAAATTTAGATTTTCTTCTCTTTGATCTGCATTTCTTCTCGTTCCGAGGATTGAATCCTCTGGGATTGAACTAGCAATTAGATTTAAACCCTAGGATGAAATCTGGTATCCGGATTTGAACACTCTAGATTGGAATGGGATTTGGATTTGAACCCTTTGTTTGAACTTTGAACACTCTAGATTGGATTTGAATAGTGCCCATCATCGGATTTGGAAACATAGCCTCACATATGATGTTAAAATTCAATCACAAAAGTATCCTAGAAACCCTTGTTTGTTATTTAGTTATTTACTGGATGGCAATATTGTCATTTGAAATCTTTATGCATTCCCATCTTTGTTGTGTGTTTAATTTATATATAATAGCACAGAAAGATGCCAGGATGAGAAGTTTTTTGGTTGATTGATGTTAGCACAAATAATATTGTAAGCTTCGTTTTAATTCTTTATTAGAAGTTTGATTTTATAATTATAAAGTTTTCATTGTAGTCTTTATAATGACAATTATGTAAACTTTGTTCTAGCATCAGGGTGTAAATACAAATTCACGCCGGTACTGATATTGGTGTTTGCAGGATAAGGTTCATACAAGTTTTGATTGAGCTCATCTTTCAGTGCACTCTATAAATTGGAGATCTTCAGCAGTTTTTTTTATGTTTCTGCCAATCTTGTAATCCCAGATGTATACCCAACACTAAATAAATTACCCAACAAGGCTAAAAGTCTAGAACAGTTGCTGTATGGACTGTTTGTGATCTTTCAAATTTCCATGTTTCCAAATGCTTGAGAATGTGAAATTGAAGGTTTAGTGATTCATTCTAATGGGAGACTCTACACATGTGTCTGGATCAAGCGACAACTTGGGAGTATCAAGCATTGTTTCTTCTGGGAAGGCATCCAAACAATGTTTAGTTGCATCCACCCCAAAGGATTTTCTGCGGAGGACATTCAAGAACTTGGTTTCTCTGAAGCATGCTAAATTAGGAGGTGGGTCTGCTGATCAGATAGTATTCTTTTTGCTTAAAGTTGCATCTCTAGAGATCTTGCGAAGGTTCTCCAGAGCAAGGTGTCCATTCATATGGCAGGGTCTTCAGGCATTGCAAGTCCTTTGCTATCCGCCATTTAAATGGATTCAGAGATGGGCACCCTTCAAGACATTAGTTGAAGGCATGCAGGTTTGTTAGTTCATTTATATATTGAAAGTTTCAAGTTCAACTTGTTCATTTTTCTTTGAATGATTACTTTATAATGGGTTACCAAAAGAAAGATAAGGAATCACTAAACGGAAGGGATTACCAATAGAAAATAAGAAGTCTTTGGCTAAACTTTCACTAAGAGAAAACAAAAGAACAAAGGGTGATTCTTAAGGCATAGCATACCTTATTCTATATGTTTTAATGTGCGTCATGAACTAGCTTCCTCAGAAAAGAACGTTGCCAACCTAACATCACCCACGTTGGTAGTCATGTCCGTAGGAAGAATGTCGCTTGACATTAGATCAGTGTGAATTATATAACATTGTTATCGGCACCTTTCAATTCTTGGATTTCATTAAAACTCCAATCACATTTAATTGAATTTCCCCTTCATCAGAGAGCAGATTGCACCTCAGGAAATTTCTATTCCATTTTTGAACAGATACCTCTGAAGCTTCTTTTCCGTCACTAGTCTATCGTTTTCCTTATTTTTTCTTAAAACATTGATGCCTTAAGTAGGCGGTGTTTCATCTACCACTATTAATGAATAAGTTTTTCCATGCATTATAGCTTAAAATCTCATTGCTTTTTAGGTTTGTCAGTTTGTGATCATTTGCATCCTTAGTTCTGATATATGTTAGTTTGTCAGAAACTTTCCCGGCCATTGCTGTTCCTCTCAATTGCGACAGCTTTCTCTAATCAGTCAGACTGTTGTAAAGAGACCTCAGGGAGTATGGATGAGTGTGAACCATGTCCTGAGTCACCTGATGGAGAGTCAACTTCCGAAATGTGGTATGTTCTCTCTCTCTCTCTAGGTCTTTGAAGCCCTAATCTAAAGCTTTGCATTTCTATGGCTTCTCCTAAAAGGAAAAGAGTTGACAGGCAATCAACTCTTTAAAAGGAAGAATGCTTCAATGATAACTTGTACTCATTGTAGCAATATGGATGAATCATCCTTGCATAGTTCATATTTATCCATGTTTAATGATCTTCTATATATTTCACATATTTAGTCACTTGTGTGTGCTGAATTCCTTGTCTTTGATGTAAACCTGTAGGCAACAGAAAAACTCAATTTCTGTGGCGGTTTTACTTCATCAGTAGGACAGGTTATGTGGAAAGAACCGAGCATGACGGATTTGTATAAAGGCTATACCGACACAAAGTCGTAAGAGGAGAGACAAAAGAGGAATTATTGTTGAGATTTCAAAAAGAGATAAACGGAGAATGAGGGATTTGTATAAAACCTATACAAACAAAAAGTAGTAAGAGTAAAAAGAGGAATTAGTGTTAAGAACGGAGCACAAGGGATCTGTATAAATCATACACCAACAAAAAGTAGTAAGAGGAGTAAAAAAAGAAACAAGTGTTGAAGTTTCAGAAAGAGATACTTCATTCTTGTTGTAGTTCCATGACTAAGGTATCCCAACACTGGATTGGATGTTGTATGTCATTTACAATACTTCTTGATCCTTAGTAGGCTCCCTCCACAGGTTGGAACAAGTTAAATTTGATGAAATATCAAACCCATGGTCAAGAGGGTAAGGAGCACATCACTGGCTTTATTAGCTTGATAATAAAAGATGGCCTGATTCAATTGCTGATGCACGCCAAGCTCAGGCAATCAATACAGAGGTGGTGGCATTACGGACTGGTCTGAGATTTCTATCATTATGTTCTCCCAACCCTTTGGTTGAAAAAGGATCCATTGCTCCTTGGCTATCAGATTAATAGTTAATATGGATTCTTATCCTCACAACTCAAGGAACTTGAGTCCATTCACTCTAACAAAAATTATTTCAGAAGCCAACAGACTTGCCAATTTGAGGTTTCTTTTTATGTAATTATCTATTGGGATCCTATGACCGACGTTTAGTTATTGTTGTCTAACAAAAATATTTCAGAAGCCAACAGACTTGCCAATTTGGGGTTTCTTTTTATGTAATTATATATTGGGATCCTAGACCGACGTTTAGTTATTGTTGTCTATTTTATTGGACAAGTCTGTCTTTGTAATCTTTTGTGGCTTTTAGTAAATTACATTCTCATGGGTTCAAAAAAGGAAGAAGAAATCCACATCATAATCATATCGCAGAACACAGTGTTATGCATACTAGCATTGGCATCTAGGATACAATGGTAGATGCTTAACGTTTTAATTGGTTTCACAAATTATCACTTTCAAATGACCACAAATCTCGTCTGCGTAATTATTTATGTATGATAGATATTCCCCATCATCCATAAAACTTTGAAAATAAGGTCAGATTATATAATTCCCCATGATTTGTGGACACGGACACGAGTGTCGCGTGTCGATACAGAGGACACGACAACCCTCCAAAATTTAGAAATGGGGACACGGGTAAAATAGAGAGTCTCTCTCTCTCTCTCTCTCTCTCTCTCTCTCTCTCTCTCTCTCTCTCTCTCTCTCTCTCTCTCTCTCTCTCTCTCTCTCGAGTTTGTTTAGAGTTTTAGATTTAGTGGAAAGGATATAACAACAAAAATTAGTTAAATAAGAACTAAAAGAAGAGTTAATGATAAATGAGGTAAACACGGTAATCAATAATAAAACATAATGTCACACTTGAGGGCTAGATGTACACAATGGCGGGAGCCTCGTGCACTGGGCCGCCCTTTAATGTCACACTTGACCTGGTAAAAAACGTGTTGAAACACACAATTAAGTTTCGCACTTCTATCAGTACATTTACAAGTGTCGACACGACACGTGTGTCAGCAATAAATTCAAAGTGTAGGCTAAATATAGATAATTCCCCAAGAAGGACACAGGAGCCGGCAATGTGGAGAAGTTTTAGTCCCTATTTCTACAATACAATTTTACACAATTACCTTGGTATTATTAACTACAATAAAAGCTAATACTCCTATTCAAACAAATCAGTAATAAACAAGAGTGTGACTAAAACTGAAAATATACACAGACCTAAAATGACTAGGATCCAGAGTCCAAATTGAATAATCTTTATAGTGATGAGGAACCAAAATCCCTTCAGAACATTATGGAGAATCAAGATTTTCTTGTATACCCTTTGGATTCACTAGCCTGAGAGTGGGACACGAAATTGCTTTTTTGTTTGAACGATCAAGATATTTTTTGCCCCTGGCATTATTGTAGCAGCATCTTGAACAAGTCCATGAAATGCTTAACAAGGGCACACTACTTGTCTATAGACATCATAATAGATGTTTGCTGTTTCCTAACTCATATCTCAGTTTTCATTTTTTTTTCTCCTTCTCTTTCTTTCTAGAGACATAAAAAAGCATTTTCAATTACTCTAGTTCGGGGAATTCTCAGTTTCCTAACACCGTATGTAACAGATTTCATTAGATAAGTCGGCTGATTTCCAATAAGGATTTTTTTGTCATATGATCACGTTAGTGATGAGTCAAATCTCTATCAGCATTTTACAGGCAGATAATCTGATAGGGATCAGTCTCTATAAGTCGTTGAGAAGCACACACATTTGTGTGTTTGTTCTTTCAAAATATATAAGGCCTACAGTTTTATGCAAACATTTGCAAAATCATGGATGTGATGTCTACTCTCCATGGTGCGATGCCTAGGGTTTTGTTGGTGAGATGCTAACAGACTTATCCTTTCTTAATCTCTAAGCATTTTTCTCTCTCTATTGTTCTATTTATCTACTTGTTACCTATGTTATCAATCTTCTAGTTCTTTTATTTTATATTTTACCTTTTGCTTATCTAGGGTTTCAGGTATTCATCTCTAACCCCACAATCAAATTAGATTTGGGTTCATTATTCATTCTTTCTTTTCTTTTTTTGAAAATCGGGTTCATTATTCTTATTGCTTTTGAATCGCATAACTAACCGTATTTTCATCATAGATAGCATTGGTCTGTTATTTTGAACCCTATTAGAATTGAACCTAGTCCTTCGCTGAAATCATTGCCCACAACTAATTCCCGCATCATTCCAAATAAAAAATAAAAAATCCCCACAACCAGTTTTCCCACACGACCAGTGTTTTGCAATTTTCTATCAAAAATCTCTCCCATATTGGTCCTACATTAGTTTGGTATCAGAAGTACAAGACCTAGCCTTCTTCCCTTTTGGTCGTGTATCCGTTGGTATCAAATACTTGTCTGGATGCCTACTCAAAGTAGCAGGATTTAAAGGGAAGACTGACGTTCGGTATGAGAGATGAATAGTTATTGAGACTTGTTGAAGAGTTTGAGAGATTGGAGATCCAACTGAGAGAATTGAGAAGATAGAACAATCAGCAATTGTTGAAGCTGAGCACTAGGTAACCTACTTTTAGGTATTCTTCTCCAACCCCACAATCAATTTAGATTAAGATTCATTATTCTTATTGCATTCAAATCACACTAGTAACCATATTTCATCCTTGTTACATCATATATAGCTTAGGTCTGTTATTTTGAGCCCTATTAGAATTGAACCTAGTCCTTCGCTGAAATCATTGCCTACGACTAATTCCTGCATCATTTAAAAAAAAAAAAAAAAATTGCCCACAACCAGTTTTACCACACTTTCAATGTTTTTCAATTTCATATAAAAAATCCCTCCAACATTGGTCGTACATTAGTTTGGTATCAAAACTACAAGGCCTAGCTTCCCTTTTGGTCATGTATCAGTGGGTATCAAATACTGGTTTGGATGCCTACTTTTGATAAGAGATGAATAATTATTGAGACTTGTCGAAGAGTTCGAAAGCTTGGAGATCCAATTGCTTGTTATGGTATTTTGCTTAACATATTCAATTGCTTAATGATGTGCAAAAAGTTGTCATGACAATTTATGGTTGGAGCACTTGTCCTTCAAGTCTGTTCCTTAGATTGGGTGCCATATCAAATCAGCTTATTTTGTTGCCTTGTCTACTTTTCCAAGAGCAAAATATTAGTTTGATGCAAGATGGTTTGTAATGATTTTCATGATCACATGTGCCTTTCAGGATATCAGCTGAAGCGCCAGAGAACACTGTGTCTGAAAATTGGCTGCTACAACTTCACGAGGAATTGGAAAAGCAAGGAATTACTTTACCTGAAAGGTGATTACGCTGTAATTTGGATGTGTAAAGAATTCCTTTATGTTATTTTGTTCTTTATTTGATTATGCTTCTAACTTGGTCTGAATTTTCTATTCATAAGGATTTACTAGCTAGTAAAAATGTTCGTTTTGCTTTTACCTCTTGTTCCTTTTTTCAAACTTGATCAGAAGTTTCTAGACATAAGAATTTACTAGCTAGTAAAAATGTTTGTTATACTTCTACCTCTTTATCTTTATCTTTTCTTTTAGAACATGTGAAGTGAAATTTTGGTTAAAAGGCACACAAATTTTCAGAACATTGTTAAGGATTAGGATAAAAAACTTTACGTTGGGCGTATACTACAAAACATTGTTATAAGGAATTCCAAAGTTTGCCAAAAAGGACGAGGCTTTCCCAATGGATGTGGAAAATTTTCAGCCTAGAATGAAGCCAATAGATGATCTCTCCCTCTCTCTCTCTCTCTCTCCCCCTCTCTCTCTCTCTCTCTCTCTCTCTCTCTCTCTCTCAACTTGACTATGATCTGCCATTCGGATTTCAAATTCTTCTCCTTCCAATTAATCACAGGAGCCGACGCACCTTCAATCTTTATCCTTGAGTAGTTTAACATATTAAGAATTTTACTACCATTTCGTCTTCCCACAACTTTTACCTCTAGGTATATGAATTTCTAGGTATGCTAGCATAAGAAAGAGCCGACCCCAACTAGTTTGGGACAAAGGCTTAGTTGAGTTGAGTTGGGCTAGCATAAGAAAGACTAATGGATCTAAAACTGGCTCTGGCAGTGATAATCCCAAATCCAATTAATCACAAGAGCCGACTCATCTTCAATCTGTATCCTTGAGTAGTTTGACATATTAAGAATTTTAATACCATTTCATCTTGCCACAACTTTTACCTGTACGGCATATGAATTTCTAGGTATGCTAGCATAAGAATGACTAATGGAACTAAAACTGGCTCTGGCAGTGATGATCCCAAATCCAATACCTTTAACATCTTTACCTTGTCTAGATTCTAGAAGACACTTTGCTGAACACAACAAATTTGGCTTCAACCAATCTTCTGTGGATTCATCCATACATCTTTTGATCTTCATAGTTTAGAGAAGTTATTGCAAACATCAAGTGAATTTTGAGCCAATTGAGAATTTTTTTTTTAAAGAAAACCCTTTTTCAGGATCTTTCAAAGGCTTATATGATAATGTGTTAAATTGCATTATAGGTACGTCAAAATATTTAAGCATTTCTTTCTTTCCATTTAATCGAAATAATTGACAAAATAAGATTCATTATGGCACCATTTTTTCCATTGCCCATGTGGTGGTACCATGCCCCTTAGGTTCTATTTGGTTGTAGATAGTTACCTCATAGAGTAGTGGTGGAAGTAGTCAGCAGGGAGAAGACAATCCTTGGAGTCTCCTCATAGTTAACCTCGTAAAATAGTGGTAAGTAGTGTTTTGTTGTCAACCTCGTAGAATAGTGGCAGAGGGTGTCATTACCAATCCAGAGAGAGAGAGAGAGAGAGAGGGAGAGAGAGAGAGAGAGAGAGAGAGAGAGAGAGAGAGAGAGAGAGAGAGAGAGCATTAATCCCAAGAAATTTTTATGCTTGTATTTTGTTGGGCGTTTGATGGCATAACATGTCACCAGACAAGGAGGAGACAGCCAGGAGACATCCCTGGTGGCCTCCAGGGATTATATTTCTCTAATGGCAACAAAACAGGGGTTTTTGATGATGTGGCACCCAAAATCCAAGTAATACCCTTCAAATGCCTGCTTTGTGCAACAAAGCAGAGCCTTAGGAATTCGCTAAATTGTAAGCCAAAATATTGCTACAAATGTTAAGAGGTTAAGAGTGAGAAGGAATTCCATACTTGAGTACATCATGGACACAAGAATATGCACAATTTTCAGTAGAAATATGCACAAAATTTTAGAATATTTTTTGAATGATGTCTTCTTTTTTATTAATCAATCATCTATTAAAGTTCCCGCCATAGTAACTGTAGGATGTAGGAGGTGGTTTAGATCTCTATGTGGAAGCATATAGAGTTGGGATTCTTAGATTCAAACACAAGTAATAAAACCATTATAGCTTAAAGCAAGGAAGCAAGAATCGCATAGCAAAAGGGGGAATCACGCTTCCCCAATACGCGATTCCGAATCGTGACGCTTCCCCAAAAAGTGGGAACCGCATTTCTGAGTCGGGGGGAACGCGCTTCCCAAAAATGGGAAACATGCTTCCCAAAAATCAGAAACGTGCTTCCCCAAAATCGGAAACGCGCTTCCCCAACATTGGGAATCATGCTTTCCCAAAATGGAATCGCGCTTCTCCGCCGCTTCCCATCTTTTTTAATTTTATGGGAATCACAAAAATGGCAAACACGCTTCCCCGTAGCTTCCCTTCACGCTTCCCCGTTGCTTCCCTTCGCGCTTCCCTGCCGCTTTCCCCAACCCTTCCCGCTTTGCGCTCTCCGCTTCCCACCATCCTTGGAGCCTTTGCTTCCTGCATTCGTTTCCTGCGCTCGCAACCTTGGCTTAAAGTGCCCTTTAGGATCATAAGACCAAATGGTATCTCATTTATAACCAATTGGGGGTATAGAAAAAAGTTCCAGATTTCAAAGGAGAATCATAAATTCAAATCTATAACCTAGGAAGCACGGGTACTCTCCCGGGGCTCCCGCACCCGCACCCGACACGTATGGGGTGCGGGTACGTCCGGGGTACGTACCCCCTTTTTTTTAAAAAAATAACACTAGTTTTGCGTGTCGGGTGCGCACCACGCGTACCCGACACGTCCTGCTTCTTCCTGCTGCTTCTCTTTCCTCTCCTGTACTTCTCTCTATTTTATTGTCCATTTACTTAAGATTTACATGTAAATAACGGAATACCCCCCTTTTGGATTTATTAAAAATAGTTTCAACACCCAAATCTAAAAGGAAAAAAGTCAACTCTCCAGTTCTAGTACAAAATTCAAAGAAAAAGGGTCGGGTCAAAATTTTAACTTTCTTAACTTCCAAACGGTGGGGTATTTTTCAAATTTTAAAAATTCATAAAATCTATTTTGTCCAAACATTATTAAATCCCAAAAGTCCGGTTAAAAAAATCTCATAATTTTGTCTCTAAAAATTATTTATCTTGTCAGGCACTGGTCAACACACTGGTGACAGACTTTTTTTTCTAATGAATGATGTATTGATGCCTCATGTTATGAAATATGGAACTTAATCACTTAAGAAATGAAGAGTAATATTAGAATTTTCCATTTTGGTGATGTTATTGTTATTTGATTGCTCTACAATTTTTTTAATTTTTTTTTTATAAATATGTAATAAAGTATTAAAATATATTATTATATTCGGCGTACCCGAACGTACCCGCACCCCGTTTTTTTGGCAAATCACGTACCCACGTAACCGTGTCGTGTCGTACCGGCACCCCGTACCCGTACCCGTGCTTCATAGTCTATAACAGAGTATCCTTGTTTATGCAATAGGATTTTATTATGTAACCAGGACCAATTGAACCAAATAATCAGAAACAAATATTTTAGGTTCAAGGAGCTTCTGCACAGATAAGGAAACCTCTTAGCTAGACTTCTGTTGCCACGCCATCTACCAAGCTAGAAGAGGATTTACTGACCATCACCCAATTCAAATCTATGACCTTTTTATGAGAGTTATGACCTCAACTTTCAAGTTTTCTATATTGTTGAGCCAATAGAAATTCACCCTACTAAGTTGATCTATTTGTTTCTTTGCTAATTAAGAGCCTTGAAGATTGAACCCATGTCATCTGGACTGGTAGTAGATCTCCATCATCCCTTGGCATGGAAAGCCAAAACTAAGGATATGCCGATTTCTATATGAAGACCTCGATCTTGTTTTGTCTTGGTCTTTTGAATTGCACAATATCATCATAGAAAATCTATGAGCAGTTTATCTCGCGTATCAGCCGAGATCCTAACCGTAAAATACCTACCAAGTTGAAGGGAAAGTTTAATAAGACAGCTGTAAGGCTAGCCATGCTGTATGGCTCAGAATGTTGGGCCACCAAGAAGCAACATGTGCATAAGATGAATGTAGTGGAGATGCAAATGCTTAGATGGATGTGCGGCCACACAAGGTTAGATAGAATTAAAAATGAAGACATCTGTAAAAGGTGGGGGTGGCACCAATTGAGGAGAAGATGAGAGAGCACCGCTTAAGATGGTTTGGGCATATCCAACGTAGGCCTTTGGATGCTCCAGTGAGAAGAAGTGACTCGTGCCAAGTGGATGTAGTAAAAAGAGGTAGGAGCAGACCGAAAACAACTTGGTAGAAACAGTGAGGAAAGACTTGATGGCTAGGAACATAACAGAGAACATGACCTTTGATAGGAGAGAACGGAAGAAAATGATCCATGCTAGTGTCAGGATTAGACCTAGTCAATTTGAGCTGGGTGGATCCTTTCAGCTTCTTCATGAAAATTTTCTAAAGGATTCATTAGCCGACCCCTACTAGTTTGGGACAAAGGCTTAGTTGAGTTGAGTTGAGTTGATCAGCTGAGATCCTAAACAATGAGAGATAGTAATAGACTAATTTGCTATGGTAGATTTGATAAAGGTGGCCCTTTTCAAGATATACAATTACTTACCTCTTCATGATTCTAAACTTGATTTTTGATCTTTTCTATTGCGGATCCCAATCTTGTACAGAAGGGAACCCACCTTTTAAGGTGAGCCTGTTATTTAGCTGGGTAAGAATCTTTCTCGCTACCCAAACCAAAGCTATGTAGTAGGAAAAAAGTCTTCGATGTTAATCGTGAAAATCATATTTCCACTTATTCGTTGACACATTATTTTCCATGAAGGCCTATGAGGATCTTAATCTTCTTTTCTTGATCTTTAAAAGCTTCAATGGAGTTTCCACATCATTGTTTAAAAACTCCTCAAGTCAATCTTGACCAGCTAAAGTCAAATTGGTTTTACCTTGGCCAAATTCTCATCTGAGTCCAAATTTGGCCCTACCTATCAAACCAAAAATTTGTTTGACTTGCCCAAGTGATTGAAATATTGACTGCGTCAATCATTGACTCAGTCGACTCGACTTTGTTTCATCTTGATTGAGTTCTTGTCGGAGTCCAAGTTGTAAGCGCTATTTCGCATTTTGGAGATGAGAGACTAGTGAACCTCCATTGCCTACCTCTCTTTATTTCAATAAGCTATTTGCTACAGTCAAGTGGAAAGACAATCAGTTGCCTGAACCACTAAAATAGGAACAAAAATGACTGAGGATACACATGTCATAGCCCTTGACATTCTGAAGAAATTGTTTTGGCCATCTCTGTACACGTCATAACCATTGAGTCCATAGTTTTGTAACTATATCTTTTGATCCCATTGTTTCACAAATAATGCTTGGATTCCCGTTTTTGATATTTTGGTTGTTCCACTATGGGCATGCCCACACATTAAAAGATGCCCGTTTTAAAAAGATAGTATATGTTCTCAACAATTTTTTACTAACAAATTACAGTTGTGAAAATTGTCCAGAACCTCTTTGTGACATATCTACCCATCATGGTTACTTTTGTGGAGGGGAAAACCCAGTTAGCCCACCTAAATTTATAACATTCTTGGGTTTAGGGCTAGGTGCTTCAGCTGTTGGATTTAAATTGTTTTTTTTTTGTTGTTATTGCGTAGCCATCATTATATGCATTTGATGTAGCTTATGCTATATCTTTTAAATTTATAAATGGCATGCTTGTATCAACCTTCCTCGAAGACTTGCTTTGCAATATCTATAAACTAATATTATTTATGCAGGATTAGTGAGGATGACCTCCATAGATTCTATACTGCGGCAAATGGTGATTTTTCGCGCTTACTTTCATCGATCAAGAGGACTATTCGTTGGAGGGAGACTTATTATATTCTTTCAGCACAAGACCTAGAGATGTGGTCACATTTAGTCTTTTGGCATGGCTGTGATGTGAAGCTCCGACCTTGCCTCATTATTCGCCTTGGACTCGCTTGCTCAAATTTAGCGTCTCATGATAGACCTCGCTTTGCTCAAGCAGTAGGTACGCGTAGGGAGAACCATTGTTTTAAAATTTTGAGGTAATAGCTTTTTGTAAGATCCTGGATCTTTAGGACCATTGGGAGAACCATTGTTTTAAAATTTTGGATTTCGGACGAACTTTGGTCATTTTGACCTAAATTGTAAAAGTTTCGACCGAAATGACTGAAATTTGAAAAACAAAATCGGTTTTGGTAGGGACTGAAACTGAAATTTAAATCCATGGGGAGAACACTATATCCATGCATAATTTCTAATGGTTAATAGATTATAATTTTTGAATGGTAATTTCATTCATCTAGATGAGAACAAGAAAAATGGCAACCGAGAAGGTCAATACAAAGAAAAGCAGAGGAAACAGCCAGGAAAATACATTGACACAGGAACACTCAAGGTGGCGGGAAATCAAACAACTCTAAACCCTCCCTATCAAATCCCGTCATAGGTAGCCTATCCGCTTCACCATCGGCCAACCTTCTAACATTCCTGACAGAAATGGATGCTCCCATCACTCTCTCCTGAATCTCATCAAACCAGTGTGTGAATCTCCATGGGCGAGCATGAGTCCCCGCCAACCATCTTATCACATTCAGTTGGACTCCATGATTCTTATAACCTGAAGCACCGTTCTCACCTCCTCTTCATTGGAATCCAAGATTGGAATAGGGCCTGAGAAGGCCCATCTTGTGGGACCTTGCTCATCTCTCGAAAGCCCTCCTATTCCTGCTAGGCTGGGATTACTCAAGCAGAATCCATCAAAATTGAATTTCATTTTTCCTGGGTCTGACGGTTCCGATCGAAAAGACAGCTAACTCGAGCTACAACTGTACTAGACTGGATGGGAGGAAGGCGGAGTGTCGAAACTTGCTCACTGCTAGATCATATCTTTCTCCATCCATACCACGGATCGTAAGCTGAAACGAATCTAAAGCTTGGGAGGATCCTTACCCATCTTCATAAGCTGATACTAATCTAAAGCTTGGGAGGATCCTTGCCCAAGATATGGTTAATGCAATCACCTTGATGTAGATGAATTGCACGGATTTTACATCGCCATCAAACACCCTAGAATTCCATTCCTTCCAAAGGACCCATAACATCGCCAGCAATACCACACTCCAAAGAGTCTTTCCTTTTGATCGCCAGGGAACATAGGATCAACCCTCTAAGAGGTCGATCAGCCGAAGCGGAAACACCCACGACATGCCAAATCTGCTCAAGATCCGGCCTCACACCTCTCTCGCTAGCCTACAATAGAGAAACATGTGGTCAACTGATTTACCTGACTCCACACAGAGAGCACAATGATCCACAATAAACATCTGACGATTACCCAGGTGATCTACCTAAGAATCTTGTTAAGAAAGGTTGTCCAACCAAGCGCACAGACTGTGAAGGGCGCTGGGATGGTCCATACTCTGGCAAGGATTGATGGTACAGGGATAGGAACGAGCTGATGATATAATGATATCGCATTGAAAATCTCTGAGGAGCACCAGGTCCAAACCCTTTTGTCTTCACCAGTTCTTTTGATGAAACAAGCTTCCATCATATCCAGCATTCTTGCTACGCTTTCCATCTCCCATTCAAAAAAGTTCCAGTTTATCTTCCATGAGATTTTTTCTGCCTCCCTCACAAAATAGTCCTTAACAAGCACCTCCTTATCTACCCCTACAAGGAACAAATCTGTAAATATATTATTAAGCGGCTCGTTCGAACACCACTTATCAACCTAGAATCTTATCCTCTCACCCGAATAGACCATATATCTTATTCCATCACTGAACTTGTGCTTTTGGCTCAAAATGTCCCTCCATACTGTCACTCCATTGTGTCTAAAACTGTTCTCTGATACCATTTGCCTCGGCCCACTTCCATATTTTCAATAACTCTGGTCCATAGATGGTTTCTTTCCTCTCCAATTCTCTAGAGCCACTTCCTCAACAATGCCTTACTGACGCATCTTTTCCGATACCCAAGCCACCCGCCTTGATCGGCTTGCAAACCTCCTTCCATCTAACCAGATGAAGTATTTGCTTGTCATCCGAGCCGCCCCATAGGAATCTTCTCTGAATCTGTTCTAATATGTTGACCGCATCATTAGGCATTTGAACACTGACACTTGGTAAATGGGAATAACATTATTTGGGAACTGAATATATGCAATTACAAGGCGATATTTTGCCTCCTATTTAAGTAGGGCAGTATACCAGTATCTTGTTATTTGCTTGATTTTATTCCCTAATCGTCTAAGTTTAAACTCAGCAAATTAATCAAGCTTTCTTGAGTTGACACAAATCCATATCCATATTACTCTATTGACACCCATTTGTTTGAGTGGTAATATGGATGTTTAGACCAAGTTGGCACACAATTGGGCACTGATTTATTTAATGGAGAGCTTTACTGCATTGAATAGAGGATATTTCAATTATCCCTTCTTATGAGCTCTTTGCATTAGTGTAGAAATGGGCTTCAAAGCTGGGCTTCTTGTGGATTGTTTGAACTAGGAGTAGGCTCAAGCTATATTAGACCAGGAGTCGGTTGTTCTCTAAAAACTGTGGATGTGAGAATTTCCACAGATTTTCCAACGAAGTACACTCGCTGATCAATACCTAATTTTAAACAGATTTTCCAAAGAAGTTCACCCGCTGATTGATACCTAATTTTAATATTGAGACTGGTTTCAATTCCCATATTTTTTGGGGTCCCGAAGTCAGGTTCATTTGATTGCTACAACATGACTAAGGAGGGAATTGTGATAAGGCTTTAGGCTATCAACTGGCTACAAAGGCTGCTTCCTTTGAGCATTTCCAAATAATTGAATAAGAATAAAAGATACAAAGGATATTTATCTATAAGAAAAATTCAAATTAAAATTGCTTCTAGAAGGAATTGATCTAAATCAAAATGGTTATTACAAGAGTTTGGAGAAAAGTTTGAGTTCATGGGCCGATAGATCCTAGTTTTTGCCCACGGTGGACTGAACTGAATCAAGTTTCCAAACCTTAATAGAAGCCCTTTATTTCTACTCAGCAATCTGAAAATTTAATTGAAGAGAAATATATGTATTGCAAAAGGGGAAGATCTTTCCCAACCACCAACTCTACTCTAGAAACACCCGCTTGTGGCAAAATTACACTTTCCAAATCCATAACTTCATCTAGAATATTAGTGGTTCTTCAAGGGACTTGGCTACTCACTCCTTGTGGCCAAAGAAAATGTATTGGGAGAATCGCCTTCCATTAATAGTCTCCCTTAAAGCTCTCGCTGAAATCTATGCAGGTCGGTTGAAAGAGTCCTTGCCTTTGCCTTTGCATCCTTCATTCCTTTGAGTCTTTGACACCCAATTGATTGGAGAATGCTTTGACCACTTCTCTCATGTCATTTCCAAGCAACTGCCTCCAACCCTGTAGATGATGATATGTGGTGGTGGTGGGGGGGTGCGCATCCTTCACAAATCAGAGAAGAGGCTTAACTTGGTGAGGCAGCCCACCATTATTGTTAAAAGTGTCTTTCTTATTTTAGTCATATGGTTTTAATTGGGTCATTTATGTCACTTTAAGTCTATAAGGATGTTTTTGTCTTCTTCTTTTTAAATCACTTAAATGATTTTTTAAATATAGGGCCCATCTATTTCCCATAAAATGTTATGATGAATAAGACTTTGAATCTTTGCTTGTCCAACCCATGGATAAGGAATTCTCCATCAATCTTGATTTGATGTCCTAGGTAGACCATCGATGTGAGGCCCTTGGTATTTATCCTTCTATCTATATTTTCTACAGTAATATTCAATCTCTCTTCTCATCTTTACTACATCTCTATTTTTGCAACTCTAAGATTTTAAGTTCTCGTGGAATATTTTTTTTATTCCAATCATGCTAAATGATCTATTTTTTTTTTTTAATGGTATAATGTCATTAATGAAAGAAATAGTGACAGAGTACAAAGCACAGACGACCGAGAAGGTCGACCTATGCGGGCCAATACAATAACAATAGGAAACAACTAAATAAAAACCCTTAAGGGACGAGAAAATAAAAAAGCTCCAGCTCCTGCCTTCCACCCCATCTCTAGCTAGCTTGTCTGCCTCGGCATTAGCAGATCTTTTGACATGATGAAAAGCCACTTCCAATCCTCCAATCCGGTCCTTGATCTCATCTATCCATGCAGTGAATCGCGAAGGAAAACACTTGTTTCCCTTAAGCCACGCTATAACATTAAGCGAATCACCCTCCATTATAACCTTCGCCAAGTTGGTAGACTCGGTGAACCTAATGACCTGATCGATTAATCTCAATCATTGAATGTTATAAACTTCTCTGTTTTATTTTTAAGATTCAAAAGTTCCTATGGAATATGCTTTAGACTCAACATGCTAAACATTCAAGTGATCGAATGCGATCTTAAATCCTACAATTGGATTTGATCATTCTCAATTGTTAGAATTATAGATTGAATCGATCTTGAATTCAACAGACGGATCGGAGGATTTTCATGGACTTTTAGTTCTTGATATTATCATTGAATTCAGTGGCAAGATCTGATTATTTTTGTTAAATAAATCATGGACTATAGATCGATTAGTATTATTGAGTTGTCTCATTGTTGAATTGCTTGGATCCTTATTCTCCATATAGTTCTATATCATTTTTGAAATCATAGTTATAAGAACTAATTTTCTTCCCTATTGTTTCGGCATCAAAGGAGCTATTGTCAAAGGTCAATTTGATTATATTTTCCAAAGGTGTAACCAATCTAACAACCACAACCCCCTTTCTTGAAACCTCTCCTTAAATGTATGTAGCCCAGTTGGAAGAGCTCTTACCTTCACTTCATTTGTGTTTTAACACCTAATGGATTGGAGAATGTTTGGACCGCTTCTATCTGTCATTTTCAAACACCTCACCAACCCAGCCCTTGAGACTCACTTCTTGTGGATTCTCCTGCATCTATTCCTCTCTAGGTTGGAGGGAACTCGTTCTAGAGTTCCTCTTCATATTAGCCTCCTCGAGCAATTATGGTTGAACAATAGTGGAGCTCTCTTCAAAGTGTATTGAAGGAATCCCTCCCAATTGACACAAGTATTTCGAGAAGGGACTCAGGCTTTTGACTATTGTGGGGTACACCAGCGTATCCCTCCATGGTCTTATGACCCCGTTTGGCATATGACTATTGCACCTTTCCGGGGTAACCCAATCACATGGAAGAGCAAGAAATTGGTTGTGCTACCAAAATATAGTGTCGGGGCTGAGTGCAAGCTATAACACATGCATCTTATGAGCTTTTGTGGCTTGATAGATACCCTCCACATGGTGATAGACTAAGTTGACTGTCTTATGATTTAATCCATTTTTTTACGAGTGAACAAACCACAGAGGTTGATTGTCACTTTGTTAGGGAGAAGGTGGGGACCAAGACCATTCAGGTTCCATAGGTCAGGTCAAAAGATTAGCTTGTCAACATTTTCCCCAAAGTTGATCCTCAGAGTAATCTCTAAATCATTCTTGGCAAGCTAGACATGGACGACATCCATATTCCAGGTCGAGGGAGATTGATGTTATTTCTTGGTTTTTATTATTGCTTTTATAGCTATCTTAGTGCAAAGGCATTTATCCACCAATTATTGGGTATTTTTTTATCTTAAAAAAGCTAACTCTTATTGATTTATAAACAATTGTAAAAAGGCTGAGCTAGTTTGAGTATTTTACACTTATAAATCTTAATTATTATTGGTTTTTCAGTTAAAATAATTATCAGGATTTATTAAGAATTTGTTAACATATGGTACATTTTTGTTGCTCATGCAGTATCCCAAATAGAACATGGAGTCCTGCATTTGGTCAATGTAGAAGATCCTCGAATTACAGTGTTGATTGATTGTGAAGGTATATCTACAATCAAATTTCCAATGCAAATGATGAGATCATTTTCTGGGTTAGTGCAAGATCACTATCCAAATCGTCTTGGACTGTTGTTTGTTATACGGCTTCCTCCACTTGTTCGAGTAATTGCACAAACTTTTATTCAAGTAAGTTCCAATCTCATTCAAATTGTCTTACACATTTCCATTTTGTTGGTAATTTCTAGGCAAATTTAGGATGATGAGAATAGTTTTCTCATTGATCCTAAATAAGGATGGCCGACTCAACATTTTGAAGAGAAAATACATTGACCTTATTTGAAGCAGATCCCCTCAGACCAACCTAGGCTACTGTTGAAGGGTCTTGTTAAAGTATAAAAAATAAATAACGCCTTTCTCCAACAGCTTAAGCTTTTGGAGAAGTTGGTAAGTTAACATGGTATCAGAGCCAAAGGTCTCGAGTTCAAACCTCCCGGATAGCAAAAATCCACATGGGATGGTCAGCCCAAAGTGAGACTACATGTGCCACGCATTTGCCAAGTGGGCCACACATGCAGGGGAGTGTTAAAGTATAAAAGATAAATAACGCCTTTCTCCAACAGCTTAAGCTTTTGGAGAAGTTGGTAAGTTAATAGGTATTATAGTCTTTGTACATATAACCCTAATTTGGGCGCGCGCGCGCGCACACACACACATATATTTATGATATTACATGGGAGCTCTCTAAGGAGACTCCATATTTTCCCTCATTCTTCTTCGTCTTCCTTATCCACATTAACATGGTATCAAAGACAATCTGACCCAATAATAAAACAACAAAAAAAGGAGGAAAGAAAGGAAGAGAACCCTAGCATCTCTCTCTCTCTCTCTCATCCATTCTTGATACAAACTCTAACCTGCACCTTTTTTTTTGGCTCATTATGTGTTCCCTTTTAGATTTACTGTTACTTTGGCCTTCTCAGGTTTTAAAACCGACGACTCGGCAAAAAGTATGCATTGTCGGGGAAATGTACCACAAGGATCTCTGTGAGCATATTCAGGCGCTCCCATTGTTTCTGGAGGGGAAATGTACTTGTTGTAAGTGCAGGATGATCCTTCATGGAGGCAACCATCGGCATCAAATCGAGGAAACCCCTGAGAACGAACCCCGTGGGAATTTTCTGGACAATGACTCGGTGGGAGATCGTAATCTAAGTGTTGAACTACATGGGAGTTTTCTGGACAATGACTTGGTTGGAGATCCTAATCTAAGTGATCTTCCTTTCAGTGGTAACTGTGATAAGATATTGAGGATGGCTATAATAGGCACCCTCATGTTGTTTGTTTTCATTGCCTTGATAGCAGGTGTGTATGATCCAGATAATTCTTTGTTTCTACTATGAGAAAGCCCGTCGCTCATTCAGAAACCCGATGTTCAGATTTTTCCCTTCAATTCCTTTGGTATTATGCCATGCCATTTGCACCGTTTTAGCTTGATGGAGTTACCTTCAATTACATGTACTTGTTTTTAAATTCAATCTATTTTTCCGTAAAATAATTTTTACTTTGCATGTACTGTAAGTGCAAATAGAGTGGTTTATGGCTTTAGGCTATGTTTCTTTCGACGTTAAATTGGTGTAAAACAAATTTGTGTGCCTATTTTTAAGTTTTAAAATGGGCGTAAAATTTGGTTTATGCCCATTTTACGTCGAAAGAAATATAATAAATTCAGTTTTTGTTTGTTTGATTCATGTCAATTGGCTTGCAGTCGCTCAACTCTTTTGTTTTTGGTACAATGTCATGTGTGTATATATTACTGAAATGGCTTTGCAATTTTACCCAGATATACATTGCATTTCTTCCTTTACATCCTTTTTTTTTGTTTTAGCACTGATGCAAAGTTAGTTAGGGCCTCTTTGGATTCTACCAAAATTCCCTTTTTAGCACTGTGCGTGTATCTTATCCATGGTTTTAAATTTCGACCGAAATCCGAACCTTTTTAGCACTGTGCATGTATCTTATCCATGGTTTTAAATTTCGACCAATTTCGGATTTCGGTGGAGACCGACACCGAAATCACCCAAAACTGAAACGGTCATTTATTTTGGCCGAAATTTCGGAATTTCAGTCGAAATTTCGGTTTTTCCGAAATTTGACCCAAAAAATCTGTTTTTTTTAAATAGCTTACGAAAGAAACAAATATATTGAAGGAATCAATATATTATTTGCATATTATATCATAATCTGCTTTAAATGTATACAAACATTTCATGCATGGGAAACAGATTCTCTTATCACCTGTTTGGTTGCAGGTATTTACCTTGTAGGGTACTGGTTTAAGTAGTCAGAACTGAGTAAACAAGCCTTAGGATTTCCCTGGAACTTACCTCACAGTGTAGTGTTAACCTTGTAGAGTAATGGTAGGGGGTTTGATTACCAACAGAGACAGAGAAGAGAAAAAGATAAAAAAGAGAGTATTTTTTGCATCATTCCCAAGAAATCCAAGCAAAAAACCCCATTTTTGTTGTGTTTTTTCCTAAATTTTGTTGGGAAGAGACAAGGGGGGCTCAACAGCAGACAAGCAATGATTAACCAAGAGGCATCCTTGGTAGTCTCATTAGTCTCCAGGGTTTTCAATGCTATATTGGCAACCAAACACGGGTTTTTTCTTCTTCTAACGGGCACCAAAAAGCCAAGCAAAACCCCTAAGCTATCTCAGCTTTTGTGCAACCAAACAGACTTAGGGGTGTCAACAGACCCAGATCGTAAATCGGATAGATCCTACAGATCTGAACGTTAGTGAACAGGATTTTGGCACATCAAGTGGATCCAAACCGTGTCCATTGGGTGTGACATCCTAGATCCAAATGGAGGACATCAATGTATGAAAAATCCCTCCATATTTGGTTCATTCACGTCAATATCAATTTTGGACTCAAAATCCGTAGGCCATGACGTTATTAACTGATCAATCATGACGTATAAATTTTACCAATATTCTCCAGGCAAATCCGATGCCTGCTTCCTTGTTGACTACTTATTCCACTACTCTCCGAGTCTATGCTGAGCATCCATATAGACCCTTGAGTTTGTTTGGATGCACATTAAGTGGAAGCAGATGAAAGTAAAAGACTTCAATTTCCAAATAAAAGTAAAGTAGAATTAAAAAATCCAGTTTACTATCACTTTTCTCTTGAGATTTGGGAGGAAACTCAAAAGGCTATTATTTGGAAAATTCCTAGCAGACGAGGGAAGTAAGGTCTGTACGTGTGTACAAAATACTCATCTGCATATGTAGAGTCATCTAAACGATGAAGAGGTCTGAAAACTCTTGATAATGTACATCAGCTATTATCAATCAGACTCGTTTGAATCCCTGAATTCTATCCTATGTACCCTCGTTATGGATGTGCAGAGCTACAAGCTCTATTCTTCAATATCTCTCAATTGGTTCTTAACCGGGCATTGTCATGGTGGGCCATGCTTGTAGATTGGTACTTAAATAATGATCCAAGGGTTGACGTTTGTTTGTTTGGCTTGCTTTATTCCTCTTTATTGACGGTGATCCAGATCAGTGCACATCTGCCTTTGCCAATTGCTTTGATTTAGGATGTGGGTCCTACCCTAAGCTGGACTTTTGCTTATGGGATTCTCTTCTCAGCATACAATTCTATTATTAAGCAATGGATGCAAATTTGAAGGTACCATTTTATCATGGAAATGCCATTCACAACCATGCCATATGTAATGGTTAGGGGAGGGGGGGTGTTCATCAGTCAGAGGGGGGAAAATATCATTGCCTTTCTATATATGATTTGATTCTAAATCAATAAAGCACAGTCACGCCATTTTCAGTTGGCCCTCCTTTTTGCAAACTTTCTCCTAATCATTTTTAATTCATCAGAGGTGGTTGTTCTCTCACGAAAAGTGAACCGTGAAATGGTTTTCTAGCAAATCCCTTTCCATTTTTCAAAGGTCATGGAGTGGTGGTGAGCAGTTACAGTACATCTCCACTCAAGGGCACGAAGTAGTGGTATGCACTTACAAAAGAATAAAAAGTGATGTCTGCTTCAGAAGAAAAGTTCGCAGAACCAAACACAAATATGTCTTGGCATTTATCTTTTATCATTTACTTTTCCGCGTTATCATTTACTTTCCAAGATGTGGCTTGTTGATTAAATTAAAGAACAATGGATTCATCTTCCTAGGTGAGCTTTTCACCTTAATTCTCTATCCCTCGTATTGGCATTTTTTGTTGTTTTATTAGTTAGTTAGTCAGATTTTTGTCGATCATGAGTTGTTTGCATTTAGCGTGCAATGGCGATGTCGTTTGCGTTATGTGCGCATCAGCATTCACCGTGATTCATTCATATTCTGTGTGTCAACATGTCGTTCACATTCTGCATGTGTCTATATCCCCACATTTGATGTTGCATCGTACTGGAAAAAGTCATTTCCATATGTGTAAAGGCATTAGAGCTAGGGGTGGAAATGGTTCAGGTCCAACCCGAAGAATCGAGCCGACCTATTTGTTTTGGTTCGGTTCTGAAAATATGTTGTTTGGTTCTGGTTCCAAAATTTTGGAACCATTGGTTTTCAGTTCGGTTCTGGGTTTGGGGTCTTGGGACCCGAAACCGAACCAAAGATATATACTGGGATTTGCTTGCCTCCTTCGCAGAAGCACCTTCACTAGAAGGGAGTATTAAAACTAATAGTCTTTTTTTTATTTTCATTAAAAATAAGAGAAGAAGAGAGGGGGGGTAAACCCAAAACCGAACCGAACCAACCCGATTAAGATCGGTTCTGGTTCGGTTCCAGGGTTCCATGGTTCGGTTCTAGTTCCCAATATTAGGAACGAATAGGGATTGGTTCGGATCTGGGTTTAGCCCAGAACCGAACCAACCCGAACCATGTCCACCCTTGATTAGAGCCGAAGGAAGAAGTGGTGTTCCCCTCTTCTTCTCAATCGCTTGAAATCCAATCCCAGTGGACGAAAAATTCGGTCTTCGACCCCTCAAATTGAGTTTTGAATTGTCTTCTAAAATATTGGCATGCCCATGCATTCACCTTTCCACACACTAGTCGCATTGACCGATCACAACAGACATTCTCAACAAAACATCATTTTTTTGGCACGTCTGGTGGGACCCTAGTGCGCTACGCAACATCAAATGGCTCATAATGCAAGAACTAAAAGTAGAAGCATTAGCACTGCAAAAACCCAAGTGATCCTAATGTTTCTGAAAGTGGTAAGACTCTAGGTCAAAGGACTTTCAATAAGAAAATTCCTCCGTCAGGGGAGGGACCTAATCATGTTTCCCCAAGTAGAAACACTTCTCTATAATGACAAAACTGCGACACGCCCATCTAACTCCAAGACTACCGTTATGTTTAGGTAGCACCTAGACGAAAATCCCCACGAGTTATCCCAAATGATAGATCGGCAATTTTCCGAAGTGATTAGGCCCCTCCAATCCTGTAGCGAGAATTTTTCAAGATAGGTCGACGTACTGTTCAGTTTGCTTTATCCAGCAGTTACGCTATACTGTATTCTCAGTTCTGAGTTCTACTACATGTAAACACCCTCATTTTGCTCCGCTACAGCCTACAGCCAACAAAGGAGTTTGTTAGTTCTTCTCATTTAGAGTCAATTTCCTGTGCTTTCTCGCACTTTTCCCTCTCTTTCTTTTCCTTCCTTTTCTCTCAGTTTCCATATGCCTTCCATTCATTTTTATCCATTTTCCATGGAAAATTGAAAGGTCAAATTTTCGGTCACATTGGAGTCGGGCTCACCTTTTTTCAGAAAATTGTAATTAAATGAGGGTTTGATTTTTGGCAAATTGGGAAGGGGGTCAACCACTTTCAGAAATTTTAAAATCTATATGCATAAAAGTGGGGCTCACTAATATTTAAAGATTATTTAACAAAAAATCCGAATTATATTTCAATGGGGATTCTGGTGTCATGGAATTTTGGGTTGCCCAAAATTATTTAACTTTTCTTTGAGTTATATTACAAGGAGGAAATATCAAGGGTTGTACCCCTACCGTATTGTTGTAAGGCCTTACACCATATAAGAACTCTCTTTTGAGATATAGGAGTTGTTTCCAACATTTGTGTTATATGTTTAGAGATACAGAGTTGTTTAGAACATTCATATAGTAAGAATTTTTTGAATTAGGTTGTAAATTGGCATATGAAAGATAATTTTACTCCCCTTACAAAATCAAGACGTGAGAAAATTAAATTCCTTTCACTATTTATATTTAAAAGCAGATATTAAATCTCAAAACAAGTGTAAAAGGTGAGAAAAATCCCTCTCACTATTTTTATATTTAAAGGCAGATAGTTTTGATGTATGATGAAAAGAGATTTTACACATTTTTGATAGAAGGGATTTGCTAGGGTCCATAGCAAAAGGTTTTTCGCAGCTAGTCTGTCGCACGTCAGACCAGCCACCTAGTGAATGGAGACAAAAGCTGTTGTATCTGTTGTCTCCATTCACGAGGTGGGTGGTCTGATGTGCAACAGACCAGCCGCGAAATGCCTTTTGCGATGGACGCTAGCAATTCCCTTGATAAAAAATCTCAACACAAGTGTAAAAAGTGTGAAAGTATGTGTAAAATGATAGTAAAATCTCTTCTCCAAAGCAGGCACTCATTATGGTATAAGGCCTTATAGTCAAGTATTGTTCAAAAAGTACGGACTGCATCATAGGATGATCCAAACCGTCCATATGAGGGCCACAACGTAAATAGGTTGCGTCACAAAAATTATTCAAACCCCGTGTTTTTTATTCTTTTGTGAACTAATCCCAGAATTTCTGGGTTGATCGTCAGTTCTGAATTTAAATGGGTAAAATGCAGTAATTTTAAAACCATAACATGCAAATTTTGTGTCTACTATGATGTATGTCTAGTTTCTATCCGAACAAATTTCACCTCGAAATTCAGTGTAATAAGGGAGAACCGATCAATTTTGTGAGACCTGCTAGTCCAGAAAATTCTGCACAAAACAGTTGTGTGTAAGGTCTGTTTGAAAGCCTTTATGTCGAGATTAAGCCATTGGATTGAGCTATGTTGTATTTTTGTGTGTACAATAACTGCACTAAATTTGAGGATGATCAGATAAGATAGTAAGTGTTATGTTACAGACCCAATGTTGCTGGTTCTACAAACCAATTCGAATTTCAATGTTACAAATAATTTAGTTGCTTACTGAGCTGTCTGGCTGACCCATTCTTTTGCTTGTAGGTAACAGAGACCCTATATGTATTTAGTGTGGTGGCTTTTGGTTTGAGTGGAAACTGGAAACTTGAAAAACTAATGTTTTAAATAGTTAAGCAATGAATGTCAGTGGATTTGGAGGTTTATATAATATCAATATTGTGGTTCATGTAGCAACCCTGAACTTTGGAAGATTGTTTTGTTGCGTCTTTCACCACGTCGCACCACAAGATTCAACGTCACTATATTGGAGAATCCTAATCCTGTTTCCCTGAGTAGAGACACTTCTCTACAATGACGAAACTGCGATGCGCTCGTCTCACTCCAAGATGTGGCCACTATGTTTAGGCAGCACCTAGACGAAAATTTGCACAAGTTATCCCAAATGGTAGCTCGAAATATTTCCGAAGTGATTAGTCTTCCAAATAGGTCGACAGACTGTTCGATTTGCTTTATGATAGGATGAAGCCAAAAGCGCCAATACAGCCTCCCATTTGGCAGGGTAATAGACTGGTCCGGCAACTACCATACACTGGATCCTCAGCTCTGAGTTCTACTACCCCGCTGGATGGTGGAATCCGGTTCGGCCTGTTCTAACTGTTAACTAGGCTAAATCTTGTCCTAGGAGGCCAATATAGTGACCCATCTATATTTGTCCCTGCAGAATCCGACCAAAATTCGATATCAGGATAAAAATTTGCACCGGATGCAACGATTCTCAGTAATGTCACTCCGTCGTACACGTCCAATAGGCAAGGTAACCGGTGGCGAATCGACTAGACCCTGACGCCATAACACAAAATGAAAATGCAATTGATCCTACTAGTAATTCACAGGTCACAATGGAAATGATTTCCTAGGGAACAATAACAGAAATCAGAATGAGAACCAGTCGCATACACCACCATCAAATCCTCAAGAAACTCTGGTGGTGCACCGTTCAATGGAGCCGGGGCAGCCAGCACAACCCGACCCTAGAATCAGGCCTAATCAACCACCTATATGGGATAATTACAGTCCCGAGTATAAGAAATCGTATTTCAATTGGTATTAAGAACAATTTCCATACAGAGGGATTACAAATTTTCTGTGTTTACCTTTCTGGGAAGAAAAATGAGCCTATCAAAGAGTATATAGTCCAATTTATAGTCCTTAATTGGTATGATCTTTCTTCCATAGAGGTTATAAGTTCTATGACTCAAAGCTAAGTCTAATTCATTTAAAAGTTTGATCTAGCATGACCAATTTGTAGTTCGGTCAAGCATAACCGAGTTTTGTCAATTATGACTGAGTTGTAGTTCGGTATAGCATGACCGAGTTCAGTCTAGCACGGTTGATTTGTAATTCGGTCCAGTATGACCGAGGTCGATCTATCACGACTGAGCTCAATCTATCATGATTGATTTTTAGTACATTCTAGTACGACCGATTTTCGATCTAGAATTACCGAGTTTGGTCTATCGATCGATTTTTAGTTCGGTCTAGTACGACTGATTTTCGATCTAGTATGACCGAGTTCGGTCTATCATGACCGATTTTTAGTTCGGGGAAGAGCGACTGGTTTTCGAGTTTGTTATATCATGACCGATTTTTACCACGACCGACTCCTAGTTTAGTTTTTGATGATAGAATAAATGCAATATATAGGGGTGCAACTCGGGTTGGGTTGAGGCCAACCTGAGGAACCATTTACTCAACCCGACCCTGACCAGAGTTCAAACCTGATGAGGTTCAGCCCAACCCAACCCGAGGAAGCCTTTTTCCAACCCAAAGCCGAGTTTCAACCCGACTTTTTAAGCTTACTAAAAACTTTTATTAAAAAAAAGGATATTAGGTTTCACTCGGGTCGGGTTGCCCATGCCTTCAACCCGAACCCGAACCTGATTCAACCCGAGTTAGGAAAAAACCCAACCCGAACTCAAATTGACCTGAAAGACACCCAATCTGACCCGACCTTTTTCGGGTTGAACTTGACCCGATCCTTTTCTATCTATTATAAGAATTAATATGTTATGTAACTCCTACGAATGTCAAGCCAAGACGTGAACTGAGTTCGTCCAACACTGGGGTAGCAAAACCGAAGTGAAAATGGAGAATGGCACTTCAGATCTGAAGTGCGACAGGCCAGCCGCGAAAAGCCTTTTGCAATGGAGCTTAGCAAATCCCGCCTGTCAAAGGAGGGTATGTGGCATACTTTAATTAATAATTATTAACCGGTTAAAGGGCGCATGTGAGGGACTTTAACGCTTTGGGCGTCAATTTCTCCTAAGGGGAGCCAATTTCTCCTAAAGGGTTGGGCCTTCCAAAAAATAGAAAGCAATTAATGCACTGTGAGGTAAATAAAATAAAATATTACATGCACTTGGATGCTATGCCAAAGCTAAAACGCAATATATACCCAGGGTTTTTACCTCAGGTCGGGATGCCTATGCAATTACCCTAACCAGACCCGAACGTTATCAGAACCCAACCCAACCCGAACTAAGTAAGATCCAACCTGATGGGGTGTAAAGCTCCAGCCTCTCACAGGCCGCCACCTGTCCTGGAGTAGGTGAACTCCAGCCTCTCACAGGCCGCCACCTGTCCTGGAGTAGGTGAACTCCAGCCTCTCACAGGCCGCCACCTGTCCTGGAGTAGGTGAACTCCAGCCTCTCGCAGGCCGCCACCTGTCCAGGACACCTGCCCTGGACACCTCACCAGGTTTTCCCCTATAAATAGGGGTTCAAAGCTCAAACCAACGGGTAAGACGAAAAACTCTCTCCACCCAAACTCTTAGACTAGCTCTGCACTCCTGCTCATAGTGACTTGAGTGTTGAAGGGCATGTCCGGAGTAAAACCCGGGTTGGTCTTCTGACCTCGCTTGCCTTTGTGCAGGACTCAGCCCTCATAGCAGGACTCAGCCACTTCGCTCCCTTTCACTCCGGTCCCTCAGGACTCAGCTCCTCTGGTCATCCAGCTCAGCTCTTACGTCACTGTCGTACCTATTACCGATTTTCGGCCTAACAGATTGGCGCCATCCGTGGGACCTCAGAACTAAAAGCCGTTCTCAGACATCTCACAAAAATGGCAGGGCGCAAGAGTGCGTGGATACCTACTGCACGGACTACCCAAACCGTGCTGCCCCGCAGGACCCGGAGCGAGCGAATCGCCTCGCTGGTAGTAGCAGCTTCTGCTACAGCCGAGCAGAGCCCTGCTCGCTCAGAACACCTGAATCCCCTGCCCACTCCGGAGCAAGTTCAAGCTCTATTTCAACAAATGACAGCTCTCGTTGGGCAGTACCAGCAACTACTTCGGATGCCTCCGCAACCTCCTCCAGAAGCTCCGAGATCTGTCCAAGAAAGGCCAGACATCCACAGGGAAGAGTCATCGCGCCATGGTGAGGATCGAACTCACCACTCCACCAGACAAGTCCATCACCCCGCAGCGATGCATGCCCGAACAGAGCCTCACCGTTGTCAAAGGTCGCGGTCCCGCTCCACACCAAGGTGCCGAGCTCATGAAGATCATGCACCACCAGTGAAGTCCCGGCCTCGTCGTGGGAGTCCGGAGAGTCAGTCCAGCTCCGCGGCGAGCCAATCTGTGGGAAGAATCTGGTCCTTCGAACATAGAACGGATCCGCTCCTACAGAGAATGGAGGAAATGGACCACCGAATAGAGAAACTGGCGAAGGATCAGAGCCGGCCCGCCTCCAGGGTGTTCTCAAGCAGAACGTCGTTCACTGATGATGTCCTGGGTGCCCCAGCACCCAGAGGGTTTAAAATGCCCGCCGTCCCGCAGTACGACGGGACTACTGATCCCGTGGACCATTTGGAGACATTCAGAACAATGATGCTCCTCCACGGCGCCTCCGACGGCTTCATTTGCAGAGCGTTTCCAACGACGCTAACTGGTGCGGCAAGAGACTGGTACTCAAGAATTAAACCGAACTCTGTCAGTAATTTCGATGACTTCGGGGAGGATCTGGTCCGCCACTTCATGAGCAGCCGCAGGCGAAGGAAAACAACAGCATCCTTGATGGCCTTGCGGCAGGAGGATAATGAGCCCCTGAAAGTATTCCCTCATTCGTCAACCAGATCAGGATGTACGAATCAGATATACCAAATACCTCATTCGTCACAGATCAAGGGACTTATTGCTACCGTGTTATGCCCTTCGGCCTCAAAAACGCCGGAGCTACTTACCAAAGGCTAGTGAACCGACTTTTCCAGAACCAGATCGGCCGCAACATGGAAGTATACGTGGACGACATGCTGGTCAAGAGCGGAGTGCGCAGGATCATGTGTCTGATCTCAGGGAAACATTCCAGGTCCTGAAAAAGCATAGCATGAAGCTTAACTCCACCAAGTGCACCTTTGGTGTCAGCTCAGGGAAATTTTTAGGGTTCATGGTAAGCCAACGCGAGATAGAAGCAAATCCGGAGAAGATTAAAGCCGTGATGGAGCTCACTGCTCCAAAAACTATCAGAGAAGTTCAGCGGCTCACGGGAATGATAGCCGCACTGGGGCGCTTCATCTCGAAGTCAGCGGAGAGGTGCCTACCCTTCTTTAGCGCGGTCAAAGGACTCAAGACTGCGCCCCGGACGGAGGAATGCCAGACCGCATTCGAGGAGTTGAAGAAATACCTGTCCTCCCCACCACTATTAACAAAGCCGGAGCCGGGCGAGGAGCTATTTCTGTATCTCTCCATTAGCTCCACGGCTCTGGCAGCTGTCCTCGTCCGCGAAGAGCATCGCCAGCAAAAACCTATTTATTATGTCAGCAAGGTTCTTCATGACGCAGAAATAAGGTACCGGCGGGTCGAGAAATTGGCTTACGCGCTGGTAATGGCGGCCAGGAAGTTAAGGCCGTACTTTCAAGCCCACACCATAAAAGTCTTGACTGATCAGCCACTCCGGCAAGTACTCCATCGACCAGATATCTCCGGACGACTTGTGAAATGGGCCGTGGAGCTAAGCGAGTTCGATATCTAGTACGCACCTAGGCCAGCCATCAAGGCTCAAGTACTGGCCGACTTTGTGGCTGAGTGCACCATCCCCCAGCAGTTCGTCGATTCTGAAGCTGTGCAGCTCCGAGTTGCGGAGAAAGTAGCTCCTAAAGAATGTATAGCGGAGGGAGCTGGAACAAAAATCGTTCACCTGCCAGCCAAGCAAGACTTCACAACCAGCTCACTAATCTGGGAAGTACATGTCGACGGGTCTTCGAATAAGAGTGGCTGTGGAGCCGGCCTCGTCCTCACCGGGCCTGACAACTTCACTGCAGATTATGCCCTGAGGTTTGGATTCCGCACATCCAACAACGAGGCAGAATATGAAGCTCTCCTCGCCGGAATGAGCCTCGCAATCCAAACCGGCGCCCGGAACTTAAAAGCATACTGTGACTCCCAGCTGGTTGCAAACCAGATTCAGGGGGTCTACGAAGCTCGAGATGAGCGTATGATCAAGTACCTCGCCAAGGTCCACCAAATCGCCAGTAAGTTCGAAAGTTTTGAGGTCATCAGAGTCCCCAGAACAGAAAATGCCAAGGCAGATGTGCTGTCAAAACTGGCTGCCTCCGGATATACCACACTTGGGAGCATACGCATGGAGTTCCTGTAAAGATCCAGCATCGAAAGCAAAGCCGCGGAAACAATGGAGGTAGAGAATGAGCCGTGCTGGATGGACGAGATCATCAATTATTTGCGCAATGGTAAACTCCCTGAGGATAAAAAGGAAGCCCGCAAGGTGATACAGAGAGCTACCCGATTCTCCCTCAGCAGTGACGTCTTGTATAAGAGATCCTATACTCTCCCATACTTGGAGTGCCTTAGGCCGGGCGACGCCGCATATACACTCCAGGAGACGCATGAAGGAATTTGTGGAGAACATCTGGGGGGCAAAGCCCTGGCAATAAAAGTGCTTCTCAGAGGTCTGTATTGGCCCACCATAAGGCAGGATGCGCCGAGTCTGGTTAAAAGGTGTGAGAGGTGTCAGAAATTCTCTCCCACCATCCACCAGCCTACCGTGGCGATGGCTCCAATTATTAGTCCACTCCCCTTCGCATTATGGGGGATGGACATCCTAGGCCCCTTCCCACCGGCTTCCGGAAAGCGCATGTTCGTGGTAGTAGCGATCGACTATTTTACTAAGTGGGTAGAGGCGGAACCTCTAGCGTAGATCACAGAGCAAAATGTGCAGAACTTCTTCTGGAAATCAGTAGTTTGCAGATTTGGGATTCCTCGTGCCTTGATAACGGACAACGGCAAACAGTTCGATTGCCGAAATTTTCGGAAGTTCTGCTCTGATCTAAAGATTGAACAGAGGTTCACTTCAGTAGCTCACCCCCAGACCAACGGGCAAACAGAAGTGACTAATAGGATCCTGCTTCAGGGAATAAAGAAAAGACTGGATGAAAAAGCTGGCCGCTGGGCAGACGAGCTTTATCACGTCCTATGGGCATACCGCACTACTCCTCTCACGCCAACTGGTGAATCGCCATTCAACCTCTCCTTTGGAACAGAGGCTGTGATACCGGTCGATATAGGTACTCCGTCTCCCAGGGTCACCAGCTTCAACGAGCAGCTTAATAGTGACGGGCTCCGCGCCAATCTCGACTTACTAGAGGAGATCCGGGAAGAATCTCGAATCCGAGTCGCCGCCTACAAGCAGAAAGTATCCAACTATCACTCCAAGATACGTCCCACAGAATTCCGGGCAGGAGATTTAGTCCTGAGGAGAGCAGCCGTCTCCCAACCAATGAAAGTCGGGAAACTCTCCCCGACTTGGGAGGGGCCGTATCGAGTGAAAGAAGTTATCCGCCCAGGTAGCTACAAGCTAGAGACACTGGAGGAGCGTCTATTACCCCACGCATGGAACTCCAGAAACCTCAGGAAATATTATTAGTAGGCACATCGTCCGGTGCGAGAGGTGATTTTGTAAATTATGTTTATGATAATATGAATAAATAATTCTTTTTGCAGATTCAAATTTTTCTCTTATAACTGGAAACCCAGTTCATAAAACATGGGTACTAACTGGAAACCCAGTTCATAAAACTTGGGTACTCTCTGGAAACCCAGTTCATAAACTTGGGTACTCTTTGGAAACCCAGTTCATAAAACCTGGGTACTAACTGGAAACCCAGTTCATAAAACTTGGGTACTCTCTGGAAACCCAGTTCATAAACTTGGGTACTCTTTGGAAACCCAGTTCATAAACTTGGGTACTCTTTGGAAACCCAGTTCATAAAACATGGGTACTAACTGGAAACCCAGTTCATAAAACTTGGGTACTCTCTGGAAACCCAGTTCGTAAACTTGGGTACTCTCTGGAAACCCAGTTCATAAACTTGGGTACTCTTTGGAAACCCAGTTCATAAACTTGGGTACTCTTTGGAAACCTAGTTCATAAAACATGGGTACTCTCTGGAAACCCAGTTCATAAACTTGGGTACCCTGTGGAAACCCAGTTCATAAAACTTGGGTACTCTCTGAAAACCCATGTTATTAAAACTAGGGGGCAAGCCGGGCAAGTCACTCAGCTAGAGTTTATCAGAGACGGAGGAGGACAGAGGAGCACAGATATGGACAAGTATAATTTCATTGATCAAAATGTGGGGGGCCTCGAGGGCCAATACATAATTAGCCTTAAAAGGCTGTAAAAAAAAGGGGAATCCTGGGGTCTCAAGGACCATTACAAAAAGAAACAGAAAATACTAAGAGATATCCGGGACAGAGGCGGTGTCGACAGCAGCATCAGCAGTATCAGCAGGGGCCTCCAGATCCTCCTCGACAATTGTCGGCCTAGCAGGAGGATTCCTATCTGTCATCACCAAGTTTGGGTTGCATGCTTTGAGTTGGTTAAGGCAATCATAGTACCCAAGACTATAGGCTTCACTGGACAGACTGAAGAGCTCGGCCTCTTTCTCCTCTACATCCTCCTTCACTGCGACGTTTTGCCTCTCCTTGGCTCTCTCCCTCTGGGCGCTCATGGCTTCGGCAGCCTTATCCAGCTTCCGCCTTTCGAGGGCCAAATCCTCTGCCAGCAGCTTCTTTTCAGCCTCTACCCGTCCGATGCTCGTTTGGAGCTCCTTGACCTCAGTGGCCAGCTTCCCGTTCACCTCTTCAGATTTGGTGATGGCTTCGGAGAACAACTTGCTCTTCTCCTTGAGATCGTTGTAGTATATTCCAATCTACAGACAGAAACAAGCATCAGTATAGGAAGAAAGCAAAAGATGGACAGAAAGTAAGCAAATTCATTACCTGATAAAGTGACGAGAACACTGCCTCTTCGCCAGTAGCCGGAGGCTCGTGGACGACCTGTTGCTTGTCCTTCAAAAGGAGACACTTGCTCACGATCTCAGCCGCTACTCGGCTCTCACCCAGGGCAGTATCGTCCTTCTGAACGGCCCAATTGGGCCGAAAAATATTGTCACTCAACCTCACGGGAGGACGGCCTCCAGCTCCAGTTCCAGTGGATGTACCACCGGATTTAGAAGAACCACCTCCCTGAGCAAAGGGGCCCACTAGCCTCACTGTGGTTTTTGCCTTCTGAGCCGGAGGTGGCGCAGTGTCTCGTGACGGGGCCGGGCTCGCCAGCTCAGACGCCGTTCTCTTTTGGCGCTCTTGAATTGCCTGTTGAGCCCCTTCTTGCGCCCTTGGCTGGGCTCCTTGCCTTATCTTCTCGACTGTTGATTGTTTCTTCATTTCTACAAGTAAGCAAGCAGTCAGAAGCAGATAAAAGGAGAAACAACAGTTTTAAGAGTCTAGCTACATACGTGCCGGAGTCGCGGTACTTATACCAAGTCCGACCAGAATATCTTCTCTTGAAAAGTCCAAACAGTGAATGAGACCTGTTCGCTCCACCTCCTCCCGCATCAGGGCGAGTGTCCTCTTATCGCCACCCTCAAGAAGCGGCTTGCGACTCAGTCCGGTGGTATTCAGAGTATCCCACACTAGAGGAACTGGCCAGGCTTCGCTGGACTCCGTGTCCTTGACATAGAAGAACCTATTCTTCCACGAGTGTATTGACGAAGGGATACCAGTAATGATTTTCAAATCAGGGCGCTGGCTAATATAAATCCAGCCCCCTTCCTTGTGCCTTTTCAGGTGTGCACAAGCACGGAATAGAGGCACGGACACGCCCCTCTCCAGCCGGCCATGAGCAAGGTACAAAAACCCAGTCAGTAACCTCCATGAGTTCGGAGCCACCTGGGCAGGAGCCAGTCCATAATATCGGAGCACCGCGACATAGAAGGGGTGCAAAGGAAAGCGAAGCCCTGCTCTCAACGACTCTTCATAAATGCAGAGATCCGAGCTTTCGTTACACGACCTATCTCCCTCTATTGCCGCTCTCAGCTGGAACGATGGGGGCACACAATATTTATCTCTAATGTCCCTCAGCATGGACTCGATGAGGTAATTTTCCTCAACTAGAGCCCGCATGTTGTACTTAGGGTTGGCCTCCATCCGTGCTCTAGCGATGACCTCCACCGCCCGGCCAGGAAGGAACGTTGTCGACGCCTCAGCAACGTCACTACCCCCACTCCCCCTACTCGGTGGAGACTATCGGTCGGGAGTGGGGTGGCGTTCAGATCTAATATCACTTCGCCCTTGTCCCCTCCGTCGTCGCTGTCTATAATATCTACTCTAGCGGCCGGACTAGCCATTACAGGCTTCTAAAGTGGCCTAAGCTCTGAGCTACTACTGGTGGAAGACTTAGAACCGGACTCGGAACTCGAACTACTATCAGACATGTAGAAAAAAGAGGGGCTGAGAAGAATACCGGTGAGTAGAGGGCTCCTAGATCCACGCGCAACTCCAACCACGAACTGCGAAGTCGAACTGCGAAGCCGAACTCGCGGAGCAAGAGAAGAGGAGAAAAAGAGGAGAAGATAAAAGGTGAAAAATGAGTGGTAAAAACCTCCTTTTATAACTTTTCGAAGGCGGTGGGGCATTAAATGCGAAGCACGAATCTCGAGGGCACTCAAATGATGCCACGTGTCCCTTATTAAATGACGGACACGTTCCCCCAGACAAAGATGTGATTGAGCACGCGCGTACCTCCAAAGGATAACCGGACTGGATCTCCGCGCTCCGGATTGGATTTCCGCACTCCGGACTGGATATAACGCATTTCTACAAGACGACAAAAACCGGCCGGACTTGACGCAAGACGACAAAAACCAGTCCGGCCCAAGCCGGACTGGACACAAGACGACAAAAACCAGTCCAGCCCAAGCCGGACTGGATATAACGCGTTTCTACAAGACGACAAAAACCAGTCCGGCCCAAGCCGGACTGGATATGACGCGTTCGCTAAACGACAAAAGCCAGTCCGGCCCAAGCCGGACTGACGAACTCCGGACTCCGGACTGGACCTCCGGACTCATTTCCAGCAGGACTGGCTCAACTCCGGACTGGACCTCCGGACTCAAGTCCAGCCAGAATGGCTCAACTCCGGACTCAAATCCAGCCGGACTCCGGACTCAAATCCAGCCGAACTCCGGACTCCAGACTGGACCTCCGGGCTGAACCCTCCGATTCACTTCCGCATGGCAGCTGCCCGTCCAGATAAGCGATCAACCACACTTTCCCAAATCACTCAATGACTTGGAAAACTGGGGGGCAACTGATGGGGTGTAAAGCTCCAGCCTCTCACAGGCCGCCACCTGTCCTGGAGTAGGTGAACTCCAGCCTCTCACAGGCCGCCACCTGTCCTGGAGTAGGTGAACTCCAGCCTCTCACAGGCCGCCACCTGTCCTGGAGTAGGTGAACTCCAGCCTCTCGCAGGCCGCCACCTGTCCAGGACACCTGCCCTGGACACCTCACCAGGTTTTCCCCTATAAATAGGGGTTCAAAGCTCAAACCAACGGGTAAGACGAAAAACTCTCTCCACCCAAACTCTTAGACTAGCTCTGCACTCCTGCTCATACTGACTTGAGTGTTGAAGGGCCTGTCCGGAGTAAAACCCGGGTTGGTCTTCTGACCTCGCTTGCCTTTGTGCAGGACTCAACCCTCATAGCAGGACTCAGCCACTTCGCTCCCCTTCACTCCGGTCCCTCAGGACTCAGCTCCTCTGGTCATCCAGCTCAGCTCTTACGTCACTGTCGTACCTGTTACCGATTTTCGGCCTAACACAACCCAACCCAAGAAAAATTCAAATTCAACCTGTTGCGAGCATTAGCGGAGCCAAGATTTATACATAAAGGGTCAGGCTTCAAATTTTAAAAGGGGCCGGGCCCAATTGAGTTGCGCCTATTAAGGAGTTTGACCCAACTCAACAGGGGCAGCTGGCCCCTTATCATGTGGTTCCGCCCCTGGTTGGGAGCCCGACACAAGTTGCATCCCTAGGGGGATTTGGATCTATGGAAAAATTATGGAAAATAAAGTTTTAGGATCTATTAGATTTACAGTTTTCTTTGAAAAACAAAGAAAATCTCTAATTTTGGAAAAAAAAAATGCATATCGCCTAATTTGACTAAAAAACCCATGTAATAAAAATAATTAAATTTTGGTAAAATAGTATAATAAAATCAGATTTACGAGTTAGGACTCCCCAACGGCTTTGATTAGTTATGAGGATCGTATGAAGGTCTCGAAATGTGTCCATGGATTTGTCGGTTTAAGTTCGTTCGGATTCGGATGGTCCAATGGACCATCTGGGTCCATGACACACTCCACACGAGTGTGACAGAAAAAGGACCTCCACTCTATAATACCCATTTCACCATTAAAATCGGAGACAAAACTTCCCCATTCTCAGGCTCTGGTCCGAGAAGCTGCTGATTTATTTGTCTATTCATGGAAGCTTCCATTGAACTTGAAGCCAAACGAAAGGAGGACCATTCATGGGCATGGCACCCCTGCCAGGTCTCTCTCAGGTGGCTTCTTTTTCTCTCTGCCTTATTTTGCCTTTTTGTATTAGGATTGGTTTCTTCTCGGAGAAAATTATACTGCTTCTGATGTTTTTCTATGTGATAATGGCTAAACTGTTATGTGATGTTTTTCTATGTGATAATGGCTAAACTGTTATGTGGGTTTCCTATAATTCTTAAATGCATGCATAAACTGAAGTAGCTTGAGAAAAAATTAGGTGTATTTCTTTGGTTTCCTTTTCTCTTTTTGGTAGGTAAGCTGGGATTTGGCGGGACCCCTACCAGATTCATCAATCACATTGCAATAATCAGATAGAATATGGGTTTTCTGAATGGGTTGTGTTCTTTTCCTTTTCTGTATAGATGGTTGCAATGGTTGTGTAAACTGGCGAAGGATTCGTGCAATGTGTTAGAACCAGCTTTCCTTATTTAGATTGCTTTCCTTATTTACGTTATTTCCATATTATATTAGGGGATTCGTGCAGTGTGTTAGAACCAGTTTCCTTATTTAGATTGCTTTACTTATTTACATTATTTCCATATTATATTAGGTTTCCTTAATTTCTTTTGGGCAATGATAAATTCACACCCCCTGTAGGATAATTCACACCCCTTTGAATGAGGGTATGTGGAATACTTTCACTCTTTCTAACATCAAAGGGGGGCGAATTATCCTACAGGGGGTCTGAATTTATCATCTCCCTTTCTTTTTCCTACTTTGCTGATTTTTGTTTCCTATTTTGTTTTCTATATAATGGTAGATGCGGTATGACTATTGACTATTCAGCAAGGAATGTCACATTGTATGAGCCATCTGTGTTTGGTTTTAATTTTCAAAAAAAAGAAGGAATGATCACATTTAATGCAGTTAGCACCTTGGAGGTTGAGTTTTCTCAAATTAACTCATTGGAGGCCTGGGTTTTCTCGAATTAACTCACCATTTCCCTCTTTCTCTATCATCTTCTTCTCTATTTTTTGTTTTGGTAGAACAATGTTTCATCACAATGAAAGAGGCAAGGAAAAGCTTAGAAGAAAAATAAATGAAACATAAAGAGAATTTATAAAGAGTGAAAAAAAGAAAAAGAAAATGTGAGATGCTTTCAAGTTTCAACAGCCTTGCAATGTGTTTGAACTTGAAAAAGAATAAAATGCGTAGGTACTCCCTGGAGTAGATAACTTATCACTCCCTACCTTAAAATAACAGTTGGGGCCACATTGTTTGGGTGATCCAAAGCATTCATTTGATGAGCCCTCACATAGATTGTGTGTGCCCAAAAAATCAGCTCAATAGGATCATCCTAACCCTATGAACTGTGGAGGAAATGGACGCGTATAAATTGGCACAAATCTGTCCACTTTTTTGCATCCACGGAAGAAGTTGCCTGAGCCATTCTCCACACTGAAAGAAAGATGGGAGGAGAAATTTTGAAATATAATTTTTCCAATACTAAGAAATGGGAGAGCCACACCCTCATCGAGATGAAGACACATACCATCTCTTTTACATTTGGAGGAAATCATCCCTCTTATTATTGAATAATTTCAACCACAATTTAGCCAAGAGAGCCACTTTTGAATTCTGACATTCTTGAATCCTAGACTACCATACAACTTTGGATAACCACTTTCTCCTAGTTAATTAGATGGAATTCCCTAAATGTGGTATCAACATGAAACAAAGCTGTGAAAAATATGGTCAATCCTTTCCACAGTAGATGGGGGAATTCTATACATCGAGAGAAAATACGTAGAGATGTTTGATATCGAGGCCTTTAGGAGAGTTATTCTTGTAGGGAAGGATATATATATATATATATATATATATATATATATATATATATATATATATATATATATATATATATATATATATATATATATATATGGAGACCCTTCCATGTTCAAGCCTCAACTCAATTCTCTCTGTGGGCCAGTAATTTGATTTTCTATTATATAATTGCAGCTGTCTACATTTTCAAAAGAAAAAAAAAATTGCAGCTGTCTATTTGCTAAGTAAATAATTCTTTATTTTTATGTGAACAGCTCAGGTACCTCAAGTGGCTCTCATATTATTGTGGACTTTGGAAGCTCTAACTCAGAAGATGTTATATCTAGTAAAGAAGAAGCTCTTGCACGTCTGCGAGTGCGTTCCACTCCTCTGCAAGATGGTGAGTGCTTCCATATCAAAGAAGGAGACCATATCCTTGCGATGCACAAAACTCGATTTAGGAGCCTGTTCTTTGATGCTGAGGTAGAGAAGGTACACCACCTTTCGCTGAATATTTATAAACAGTGCGAAAGATTATTTTTTTTTCCTGAGAGAGAATATGAAAAAAGTGATTGCTGAGGCAGCCCATACATCTGAAAACACAGGTTGATGTCTATCATCAGTCAGTACACAACAATAAAACAATAAAGGATAACTACAACACAAGATGATGAATGCTTCTTTTCATGAGTTTTCCTTTTGGAAGGTTTAGTAAGAATATTTGTTTGACTAACCATTTACCAGTTTTTTAACTTTTTCTGCGGTTTATTTTTTATTGATCACTTATTAAGTATTTGTTTGACTAACCATTTACCAGTTTATTAACTGTTTTTAGACATTCATTTTTTTTATTACTTACTTGCATTTCATATGCAGCTCACTTGATTATTTAATTAACCCTGTTGTTGCTCATACTCATTTGCCCATATTGTCCGTGGTTTGTGATAAGTTTGGACATCATTATTGTGATTCACAAACTATCTTGGCTTTAAAAACGATATATTATTATAGTCTTAAAACATCTTAAGCTTATTAAAAAACTGATGTCTCTATTTTTTGTGGGAACACTAACTTTTAAAGAAGGAAGGTGACAGTGGTTTGTCATGGTAAAGGAGATTAAGTGGAGATTTTAACTAAAGTATCCGGAAAGGCATCTGATTTATGAGATATGATGTGGTCAACACCACATATGACCACTACTTCTTCGGCACCATAGAGCTCAACAATAACCCATGAGCAATCTCAAGATGGTGATTATTCTTCCTTTACGCCACACCATTTTGTTGTTGTGTGTACAGGCACCTATTTCGATGAATAACACCATGTGCTTCCAAGTATTTCTTTATCTCTCCTTCAAAATATTCATGAAAATTCAAAGAACGAAAAACTTTAATTTTATTTACAAATTAGGTGAGATCCGTTTGATAAACTTTTTAATAATTTAACGTACTTCATCCCTTGTGTTCTTAAGGTACAATCAGGTGTACAATTATAATCATCAACAAACACAATGAAATAGTGATATCCATCAGCAAAGACAATAGGAGAGGGGCTCCAAATATCAGACTGTATAACATCAAATGAATGTAAACTTCTATTCTCACTTGCAGAGTAAGATGATCTACAATGTTTACCCAATTTACGAACTTCGTAAGAGACAAAGATTTAAATAAGTCATGAAACAAACGACTCAATGATTGAGAAGAAACATGCCCCAACCTAACATATTATAGCTTAATTTGGGCAACAATCTCATTTCTACTGCTACTAGTTTGAAAAGCACGTAGATATCTACTGTCCACAATGTATAGTATTGTAGCCTCATGACTACTCTCCTGAAAAATACAGTGGGTAGGGAAAATTTTATGCTGCATTGAGACTCTTGGTAAGACTACGGACAGACAAGAGGCTAGTAGATAAGTTTGAAACATGAAGAACTAGCTGCAAGGATAAGCGATTGTTGACACTGATGTATGTTGACCCCTATACCTGATCATGGTTTTAAGTTTCCACCGAACCCGACACAAAGCAGCCGAAAATGTTTTCGTTTTCATTCCACTAAAATGATACCGAAACCGAAAGACAATGAAACCAAAATTGTAAGTGCATTAGTGGTATGCTAAATCAGTATATGTATAATTCTATTTATATGAACTGTATGTGAAAGGTAGACTGTATTACGTATAAAATTTTATATGGATTACATGTGAAATGTGGTATGTACTGAATTATTAGACATGCGTGACGACGCATGTCACTAAGTGATCAATGTTATTTAACAATAATGGATGGCTGTTTTGCTTATGTAATGGTTTCTAAGTGTGTATATGTGCCTATTCTAGCATTTCTTGAAGTTAAATCTTAAAATTCAATAATTTTCATACGAGTTTCATTGGAAAGTCTCATATCCTTTTGAGCTCTCTTAAATTATTTGTGATGATTCCAACGGAGTAGAATACTCTAGATTATAATTCCTTTGTCATTAATAAATCCGGTAGGGTATGGATCCTGCACAACCCTAGCTTGCCTATCAGATAAATAAATAAATAAATAAAATGAAAAATTGTCACATCTGTTGTCATATGTAAATTGATCTTCCCAGCCAATTTATTTCATATTAGATTCTCTATTTTGCAGGTTTGGAGGGTTAGGCACTCTAACCGGGTCCATTGCAGATGTAGTTTTGAGGTCAGATGGCTTCAACCTGAGCTCAAAGGAGAAACAATGACCGTCTCATCTAATTCAATTAGAAAGTTGGCTAGAAAAAGCATTGAAAGTCATCCAATGGTTGCTTCATTCTTGAAATCCGTGGCCCCTTTGAACTGCTCAGATATACCTTTAGATGTTGCTTTTCTTGAGGACAACAATTGTGAAACTGATCTGCAGAAACTTCTGGAAAACCAAATAGAAGAGATTGGAAAATTGGCTGATGGATCTCATAGGACGTTCTCTAATGAGATTCTATTGGGAGTTAAAAAAGGTACACATCCGCCCACAGTCTTATCTCCCAAAAATTTTAGATACCCTATTGCTCTGTTTTGGTAACATCTTATAAAGTGTACTTTTTGTTTCAATTTGAAGAAGCCATGAAAGGTCCTAACAGATGGCATACGGGCTTTTGTTCCTAAATGAATACATATATCATGGACTGGAAAACTGCATATTAAGTGTTAACCTTTGTAATATTTGGAAGACTCCTTACTGTACTAGTATAGCTACAATCTTTAATGGGCCGGGAGCCAACTTCTTTGTGAGTTTACAAATACTTGTTATTTACATAGTTGCTATAAGGATCTAAGGATTGAAATTTCGGTTTTGGTGTCGGTTTCGGCCGAAATTTGGTAAAAACAACAAATTTCCGCATTTTTCGAAATTTTGGCCGAAATCTGGGCCAACACTGAATCTCTGTACTTCCGGTGTCGACCCCAGCTGAAATCTTAAAATTTTCCCGAAATTTAAAACCCTGTAAGGATCTATAAATAACACTTCTTTCTCTATACATGCAGTTGATCACATTGAACGTACTGGAAGGAAAATGATTATTGCTTCACAGACAACTTCTTTACATGGTCGGATTCCTGAAAACCAGAATAACTTCAGAAGGTCTACTAGGATCCAGAGCAAACAAGTCGAAATGGAACAAAATGATCCACCTCATGTTCAACCCACTCTCGATGAGCATTTCGAGAAAAGGCCGTGTCTGAACCCTCTAGCTGCTCGTGCAGCTCTGGCTTCATTAATGCATGAATTACCACAAAGACCAGAAATTTCCATCTACCACATGGAGGAGGAAGGCTATGTTGATCCTTCTCAAAACACTCCCCAGCATATTGGGCTGCTCTCTTTAGATTTGGCCCACACGTTTATCAACTCGGATGTCTGTATTCAAAAGAAGGTGTCAATGAACAGTGATACATTTCAGGAATCTGTACAAGAACCCAAATTACCCATCCCTAGCAAAAGGGCTTCTTCAAAGAATTCTCCTTTTATGGTAAAGTCTTATGGAATGCTAACCAAGCAAGAAAAACCGTCACCCGCCACTAAAATTGTGAATGACAGGAATTTGGATACCCCTACAGTCATGAGAAGGTTTACGCGTTCAGCAGTGGCCAGACTGTCAAATAGTAATGCCCCCACAACAGGGTTAACCCATTCAAATTCAAATAAGCCGTCAGTTAGAAATAGATTAACTCGTTCATCTGTTCAGAAAGACAAAGGAAAATCACCGCAAGAGTCCCTCGGAGTGCTAACCAAGCAAGAGATAACACCACCCATGGCTCAAATCCCGGAAAACAGTAGTTTGAATGCCCCTACCATCATGACAAGGGTTACTCATTCAGTAAATGATTGGAATTCAAATAGCACAACCATCACCACTCGGTTAACTCGTTCAGAAATTAAGGGTGAAATGGGAAGTTCAGTTAACAAGCTCAAGCAAGAGTCATCAAGTGAAGCTAGGAAGTTTGATGGCCCTACAATCACAACAAGGGTAACTCGCTCGGCCATGATAAATGGAAATTCAACTAACAAAGTAAAGCTAGAATCGTCCGAAGATAGAAAGTTGAATGGGCCTACCATTACAACAAGGTTAACTCGATCGGCAGTTCAGAAAGAAACAGTAAATTCAGATGGAGTCAAAATAGAGACCCTAACTCGAAATAGGAAATTGAATATCCCTACCAGCCCAACAAGGTTGACTCGTTTGGCAATTCAGAAAGAAAAGGGGAACTCAATTGCCAACATTGTTGAAGAATTTGCTACTCTCAAGAGTAGGAAAACCCAGAAGAAGAGTTCACTCTCCTCACCTGTTGATATTGAGAGAAATGCATCTTTACTAACGAAGAAAAGGCTAAGGGTGTCCACCACTGTTATAGTTATTAAAGATGATGAAGGTGATCAAGAAGAAAAAATACTGATCTTTAGTTTCTTATGATGTTTGAAAGAATTTAAGGAATGCTTTATTTACTTTTCACTTTTGCAAAGCTTTACAACACAATGATGTGCAGGTGAAACTTCAGGTGGTGGGGAAGGTCGTCAAGCAAAGAAGCAGAAAGTTATTTCTTCCAAAAAGCCCCAGTTGCGATTCTCGCCTCGACTTAGGTTCCTCCCACGCACACGTTCAGGAAAGAAGAGTTCCCACTCCTGCTGGTGGTGAATGGAATGGTATGCATTAAACCCACGTGCAATACATGACTATGTGGGGTTGCATAACATAATAAAGTTAGATTGAGGAATTAGTGTTTTTTTTTCTTGGCATATGTTCCTACAGTTCGGGTATCCCTTAGTCCTGTAAAATGTATGTTTCTGTTTCTAGAATCAAATATGCGGAAACTGTCTGAATAGATGGAAATGAGGGTGAGAGGCCTATATAGGGTACTCAGATGAAGAGCTCTTTCTTATTGGTCAAGAATTCCGGAATCTTGGATGTGATTGAGTGATGCAGACCAAGATTTTGTTGCACCAAAACAACTGTTTGAAGTTTTAACTCTTTTCATTTGTTCGACATTCTAGAAATTTAATATAAATAGAGAAGCAAATTTTTAGTAACTGAGTGGTACTGTTTTGTGTTGCTATGGATATATTGTGAGTTGTCAAATGCCACTGAGATTTAACTGCCACCTACATTTTTTAGGTTGTCTTTCGAGACTAGGAGTGGCAAGAGCCACACATAGGAGGATAAGTACGGGTTGGGATGCTATGGGTAGACCTGCCTACAGTTAAGGTTTTAAATTTTGGTTTCGACCTCCATGGAAAATGGAAACGTTTCGGTTTTGGTTGGAAATTTCAGTGAAAATCTTGTAAAATTACGGAAACATATGGAAACATATGCAACTAATAGAATTTAAAGATGAAACTTCAGGAAATGTTAGCGTAAGCACAAATACTCACTTCGAAACCATCACATAATATTGTTATAAAAAAGAGAAGAAACCATCACATAAGCAAGACAACTATCTGTAATGGTTTTATAACATCGACCACCTAGTGCCATTCAGGAAAAAAAAAACATTGAGCACCTAGTGACATGCGCTAGATAGTTTGGTACATTTCACATTTCCCATGTAATTCATATAAATATTTATACACAACACATACGTCACATTTCACATGCAATTCATAATAAAATAATTATGCAATACGTAATGATATGTATACTACGAATGCACTTATGAGTTTGGTATCAATATCGTTTCGGTGGGGATGGAAATCCAAACATTTTTTTGAAAGGCAGAAATGACAATATTTTTGGTCATTTTTGTCGACTTAGGTGGAAATTTAAAAACACACTTAGAGTAGAGGCTCAGGTGCATAACAACGATCCATTTGTATATCTTAAGCCTCATTTTTGTTTAGGGACTAGGTTTTTTTTTTTTTTTTATGAAAATTGACTAGGCTCAGGTGCATAGCACCCCGATGTCCCCAACCAGGGCCCAAGTACAACAGCCAGAAGGCATTACAACAAAAGAGATACAATACCAAAAATGTAATTACCCTTCCCCATCTCCCCCTTACATTCCCCGAAATTATAACCCGCATAGAATCTAACAAAACACCATTTTTAGCCAAATCATCCGCTGCTTTGTTAGCTGAATGCCTTCGGTGCTTGATTGTTGGCCGAATCCATCGTACTAAGTCCTTTACTTCCGCAATATAGTTCTGAACCCGCCAAGGCCCCTTTGATTTTTCCGAGGCCCCTGTAATCACATTAGACTAATCCCCCTCAATGATCAGAGGATAGAAGGAATTAGATGAATACCATTTAATGCCGAATAGTAAAGTTCGCACTTCCGCCTCGTTCGTGTCACAAATTTCAATCGGGCCCGAGTAGGACATCACTGTTCTCCCTTGATCATCACAAATTATTCCGCCAATCCCAGCCTTACCAATCAAAATTCAGCTTCATCCATCCTGATGGCGGAGCCTCCCATTTGGGATTGATTTTAGCTGGTGACTTTCCTTCCCAAACAATCGCATTCCAATTCCTCAAAATTTCCCTTATTCCATAGGAAACGCCTCTAATATTTTTAACCCATGAAATAAGTTCAACCTTCACTTCATTACCAATCCGGTCCAGAGACTTAAATTTTTCACCAAAGATACGGTGGTTTCTTTCTTTCCAAATGTTCCAAATGAGAACATATGGGAGAAGTTTCCAAAGAAGTTGTCCAGTTTGGGACTAGGTTTATTATGTGAAGGGGAAGCAGTAGGTTTGGAGGGTATGCCGGTGGAAGAGTCTCCTCTTTGCCATGCATTTCCAAAATTGTAAGTTATGCATGGGCACATTGGGCGTTAGGGAATGTTAATATAAGGAAGGGGATGGTTTGCAGTTTGATTTTTAGGAGAGATTTCAAGCAAGAAGAATTTGAGTGTTAGTCTGGTTAGATTGTTAGATATGATGTGTCCCCTCTTGAACCTGTCTCTAGGTGTTCTCTCCGTAAAGTTCCCTTTACTCTCTTTCAGGAATTGATGAACCAAAGCCTTCATCTAATTTTTTTCAGGTGCTACATTTCCACCATGAGTTAATGTGTTTTAGTGGATGCTAGTCTTCTAAGGAGATGTCCACACTCCCTTGTTTTGATATTGGCACTTCTCTGTATTCTGATCTTTCAAAAAAAAAAAAAAAACTTCTCTGTATTCTGATTTCTGCTAGCTCTAACAGCCAATATTTTTTTGAAAGTTGACATATTTCATTAATATTAAGATAACATTCGGGACCAGGAGTCTCATCTTTTGCAATACAAAATATTAAAAAGTGCTGGCACGGCCATACCCGAAGCCAGTTGGGTAATACAGCTGGAGAAGTCAAAATACATTAACCTAACACCTCCTCCTTTCCTCCTTCCATCAGCCCCCTTTTTAACAAACTCGAGAAAATTCTTTTTTTTTCCTGAACCCTTCAAAAACTGCATTAAAACTGTTCTCCTAACATAAACCAAAACTTAAAGCACTCGAAATCCTCCAAGATGTTATCATGTAACTATTTTTTACAAGCGACGATTTTTACAAAAACTTTAACCCTATTCCATAAGTCTTATAGACATCAATAGATTTCAGAACACTCCTGTAAATCCGTGAGGAGCATTTCAATTTTAGTAAGAAATACCTCCTCGTCAATACTATTAGCCCGAAGCCCCTCCCTCCGCCGATGGATTCTGACTATGAATCATATCCTCCAGTTTTTTAATCCCCGTCTCCTTATCATTCATCCATCGAGAACGCCTTGCCTCCTTTTCATCCACCATCATCCTGATAAAGAAGGGATGCTTATGCAAGGGGGAGTGAGTATCTTTGACATTTCGCTAACCTGTCGAACTATAGAAAGCTTCCGGCCTACTATTAGCTGACACTTTAAACAATCTCCACAGTTGCTTCAAGAAGACCCTAATGGTTTCCCTAGGGGTTGGCAAATACTTAAAGGCTAACTCCTCGTCATTTTCCATAACTTTGATCCTCTCTTAGGCAATTTCCATCTCACTGAGATCCACTGACCGCTTCCTTTTCCAAGGGGAAGGTATGTCATTTGGGAACTCCATTTGGAACAAATTGTATTTCCAGCAGAACTTTTCCTAAATCTTATAATTTGGAGGGAGATGAATCGTCTCGAGCAAACAACAGGCTATAGACCAAACGTTCAAACTTTCATTTAATGAAGTGTGAAAGAGTCTCCTTCCATCAGAAATGAGTAATGATAGCACCGTAAGAGGCATTGCTCATTATCATGTATGACCACACCTTTTCTGCTTCCCAAAGAATATTTACACAGGTACTCCTCTTATTAATAAGGATAATCAGGATAATCGATCCTCTACCAGTCACATCACTTTGAGTCTCAATCCCCAAGTAAGGAAAATAAAATAAGATATTGCAAAGGCCTTTCCCCCAAATAGTCACAATCTAAGCCCAGCCTAAATTTTATGGGACACCTCATCCACAAGAGACACAGACTTTACGAAGCAGGGTGGTCCTACCAAAACTATCACACCTTTTATTATAGGTACTTCTTCTACTCTTTCTGGAGTAGGCTCCAAGGAAGGGCCTACCTTTTCCTTTGATGGGTTTCAGAAAAGGCCCCCCCCCCCCCCTCCCGCGCGATAATTTGCAACTGCCACTCGGGGCCTGAATTTCCCTGCTCGACCAGATTTAGAATTACAACTTTCCAGAAAAGATCTGGGAGTCCCAGATCTGACGGCTCCCAAATTTTTCCTTACCTCCGCAAGTCTACCCTTCCTTGACCAGGAGCAAAAAGAATTGACACGCCCAGAGTGGCGCGCTTATGATGGGATCCCTTCAATTTTACCCATTCCCCTCAATAGGGCTAAAAGAGGAGTAATCCGTACCCCGGGCGAGAGTTGACATTTCTGACAAGGACGGATATTTGAAATTTGAAATCGATGGGGTAGGTCCCATAGGTTCAACGGTTCCCCAGCCTAAATTTTCCGGTGGGTGAGCAGGCGGTATTTCCAGCGCCGAGGCGAGCTTTTCTTGGATATGAGAACCATGTTTCAAGGGGCCAAAATCCGGTGGGGATGGAGTCCTACCCAGATGTGGGTGCAAAACCTGAAACTCTGCGCTGGGAATCATCAGACGCCTATTGCTCAGAGTTTCAATGCCAATTGTGTAGCGTTGACCAGAGATCTGAATTTGAATAGAGGATGGTAGAAACTTCCACCAAGGGGCGAGAAATTTAGCAAACACGGATGTCATACATTGGTTATGATTCCCTTCCATTTTAACTTCTAATACTCGACCAAAAAGATTACCTAGAGCTTCAACTGTTGATATGGCCCATACGTGGAGAGGAATGCCATAGAATTTTACCCAAATTTCCTCCAACCCCGGGTTGAAGTCCTTACTCCAGGGAAAGAGAGAATGTAGTTGATCGTCCCACACCTCATTACCTTTGTCCAGGATTACTGCAGCTTCCTCTTTCGACTCGAAGATAAATAAGACTTCATCCTTTGATAAAATACATAGACATGATAACAGAGGGAGGTTCCAGACTCTCTTAGCCCTAACCAGAGGTCATGAAGGGTCCCAAAAATATCCTTTCTTTTCCCGATTAGGCAACTTTTGAGTGAGTATAATCTTGATTCTACGTCCTTACCCGAGATAGATAGAGCCGGGGTACCTCCCCCAGGAAGTACAAAGATCATCCCAGAATTAGGCCATCGATCACCTTCATCAGAATCTGCGCTACGAGCGAAGTGACGGACATCCTTAGATCCGGAATTTCTTCTTCGATCCTGAAATCCGTTCTGATTTCCGGGTTTTTACTTTTCTCACCTGGAGGCGGGATTCTGCCCTTTGTATCCAAGTGACATCTCCGCCATCTGTCCCGCCAGCTAAAATTGAGATATTTACAGGAAGGACAACTCCAGTCACCTACTCGGCAACTTAGATCCTTCCTCTCGCTTCTTCTTTCTACCCACCTCCAGGAATTTGGGGGACTAACTCCAGATACAGGTTCCCGGTTGTGTTGTTTGTCCCAATGACAAGATCGCCTCCATTTAAAATTCTGATAAGCGCAAGAATCGCAGTACCAATCCCCCTCCGCCTCCTTCCTCATTGTCAGGTTTACAGGCTCTGCTTCTGAAGCTATGCAATACTAGTTTTGAAGATCTAGTATCCACTGATTTTCTTGTTGAGTGGGAGAATCAGCAAACATTTGATATGGGAAGGGGGGACAGCTAATCATGGGCGATTGAAGCTGAAAAGTGTTCAAGGTCCAGAGAACTGGACCGGTGGAGTCGATCTTGGGCAACTTCTCAATCTCCTGGAACTTGATCTTATTACATTTAATTTTACAATCAGTTTAGCTCTGACAGCCAATGTGAACAGTTTATAATAAATAAGGGTGTAATTATCATGAAAAGGGAGTTTTTTATATCATCTCCCATACGATTAGAGTAGTACATGCATGTAATAAACTAAATATTTTTACTGGAACTAAATATGCATCACCCTTTTTAAAATATAGTCGTGTATGTTATATTATTAACATAACGTTCCTTTATTTGGGTTGATTTGTTGAGTGCTTGCCTATGCTCAAGGTCCGGTTAGTCAGGCTATTTCCAGGCATCTTGACTGCTTTTACAGGGCCCTTGTTATGCTTTGGCAAAATAAATTTACTTATTTGAGAAATCTACTGAATTGAAGAGTCCATGGCCATGGGATCGAACCCCATAGTCCCCTAATCACCTGCTTTTACAGGGCCCTTGGATGTTTTAAAGCAAGGGTAATGTCCTAAGCCCAATTATGCATCCATTTGTGGTCCGCTTGGTTGAGCCTCTACTTGATCTGCGGCTTTGTTATCAGTCTCCTACTTCTTCCCGCAAAGAGGTAGCAAAGAAACTGAAAGTGAAAGTCGAGATGTTCTAGTGTGTTTGAATGCTTTGGTGATATCCTTATGGAGATCAAAACTTTTGATAATGTGATTTATTTATAGGCCTATAGAAAGTTTTTAGCAGTTACTGGTTACAAAAGACTGTATTAGAAAATGGAATGTTGAACTAAATTGTAATCTGATAATCTTTGATTACCAGTTACATCGACAATGTTAATGTTTTGGTGCATTGACCAAGGCTTTTGGATATCTGGGTGGGACCCCATGGAACATATCGAAACATAGTACCAATTTCCATATTTAAAGTGAGAGATCTTTATGGAGGTTCACCAGAATAGAAGAAAAGGCTGCTGAGATTAGTTGGGGAAAGCATGTGTTACTTTCCAAATGGACACCACAACCTTTCTAAATCAGATTTAGAGAGATTCAATACTTCTTACATTGCAATGGATAGAAGAGTACTAAAAGAGCCCTTTAATTATTTATTAGCTCTTACTTTTTGGCTTCTCTGCAGTTTGGAGGCATTTAGGTGTCTAGCCCATGTGCATTTGGCAGAATGATCCTTGGAAATTTGTGGGTTTCATGTGCTTGTTGATGTCTGTAAATGCTGGGGAATGGCTCCTTTAATCACAAACACTGCTTGCAATTTCAAATTATGAAAGATGCTAATGACAAAAGAATATGAATTGCTGTTTAATTAAAGGAAAACATAGATATTCTCCTTGGCTTTAGAATGTGAAAATTATTAATGCACAATCTATTGTACATTAAGGTCTATGTAGAAAGATCATTCATCTTACAAGAAATTTCATATAAATTGATGTGGCTTGAAGGGTTCTCCCATTGAACAAGCTCTCTGATTCCCTTCTCTATTTCCATTGTTTCTTTCATTAAACGTTCAATGCAAAACCCTAAGGCACTCAAGCAAAGAACCACTTGGCACTTTATCTCCTCCCCACCTTGAACCACATGAATTCTAGTCATCACAGCCATTGCATGTTGAAGGAAAGAACCAACAATTTTCTCCACCTCGTCTTCATTACCACTTAAAACTCTACATCCAGTTGGATTTGATGACTTTCTTGACTCCAAGTCATCAGAGTTGTTCTTCTTCTTCCTTTGAAGCTCCATTTCCATGGCTTCTAGGGACTTGATTCTAGTAACCTCCTCAAAACACTTAAGTGAAGAACCAACCACACTTTTGAAGAGCTCTAAATCACCATTTATCTGTTCTTCTCCCTCCTTCCAAGCCACACCAAATCTATGTGACCCTTGACCAAGGAACTCCATTGCATGGAACCCAAAAAGCAAAAGCTCTCCCATTTTAGACAATGAGCTAAAGAGTTTCCTATAACAAGCATTGGGGAAAGGCAAAAACCAGAAATTGGGCTCCACCTCAGCTTCTTCAATGTACTTACCTAGTTCATCAACATGTTCTCTCAGTTTTGTGTGCTCCTCTTTCAGCTCTACTAAACATGTGAACACCTTGCTTCCATGGATATGAAAGTTCATCGATTCCACGCATCGATGAAGTGTCTGTAGGCTCTCAGAGAGTTGAATTTTTGCCAGAGTAGAAGCTCTAGTGGGTTGCAAAAGAAGCTCTACAAAAATTAAACAAAATAACCCGATAAACGTTTCAGTGATTCGGGTAATTGCGAATTCAATTGGCAACCCATATTTCTTCCTACCAAGTATCAATATTGCTGCTATAGCGGCCGAGATCCCTCCGGCTTGACCGTACATTCGGCTCCGGCTAAGAAAACTGGTGAAAACAAACCAAGGGAGGAGAACTAAGAGCCTAAGTACAATGAATTTTTCAGGAATGAAGCCACCCAAAATGCCATAAACTGAGCCAAGCACGGTCCCTTGCGCTCTAACATTGGCACCCCAATATGTCGTCTCTCTATGCGGCATGAAGCTCAGAGCAACCGTAATTCCTGCCCAAAAACCATTTTCTTTGCTAAAGAGTAGTCCGAGAAGCACCGAAAGGCCTAAGGAAAGTGATAATTTGAATGCAGTTTTAAGCCTTCTACCGCTAGTTTGCATCGGCAAAGCACCCACGATCTTTTCCATGATGCCTTGTTCTTGTTTATGTGAATTGGGGGACTCTTCGATCAGTATTATGTTGTTCTCTGAAGTGAATTGGACTGATGGATTAATTGGGAGTTCGTCACTGTTCTCTGAAGTGAATTGGACTGATGGATTCATTAGCAATTCGTCGTGGAGGAGTTTGATGCAGAATAAGAAGAAGATAGAGGGTAGATCTTGTTTGGTTGGAAAGGAAACTTGTAGGGGCCGAAGGGATTCATGTAACAATTGTTTGGTTGTTTCGGGTGCTGTGGAGGAATCGCTGCGTTGATAGAGCTGACTCAGTGTTAGGCTTATGTGCTCGCTCAGGCTAAATAGATGATGTTTAAGCTCTTCCTCTACCATTTTGATTGGAAATGTTGGGCAGTAAGATAGAGCAATTTCCATCCCTTTCAATGGCATATCTAGTGAATGTAATCTATCCAACGGTTTCATGAGATTCGGCGATGCAGGTTTGATACCAAGCGTCTCCCATTGAATGCTTGCCTGTGGAAGAGATGGAGTTCAGTTAGGGAGAAAGAAAGATGTAATTTCATGTGCACAGGAAGTAGATTCAACCTAAGTCACAAATATCGTTCTGGGGAATTTCTTGGCAAAGGAAAATCTCGGGATATATTATTATTTTTTTATATTTTCAGGTTCACATAGGGAAATACGATAAAAATTATAAAAATATACATAATTCAAGAAAAAATATGAAATAAAAAATCATAAAAAATCATGATATTTATCATGGTAAATTATTAAAGAGGAAAGTGTTCCTGCGCAACTGCGCAGGGAGCTCCCTGCGCTTAAGTAGCTTAAAAAGCCAACGATTGGTCGCTTTTTGTGGACCCCGCAAAGATGGACCCGCCATACGAACCAATCGTTGGCTTTTTAAGCCACTTAAGCATAGGGAAGCTCCCTGCGCAGTTGTGCAGGAACACTTTCGTCATTATTAAAATAAAAATATCGAGACTATTTAAAAAAAAAGAAAAGGCACTCCTCACTTTATTAAAAGTACGGTATGGCCCTCACCATAGGATGTCCATTAGATGGGCCACAGCCTAAATCGGTTGTGCCCCAAAAAATTATTTCCATAGATTGATCCTAATCCTCCGATCTGAATGTTAGATGGTTGATCTAACCCTCTATAGATCGGAGGGTTAGAATCAACCTATGGAAATATTTTTTTGGGCACAATCTATTTAGGCTGTGGCCTATCCAATGGACGGTTTGGATCATCCTATGGTGCGGGCCATATTGTACTTTTAATAAAGTGAGGAGTGCCCTCATCAAAATACAGTAGCGCTGATAACATTTCCCTCTTTAAAATCTCGAGAATATTTCGGGATTTTATCGTTTTATCAAAATATCGAGATATTTTTTGAAATGTCGGAGATATTTGTGGCATATATATGATTAAACATGAACCAAACCAGATGATGATCCAAGCCGTCGGATTGAGTATACAATAAAAAATGTCATCCACATGATTTATGCCCATAAATGTCTTGCTATGGTTAACAAGTGTAAGTTTCACCCAATTCATGTTAGCAATACCTGGAAGAGGAAAAAGGGAAGTGGGTGTGTGCTTAGATGTGTGAGGAATCTAGAGGAGGAGAAAATTTACTTACTTGCTTGAGCTTTATGCTTTGGAGAAGTTTGATTCCAGTGCATCCCAAGGAATTAGCCTGAGAAATTGATGCAACTGCAGCAGTGTTGTTTTCAGCACAGAAGGCATTTACAAAGAGCTTTAGTTTCTCTGCGGAGAGTTCGGAAAATAGCTTGCTCTTCTTTCTCACCTGCAACAAAATCAAAGATTTTAACCTTTTAACCTCCTACTAATGTTGCTGCTACTGGTTGCTAATACCACTACTACTGCTCACTCCCTTGTCTCAATGCTATGCATGGTTATAAAATAATGAGCCCTACCCGATCAAAACATAAGGTGTAAAATTGTGGGCCCCACCCCATGCATTGGTGTGAGTGGAGTTGGTAGGACCTACCTATAAGAACATAGTGTAAATTGGTGGGCTCCATCCTATGCAAGGATTTGGGTGGAGATGGTGAACTCACTCATAAATGTAAAATAGTGGACCCAACCATATGCATTGATTTGAGTAGAGATGATGTGCCCTACCATATCAAAACATGAGGTATAGTGGGCACAACTGTATCAAAAGATGAGGTTTAATATGGTTGGACCTACCATATCAAAACATGAGGTGTAAACTGGTGGGCTCCACCTAGCCCATTATGAAAACATAGCAGTGCCGCTATCAGTAGCCAAAAAAATGCTCCATAGAAAAATTCGAATAAAATATTTCAATGGAAATTTTAGTACATACTTTTAAAAAACTATTTAATACAAAAAAAATAGTCATGAAATTATTAACTAAACAAAAAAAATTCATTTTTTAGGAATATTGTGCAAACAGTGTAATTAAATCTTCATAGAAATGAAGGACATTACTCTAGACTGAAGGGAGGCCTTGCAAAAAAGAGGTGAAAGGGCTCTCGTATTGGCTACGCATCACCATCATGTGAAAGGGCTCTCCTATTGAAGGACATTACTCTAGACTATTTTTTAGGAATAATATTGATGAACTATCCGCCAAATTCATGTTTATTTCTGAAAATTCAAAATAAATGAAAATATTTGAATGATTTAGATCCTCGTAATACGAATAACTTGGATCATCAAATCAAGTGGACCCCACATATAGTATGAATGACTTGGATCATCAGATCAAGTGGACCCCACATATAATATGAATCATTAGGATCATTAAATCAAATGGATCCCACATATACTTATACCCTTCCCCCAGTTGGACCATCTCACCAAAGTGCATTTATTATTCCTATAATTTTTTTTTTATTTTCCCCTGCCATTCTAAACTACTTTACCCTTGTAGCTGGTTTTTGCAAGGGCATGCTTAAGTTCAACGTTCCTTCACAAATTTTAAGCCCACTAAGTGCGTGTTTGGCGTACCGTTTAAAACACCGTTTGGCGTTTGAAACACCGTTTTGGGGTGAAACGGCCGTTTGGGAGTGTTTGGGTGCGCAACCACCGTTTGAAACGCCATTTGAAACACAGTTTTGAACCCTCAAAACGGCGTTTTGCAAACGGAGGGGGGGAGGTCCGTTTGCAAAGTCTGTTTGCAAAATGCCGTTTTGAACGGAGTTTTTGGGTTGTGGGTTTTTACGTGTTTGCCCTCACCAAAATCTATTTTTACGTATATGCGTACGATTTTATGCGTTACGTCAAATACCAAAAAAATGGGGGTGCTAATATCATTCTTGAGGACACAAATTTGTTAAATTTTAATATTTAATTCAAAACAAGGGGCTGCTGATATCATTATATGATCTCTTAATTTTGATTGTTTAAAGACAAAAGAATTAAAAGAAACCCTAGTTTCTTACTTTCTTCATCTACTTTCCAAAGTTGTAAACCCTCTCACGCCTCACTGCCTCAGCGCCTCCACTCGTCCATCAAATCCAACAAATCCGCCGTTAAGAAGAAGAAGGAGAAGAACCCTAAAGGCATAGCCATTTTTTGTTGGCAATGATGTTTAATTTTAATAGTGTTTGAATGAGATCCTAATGACATTTTAATAATGGACCTAATGAGAGAGTAGTTGAGTTACATTGAGGCCAACCAAACAATGCCCTTTTTGGTCATTTTACCACTAAAACTCCGTTTTGGGGCATTTGCAACCAAACGCACAATACCTCCGTTCGCCGTTTAAAACGCCGTTTTGATCTGGCCAACCAAACATGAAAACGCCGTTTGGCAAAACGGCGTTTTAAACGCTATTTCAAACGGTACGCCAAACACACCCTAAGATTACTTACCTCCTGATATCCAAGCCTAGGAAATGGAAACACCAGAGCCAGAACCGAAGCCAAGGCTCCAAGAACCGAGCTAGCCACTACGTGAACCGGGTTCATAACCGGTTCCATGTGCACCCCTTGTATGAAACCAACAACATACAAAAGAACAATCTGAACAAGTGCAACTCGTTTTGTTATCACATGAGTCGACTCAGGTAATGCCACGACAAAGGCACTGAGTCCGACGACAAGTGTGGTGGTGGTGATTGAGAACCGGGCGGGTCCGATCAACCATAGGCTTAAGATAGTCGGGGCCACCGCACCTTGGAGGGTCCCGTACAGAGCAAAGAACGACCCGATCATGGTTTCCCCAAGCGTGGCTTCGCTCGTGATAAGGATTGCTATAACATAGGATGCGCCGGGGAATTGCATGAGCAGGCGGAGACGGGCCGGGCCGTAGAATTTGACGGATGCGATTATGGTACACGCTAGCATCGTCCGGAGTGCGGCTCCTAGCCGTGATTGCCACACGGCTCGGGTTCGTGTAGATGGGCTTGGGCTTGGCATTGGCATTGGCATTGTTAGGTAAAAAATGAAGAGAGGGAATTTGATTTTGCGATTCATGTAATGGTTTTATTTCACAAGCGTCTTTTTAAAGGCGGAAAGATCGACCATGTCTAGAGCCCACTTATTATTGTCGCTTACTGTAGTTAGATTTATATCCACACTCCCTTGTTTCAGTAATGGCATTCCACTCCTTTGTACTTTTCTATTTAGAGCTTTTAAAGGCCTATACAATTTTCAAGATGCACTAGGCAAGCAATTTAAAAGGGGGAGAAGATAAATTCGCACCCCCTGTAGGATAATTGCGGCGGACTTTAAGACGTCAATTTCCGTTATAAGGGGTGCCAATTATCCTAAAGGGGGCGCGAATTTATCATCACCCTTTAAAAAGGGGGTGTGTAATTCACTGTCAGCTTAGTGGTGATTCAGGTGCTTGGCCTTGTTTTAGACAGAAAACTTAGGCCCTGTTTGGATAATAAGAACCGATTGTAAGTCCAAAACTGATTATTGGACACAAATTTAAGTTTAATTTTGAGTCAAATAATCAGTTTTCGACTTACAATCGGTTCTCAAAATCCAAAAACAAATAGGTCCTGAGTTTTTCACATTCGAGTCATGGCTTTATCTATGATGGGACCTACAAATGAACGGTCTTGATCATTGGACGATGGTTTTAACAACCTTACTTTTCCTTGGAAAAATAGGATTAGACTATAGTACTCATTATATATATAATTATACATTATTCCCGAGCTGACCCTATCCGTTAATTTGGAATTTGAGTTTTGATTCCTGATATGGTCCAACTGTTTGTTTAATGGAAGTGATGGGCCAACCACTTGTAGTGTATTGGTGGCCCGGGGAAGAAAAGGGGGTGAGAATAAATCATTTCCCTTGTTTAATTCTTCACAACCCTGAGCTTCATTGATCGGCAACATGAGCTCTTTGTATGCTTCCCTCTTGCATTCTCCGGACATGATTTGTTCATCTTCTTGCAAACACCGTACATAACTTGTTAATGCAAATCATAAAAAGCTCTTCATTAATTCTTTTTTTTTATTTAATAGTATATTTTTAATGCAAAATCGTTTTTATTCAGTTACACTATTTATTAATAGTATGTTCAGAGCTGTTAGCAAGTTACATGTTGAGCACGCGTTAGTACTTAATACCTACTTAGTAGTCATTTTTTTGTAAAGATTTAGAATATAACGAGAAATTAATTATCTTTTTCTCTACATATATGAGGAACCCTAAAATAATTTTAAGTTCTCTTTGCAAAAAAAAGATTTCTGTGCTGGCATAGTTGCAGTAAGTGGCAGTGTTTGCGGCTATGATTAGTGCATCTCTAGTGCATGTTGCTTTGCACAAAGGAACGGGAAATGCTTTCTGTTGGGGCGGAGTTGGAAAGAGCTTGAATGTTAGCACAGCAAGTTGGAAGTGCTAAGTTGCGGATGTCTTTGAATCTAACACTTTGAAAGTCCATTAGTCAGCCGAAGAAGAGCTGAAATTGCGTGGGTATGTTCCTTTCGATGGACTCTCCCTTATTCTACTTGAGTCGCGCAACAGAGGCGTGATGGCCTACAAAGATTAGTACCATCAGTGTTTGTTCAAGCATTGCTCAATGGATTTGCTCGAAGCTTGATACAGTGTTAGAGCTGCAACCGTCAGCAAACAGGTTGGCATCTTTCAGTGACCCACCGATGTGTGAGATCGGAAGTGGCAGTTGGGGAGTTGTGAATGCTCCGTTGCAGTGTTGGCTAACATTGATGTGTTAGCATATGGCCTTAAGGGCTTGCTATGAAAAAAGGGTTGGCTGCTGGCATAAGCCTTCCCCTATCAGATGAGGTGTCGAACGTGTCGGCACCAAAGCGCTCATCGAAGTGAATTTGCTTGCTCAGTGTGATGGCATAACCAGTTTGACGAATTAGCAGACATGCTCAGGATGAAGAGCTGGTCAATGACTGAAGTACTTTTATGGCAGTTCACAATTACAATCGAGCATGCGTGATGCTCTTCTCAGAAAGACCTTGGAACGAACGCCAAGGCCGCTTAGATTTGATAATGGGTTTGCTGTGCTGATATGGGACAGTGTGGTGAGCTCAGATAGCATATGGGCAGACTGTGTTGGTATGGGACGACATGGTATGTTTGTGTGTTTCTTGCTGCTTTAGAATCTCTTAGTTTGTCGAAATTGAAAGGACAGCTCAATCTGAATGATGGAATATTTGGGGTGGTTAGCAGTGTGAGTACTAGCCGCAAGTGCCCAAGGAGACCATTTGTGGCATATGGGTTGATTGTTCAAATCAAGTTCTATAGTGTTGAACAGAAGCAGGCAAGACTAAGCGTCGCGTTGATTGATCCCAACAGGGGATTCTTGGCCTCAGGAGGAGACGAGACCGATGTGGTGGTCTCTTTGCTTGGGAGTGCTTTTGGACTCCGTGGTTGGCTTGCACTTTGCGGGTGGCAAGTGCTGCACTTGGCCGAAAGTAAGGCAGGTGCTGTGCCAGAAGTGGTGGCACATTCAGGGAGAGACGAAGCGGTGCAAGTTGGCCATTTCGGAAGACCACTCCAGAGGAAGCTCGAGTGTAGCTGAGGAGGAACTTGAGAGTTGCTTGAGGAAAGGATTCAAGTTTGGTCGCTCTGCCCTCATGGAGTTTGGTGGAGTGCTCAGAACCATCATCACCGGTTGTAGGTGAGCCAAAACCTTCCGTGCCGAAAGTGTTGGCACGTTAACCGGTTGTAGGTGAGCCAAAACCTTCCGTGCCGAAAGTGATGGCACGCTACCCGGTTGTAGGTGAGCCAAAACCTTCCATGCCGAAAGTGATGGCATTTTTTCCGGTTGTAGGTAAGCCAAAACCTTCCGTGCCGAAAGTGATGGCACGTTATCCGGTTGTAGGTGAGCCAAAACCTTCCGTGCCGAAAGTGATGGCACGTTATCCGGTTGTAGGTGAGCCAAAACCTTCCATGCCGAAAGTGATGGCGTGTTATCCGGTTGTAAGTGAGCCAAAACCTTCCGTGCCGAAAGTGGTGGCACGTCATCCGGTTGTAGGTGAGCCATAACCTTCCGTGCCGAAAGTGATGGCACGTCATCCACAGCGTTTGTAGGCACCGTCAGAAAACTTTCGCCTAGTTTGATGGAGTCCAAGAAAACCATCGTTGTTGAAGATAACTCCAGCAGAGCTATAGTGCAGTGATTGGCAGAACTTGTGGCAGTGTGGTATGCAGTAGAAGTCAGAATACGCTGATTGTCGAAGTACCAGTGGCAGCTGTTTTCAAGATTGAGAAGTCATTGTTATTGTGGAACTGAGCTTCACAGAGCGTTCAGTGTCGACGAGGGCGTCGACGTTATCAGGTGGGGGAGTGTCACGGGGAAACAGTTCAGGACACAACCGGTATTAAAATCCATCTCGTCTCGTCTCGTTGCGTCTTGGAAATGCGTTGTTTATAGCACCTTTGGTCGCCACTGGTGGTTAAGGGGGTTGGTTGGCCAAACACTATAGGAGGAGGTGACCCTGTGACTTGTGACTTCTCCCCCGTTAGGCCCAGCAGGTGTGGGCAGGAGCCTTGGTGGCTTGCTCATGGGTTGCAAGAGGACTTGCTTGTGCATCTGTTGCACACAGTAGGAAATCATACTTCAACTCGTAGGCGTGCCCTAAGGGAGATTTGGGTGCGGACTGCGAGCTATCCATAGGGATGCTCCAGTTTCTTTGGTTGAGGATGGGGGCCAAAGACAGTGCATGTTGGGTTGGGTTCCCACATGCATTGCGCGGCGGACCGGTGCAGGGGGCTACTTATAGTGTTTGCCCCTCTGCACCGCGGTACGTCTCGTGGGTAGGCCATTCTCTAGGTCTTCCATGGGTTCGTGCCGGGACGACTTCGGTTGCCCTTGCGAGGTGTACACCTTACGGATCAGTCCATGGGGCCTCTTGCTCCTTGGATGACCAAGCCCTAGTGCTTGGCGGATTGGTGCGTGGCATCGTCATGTCTCGTACTCGATGGACTTTGCATTAGGCCCCAAGGCTATATGTTCGATGTACTCGTGATGCAGGCTGATCATGAGTGTGGGTATCTAGAAGCGCATGTCAAGATCTGAGCCAAGTAGCCTGTTGAACAGCTTAGAGTTTGTTTGCACATTTGAAGCATCAAGGGGTGTTGGCGTGTAGGGCCTTTAAAGGCTTGCACGATTGAAGGCTGGCCCTAGCATTCGTGCATGTTGGGGCGCCGCACGGGTTATTCTGTTGCTCAAATATTTTGGCCCGTGACACTAGGAAATGGAAACACAAGAGCCAGAACCGAAGCCAAGGCTCCAAGAACCGAGCTAGCCACTACGTGAACTGGGTTCATAACCGGTTCCATGTGCACCCCTTGTATGAAACCAACAACATACAAAAGAACAATCTGAACAAGTGCAACTCGTTTTGTTATCACATGAGTCGACTCGGGTAATGCCACGATAAAGGCACTGAGTCCGACGACAAGTGTGGTGGTGGTGATCGAGAACCGGGCGGGTCCGATCAACCATAGGCTTAAGATAGTCGGCGCCACCGCACCTTGGAGGGTCCCGTACAGAGCAAAGAACGACCCGATCATGGTTTCCCCAAGCGTGGCTTCGCTCGTGATAAGGATTGCTATAACATAGGATGCGCCGGGGAATTGTATGAGCAGGCGGAGACGGGCCGGGCCGTAGAATTTGACGGATGCGATTATGGTACACGCTAGCATCGTCCGGAGTGCGGCTCCTAGCCGTGATTGCCACACGGCTCGGGTGCGTGTAGATGGGCTTGGGCTTGGCATTGGCATTGTTAGGTAAAAAATGAAGAGAGGGAATTTGATTTTGCGATTCATGTAATGGTTTTATTTCACAAGCGTCTTTTTAAAGGCGGAAAGATCGACCATGTCTAGAGCCCACTTATTATTGTCGCTTACTGTAGTGTCTTATTATTTTAGATTTATATCCACACTCCCTTGTTTCAGTAATGGCATTCCACTCCTTTGTACTTTTCTATTTAGAGCTTTCAAAGGCCTTTACAATTTTCAAGATGCACTAGGCAAGCAATTTAAAAGGGGGAGAAGATAAATTCGCACCCCCTGTAGGATAATTGCGGCGGACTTTAAGACGTCAATTTCCGTTATAAGGGGTGCCAATTATCCTACATGGGGTGCGAATTTATCATCACCCTTTAAAAAGGAGGTGTGTAATTCACCGTCAGCTTAGTCGTGATTCAGCTGCTTGGCCTTGTTTTAGACAGAAAACTTAGGCCCTGTTTGGATAATAAGAACCGATTGTAAGTCCAAAACTGATTATTGGACACAAATTTAAGTTTAATGTTGAGTCAAATAATCAGTTTTCGACTTACAATCGGTTCTCAAAATCCAAAACAAATAGGTCCTGAGTTTTTCACATTCGAGTCATGGCCTTATCTATGATGGGACCTACAAATGAACGGTCTTGATCATTGGACGATGGTTTTAACTTGTAGTGTATTGGTGGCCCGGGGAAGAAAAGGAGGTGAATAAATCATTTCCCTTGTTTAATTCTTCACAACCCTGAGCTTCATTGATCGGCAACATGAGCTCTTTGTATGCTTCCCTCTTGCATTCTCCGGACATGATTTGTTCATCTTCTTGCAAACACCGTTCATAACTTGTTAATGCAAATCATACAAACCTCTTCATTAATTCTTATTTTTTTTATTATTTTATTTAATAGTATCTTTTTAATGCAAAATCGTTTTTATTCAGTTACACTATATATTAATAGTATGTTCAGAGCTGTTAGCAAGTTACATGTTGAGCACACGTTAGTACTTAATACCTACTTAGTAGTCATTTTTTTGTAAAGATTTAGAATATAACGAGAAATTAATTATCTTTTTCTATGAGGAACCCTAAAATAATTTTAAGTTCTCTTTGCAAAAAAAAGATTTCTCTCCTTTGTAAATCGTTGGATCGCATGTAGTTTGTTGTTAGGACTTCTGGGTTCGTGAGTGCACACTCCCAGCATCGAGAGTTGTTGGATCATCGAGGCAACCATCGTCAACTCATTTGCATTGTTGATTCGTCATTGTCTTAGTTTTTCCCTTTCCCTCGCCTTTATAAGTGACCTAACTTTTATTTTCATCTACAGTTATAAACTTATAATATTTGTTGATCATTGCATGTACGACGATTTATCGAGATTCCATCCACTAAACGTATTATGTATCAATTGACATATTCTATTAAGTGTGTGCACTCTAAGTTCATTATTGAAAATTTTTAGATATGAAAATTAAACAATAGATTTTTTGACAACAATCCTAAGGAAAATTTCAAACTGTAGGATTTTGGAATTCAAAACTGTGCCAAAAAGAAAAGAAAAGAAAAGAAGTGATCTCAAAACATCAATATTTGCGAGCACATCCAACTCTACAATTGCAAAACATCTATAACCTTCAATTGCACTTATCCATGCAATTGCGAAACCTCACTAATTACGAATTTCAAAACCTTGTAAGATAGAAATTCTGTCGTCATAAATTGAAAGACCTGAGAAGGTCAATGGATCTTACTTTGGTAGATGACAACAAAAAATCTTATGATTTTAAGTACCTATGAACCTAGACCACTGGTTAGGGGATGATGATCCCGAAATCTGGTTCCACGATCAATGGCCAATAGAGCTCCAATCTGTGATGGATCTGCGCTCACAGAAAACATGTTAGGCATCCCGGACTTGTGATTCCGGGAGAACACTCCGATGCTCAAATCAGAAATCGGCACAACAGTAGATAAACCTAGCAACTGGAAGAGAGAAGAATAACTCTTGCTAGTGACTAGAAGATTGAAGATGAGTACCTTTGAGCGTGGGGGTCTTTTGATAGAGGAGGAGTTCACAGCAGTTTAGGAGACTTGCCTTAATAAGAGTCTTTCCTTATTGGGCAATTTCCTTTGAAGATATGCATCAAGTTTCCTCATGGGAACTGGTTTCTATATTGATTCACCGACCTTTTGGAGAAGTAGCTTTTGTTTACAGGGACTTTCCCTTTAGAACGCTTTCCACTTTGGAGACGTTGCTTGGTTGGAGAGATGGAGAATCCCTTTTGCACTCACATTCTAGGAGGCAAGTTCGATTTCCTTTTTAGGCCCAATGCCACATGTCAATCATCCAGGGAAGGAGTGGATTTTACCCCTAACAGTGGATAGTAACATAATTGATCATGAGGATAAACTTGCTTGATGTCATATAGCTGACAGAGAGATAGGAGATGATTTTCGCAACAAAGGACACATCATGGGTGCTCCTCAGTAGTAATCAACTATTCACTATGTCCTTTAGAACTGAGTCTGCCAAAGAGTCATGAAAAACTCTAGCAGAAATACCTAATTGAAGTGGTAGGATCCTAGAAGCATTAAATTGGATAGTACTTCCATTATCAGATGGTTAATGAGAGATCGGCAATGAATCAAGTCAACGAGATTCATGGGATATTTATAGATGTTTAAAGAATTTTGAGGATTGTTGTAGGAAAAATGAGGTAGAAACATTGGTTATGCTCTATGAGAGGGTGATGATATCTTTTCTCATATTTTCACTCCCACGATCAACTCTGACTGATAAAAATTACTAGGGGTGGCCAACCAGTTCGGTTCTCGGTTCTCGGTTACTTTTTTTTTCGGTTCTCGGTTCCCGGTTCCATGAACCATAAGAACCGAACCGAACCGGACCGAACATAATCGGTTCGGTCCAGTCCGGTTCTCCGGTTCTAATGGTTAATTACTAATTATTAATTATAATTTATAAAAACTTTTAATTAAAGTTATAATATAAGTTACTTTCTTATTATAAGAATAGTATTAACTATTACTTATTAATATTATAAGTAATTTATATTAATAAGTACATGTATAATAGAAATATAAAAATATAATATATATATATATATATTCAAAGTTCGGTTCTTCGGTTCCAGAACTGAACCAAGAACATTAGACCCGGAACTGAACCGAATAAGTTCGGTTCTTCATCAGTGGAACCGAACCGGACCAAAAATATTTTTAAACAGTTCGGTTCCGGTTCGGTTCTTCGGTTCCGGTTCGGTTCTTCGGGTTTGGTTCGGTTCTGGCCGCCCCTAAAAATTACGGTTGAGATCAATTTGAATAAAAAAAAAAAAACCATAAGGTTATGAAGAATATAGGTAAAGATAATGATGGCTTAGAATAATTAAGAACAGTTTCACATTGATTGAGGACAAAGTTGGTTACAGAAAACTCTTTAGTTGTTGTTAGGGATATTGAGTAAAATTTATACTGCTTGGGAGAGTTATGGAAAAAAAAAAAGTAGGTGACATTTTTGGACATTGCTAGAATTTTGAAATTGCTAAGGATGGCTAGATGCATTTCTTGCCAAAATGTACTCTATGCCCTTGCCACATTATGCAATCTTAGAGCATCTTTTGAGATAATCAGCTCTGATTATGGAATCATCTATTCTCTGTACGATTAGGCCGTGTTCGACAACACTTCCCATTCTCACCTATAGAATCCGGTAGAAGCGGATTGTGGAAGTGACAATATGTCACTCCGTAAAATCTCCTCAGTCTACCCTAAAAAGATGGGAAATATCGGAAACGGACTCTTCATGGGTCACTCTTCCGAACAAGATTCTCCGATTATTTTGTGCTTTAGTCATTCCCACACCTTAAAAATAGGTAGAATCTATTTTTTAGAGGTTTGCCGAACACACCCTTAATCTTTCAAAGAATTGAATTTCTTCATTCATTGGGACTGAAACTGGAATGATACCTTACTTAAAATAAGGAATTAGTGGGATATGCCAGAAAGAAAATAGAGTGTGGCGATCTGAAAGTTCTTGGATGATGCCCAAAGTTGTGACTTATGTGAACAAATGAGAATTGGCATGAGGTTTTCAAATGATTCGCAATTAGTATCAAGCTAAAATTTGAGGGAGGGAGCTTGAATGTTTCTTACGGAGTAAATTTGGGTGACTCATTATTGCGGTATATGTATCCTTGCTCATGACAATCTACTATGACCGTAAGCATATGAGATCGATGATCCATTCGATGTGCTTCATCTTCCAATTGCTTTAACCTTTCGATGATTTTCATTTCTTCAAAGTCTGTCTTTGGATGATGTAATAAATCTCTTTTGATGAGTCCTACTACTTGTATCTCATGCAACATTGTGTGGTATGATTGAGATTTTCACAAGAGTAATGCCTAGGGAAAGTGGCTTTACAACCGAGCATGAAACTGAACACATTGGTTATTGCCACCACATCACTTGTGACATGCACCCGTTCCTTTGGTTAGGAAATTCACCAAAAAGGGTAATTTTTTGTGCACATGGCGCATTCTGATTGTTGGTTTCTCCCATCGGTCATATTCTCAGTTACCATATCATTTTCCTTTACCCAAGTTGGTTTAATCTGATGATTTGTATCTTCCGCAATTTTCAAGTGACTACGACCACATTAATTTAAGGATAAAATTTGGGTTGGGTTTGGCTGAGCTTTTGCTAAAAATGAATTGGAATCAACTTGAACCCGCTCCAATTTTATGGTAAAAGCTCAACCAGAATTCCCAAAAATCGACGGAGTTTCACCCCTACATTAATTGTTTTTTTACCATTTTTCTATAGATGAGGGTCATATCATGAACAACTCTTTCCTTCGTCACTCGATCTACCTACAAACAGTAGGCCATTGGGGCAAAATTGGGTGTCTACAAGACTACAATCAGCTAGTTATAGTGAAAAAGCCTTCACCCATTTGATTCCAAACTTTCAAAATTATTCTACATTTTTTATCATTAAAATGTTCCTACCATTGAAACATTTATTCTCCAAATGCCCCTGCTCATTTAAAACATCTCCCTCTTTAGCCTAAGCCAACAAACCATGCCATGCAACTTCCCACCACATTTCCAGATTGAATTGAGGGTCATTTTCCAATTTCTCTACTCAAAAGCCAAATTAGCAAAATTAGGAACATACCCCTCCCAAAATTAACAAGTGCGGTGCCTTTTAGATCTCCACTCAGTTCCCTCCTAGCTCTGATTTTACTTTATAATCCTTGGGAAGTGGAAGGCCCAAGTATCAACAGTTCATGGCTGGGTGGTGCTCCTATAAATTTTCATTACTTCAATATTGATATTAAGTCAGTTAAAGGATCCCACGCTCATATCCAAATATACGTCTTGTCCCTTCATTTCCTTAGACTTTTGTTCTTTCGCATCACACTCATGTTTTATCTCTTTCTTGTAGGCGTGGCATTGTGGCAATGGCCACGTTGGGTTTGTCGGCAGAGCACATTCACCCCACTCGGGTGTGAATGACGTATAACGAAATAAGCAACGGCTACTTTTTCAAATCGTCAACCCTCACACGATTTTGTAACCATTTTATATGGTGCGATCCAATGTAAGAGGAACCCTTCTCTCTCTCTCTCTCTTAAATGGAAAAGCTTTGTATATACCCTTGAAATCAAAATGAAAGATGGGTTTTTTTTTTTTTTTTTTTTTTAAATCCATAAGCACTTGATTAACTCACCTCACCCTTCAGGTATAAAATATTGCTAGTGTCAATTTCCCCCATTTGTGTCTCCCCTCAGTCACTGCATTAAGATGGACCCCACCTTTCATGTCAGGTCTTTGTGAAATGGTCGGGTAAGCTATGGGCCCCAATTGTCTCTTGATTGGTGCAAAATTGGGATGGGACCCACCTTGATGTGTTTTGTTTGGGGTTCATCTCTTATGCTAATCAAAGGAACAACCTAGGTTTTAAATTTCGGACCAAAATTTTGGATTTTATTGAGGAACGAAACCAAAACGTTTCGAAACCGAAATGGATGAAATTTACCAAATTTCGGCAAATTTTTTTATAAAATATTAACTTTTTATTTCCTAATAGAATTTCGGCCGAAATTTCAGCCAAAAAAACTGACATTTCGAACATCTTTACCAAAATTTCAGGATTTCAACTAAAATTTCAGTTTCGGTGAGGACCGAAATTTAAAACCTTGCTTATAACCAAGGTTTAAAATTTCGGTTTCGGTACTTGAAATTTCAAAATTTCGGTAAAATATTAAATTAATATTAAAAAAAAGTTTTTTTGGGTTGAAATTTCGGCCGAAATAAATGACCGTTTCGGTTTTGATCAATTTCAGTGTCGGTCTCCACCAAAATCCGAAATTTCAGTCGAAACTTTAAACCATGCTTATGACACATGATTCATCCGCATCTAAAACACAAAGGGTGCATTTGGATTGACGGAATCAGGCACTGGAATCAGCATCTTATTCCTATTCCTCCCGATTTCAGCATTTGGTTCAAAAAAAATAAACAGAATCAAGAGGGCAGAACTGACGCTAGGTAGTATCAAAGAGGATAAAATGTTGGAATCTGTTTACCACACCAAGAGGTGATATTCTAATTCCCCCTATGTCGAAATGAAATTTTTTCAAGTAGATGTAGGATTTTAAACTGAGTTTTAGGCATATATGTAGAGTTTTAGGACTAATTTTTAGACATAAGTTCATAGTTCTAAACACTTTTTAAGACCAAACTTTCAGGAGCAGGCTACATGTTTGAAATTCATATTGACATAGGAATTCTAGAAATTTTTATATGTAAATATATATTATATGCAGAGCCATCGAATGTTAGTGATGAGGTGCATGTGGACTCCGTCTATTCGGACATCAGACCAGGATGTTAGGTCTAAAATTGGTAACAGGTTATGGTAGGGTCGGAAGGGCTGATCTGGCAAGCCACAGCTGAAGGGCTAATGGAGTCCTGCGCTGCACAAGGGCACAGACAAAGATACAAAGGGTCAGAAGACCAACCCGGAGTGGTGCTCCGGACGGGCGCTTCGACACTCAAGTCAGTATGAGCAGGAGTGCAGAGCAATGTCAGAGCAAAAAGCTTAGGGTTTTGATCTCAGATCCCTCACCTTAGCACAAGTGAAGGCTATTTATAGTGATCCTGAGCCACCTGTCCAGGACAGGTGGTAGCCCCTGTATGGACCAGGTTTCATATCTAGAAGGGGCAGGTGGAAGTCCCCGATTGGTCCAGGTGTCATACCTAGCATGGACAGGTGTTGGCTTTGCAGTGGTCCCTGTGAGGGCCACGTGTCAACAGCCGATTGGTTGCAGATTTTAGACCCCATCACAGGAGATCTCTCGCTTTACTTATCCGTGATGATTATAATCTAGACCTCTTCTAAATTATCATACCAATTTTTTGTGCTTATCGACGACTACTAGACGATATGACTCATGTCCACTACTTTCCATAGCATTTCAAAATGTACATTTATTATCTTCTTTTTGTGTTCTTAACCATATCTTTTGAAACACTTTTTTTTTTTTCTTAAGAAACATTGCTTTCAAAATTTACATTTATTATCTTTTTTATTTTCAATTTATTTTGACTATATGTTGAACTATATATGGCTATAGTTAGTGCTTACTGGGTTGTTAGCTCTAGGGGTGCAACTCGGGTCGGATTGAGTCGGGTTGATGCCAACCCGACCATACCCGAGGAACGCATTTCCAACCCGACGAGGTTCAACCCGACCCGAGGAACCCATTTTTCCAACCCGAACCTGACACGCCCCGACTTGAACCCGACCCAACCTGAGTTTTTAAGCCTTAAAAAAATAAAAATTATATAAAAAAAAAATGCGGGTTTCACTCGGGTCGGGTTGCCAAACCCTCAACCCGACCTGGGTTGGGAAAAGTCAACCCGAACCCGAACTCAACCCGACCAGACCCGACCCGAGTTGCACCCCTAGACTTAACTCGTTCCTCACTATCATTAAATGTTTCAGATTAATTGTGAGAACTGGAGCATATATAGTTTGTGTTTAGTTTTATCTTTTGGAGGGAATTGATATCCCATTTTGTGGTTAGTTCCTTTATTAGTGTATGAAAACTACATATGTGGACTTTTATCGGTACGGTTATATCCACTTGTTCCGATTTTGGACCTTGTGTGTAATGTATATGATAGCCGTGCCTTGAGATTTGAACATATTCGGATCTGAGACATGGTGGTGTGATATCAGAGCACAAGTTTGGTCTAGTTCTAGATTATTAGGAGTTCGAAATAAAATTAGTAGAGATTTGTATGTGATGTTAAAGTTTTAGAGGTTATATGAACAGGTGATTGAAATGTGGAAGTGGCATGCATCTATTTTCAAAATGATGACTAATTTGAACGAAATTTATAAGGCATGGAAAGGTAGGGCTTCTATTTTACAATAGCAAGTGTAGAATAGCAGTGTGTCTAGACGATAAGAGTAGTGATTGTAGAATTGAAAAGTTTGCAAGGTTGAATCTACCTTCCTTTAAGCCTTTTGTTTGGATTGCAAGAAAAACATTTCTGACAAAATATTTTCTTCTTTCCACTTTTAAGAGAGAAATGATATGATTATGGTTAATCTAGAGGGATATTATCATAAATTGAAGGTGCCTATGTAAAAAATGAATAGGGTCGGTTCAAGTTATCTTTCACCTCGTGTCAAAAAAGTAAGAAATTTTAGAAATATTTTCCTTTCCATACTTCTCCAAAGAAATTCCTGCAATCCAAACAGGGCCTTAAGGGTGTTTCGAATCCATTAGATTGTGTGAGAGATCAGAAAGAAGTAAAATTTTTAGAATTGGTTTAATGGAATACTCCATTATGAAGCCAAATCACTTGAGTTAGTAAGATACACTTCATATGGTGGCAAAAGAGACGAGAATAGCCAAGAAATTTGAGTGGGTCTTATGGCCAACTATCATCGACATTGAAGTAGTGGACATTGTGCAGATTATAGAACGAAATTGTGAAGAGTTTTAGAAAATAAGGGGTCAAAAGAGTAGTGGTAGATTTGTTAGGTCGAGCAAGTAAAGAGATGATGAGACTAAGACCCTTTGCACCTAATTAGAAGACACCATATAAAATCCTAGATAAGTATTGTAGCCAATGTGCAAAGATGCATGATGCTTGTTTTAAATATAAAAAAATGGGTCATTTGATCAAGGATTGCCCCTCCCGCGGGAACAATGATAGTAGAAGCCAAACATTGAGACGAAGACTAACGTGCAAGGTAGTTTTTGAAGATCTCACAAAAGGATGCTCGTGCATTCTTTTGTATCATCATATTTTGCATGTTTTTTAGAAGTAGAACAAGAACAAATAGTATCGTTTTTATCTTTTAATGAACAAATATCAAGCTATTCAATACTTCTGTTGGGATAGTTGCCTTGTTTCTCACATTCCATTTATACTAGGTTTTTGTAGTCGCAGAATTTTGGTGGGAAGCAACATAAGAAATGGAAAAGGGACTCTTCTTAACATAGAAAGCGGGCTAGAGAGAGAGAGAGATTCTTAGTTTTTCTCTGTGTACGGTCTTGGTTGAGAAGAAATAGAAATAGTCATAGTTTGCAGGTTTAAGGTTAATCTTGTTGTGATCCTTATATGGGGAAGATCGTGTTCTCGCCCGTGGATGTAGGCATCTTGGCTGAACCATGTAAAATCTAGGAGTGTGCATCTTGTAGTTTGTTTATTTCTACTATCCATATCTCTGTGTGTGATCGGATCGGATTTTTTCCATCAGATTTAATTTCTCAACGATTTTCTATGTTAACTTTATTTGTTGTTTGTTATGGATTGGATCAAATGTACTCTAGTTACACTCACATCCGGATAAAGTACATTACATTGTTGGCTTAAGATTCTTATAGCGAAGCATGTTAAGATTGTGCGTGTAATACCATATTGTTGCTACTAAGCCGTTGATATTTTATAACAATATAAAAAGTTTTAAGAAAAATAAATCTTATTTGTAAATTGTCATTATTATAAGGGAAATGATGGGGGGGGGGGGGGGGGGGCATATCATTTCCCTTATTATAAATATATAATTATTTGTGCATAAACGCAGTGTTGTGGCACTTCTTTTACAAGGAAAAACATGTCATGGGGGAAGAAAGTCGAACATGTCCAATTCAATAATTCATGCTTCCCTACACCACCATCACTTGCTAATTTATCCGCCACACTATTGGCCGGCCTCTTAGTTGTGAGAATATGACTGCCGATCCTTCCATGTATCTCGTCAAAGAAATGGCCAAATTTCCAAGAGGGAATACTAGAGCCTCTAAACCATTGAATGATATTAAGGGAATCACCCTCGTGAATCTCTTAGGACACCTATCCCGCCCGGACCGGCGTTGCCCATACTAGAGCCATCAAAGTTTAACTTTAGCAACCTGAGAGGAGGCACTCATTCTTGGAAGATATTTGACCACCGCTCACTACTAGAACAAATCTCCTTCCAACCCTCTCTTCAGTCAAAGGCCGATACAAACTGGAATGAAAGTTGAACCCTCACCCAAGCAATAGATAAAGGTATCACTTTGATGGATAAAAAAGGGGGAGACTTCCCCACGCCTTCAAACAATATGGCATTCCTTTCTTTCCAAAGGACCCACAATGTTGCTAGGAGAGTGACGTTCCATAGAATCTTTCCTTTGTTCTTCTATGGAACCGCCGACCATCCTTCTAATTGATCTAAGAGCTTGGCAGGAAAGACCCAAGCCATTCCAAACCGAGATAGTATGCTACTCCACACCTCCCTAGCAACTTTGCAATGTATAAAAATGTGATCGACTCCCCCACCACAATGCACAATGATAAGTAATATATTAAAAAGTTAAGTCGGTTAAGTTTGTTATTTCCATATTAAAAGCTTACTATTAGGATGGATAAAACTAAAAACACACGATAATTATAAAGTTGTGGTAGTAGTATTCAGAAAAAATAAATCAAGTAGATCTAGAAGTGCTGTCGGGAATCCTGAAGTATCGGAATCCGAGACGTGTTAGACATAGGTACTTTGCCCATTCAGAAGAATCCATATGATATAGCTATTATCTATAAGTGCCATCAGGAATCCTAAAGTATTGGAATCCGAGACGGATTAGACACAGATACTTTGCCCATATGATATAGCTATTGAGGTTCACCCATCAACAACATTAATCCTTTTCATCTTGGTATATCCATTGAGCGGTCCCGATATAGAGATGAGGACCTTATGGAACTAAATCTGAGAGTAAAACTTCTCACCTTCTCCAATTTAGATAAAGATGGAGAGATAGTTGTGATTCCACTGACGAGTTTTTGGAAGCGGGTAAAAGAAGTGCCACGCTGAAGTTTGGAAGGGAGTTGGGAATTGACATAATAGTAGGGGGGGAAGAAGACACAGTCTGGGCAATGTTCCAAGCCATTGAATCAACAAACTTGAGATAATGACCAATAGATCTCTGAATTCATCCAACTCAATGAATTGATTGACCTAAAATTATCAGGTCACAAATTGTAAACTATTGATTCCATGGCAGACAGAATGTAATGATGAACTAAACTAATGGGCAAATTCCGTGGTGGACAGACTGGCGAGAGATGGTTTAGAAAGGGACTACATGTGGTTTTTAAGGCTGTAGTGGAGTAATTTGTGGTTCTTTGTGAAGGGGTAATAGCTACTGATTTACATCATGGGGGACATCTTGTCCCCTGTTTTCTGTAATCAGCTTGCTGTATTTTAATAAAATGAACATCTTTTTTGAAAAAAGGCACTCTTCCTTTAGCATGGGACCAAGACCAATATCCAATCATCACCGTATCATGTTTGAAATTAAAGAGTGATGTGGAAGGACTTATTATTTCAGAATGGACTTAACATGGCCAGAATCACAAGATTCCATTGCTAATATGTGGTGGGGGCAAAGTAGACCAGAAGAGCAGATCAGACTTTATCTGCTACAGGAAACTATCAAAAGATATACTGATTGTGCCGTAGACCTTGTTCGTTTCTAGTTGACGTTACGTTCCTCAGTTTTTTTTTGTTTTAACATTACGTAAGGTAACTTGCTTACTTAGCGCTTGCGCTAAGGATCTAAGGTCTTATTCATAGTCAAACTTGGATTTGAAAAAAAAAAAACCTTTCCCTTTTTAGCCGGAGTCAAAGTGTACCCCTTGATAAAGTACGTTGAAAGCAAGATAAAAGGATGGAGGCAGTTCCTGAAGGAAATGGATAAAGAAGTAAAACCCGTAGAAAATCAGTTCGATCGGGGAGGGAATTAGATTATGGGAACATCTTTGGGTAAGAAAGTCACAGTTTTTCCATGTTTTTCGGACACACTCACTGTTAGACATAGAGGGTTGATGTGTAGGGTGTGGTTTGCGATGGGAGAGTCGTGTGGAACATGACGTTTAAGAGAACTTAAACAATGTCAGATTGAGTCCCTAAACTCTTTGTGTGGGCTTCTTGAGAGAGGATATATTTACCTCTTCGAGAAGTTGATAGAAGAATTTGGATACCCAATCCTAAAGGGTAAAATCAACACCTACAATCATCCGAATAGGAGCTTCCTGTATGTTAATAGATTCATTCTTTGTTTGAACGCAGAAGAATACATTGAACACATTTCTATACATTGTCCCATCTCATTTCAAATATGGGGCCACCTTTTCTTTTTGAAATGGCTGGACCCATCAAAACTCATCAAGTCAAATATTTTTGGATTGAATTGCGGGGCCTTCAGACGGAACAGGAAGATCATGTGGTAACTTGTACTATTTGTGATCCTATGGCACATATGGTTGGAACAAAACAAACGCATCTTCCAAAATAGAAGCATATACAATGGCAAGACCATCATAAAATAAAGAGAGATCTACTCACGTGAACAAAAGATAAAATGACAAGTGAAGTACATCCTATTGGCATCACATTCAAGAATTAGAAGGCAATCATTTGGGATGGGAAAATCAATCAAAAACTCCATTCCTCACATGAATAAAAGATAAAATGACAAGTGAGGTACTCCTTATTGGCATCACAATCAGGAATTAGAAGTCGATCATTTGGGATAAGAAAACCAATCAAAAACCTCATTCCTAAATGGTGCTCACCCGCCTAAATGTAATAAAAGTGAACTTTCACGGCAGCTCTGAAGATAATCCTGGTCTTGCTGGTCTTGGGGAAATTTTTAGGGATCACAAGGGAAGACCCCTAGCTTTTTCAGCCCATGTACATTATTGGATTCAAACAAGAAGCGAGAGCATGCCTCAATAGTCTCTGAATCTTTAACAATGACTCTACAGTGGTTTAGCTTTGCTAAAGGAGTGACGGTGTGGCCTTGCTTTTTCAGCCCATGAAAATTCCTGATTTGTGTGAAGCCATCAATCCACAATTGTAGAGATGGACCAATTCGGTAGTAGTAGTAGTGTTGTCTCTTTGTATCTAGGATTTTTTTTATGTACTTTTGCTTCTCTTGAGGACACCTCGTCCTGCTGTTTTCTTGTATCCTTTCTTTTGCAAAGCAATTGCCTTTAAAAAAAGACGTAGATAAGAATGAAATCCAAAATAATATACAATCATTTCTCAATTTTCGCCTGTTTTTAAAGGTCTGGATCATGGGCATGTGTGCCAAATGTATCCATGACTGTATAACTGTTTTAATTTTGTTTTTAATCAAATGTTTAGAATTGATGTATAAGTGTTTACGATTGTTCGATTAGTACACTATTTGGGCAATGTCCCATCTACAGCAGTGTTCACAGATCATCTACCCATGGATTTTCAAGGATGCAAACCTCTCAGCAGTTCTCAAAGAGCAAAAGGGATTTCCCCTCCGGCCTCTGCCCTGATCATTTGTTGTAACAAGGCCAAGAACCAATGCAAGAAATCAAAACAGTAAAATTGCAGATAAGGGATCAATAATCGCTCTCTCTTAAGTTAAAAGGGTAATACTAAATCATATATATTTCCATTGTAACAAGTTTCCCTGATAGTTCAATCATAAATTCGTTCAGGTCTCATTGTGGAAGAGTTTGAACTGTATAACAAAAAAAACAACAGGCACATTCAATTTCCTTCATATTTGGGGTCAGCCATTACGAAATGATAAGCAATTACCAGCCCAAAAATGAAGATGCCAAGAAAATTGGCAATGAATCCCAGGTCCTGGTCGTCAATCATCTGCAGGGACAGTACAAACAGAGAATCAGATGAAAGATAGGGAAAGGTGAATTTTAAGTTTCACATCAAGTGGGAATTGAACTGTTTGGAAGACATGAAACCTATGGCAGTCCTGCCGAAAAGAATTCATTTGTGTAAGCAGTTTGCTTCAATAGGAATTGACATTAGATATTTTTAATTTTTTTTTTTTTTTTGGAAAATCAGATTATTTTCAGTTCCTGCTGAAAGCTATTTTCCTCAAACATGATGCCAACATTGGCAAGACAAACTGCAAACCTTTCATTTTGACAGCAACAAGTGAAGCTAAAAATCAATGCCACAAATGACTTCTGAGAGTAGACTCCAAGGGCCCAATAACTACAACACCCCGCTAAAGATTGATTTTTCAAATTCGGCCCTTGATTCATGAAGAATATCAGTCAGCATATTAAAAAAGTTTTGTTCATCCACCGATGAAAGAACTAATCTAAAAGTTTACATTTCAAAATTGGATGAATTAAGTATCTATCTGCAGGGTTTTGTGTTTCCATACAATGCAAACAGACCCTTTCTCCATTTCTTTTTCCTCGGGTGAAACTCCTTGTTTCCTCCTTTATTTGCTTCGAATTGCGTCGCAAATGATCCAGAATTCTGAACCAGTAATCCAGTGACCCCACTGCTTCGCAAAGATATTTCGGATTCAAGAAAGGGACCTATCACCTATACTATAAGTATGAAAGTGAGAAGATCGGACCATCATTCTATTGCATGGATGCCAGGATGAAAGTCTAATGAATGTCAGTCTCTACAGATCACTTTGAGGCTTAGCCGAGCGGTTAGAGAAGGTGCAGCCCAAAACTTGATCTAATTAGACAGTCCTAACCCTGCTGATGACGATGTAATCAATACAGCGCTGCAAATCGACCTTTTTATTTCTCCTCAGATTAAACTTCAATTTCTTGTTCCTGCCGTTAATTGCTTCGGTGTGCATCACAAATGATCCGGAATTTCAGGCCATTCCTCTAGTGGACCCTGTAGAGAAGGTGTGGCGCAAAACTTGCTCTAATTAGATAGTCCTAGCCATACAATTGGAAAAACTTTCCCATAAAATTTGGATCAATGCTCTAATTTGTCAAACTGTTCATTTTCAGGCAACTGAACAGTTGAACCATCCAACTGGTGTAATTTTGCGGCTATGGCTTCTCCATAGTTGCATTGGATTACTGGTTCAAAACATTCTACCTTGCATTGAGCGCGATCACAATATTGCATAGTCACTCTCATCAAATGGATTTTTCCATTTTTGAAATGGGTACTAGAGAGTAGGTATGAATCTAGACAGAGGTCGCTTAAGACCATACCCCAACTTTCACCTATAAATAGATACCTAAGCTCTATCCTCTGCCAACACATGAGCAGTGTAGCAGGCCAAGAATGCAACAACCTACTCCTTTGGTGCAAGAATACAGAATGCAGAATGACCAAATTCGTAATATCTTTTTTCATAATGAATGATTAGGCCTTTGGCAATGAAAATTGAACACATTTATGATACCTAATATGATGCCTCCTCGCTTGATAGGATTCTTTATCGTTCAAATAATAATATCAATGAATTTTTTATTTTTTTTAATTAGCTATAGAATTAGTTGTTTATTTAGGGCATGTTTGTTTTAGCACTTTATTATAGTTATTTTTGTTATATTTGATGGGACCTAGTTGTTTATTTAGGGCACATTTGTTTTAGCACTTTATAGGTGAGATTGGTCTTAAGTGAATGGGACCTATCAATAACTAATAGGATATAAGAGTTTTCAAGTCATAAATTATAGACTTTTTAAAATGATGAGTCATAAATCATTGAATCATTGATAAATGACTTAACTACCTTTACTTGAGTCAAAACTAAATACTACTCACTTAGGGTTAATATGGTCCAAGTATGCAATGATGTGGGGTTTGAGGTGATGTGGGCCCTAAGTGATGTGGACAAGCTCCAAATCCAGTCTTCAAAATAGCAAAAATACCGAAATAGAAAGTGTATACCAAAAAAATAGAAACTATAAATAAAATGACCCTAAAGATGTCAAAACTCAAGACATCAAGCCCGATCACATCAACATCATTACATGATCCGCGACCCTTACTCATCTACATATGGCCGGCCACCTATGAACACAGGGGCGATGCCAGAAATTTTGCACAAGGGGGGCAAAAATTATAGTAATTTTTTTTCTATCTGAGGGATGATTGGAAAGGGGGGCATATCTTTTTAAAAAGGGCGTAAGTATAACAAATATTAAAAAATAAAGGTATATTTTTTTTCCCAAAAAATTAAGGGGGGCAATTGTCCCCCTTCCCTTTCAAGTGCCATCGCCCCTGTATGAGCATGAACCCTTAAACGACTTAAAAGCCCATGGCCCGTAACTTAAGCCCAAAAAAAAAAAACACACTTATAAAACCCCCACTTGTGCTCCTCATGCCTTGCCACTTAAAACACCCTAAACCAGCCCCTATGTAAGCCTTTCTCCCTCTTTGCCCTCATTGAATGATTTGTACTGTTGGAAAGCTTCTCCTAAGAGTTTTCTAAAGAACTAAATTTGGTGGAAAGCTTCTCCTAAGAGTTTTCTAAAGAACTAAATTTGGTGGAAAGCTTCTCCTAAGAGTTTTCTAAAAAAACTAAATTTGGTGAGAGACTAAATTTTTTTTTACTAAAGTAAGCAAGTGATTACATCCATGGTTTTAAATTTTGATTTCGATTTTCACGGTCCATGAAAATAAAAATGTCTGAGTTTTGGTTGAAAATTTCAGTGTAAATCCTGTAAAATTACGAAAACACGTGCAGATGATAGAATTTTAAGATGAAATTTCAAGAAATGCTAGAATAAGCACAAATGCACACTTAGAAACCATCACATAAGCAAGATAACTATCAATAATGATTAACAACACAAAACACCTAGTGACATGCAGATGCAGTGTAGCGCATGTCTGACCACATTTTACATGTAATTCATATAAATATTTATTCATAATACATTGACCACATTTCACAAGTAATTTATATAAATATAATTATGCAACAGATAATGATATGGCATTCCGCAAATACGCTTACGGTTTTGGTCTCAGTATGCATTTCGGTTTTGGTATGTGTTTCGGAGGGAACGGAAATAGAAACATTTCAGTTGCTTTGCGTCGGTTTAGGTAGATTTTTAAAACCATGATTACATCAAATAAAGGGGAAACGGTTTATCCTTAGAAGAATTGTTTATCACTCTTTCCAGTTTCCATAGTCGTTTGGGTGTAGGGAAATGTTTTTTCTTATATTCTTCTCCTTATAGTTTTAAATATTGTTTGTGGGAAGAGTTAGTTGGGTCTCCATACTAAAGGGATTATGAGCACAACCTATCCGCTAACTTGACCAATTTTAAAAATCTAGGCTTGTAGTGTAGTCTACTCAATACCAAGCATTCCCATATGACCAAAATGTTCTCAATAGTACTCCAAAGAAATACATTATGAAGAACGCTCTCATGTGCCGTGCCTCTACTGAACACCTCATGATGGAGACCATCCAAGATGCCATGAAGAATCAAAAAGTTAAATACATAGGACTCACTGTTGATAGAGTATTAGTTAGTCTTTTAATGTTATAGGGGAGGGGGTCATATAGTGATTTCCTATTGAAATCACTGAAGTCCTTTGAGTTATGAGGTTTTAAATACGGGAATTTTAAGTGGGGGTAAGTTTTTAAGGACGCACTGTTGATATTAAAAGAGATTTATTTGGTTTTTAGAGTATTATGAAAGTCTTTTAATGTTATAGGGGAGGGGGTAAAATAATGAATTCCTATCGAAATCACTGAAGTTCTTTGAGCTGTGACTTGCGAGGGTTTTAAATATGGGAATTTTAAGTGGAGGTAAGTTTTTAAGTCATTAGGGGATATTTTAGTCCAAAAAGTGTTAGATTTTTATTTAGGGTTTTAGAAATCTCCAGTTCTCTTATTTTTTCTTATATATTGTAAGCCTCCGACCACTTTTATGTTAATGATAAAGATGATGATACTATATGGACGAATGAATAAAAGGCATGTTCTTTGTTGCTTTACAAAATTGTGGGAGTGAAGCCTTCATCCTTAAGGTGTGATGCCTTGATCATCTCCAAGGTGCAAATCCTGGAACCTGTGTGTGATGCCTCCGGCATTGAGACTTGAGGGTGTGATTCTAGCATAATCTTCTTCATCTCTGGTGAGACGCCAAAGAAAACTCTTGGTGGGATGCCCTACGATAAGTATCTTGTTTTTTATTCATTACTTGAAACCTAGATTTCTCCTAGTTTATCTTTTCTTCTCTTAGTTTCCTCTACAAGAACAATATACCCAGTAAGTAAAAATATTCTTTCTCCTTCCCTAAAACCTCAAAACCCTAAATTTCTTTTTGTTTTACACATCCCATCTCAACCTAAAACTTGTGTCCCCTAATATTGCCCAAAACCCAAGTTTACAACTTCCCTGCATATCTGCACCCTTCCAGACCTACCCTAAACTTAGAAGAAATATTTTTTCCAATTTAATAAAAAAAAATTAAGATCCAAAACCCTAATTGTCATCCATCTTTTTCACCTCTATTCCCAAATATATTTTTCCATATCCTTAAATCGTACAGATTTTGCAATTTCTTTGAAACTCAAACGCCTTCAAGAATCTGCCCTAAACTCCTCAATCCGAGATTAAAATCAGCAGGCACAATCCCTTACATAGATTTGTTCTATCAGAGTGAAGTATTAGTCCTTACTTCGATCGTCCTACATCACCTTAGGATGCAGATTACCCACTCTTAACACAATCAATTCTTTAGGAGAAACAAGATTCATCAAATAAAAACACTTCGTGCAGAATTCTAAAATGATGGTAGAGTAATTTAGATGAAGCACAAGGAAAAAAATATAAGAAGAAAATTAGGTTGGGTTTTTGAAGAAATCACAGGGCTTTAATTAGGTTTTTTTTTTTTTAGTTTCACACTGAAATCCCTATTCTGCTATTACATGAGAAAGAAAGTACCTTTTCAAGCCACCCAACCTCGTCGCAAGGAGAGAGAGAGAGAGAGATTATATGGGTCTTCGAGTCAGTGAAGAGTTTTTATATGGTGTAAGACCATGGGATGATCCAAACCGTCCATTTGATGGGCCACAACGTGAATAGGCTGTGCCTGAGAAATCATGTCCATAGGATGATCCTAGCCTTCCGATCTATGGAGGAACTGCATATTATGGAAACCTCTATAGATTGGAGGGCTAGGATCATCCTCATGGAAACCTCTATAGACTGGAGGGCTAGGATCATCCTCATGTGTCAATTAATTACATGCCAATCATCGGATCACACAAGTGATGCAATTGCCATACCAGACCTCCGAAGATTATAAAAGGGTGGGGCCAGTGTACAAGGATCTGGGGGCTTTGCAGAGAGACTGTTTTCGTGACTCAAACTCATGACCATCAGGTCACAGCGGAGCAACCTTATCGTTGCGCCAAGGCTCGCTCTCCACCCCAAAGGTGATATCAATTAAATTTGTGTGAGAGTGTGGTGAGCTCGTGTGCTTCTTCCCAATTCAAGATACAAGCATACGAGATGAATGAAGGACTTTTCAGTTCGAACTGGGATTTTTCTCAACCTTTGATCCATTATTGATCAACGAGTGAGAATTGTTAAAGAAAAATTACTGATTTGCCCGTAGGATTGATCAATCCCATGGAGACATTCAGGATGCTAAATTGGGCATTTTGCATCTTTTAATTAATTGGAAAGAATAATATCATTGGTGCTTACATGATTTAACACTTCTGATGTGAGAATGAATCTTAACCATTGATCATAGATGTGATTAAGGATTGGAATTGACCTAAGATAAATGACTCATTTGCCCTTGTCTTTAGCTAATGAGAGGGAGACAATTTGAATTTTCTGTCAACCTCTAAATTGTTTCCCCGCCAATCCGCCATCTATTTAATCGCATGCATTTCTTCTTTCATGGGCCTTTTGCACTGCCAGAACCTTTGAAAAACTTTCCTTCTTGTAACCCTCAATCCTTAATAATTGATATTGGCACCTCTGTTGTGGCCAAGGTTTAAAATTTGGTAACTGTTTCAGACCCCACCAAAACCGAAATTTCGGATTTCGCTGAAATTTCGGTCCAAAATTTGGTAATTTGGTTCGAAATTCCGGACCCAAAATTTGAAATTTTGGACCGAAATTTTGTAACACTTTATTTTTTTAATAAATAATGTCATTAAACCGAAATTTTGGACTGAAATCCGAAATCAGAGAGAAAAAAAAAAAAAAAAAACTCTATCGAGGTAATCCAAGTCATCTGACTCATTTTTTAAGAGGAAAAAAAAAGTGTGCTCACAGCTCGTAAATATGGGTTTTGTGGATAAATTTTCTGTTTTATCAAGAACTGTTTTAAATTAGGGCGATGATATTCCCCCCTCCCCCGCCCGCGCAGTACACATGCATCCCTTTATAATGTGATTTGACGTTAAAAAGCGTTGCCCAGACGCCAAATCACGTTATAAGGGGAGCGCATGCGTAATGCAGGGGTGAAAATATCATCTCACTTAAATTAAAGAGAAAAGTGTATCTACTCGATCAAGTAGATAGCTTATCTACTGCGTCAGCCAGAAATATAGTGGACCCACATTGTTTGGATGATCCAAAGCATCCATTTGATAGGCCCTCACATAGATAGGAATATAGGATGTGCCCAAAAAATCAGCTCGACCTTCCTAACCCTTCGAACTGTGGAGGTAAAAAATGAACAGATTTGTGAACTACTGAAAAAATATAAATAGAAAAGTCCCTATTCCCTTGTTAAATGCTGGTTTTTTCATGGGGCAATAGTAGAGACCCCTATGGGCGTGGGAAGTGACTCTTCCACCCCTTCCCCCCTACATAATCAGGGAAACTTCTCTCCGGTTCATCTCTTTTGATAAATACACCCTATTGGAGCCTTGTGTGACATGCATGGCAACTCGGTTTCAATTCCCATAAAACAACAAAAACGGATCTGTTTGGATGCACCATGGTGTCCTAGTAGAGTAGTGATTAAGCAGTCAACTAGTAGAGTAGCATGCTAATAATCTCCCGGTGGAATAGTGGTAAACCCCACAGTGTGTTCTGCCATCATCAAGGATGGGTTAGTAGTCTCTTTGTAGGGAGAGTGAAAGTGAGAGAGATCAAAACCTATTGCACCGTCCGTATATGCAATGCAAGTGGGAACCAACCCAACATGCATTGTCTTTGGCCCTCGCCCTCAACCAAAGAAACTGAAAAACTCACAGCTCGCACTTAAAGCTCCCTAAGACCAAGCTTACAACCTGCAAGAATGGTTTTAAATTTCGGGTTTCGGTGGAGACCGAAATCGAAATCGGGTATACAAGAAAAGTTACAAAATTTATGTCGAAATTTCATTTTATTCGAAATTTATTCCAAAATTTAAGGAATTTCACCCAAAAATCTCAATTTTATTTATTATTTAAATTTTTCGGCTGAAATTTCGGTAATTTCGCACGAAATTTTTGAGGAGATAAAATATTATTTTATGTGATTTCGTTGGATTTCGACCGAAATTTCGGTTTCGGTGAGGACCGAAACGCATTCTGAAACCATGTCTGCAAGTTGATTTCTCGTTTTACCTCGACGCACAAGCAAAGTCCTCGCACAAACAAAGTCCTCATGCAACCTTTCCGCAAGCCATCAAGGTTCTGACTCACAGCCTGCTAGTCCTTAGGGGACGACTCTACGACAAAAAAAAATACCACCTTTCTAAAGGTTTTTAAGTAGTAGAGTTAAATGGTGCCACCCCAACACACAAGGAACTCACTGGCAGAGTTGGGGGGAAGTAGTCTCCCGGGGTTTTGGTGCTCTTTTTGCAACCAAGCATCATATGACACCCAACTTTACTAGTAAACTACAAATAAAGTCCTCCAAATTGTACAAACAAACAGGCCCCAAAAGAAAAAGGATCATCTTTCACGGTTATAGCTATAAAGCTGTGATCTTGGCAGCTACCTCTCACGTGGCTTTTTCAGTAGGGTAAGCTTTTGGAAACGTTTTTAAGACCCGGGCCAGTGCCAATATACCAAACTTTTTTGGTCCCATAGATAGTCCGAAAGGGGCAGTCCCTCACTTTTGGCCATGTGCAAACCCTCTAAGGTTGAACAAGTCCCCTGCTTTTCAGGCTAAGAGCCTAAGATAACAACTCTGGGGCCTGTAGTTTCTATAGCCGGGTCTGTTTGTTTCTATAGCAGTAAGATAGCTGTTGGCCAAACCCCCGCCCCCATTTGCACTCCCATGTGCCTACCTACTATGCTTCTCCAACGACTTAGGCTCATTTATGCCTTGGACCAAACCATGCATATGATGCTGTGTAGGCCAAAACCATCTTACATTCACAAACAAAAAAAGAACTTTTACAGGCAACAAAATTCAGAAACAATTTTGTTGGGCCCACTTCAAAGGATGATCCAAACTGTTCATTTGTTGGGCCAAAACATAAATAGGAAGTAGACCGTAGATCATCTTCATAGGATGATCGTTAGAGGACGGTTAGGATCACCCTATGGAGATTATCTGTGGTGTACATCCTCTTCATGTAGTTGTCCAACAAATGTTGGATCATCCTCTGTAGTAGGCCTCACTTTACTTTTTCAAAAAATACTGGACAAACTCTCGGAAATAGTACTAAAACCGGTCGGTCAAAACTAACAATCCGAGGCAATGATATTTGTGGTTGGGAATTGATACATTCGCCCCATTTTCTTCCACGAGGCAACCCCCTCTAGTGTATTTATGAATCATGATTACTCTCTTTACACTAGAAAAATGGGCAAATATATCATTTCCCTTTTGTAAGTCGTGTTTTCTTGTGAAGAGAAAATAAACATTCAGATGCTTGGAGTTCAAATCAAAGCCTTTTCTTCCAAAACGCAGTGTAACTTTGATGAAAGTCCTCTCAAAATGCAGCGAAAGCAGAGCATCTTTTACTTTAATAAGCAGTCTGAATTGGATGCTATATCTTGAAGACATGAAAAAGGAACCATTTTTAAGCAATCTGAAAGAAGCAAACCCAAGCACTGATAGCCATTTGAACCAGAGGTTCTTGAAAAAAAGAATATAAAAGCACACCATTTCTCACACAAACTCAAAACCCATGAGTTGTTACTTGTTTCTCATCCATGCACTATATACAGGGGAGAGAGTTACGGTACAAACCCAAGATCCCTGAAGTATTCGTGCTCGAGTGCGTTCCTGGCCGTAATTCTTCTACTTGGTTCCAAGCAAAGCATTTTCTGGCAATTTGTAGATGCAAGTATTAATAATAATAGTAATCCAAGATTTTTTACAAAATGAGCAAAACAAAGGATTTTTCATGCAGCCGAATGATCAATCATTGAACTCAAAACAAGTAGAGTATCATTTTTCTTTTGTAGAATTGGAAAATATCACTTCAGGTTATTTAAATTGCAGCTGATGAAAATTCCCAGATAGCTAGATCAGTAGAGATCCATTTCTCACTTGAAAAGAAGATCTATTAGGCAGTAGAAAAATCAGAATCGAAGATTCTACTCCAGGCCAATTCCCAAAGAAATTGAGTAATGTACCTCTATTTAATGGGATATTAGCAATAAATTAGAGCTTTCTGTGCTCATGCAACAGTACCAAAATCTCGATGCCCAGAAAACTTCATCTCAAGACTTCCCACATGATTATTACACAGGTATCTCTAGCCATTGTCTCTAAAATAATTTCTTTTATTTTTCTTCTCCCAACCAAAAGATCAAAAAAAAATGCTAATTGCTGGTGTCATTTATGGTGTGTGCTGAGAAATCAAAAGCAGTTCCCCATCCATTCATTTTTCAATGAATTCTGGTGAGAAATGAATGGATAACTTCTTGGTTTGGTAACAAGTGACAAGAATTGTGGCCAAGTTTTCAAGGGCAAGAATTATCCCTCCTAGTGAAATGACTGTGCACCATGTGAATTTAGCAAATGATAAACATTAGGGATCACGGTTAAGTTCATCACTCGGAAAAATTCAAGAATACTTCCAAGTTATGTCACAAGTTTATTGTCCAGTTTGGGAGTTTAAAGTTGCTCATAAAATAAATGAAAGCTTGGAAACCAAATTCCAAACTTACAGAAAGTAGATCAATGCCAGCTGGATCAAGATCTGGGACCACAGTTGCTAAAGCCTGCACAACAGAAGGTTAAAAATTATGATAACACCTTTCAGGGTCAATGAATAGTGTACTATTATTGTAGATGGGAACAAAACTAGAGTACATATTTCCAAGAAAATAAGCACCGTAACATTGATGTTGATACCTTAGGAAGCCACTTGGGGAAGGCGGACTTAAAGTCAGGTAAGGAAGTCACCCCTGGCCAAGTTTCTTCATTTGGTGTACCCATAACTCTTTATACAGAAAACATATGTTAAAAAACTTGCTAGTGACAAGGTAACATGCATATCACAAAACCATAATCTTGATGTGCTCAAGTGTGTGTTAACTACAACACCTGAAAATCTTGAACAACTCATCAATCTCGGAATCCCCTGGAAACAGCGGTCGTTGGTTAACCATTTCAGCAAAAATACAACCCACTGACCAGATGTCAACAGGAGTAGAGTAATGCCGGGATCCAAGCAGGATTTCAGGTGCTCTGTACCACAGCGTTACCACCTGAAAAGAGCTTTCCATGGGTTACAAGTAAGAATACAGACACAGCAACCGCAAAGTCTGCAATTGGAAATTATTCTGGCACGAAACAAAGGAGGAACTAAATAAAATTAGCAAAGCCTTGTCAAATAATCAGCAAAAATGAAAAAATGCATAAAAACTTGTACTTTAACACCATATATACATAGAAACGCATTATAACATAATCATTAAAAAAAAAGGAGCACATTGTAACACTAACTGCACTCTCTCTCAGCATGTAAAAAAAGTTACTCTGAATTTTCTGGTGAACCATAAATTCATAATAAACCATAAGCAATTAAAGATGAGACCACTTGTTTTGGAAACAAGGGCATACCATCAACTGTAAGATGACTGGTATTGCCACCCTTAGATTAGGGCTGCCAACCATATTCATTTGCATATATGTAAAGAGGTAACACATATTACATAGTACAAAAGGATATGGGTTGTAAGTGCCAAAATTCACGAGTGACAAAAGCAGAACCATGTTGTAAAGCATTAGATCAGTGTTTAAAGCAAGAACTGGTCCAAGGTGAAAGTATTGACTCGAGTAAGTCACTGATTGATGAATTGAGGATGCCCTAGTGAAGCAGTCAATATTTTATTAACTCAGATCTGTTAAAAGAATTTTAAATTAACTTGGTAGGCGAATTTCGGACTAGGCCAAAGACCCAAGGTAAAACTGAGTTGACTCAGGTGTGTCAATGATTGACTCGGACCACTCGGTGATTTTCTAAACAGCGCATGAATTAAGTACCAACTTAAAAATACTAAAATAAAAACCAAAAAAAATAAAAAATCAACGGTGATGGACAAATATACCTCATGAGTAAATGTCCGAACAGGAATACCAAATGCCCTGGCCAGCCCGAAGTCTGCAAGCTTCAGTGCATTCGTGCGGCGATCTATCAGCAAATTCTGAGGCTTCAAATCTCGGTGAAGAACCCTATGAGAATGGCAGTAAGCAATACCGCGAAGAATTTGATACAGAAATGTCTGAAAAAATGAACGGGCAGAAAATTATCCCACTAAGTTAATGTTGACTAATCCAGTGTCACTATTACAAGTTTTAGTTATACTACTACAAGAGAAAAAACAATTATTTATTTCTGAACGACAAGAGGGCTGTATACATTGACCTACATAATCTCATACCATCTGAGCCACTATAAAATGATAGGCATCAGCAGTAAAACAAGTAATCAATCAGCAATCAACCATTTTATACAGCCATAATTGTGATTCCCGAGTGACCTTTAAAAACCTGTAAATGCATCCATATAGAAGAAGAATTCACAATTTTATACAGCCATAATTGTGATTCCCAAGCTGGGATTGAAACAACGACCTCATAGTTGAGCTACAAAGCTTTGACCCAAAACTACCAAGGATATCATTGAGACAAGAAAATGCAATAGAGAAATACAACTAAAGGTATAGTAGAAAAGTATCTATAAGAGTGTGAAGATCCATGCAAGTTTGAATGATTTGGAAAATTGATCATCTGCTTAAAAGATCTCATTATTAATCTCGTGCTCCGAAAACATTTGAATATGATCCTCCGATTTCACTTTCTTCTCAGTAGAGCATCCAAGGACCTCACCAGTTGAAATCTGAGGCCTCTCTGCGAGTAAAACACCCCAACATCTCCATCTTTTCAAAATGGACAGATCACAGGATACCTATACCCTTTTTAGAATCAGCAGCAGCCGATTTCAAAACACTACAGTGAGAAAATATATTAGGAAAACAGTTACAGCAGGTGCAGAGATTGCCCCGCACACAAAGATGGTCCATTTACACCTTCTCCTGCATGCTCCCCTAAAGAATAAAAAGTAAATAAATGAACTTCTTCAGATCACACTGTTACTGTTTTTTTCAAATGGCAACTTTTAATAATGATATTGTTTTACATCATAAATGTTTCATTACATCTTATATGTTTCACGGACTTCATGTTCCAAGGGTACATAATGACTAATGCAATATATTTAAGTGGCAATACACATTACTCCACATAGAAGATTCCATAAAATAAAGTCCCAATAACCTAATATTTAAATAATTAACTTGGTACAGAAAAGATATTTCTCTAATCACTGTTTGTTCGACTCCACTCAGCATGTACATTTTCAAGCATTATCTTACCTTGTGCCCTGGGTCATCAAATAAAATGTTTTTTGAAGTAAAAGTATATGCTTTCTACAATTGCCATCCATTAGTAGAGCATCTTTCAGGCATATATCCTTCATTACTATGACAAAGAAAGTGTATATGTGAGATCAGCATACTACAGCTTCACAGCTAACTCTACAATAGAATGCCAATATTATTTCCATTCCATCACATGCAATAATCAGAAGAGAGGAGATTCAAGGAAAGCAATCTTATATTATCAAACAGTATTTACATAGAAGCAGTTAACTCAAATCTTGATTGGAACAGCCAAACTCCTATGCTGATTCATGTTTGAAAAAAATAACATCAACCTTTCGATTTAGGATCTTCAATGGGAGGAAAGATCTCACCTACTTTTATTATTCGTGGATCCTTAGCAAGTTCAGGACAAGAATCCATGTGCTTCTTCAAGTCCAGGTCCAAATACTCGAAAACCAAATACAAGCGTTTGTCACTGTGCACGACATCTTGCAACCTGTGATTTATAAAAGAATGAGAAGAAATTGTGCTGGCATTCAAAAGAATCAACCTCAACCTTGAAGTGCAACAAAATGTCAAAATGCACAAACAAACGAAAAAAAGAGAAGCCCAGATGTATAGGAACCACCTCATGAGTATGAAACTACCACCTCACATGTCCATTATTGTGTAAAAGTAATACTGAGTAAACAAAAGAACAAATTACATCACAGCAAATTACATCCCTCAATGTTGCTTCTGAATTATTCAATTTTCATGTCAAGTCAACCATCAACCATGAGCAGCACTAGCAAGGACTTCCTTTAAGGGTTATGTGACACATTCATGGTCTGAGCAACAGCAGCAAAGAGGTGGCAACCGGTTCAGTGTTCTCAGTTGGAGCAGCTGGCTGTGTCTACTGTTCAATTTTAATTTTATTCCTTCTTAATGTATACTATTATAATTTATTATTATTGATAAAGAAAATAGCACAGAAGTGTTGCTCTTACATACAAGATACAAGTGCTGAAAGTATGAGAAACGCCATTCCAGCAGAACCAAATAAGGGTTATAAATTGTAAGGATGTATAAATCATGAAGCCCTCACATATTTATATTAGTCTCACATGCACAGTCTCAGCATACCCTTCTTTATAATGGAGGAAGATTCACCCAAAGCCAGATGGGCAAAACCGTGAGTTGCCAATTTCCCTCTCTCCGCCTTGGCATCTAATCACAATATTAATGAGATTTTGATCCACAGTTGGAAGTACATAATCATGAAATGGCAATAGGAAACCCATATGTGAAGCTCTCCCATGACTAAGAATCAGTCTCTTGTAATGCATATCATTTAGAGCTTTTATGAATAAGCAATTGCAACATATATCCTTTGGAGCTTTCTTTAATCTTCTTAGTTTCAACAAAACCGTATTAATTCTCTAAAATAAGATTTTGATACATAGATGCTGAATCGAGAAAGGTAAATGGGAAAGTTGCATCACATAAATAAAACAAAGATGTATCAAATTATTTCATCCAACACTCAATATACAGTGAATTTCTGAGTGGGTTTGTTTCATTCGAAATTAGACCTTGAGGGCTTCAATTTAGATACAAATCTGACTAGATTTGCTTTCGAAATGATTGAAATATGGCTGCTAAAAATAACCTATATAGATTGCAATTAGTACCTGACTATGTTGCCATGCTGCATCTCCTTCAAGAGCGATATCTCTCTAATCGCCGTGCTTGGCACTCCCTCATCTTCCTGCTCAAGGCGGATCTTCTTCAATGCAATCGTCTCATTTGTCAAACGATCAATAGCCTTGTAGACAACACCATAAGTTCCTTCTCCAATCTTCTCAACTTTCTCATACTACCAAATTAACAAACATAAATAAAATTAAATAGAACAAAAAAAAAACTCAGCATATCATATTGAAGAAAAATCAAACAAGTCGGGTCATAATCAGATCCTGTACCTGGTCCATTCAATCCAGATCAAACTGTAATGTAACACAAATCAGAAATCTAGAGTCAAGCATTCGAACAAACAAGACAAAGACAACAATATGCCAACAACATTCTCAATCTATATAGCAATATAAATAGAGATACCTAACCTAAACATAATACTCAAAAATAAAAAAGAAAAATGCAAGAATCTACAAAAATCTGACATGAATAAAGAAAATCCACATTCCGTAGAGTGAAAGGCGAGAACGACTACATCCTCCAACACGAAAACACCATTATTTTAATGATTCAAGTAAAACACCACAAAACCTTGAAAAACATCACATTAGCCAGAAATCACGTAAAAAAGCACATCTAAATCAATCGGAATTCAAGCAGAGTTTTAGCCCTAGAAAAATAAAAATAAAAGCAAAAAACACGATGAGATCTGAAAATCCATCTCTGAAACAAATATCGGATCACTACAAAAAGAAAAGTACTAACTAAATCGAACAAGCTCCTTCTAGAATCCAGATTAAAAAAATTGCAAGAATCTACAAAAATCTGCAAAAATTAAACATGAACAAATAAAATCCACATTCCTTAAGAGTTAAATGCAAAAACGACTCCATTCTCCAACGCGAAAACACCATTTCTTTTCAATGATTCAACTTAAAAACCACAAAACCTTGAAAAACATCACATTAGCCAGAAATCACGTAAAAAAACGCATCTAAATCAATCGGCAATCAAACAGAGTTTTAGCTCAAAACAATAGCAAAAAGCACTATGAAATCCAAAAATCCGACTCCGAAACAAAGATCGGATCACTGCAACAAGAAAACTACTAACTAAATCAAACAAGCTCCTTCTTGAATCCAGATTTACGAAAAAAAAACAGCACCAAAACGGCATGAAATTGAGGAATGAAGAACAAACCCTAAGCATATTCGATTTCTGAGTAGAAACGAGGATTTAAAATTCGCATGCATCAATCAAAGATCGAGAAAAAAGAAAAGTTCGAAAAAAGCAAACTGTCCGGATAAAAAAGCAAGAAAATACTAGAAATCGATGGAGAAACGAAGAGAATGTACAGACCTTGAAAATCTAGGGTTTGTAGAGACCGATTCAGTTCTTCGCACGCCGAACAAGAGAAGCAAAGAAAAATAGGGAAAAAAAATCGTACCTCTCTTTCTCTCTTCTCTCTGGCTTTCTTTACACTTTGTTCTCTGGTGTGTGAAGTAGACTACGCTTTCGTTGTAAAATATACTCGTATTAAAATGGTAATTAGCGCCTTAATAGGGTTTAATAGTAATCACCACTTGATTAATGGCGAAAACCCGCGAAAATGGGCTTTTCCATTTGAAATGACGGAGATACCCTTACTAAAAATCTAGATTCTCCGAAATGGTCCCTGTATGGCATTTATCTTTACTGACGTTTTTGTGCGGTAGCGCTGTAGCCGGTGGTCGTGCGAGCATGTTGTGACTTGTGACTTGTGACTTGTGAGAAATGAGAATCGGGTGTCTACGAAGAAATTAAAATACCGGATTGATGTCGGAGAAAAGATTAAGTGGTCAAAATATCGGCGAAATATCGGACAAAAGATCAACAATTTAAACTAGGAGTGTTGTCAACTTGTTATGAGCACACACTTGTTTTTGCCTTTTTGGTCTTTGTTACCCATCCTTTTTTGGGGCGGTTTGGTTTGTGATTAGGTTGATAAGAACACGTGATGAAATGATTTGTAGAGCTGCGAAATCATATGCATTATGCATAATTTTATAAGGGATTTGCTAGGGACTATCGCAGAAGGCATTTCGCGGAACGTCTGTTACATGAGAGTGCAGCCACATAGGCTCAGATTTTGTCTCATTCATTTAATTCATTTGAGGTGGATGCACTCTCATGCAACAGCCTTTTTGTGAAATGCCTTCTCTTATGTTCGCTAGCAAATCCCTTTTTATCAAGGGAAGTGAGATTCCCCCTTTTTACTTGGGAAATCCCCTTCTAGGCAACGTTTGAATGCCTCATGCTTTTGTATTTGGATTTGGATTTGGATTTGAGTTTTGGTTACAAAATACATCAATCATCCTCATGCTCATGTTGTATGGGAGGGAGGGACGTCTCGCTACTGCAGTGAGGGTGAAGGTAATTGCCACTAATGTTGATTTTCAAATAATGTCCTGCATAACAGATTTGAAAATTGGATTTTTTTTCAATGTTCTAGCTTATTTGGAAATCTAAGAATCTGATCGAGTTCCAGTTCCAGGTCTCAACCAAATGTGAGAAATCCAAATCTAAATATTTTGGGTATCCAAACGCGGTCCTAGTGTATTTATGATTACTCTTTTGCAATTAGAGGATGTTGTCTCCGGTGGAAAAAGAAGAAGGAAGGATGAATATAATATTTCCCTTTTTTAAATAAGACATAAAAAAAATTATGAAAGGATGTTATACTTATTTTTCGAAAGAAGACACAAACAAAACAAAACAAAAAAAGTGATGCAACTTGGGCGGATGTCGACCCTAATCTGAGTTGGGATGCATTTTCTTGGATTGGTTTAAAGTTATGGGCCGTTTTTGTAATTCTTCTATTTTTGCATCAGGACAATTCGAACCCAACCCAAACTAGCCGGATTGGAAAATTTGTAAGGGACTTGGGTGGGGTCGGGTCGGGTTGAGGTCTTGCTAAAAAAGAATTAGCTAGAAACACCTTGAACCTGTTCCGATTATGGTAAAAGTTTAACCCAAATTCCCAAAAATCGACCCGAGTTGCACCTCTAGAAAAATGTGTCAAATTGTGTTAGTCAGGCTGGGTTAGTTTTGAGAGATTTAGAGGCGGTTTGGATTAGGGTTGAACCTCCTTGACCTGGCTGAGCCCCGGGTTGGATTGGGTTAGGGTTGAGGTAATGGTAACTTGGGTAGTGCTATGGTTGGCCTCTACCCGACACAACCCAACCCAACCCAATTGTACCCCTAGATTAGATACACGTGTCTAGATTAGGATGTGAGTTCAAATTTTAGCATAATATTTTTTCATTAGTTTTAAATTCCTCACGAGATACTACTCATATATGAGAAATTGATCATTAAATAGTAAAATTCGGGTTTAATTCAGAAAAAATCGCATTTAAGGAATGCTAGATTCATAGGGACCCTTGCTAAAAAGGGAGCAAAGGGAGCCACTATTGGTCTAATTCCACTGAGGGCCCATTTGGATGCCAAGAAGATTTTGAATTGGATTTCTCATATTTGAAGCCCATTTTGCGTTGTGATTTGGATCCGGATCAAATCCTTGGATTTCCAAATCAACGACTGACAGTGAAAAAACAAGTTTCCAAATATGATGTGGAAATAAGTAAATAGAAATCCATAGATCTGCCAGTTTCCTTCACCCTCGTTGCCCCCCAACCTCTCCCCTCCACTAGGAAGTAACTCTTTACCTCTCCGTCTCCCCCAACATGAGCTGGTGCATCTATTCATTTTGTATTCAAAACCCAATTTCAAATCTAAATACAAAATATGAGGTATCCAAACAGACCCTAAAGGCATTTATGATCATAAATTTTTGTGCCATCTTAAATGGGATTTGACCAATGGGGCCGCCCGTTGCCCCCTTTTTTGCAAGAGGGCCGATGAATCTAGACTCACTCATTTTTAAAGTATATGAACTTTTCAAATTTTAGAACACTGCTAGGAAAACGGGTATCCGTTTTGGGCGAATATTTTAATCATTCAAAGACTTCTGTAAGTATGCCTGGTGGGAACGGTGACAAAGGATTTTTTTTTGACTCGTCTTGCCCTGCCAGATCAAGGGAACCAGCTAGTATAATGTATTAAATTTGGACATGTACTTTCTAAAAAGTTTTTTGTGTAGGGCCACCCGTCCCTGGTGTATTTATGAATTATGGATCTTTTACAGTGCAAGGGGGTGACCCGGGGAAGAAAAGAGGGTGAGTATATCATTCCCCCCCCCCCTTTTTTTGTGAGTCATAGACTAAAACAACGATAAAAGTATCCCAAATGGGAAAAAAATCCCAACATTCTATCCTGGTCGTCTTCATGAGACCATAGAATAGTCAGCCTATCCAAGGATAAAGAAAAGCATTCTGGCTATGATAACAGCTATCTCCCTTTCTCTCACACACAGATGGGGTAGGTGACTCATTGGTGAAAATATTACAAACTCTTTTAATGGTACCAAATGTGATGTAGAGTTTCAAATTAGTTGGTCCCAAGCTCTAGTAATGAAAAATGATGATTAGCTACTCTTCAACGTGTTCTGTTTCTGCCCATGGAAAGGGTGAGAACAGTTGATTTTGTGATGCCCTTGATGGTATCAATGTCCAAACTAGTTGTCATTCACCTGAACATTGGTGGGTCCCAACAAAAAATTGGTAGGTTCCCACGCTTTTCACGAGAGAGAGAGATTCTTATTTGTTCAAAAATTTAGGGAAATGATATATCCGCCCCTTTTGATCACCAAGAACAACCTGTGTCAGTGTTTGTGGCAATCAGGGGCATTGAATTCTTCTGGCATAAGTACAACAGCCCCTCATTGGTCATTGATACACTGCCAGAGGGTGTTCCTGGTGATTAAAAGGGGCGGATATATCACTTCCCATAATTTATTCTATCTTTAGTAGATAGAAAATATATTAAAAGTTAATAGAGGGTGGTTTTAAAAATCTAAAAATAATTGAGGGGACTTTGGTCGACAAACTTTTGTCAATGGGGGTTTTAAGTAATTTTTCTTAATAATGCTTAATTAAATAAAATGATAAAATTAATATAGCCTTAAATTTAATGAGATTTGGAAACAAAATAACTTTTGAAAAAGAAAGGCTACTGATATTCCCATTACCTTGTTTTGATAATGGCACAAACTCACCTTGTCTTTTACTATTTAAGTAGCTGTCAAAAGCTATTACAATTCCCAAAAAGCTCTCAGCACCCAATTAAGAAGGAAAATACAAGGTGAGTTTGTTTCATAATTAAAATATAGTGGTGCAAATATCAGTAGCAAAAAGAAATGTTCCCACGCATAATATATTGGTTTCTTTGTCTCGGTTCTGTTTTAATATATATATATATATATATATATATATATATATATATATATATATATATATATTCTGTTGCCCTTTTCAAAAAAAATATATTGGTTTCTTTGTGTGTATCTAAATGGAATAATATCCCATAATGTCTTATTGTGTGTAAAAAGTAGGGCTGCAACTCGGGTCGGGCGGGTCGGGTTTTGGAGAATCCAACCCTACCCGAGAAATATCTCGGGTCGGATCGGGTCGGGTCGGGTTTTTTTCGAAAAACCCACGATTCCCAAACCCGGCCCTACCCATGATAAATCTCGGGTCGGTTCGGGTTTTATCACATTGACGCAATTTTTTAAGGAAAATTCTTGTTTGGCAAGGCAACTCAACTCATAGAAGTAGAAATTACACTCACATTACACTTGAATCAAACAATGATGTAATTACACTCACATTACACTTGAATCAAACAATGCTGTAATCAAACAATGTTGTAATTACAATCAAACAATGCTGAATCAACTCAACTCATAGAAGCAAAAATTACACTCACACGCAATAACAATGGGTGCGTGGGTTTTCACTTTTAACTTTTAACTAACAATAAAAAAAAATGTACATACTGTAACTTATGTTACTCGGGTCGGGTCGGGTCGGGCCCCTTCAGACCCGGCTTGACCCGAGATTCATGCGGGCTTTTGAATGCTCAACCAGGCTCGACCTGAAACCCATGAAACCTGAACCCAACCCAGGCTATTTTCGGGTCGGGTCGATGCGGGTCGGGTAAAACCCGGCTCGAGTTGCAGCCCTAGTAAAATGTGGCCAATGAAAAAAATCACCCATAAGGCTTTGTTCACTTGTTTTCCCTAGAATCTGACATGGCATTAGGAAAAGAAATCCAGGAAAACTGTGTAGGAAAAGGTTTCCCGCGCCTGTTCACGTGCGCAGGAACTGTCAAGGAAAAGGTTTCCCCAGAAATTGCTTGTCCACCTTTTTTTCAGTAGTTTTCTCGGGAAAGCAAATCCGACCAAAATAGTGGGATTTGGTTTTCCACACTTGTGAGAAAAGAGACATTTCCACATCATTTTTGGCAATTTCCATGTCATTATTTGATATTTTCCACCTAGGCTTGTTACTTTCTCAGGAAAGCAAGTGAACACCAGAATTATGTCTTGTCAAGGTCTTGTCAAACAAAAAAGAGGTTGTTTTCCAGGGATTTGCTTTACGGGAACGCAAGTGAACAGAGCCTACGAAAGTTTCTACAAAAAATTGAATTTTTAACTATTAGACTTTAAAAATGCTGTTTAGGCAGTGAGATTAGGGCAACTGGCATTTCATGGTGCGTCATATTCATTGCTGGGGCCCACATGTTTGAATGTCTGTTTAAGCGTCTGAAATTGATGACATTTTTCCATTAACTCCGAAAGTCATAGAGCAACTATTTTATATTGATATTTTTTTATTGGGAAATGATTCACTCCCTTTGTGACTTGGAAAATGCACTTCTTTCTTCACTGTACAGTTCTGCAATTGGCTGTTCAAGGCTATCATAATTCCCAATGTGGCTGTTCTCTGTAGGGATATAAATCCTTGGATAGTTAGATCAGCTCATCAGCTGTTCATGGGATTGGCTATCTTGCTTGGAAATTTTATAGTGGATGGATGAAAGCAAACCAATCCGAGGATAAAATAAACCTATGCTTGGTGTCAATATCATATCCCATTCTATTTTACCAGAAATATATTAGAGGAAAACTAGATAGGAAGTCACTCTCAGCCTCTCAGGATCAATGGTAAATGATCTATTTTGGGTCCCACAAGGGCCCATGTATGTGAAATCAACACCGTTGATCTTGTAGAGCATCATTAGGCTCGATGGATCAAAAGCCTAGATCATCCAATCAAGGTGTTCTAAAACCAATTAGGCTGGCCTTATGATTTCAGTTAGTGGAACACAAACCTCTTAACCGCGCAGGATGATAAGATGGGGGCACCTTGTGCTCAATTTCTTTTCCTGTGCAATTTCTGTCTGACAAGAAGCACATGTAGGCCCTATGTATTTGTTTTATTTAGTGAGTGTTTTTCGGGTCAATCTCATATCATTATCATACATACACGTGAAAATGTAAACAAGATCCAGGCCATTAAACTGGTAGGTCCCATATTTTTTTTCCCTACGGTTATGATCATCTGATCAATAGACCCATCATCAATTGTAGGGACCACAAAATGCAGTAATTAACCCAAAAATTACACAAAATTGTGAGTAGATCTCATCCAATGGGTAGCAAAATGGGAAAATAAAAAAAGAGATATTGGTCCTATGCTAGGGTGTCAATTTTGGGCTCGGAAGCTCGCTCGAGCCGAGCCCGATTTAGGCCAGGCTTGGCTCGGCTCATTAAGAATTTAATATATTTAAATATATATATTATATATTAATATATACACTAAAAGGGTTGTCCAAGGAGTGAAAGGGGGAGGCAAAATATGTCCCTTCATTTTTGGAACCCCATTTGTTACTTGGACCACCCCCCCATAGTGTAAAAAAAGTAGTCAAATTACACTAGTAGGGCTGTCCAGGGAAGATGAGGGGTGTGAATATAACCCGAGCTCGGTAAGGCAGGCGAGCCGCTGGCCGAGCTTGACCGAGCCGAGCTTTTGAGCTTAACGAGACGAGCTCGTTTACACCCCAAGTCCTATGAATTGATGAAAAATCTAGAGCAATTATATAAATGGAGGGCCAAAATTAAAAACGGCAAACTCTCTAATCAATTCGACTCATGGCCAGTCGCTCATTAATGGTGGGCCCCAGTGTTATGTACTTGTGCGTACAAGACACATCACAAATAACTAACCCCACAACCCTAAACTACATACATTAAAACTACGCATAAACAGAAGCACATATCACCCACCTCGTTACGGATCACCATGTAATGCCTCGTGGCATCATAAAAACAAGCATCTTTTCCTTTGTCTTGCTGCAGGGCAGCAGCAATGAAAGACATGACAACCTTTACAATTTTACATGTAGCTGTTTAAAGCATTTACTTCATAGCAAAGATCATGTTGTCTTCGCTTCTTCACGTGACAGAGCGGATCAGAGTCGAGTATGTCTTATTTACAAAATTACAATCCATTCAAATCTCTTAATCGGTGGGATCGGATTCGAAGTGTTTTTCTGATCATATCTACCATGTCTCGATCACAATTCATTTTACACCAGACCATACATGGAAGTGTCCTAGTAGGTCATACTTACATTGCACACAATTAAAATTCCCGAAGAGGGTAGGGGCCAGCAACAAAACCTAGTGCGAGCTACATCGGCAGTGGTGAGGGCAACCAAAGCGGCAGCACAATGGATTAGGGACCTAGGGTCAATGATGCGGGTTAAAGAACGCGTGAAGTAGGAGTGGCAATTGGACCAGAGAATGTGATTGCATTATAAGGTCGCAATTGAACATATTGAGCAAGCCCTTTTAGGGCAACCTAATGCCCTTTGTCACCATGATCGTGATAACTCTATTCGATTCTCCCAGATAAGACAACATACTTTTTAAGATCAAAGAACGATAAAATACAGAAAATAGGAATCATTGGGAAAAAGCACATTGCTTATTTTTACTAAAATACTCTTAAAATAGTTCTTACAGAGTTACAGTTACAGGTATAAAAATTAGCGAATATTTTTTGTAAAATAGTATAACAAAATTGGAATCCCAAAGGTTTTTTTCTTTTGTTTTGAAAGTTGACATTTTATTGAATAGTGGTTGGGACAAGTTTTCCCCGCCATTATACAAAAGTGGAACAAAGTCCAATTATATTTGTAAGAGGAAATTACAGAGATGTGAAGACCGTGATTTCCTCCTTTAGCACTCCTGCTTTGGCTAAAACGTCCGCCTCTTCGTTCGCCGATCTTCTCTGGTGCTCAAATCTAGGCTGCAGCACCTTTATGAGATCAAGGATTTCTGCTATGACATTCTGGAGGCGCCAGGGCCCCATTGAAGTACCCGAATCCCTTAGGTTTTGGATTTTTTCAAGCAGAAATAATTTTATATCCTATGAAAGGGATCCAAAATGTCTCTAGATCTTGTCCGTTAAAGTTCGGATTCGGATGGTCCATCGAACCGTATGGGTCCATTGACACCCATACATATACCTAACCCCCATATGTATTGTCTTAGTTAATGTTGCCTTTTGATGCATATGAACGCTCCATATTCTTTTGTGAAAATAGGGGCTGTCACCCTTGGAGAAATGTTTCAGCATTGTAGTACAGTGAGACAGCTAATTAGGGTTGCAACTCTGTCGGGACAGGTTGAGTTTTTTCAAACCATACCCTACGTTAGAAATTATCTCACGTCATGTTGGGTTGAGTTAAATCCAACCTTACAGAGAATAGTTTCTTGCATATTTAATGCTTAGCTTAGAATAGTGACTGATTTCAAAGATTGAAGAAATCAACAAATTTTCACACAAAAGATATCTAAATTTAAGTCATCAAGGGCAAATTACAAACCTGATCACCCCAGTGAAAACAATTATATCAATATATACAGGAAAATAATGTCATGTTATACTTAGATAATTAAGAAATTCAAGTATTTTAAGAAATAAGAGACAGGTCGAGTTTGGGTGATGAGTGTTGTTTCCTTCAAACCCGAACTGACCAGAAATTGGGTCAGGTTTTTCAACCTAGTAAGTTATTCCACTCCATACCCATGATTTCTTAAACAAACCCAGGGTTTTGTCGGATCAGGTCAATACGGGTTGGCTAAAAGTTAAAACCCAACCCAAGTTGCAACCTTACAGCTAATATAGCATAATGCATAATGGGTCCCACCTTTGAATTCTGAATGATCTAAACCGTCCAATTGATTGGCCTTAGGATCCTTGAATGTGAACAATAGCCCATATGCATTCTTTACTGTTCTTGTTTAACGAGGAAAAGTATATGGCCACACACCATATAAAATCTCGTATTATGATATGTAAAATAGCTTATACACCACGTATATATTTCATTAATGCAAGCCTGTTACGTGCCAAATCAGCCGTAACAGAAATAAACAAACGGAAAATAGGAAAAGAGAGGGAAAGAGGTTTGATTCGAGGCAACCGGACCTCCTAATGGCTCAAATTGAGAGGAATCATGACTCTCCTACAAAGTTTCCTTTGCTGTAGAATTCTTTTCTTCTCCTCCATTTCATCAGATGATAACATTTTAAATATAAATATATGTCACTTGGCACATGCATAATGCAACCACTACTAACAAAACCACCCTAACCGACTACTACTACTCACATGACATCAACACCACTACTTAATAACCACACACCACTACCCACATTACATAGCACTACTTAGTAACTACACACACACAACTAACACCACTAACATGCACATAACATTCCTCCCCCCTTAGAAACAACCTTATCCTCGAGGTTGATTTGTTGGATAAAATATGTTATTCCACCAGGGTCCCAAATCATAATGGAAATGATTTTGTTGAGCAGCATAATTAAAATTGGACTTCCATCTTAAAAAATAACGGTTGCGGTCTTGGGAACTCCACTTTCCAAATCCGTCGTGATAAAGCTCGAAAAGAAATATGACTTTTCATCTTTTTTGGCATCAATTCTCGCAGTTTTCTCTACACGAACATCAACTTCTTCAAGTTTCAACTGTTTATCTTCTTTGCGCATTTCCTTGATCTCCATTCTGATTTTTTTCAAGCTTTCCGCAAATCGTCGATGTTCTTCCATCATTTTCAAAGCCAGTGCTTTAATCTCTTGCAAATCTTCACGTATCGATTCCCAGAACTCCGAAGACGCAGCCATGGCGCAAGATCGACGGCTCTGATACCACTTGTTACGTGCCTAATCGGCTGTAACGGAAATAAACAAACGGAAAATAGAATAAGAGAGGGAAAGAGGTTGATTCGTGGCAATTGGACCTCCTAATGGCTCAAATTGAGAGGAACCATGACGCTAAACCACATACTTAGTAACCTAAAATGCAAATCCCCACAATAACTATGATAGGTCTCATAGCTATCGAGTAATCATGAAGTTGAGAGTTCAAAAGATCGTGGCCATTACAATTTGGGACCCCAGCAGGTTAAAGTATTTTATTTATTAATTCGACCTTGAGGACTAGGTTGATTGTAAGGGGGAAGGAATGATACGTATATGCTATGGTGTGTGAGAGGAGTTGCAAGGCTAATGAAAGTCATGCTACCCGAAACCAGCGGATGGAGGCAGATATTCGATCTCTTAAGGAAGGCTATGAAGCGCACAGACGTATTCTTGAAGATATTCTAAAGAAATTGACGGCCTTAGATGCAACATGCCAAAGTTTAGTCGCATCAAAGGTTCATGACGAATTGGATGATGCCCCCGTTGCACCACAAGTAAATCAAGGAAATCTTGAAGATGTGCAGACACATCTCCGTACCCTCCGTCTAGAATTTCCTAGATTTGACGGATCCGATCCAGCCGGGTGGGTTTTTAGTGCTGAACAATTTCAAATGTTAAATAAAATACCCGATGAGCGTATGGTAGATTTGGCATCGATCCACCTTACTGGGGATGCAATACCATGGTTTTGTTGGATGGAGAAGACCATGGGTGTAATGGCATGGTCACAATTCAAGCATGCTTTATGTGCTCAGTTTGGGCCGCCTGGAAGCGACGATCCAGGAGGGGCACTATCAAAATTAGAACAAACGGTATCTGTTCGGGAATATCAGTCGGAGATTGAGCGATTGGTCAACCGAACCGTACGATTACCCGAATCATTCTTAATCGAATGTTTTATTTCGGGCCTTCGTGACGATATTCGGGCCGGCGTTAAAATGTTTCAACCGATTACTCTCAAGCATGCATCCCAACTAGCCTTGTAACATGAGGAATTATCTCTAGCTAGTGGTCGATACTCGCGCCCCCCACTACCAAATCCATCGACGTCTACTTCTACGGTGGTTGCCCTCATGAAGGAAGGACCATTACCAGCAAAAAAATTAGCACCTACCAAAATGATCGAGCGGCGCAAGAAAGGGTTATGCTATAATTGCAATGAGACGTATAGCTCACTCCATCAATGTCGAGGACAGTTGGCGATATTAGAAGGATTTGGATTTGAAAACGAGGAAGGCGAAATAATAAAAGTAGAAGGATCTTAGTCCTTGAGGACAAGGACTCTTAAGAGGAAGGGAATGCTACATACCCAAGATTGAAGATCTTCTTGATTTCCTTAGTAGTAGATTTCCTTATTTCTTGCTATAGCTAGGATATTCCCCTTAATATTAGTTTCTTTTTATTATTATCTTGTTTCCTAAGTATTCTTTAGGATTTGGGAAGTTTGGATTGTTTCCTAAATAGTAGAAATGCTAATTCTACAAGTATGTAATCTCTTTATTTTTAAGGTATGAATGAAAAAATTATCTTAGAATTGTGTCTTTTTGCACCTTGTGATGTGTCTTGTCAGTGGGTAAGTGTGCTTGTGATGTGGCACTCCCTCTTGCTTGTATTTATGTAGTAGCTATTCAATGAAAAGAGGAGAAGCAGCAGCAAAGCAAACTTCGTAGGAGAGTCATGGTTCCTCTCAATTTGAACCACTAGGAGGTTCGGTTGCCTCGAATCAACCTCTCTCCCCCTCTTTTATGTTTTCTTTTTGTTTTTGTGTTACGGCCAATTAGGCACGTAACAAAACCCTAATGGTCAAAGAGAGCATTCCACCCATCTTTCTAGCGAAAACATGTGTAAGATTCTTAAGGAAGATCATTGCAACAGATATTTCAAGGCAAAGTTCCTGTAATTTCTTGCAAGATTTCGTTTGTTCAATCAAAGTAAACTGCAAAACCTGCGCTCAATACATGCCCACATGCGTTCCCAATCGGGTATTCGAACCATGTCATCACTTCAATAAGAGTTCCTACAATGTAGGCAATAGGGGTGCAAGTGGGGTCGATTTTGGGGAATATATATAGAACAGGAGTATCGATAAAGTCAAAATAGTTAAGGCTAGAAATGTATGGTACGCAAGTGCTATAGGGTAATTTAAATCTATAATCTATTTCATAGCTAAGAATAAATTTACATGTGCAAGTAGGGGAGGCAACGGTTCAGTTTCGGTTCAGTTTGACCCCCAAACAGAACCGAACATGCTTACACTCCAAACCGAAACCGAACCAAATATAGAAATGTCCAAACCGAACCAAACTGAACCAAAACCGAACCAAACCCCCAAACCGTACCAATCATCAGTTTGATTCTACCAAACCGAAACCGAAACCGAACCGAAATTTGCATCGCTTTGGCTAGAAACTGAATTTTCGGTTCGGTTTTGGCTCGGTTTCAATTCAGTTCGGCCAATTTTTCCACCCCTATATGTAAGGTACTAAATTTACTAGAGATAAAGAAATTAACATTTATAAATCTAGGGTTTTGCATTGCAATATCTCGGAAAGCCATTTCGCAGCCCACTTTTGCATGAGAAAACAGCCACCTCGACATATCATTTATGATCCAAACCCTCTGATCTATAATAGGAACATCCTATGGGGATGATTTATGGGGTGCAACCTATTTATGTCATGGCTCATCAAATGAACAGTTAGGATCATCCTAAGAAGTGGACCCCACTACATTCTAGAAAATACTAGGCGTCAAGGGCCACCCAAAAATTTCCGTTGTATATAATATAGATATGCTACTGATATTGGCATTACCATGTTTTGATAATTATACCAACTAGGGGTGGACTTGGTTCGGTTCTGTGGTATACCTAGAACCAAACCACTTGCTATCGGTTCCCAGGAATTGGAACCAAAACTGAATCATTTATCATTTGGAACCGAACTGAACCAGAACCCGAACTTGATCAGTTGGTTCGGTTCGGTTATGGGTTTACCCACCTTTACTTGAGAAGGTTCCAGCTACTGTATACAGAAAGAAAAGGAAGAGCATATGAATAGAAAAGGAATCCATTTGATTAAAAAAAAAGAGGAGCATATGAATGTTCACATATACAGAAAGAAAAGGAAGAGCCCTCAATTCAATAGATGTTTGATCAAGCAAAAAAAGTAAAATGATGAAATCAATAAAAAAATAGAGATGAAACATGAAATCAGAAGAAGAAGAAGAAGAAGAAGAAACCCAATACAGAGAGGAGGAGGAGCTTGCGAGGTTGGAGAGTCGGAGACGGGAAGAGTGGGGGGGCGGGGGAGAATAGAAAACTAGGGTTTCCACATTCCGATATGTATTTTATTCGTTTTTAAAAGGCAACGAAATACGTTAGGAACTTACGATTAAAATGCAAAGCAAAACGTTAAGAGAGGGGGTTGATCCCACTCGGTTCTAGGATCCTAAACCCAGAACCGAACGAAATTCCCATGGTTCCAAGATTCCAAAACCGGAACCGAACCATTTAAATCTGGAACCAAACTGAACTGAACCAAAGTGGCCGGTCCAGTTCGGTTCCTCGGGTTGGACCCGAACTATGTCCACCCCTAATACCAATGCAGCTTATATTTTCTTCTTTGATTGGCTTTAGAGAAGTTTTTGGGAACGGTAATACCCTTTTGACAGCTGTTTAAATAATAACAGACAATGTGAGTTAGCGCACTTATAAAAAACATGGTAGTAAATTTTTTCTGTTAAACAGCAGGGGAAGGGTAATTTGGTCATTATCACCATCACTTTTATTTTCGGACACGTTTTGTGGCAATGGGACGATATCAATTTCCTTGATTTCTCTGGTCAACGTAGCCCTTCTCAATAATGATTAAGACTGATATTGGCACTACCATATTTTAATAATTGCACTAATTTCTCATCTTTTATTTGTTTAAACATCCATCAAAGGTTATTACAGTTGCCAAAAAGCTCTCAAAAGGCAATTAAAACAGAAAAGACAAGCTGAGTCTGTGGAAATATTAAAACATCCTAGTGCCAATATCAGTAACCTTGATTAATTGAGAAAAATGTGAAGGATAGTTTCATGAAAAAAAATAAAACTAAGAGAGAAACGATCGCAGTGGGATTCGAACCCACGACCTTTAGATTCGGAGTCTAACGCGATATCCACTCCGCTATGCGATCTGCTTGCCGCTTTTTCAGTTGGGCCATTCTACTTGATGACAACATCAACCGAGGCGCGAAAATTACAATCACTTTCGTTTGTCGTTTTCGTACAAATTAGGTCATTTTCCAGAGGGAAATGACATATTTCATATGTATAGAGACACTATTGGTAATCACTAGCTTGTCTTGATAATGGCACTCCTCACTCTACTAAAGTACTAAACACTAGTGTGATTGACTGTTACTAGCTTTTTCGAGAAACGTTTCTCGTCTCCCGAATTCCGCCATTACAATACGGTAGAGGTACCAGCCTTGATATTTGATCCAACGGCAGCTCACTTTTTGAGGAACTGCTGTTGGATCAAATATCAAGGTGGGTACTACCACCGTACCAGGGCCTTATTGTTGTAAGGCCTTGCACCATATAATTTCTTCGTTTGAGATTTTATATGGTGTAAGCCCTTATAGTTCCGTATTTTTCAGAAAGTACAGTACCGACCACATCATAGGATGATCTAAAGAGTCCAAGTGATGGAACACAAAGTCAATAGGTTGTGCCCTAAAAATCATTTCCATAGGACGGTTCAGATCATCCTCCTATAGTGTGTTCCGTACAGTACTTTCGGAAAAATAAGGGACTATGGGCTTACACCATATAAAATCTCATAGAGAGAATATACTTTCTTCTTTTTTTTTGAAAAGCAAACATGAAAGTAAATTAATAAAATAGACTTTTTAAATAGTAAAAAAAACTCCTAGAATCTCTAGAGAGCAACAGTTAGGAAATATAGGCTCTCAAATAAGTTGGGTTTCCTATCATCCTCTTAATTCTAGCGTTCATCTTAGCATTGTCCATATAACCAAAGGATGTGTGCCTGCATCAGACTCCCTTGGTTGAAAAGGACTTGTTCTTAAGGCCTAAACGATCAATCTCCACCATCCCCACGATATACTAGGACATCAGCTATATTAAAAGTTGCAAAAACTCCCTTATCGTCTAGTAGATCAATATGTAAGCATTCTCACCCATATGCTTTAAAACCCAAGACGGTCCATCAACTTTGTCTTGCAACTTGTTCTTATCGGCCAATTCTCAAATTCTTTATATGTTTGGCTGCAATTTTCTAATTAATTTTGAAGCCGCTCATGCAACTTTATGACATACTCAACCAAGTCATTAGCATCTCCAATTAAACGATAGAAGGAACCAAATCCAACAAATAGCTTGGATTTTGACCGTGCATCGCCTCAAATGGACTCACATCGATCAATCGATCTGTTGACCTATTGTAGGCGAATTCAGCTTGAGCAAAAGCACCACCCCAATTTCATATATTTTAACCTCCTAACAATCTTAACGGGTTTTTAAAAGACAAATTGGCATCTTCAGTCTGCTCGTCCGTCTGTAGATGGTGAGCACCACCAAATTACAACATAGCGCCCACCTTCCGCATCAGAGTACGCCAAAATGGCCAATCGGATGTTAATGGTCTTAAAAAATACCATGTAACTTCACAATCTCCCGAAATATAGTTCGGCCACATAACTAGCATCCATAGCCTTGCTACAAACCATAAAATGAATCATTTTAGAAAAATGATCAACACCCACAAGATTAGAATCATTATCACGCTTGGTTCTAGGAAAGTTCCAATACAAATTCTATGCTAACATCCCCATATGGAGCATCGGGCTCAAGTAAAGGCATGTAAAGACCAATGTTCTAAGAGCAACCTTGTGTATGACATTCTACACACCACTACACGTGTCTTATGACATCCCTTCGCAATTTTGGCCAATAAAAATTTTCTTTGATTATAACCAGTCTTGACATGGCCGAAATGTCCTCCAAGGCCAACTCCATGTCATTCTCTATAACAGGCTTGCCTCAGTGAGAAATATGGCAATACAAAGTTTGCTGCCTTTGGATGAGTAGCCCTCTTGTACAAGCATACCAAAATGGATATACTGTCTCAAATTTCACAGATGATTTGGATTATCATCATTATAATTCAAATCTGAATCAAGGATGATGAATCATCTTAAGAGTAGAATCTTAATCTTTGGAGATCCTTTTCTGTCTTCGTATTTAACTCCTTTTTTGTGACTTGAGAACATTCTGTGTTACATATATTCTCAACAAAAAAGGAATGATCAATATTATGCCACTGAGGAAATTTTCAATTTTTTGCCGATGACACTTCTAAACCATTCATAAGTTGTGTCCCGACTTAGATAGGATGTGCCCTAAAACTCTTCTTTAGACGATGCTCCTAATCAACAACCTCCAAATCAAGGAGGTTTCTAATATGTGCCCTAAAACTCTTCTTCATAGAATGGTTTAGATCACCAGATAGACCTAGGAAACAGGCGGGCTTGGCCGGGTTTCACCCGACCCGTACGGGTCTGAGTCATACGGGCCGGGTAAAAAATGACCCGGAATTTTACGGGTCACTAACTTGGTGGACCCGGACCCCACCCGCATGAACCGGGTTGACCTGCAGGTCACCCGTTTTTTTTTAAGAATATTGGTTGTTTTTTTTTTAAAAAAAAAACCTCTTTGGCACGTATTTTCGGAATGAAAAAAAAATCATTAAAAGAAACCCACTTCAAAACTGGTCCATATTGCATGAAATAACCATTAACATAATGACAACAATAAAAGTACCCTCACAGTGCTTTTATTAACAGGTGCTTTTATTTTCACATCAAAATTGGCTCCACATCGACAGGTGCTTTTATTATCAAAACTGGGATTTTAGTGATGTGACGAAAATACACTCACAGATTTCAATATTTTCATCACATCCTCTTCCCCAAAAAGAATTCCGCTTTTTAATAGGCACCAGCGGGTCCACCGGGCGTGAACCAGTTTTGATGGGCCGAGTGGACCCACGGGTCAAATTGAAACGGATCACTACTTTGGGACCCGGACTCGGAAATTACGGGTGGGCCGGGTCGACCCACAAGTCCGAGTCAATTCTTGCCAAGTCTATCACCAAATAATATGGGCCCCACTAGTTTTTTTTGCCACACTCGCATTTGTTCACTATAAAAGAACTTGTAAAATGGTTAAACCTAACTCTATCTCCTCTATTTATCTAATAACAAACTCTATGAATTTATTCTAAAATGAATGCATCCTCTCATCATTGATCATCGAAGGAGTGTGAAAGATTTCCTACAACTCTTTTCAATTCTCACATATTTAGACCTGACAAGAAGTGACCCGGACCCGCAGGTCTACCCGACCCACTCGTAATTTCCGAGTCCAGGTCCCAAAGTAGTGACCCGTTTCAATTTGACCAGCAGGTCCACCCGGCCCATCAAAACTGATCCGGGTCGAGTGGACCCGTGGGTGCACATTAAAATGCGGAATTCTTTTTGGGGGAGAGGATATGACAAAAATACATGAAATCTGTTAGGGTATTTTCGTCACATCACTAAAATCCCAGTTTTGATAATAAAAGTACATGTTGATGTGGGACCAGTTTTGACGTGATAATAAAAAGACCTGTCAATAAAAGCATTGTGATGGTACTTTTATTGTTGTCATTCTGTCAGTGGTCATTTCATGCCAATACGGACCAATCTTGACATGGGTTTTTTTTAATAGTTTTTTTTTCATTCTGAAAATACGTGCCAAAGAGGGTTTTTTTTTAAAAAAAAAACAACCAGTCTTCTTTAAAAAAAACAGGTGACCCGCAGGTCAACTCGGCCCGTGCGAGTGGGGTCCGGGTCCACCAAGCAGTGACCTGTAAAATTCCGGGCCATTTTTTACCCGACCCGTATGACCCGGACCCGTACGGGTGGGTGAAACGCAGACCGGCCCACCCGTTTGCCAAGTCCACACATTTATCAGAGGGTAAAAGCGGTGGGACCTTGGACCCTAGTGGATACTATCTCAGAAATCCGAGATCTAGTGGCGTCTATTAAACCAAAGTTTCAATATATGCGTCGGTCAGCAAACGAGGATGCGGATAAGCTTGCAAAAGAAGGCGTCGACGGGGAAGGAATGACAATCATCTCAGGTATCGGTCCAACCTCCGAGTAAAGGAGCAGATACGGAAGTGGCTGGCCTTCTAGGGAAGTATTTCTGCATGGAGAGTAATTTTTGAGCTGAATCCATATAGCTCTGTAGTTTGGTATGGTGTGGCTATATTGTAAATGGTGGGACATCTTGTCCCCATATATGTAGCTTTTTTTGTTTTTGTTTCATCAAAAAAAGTTATGTCTAAAAAAAAAAAAGACTTCTTATTTCTCATTTTCCACTTTTCTTTTTCTTCTCTTTCATACCTCAGCTCCAATGGCTTCATCACCCACTACGCCACCCCCTACTACAAAGGATGCCCTTTCTACATCTCAATCCAAAAGCACTACGGATCCAAGTGCTGCATTTCTACCCATCAAAACTACTATTGTCAAACCTCCAACATTTTCTCTTTTAAAGTTGACAGACAATTACCTGCTCTGGAAATTGCAGTTCCTCCCTATACTATGTGCCTATAGACTTCTTGGATTCTTCTTTTCCGTGTCCGAGTGAGTTCCATTTTTAGGTTCATCCTGACCTGACAATCAGTCATTTCATTCCAGGGAATCAAGACAACCAAGTGTTGGCTTAGTTGGTTGATTTCCTCTCTCCGTCTGAGAGCGCCCATGCCCACGTAATCATGCTTAACAGTTCCAAAGCCATCTGGGTCCATCTTTGAGTAACGTTTCTCCTCTCACCATCAAGCCTGAATTCTGCAATTACATTTTCAACTTCGAAATCTAAAGAATGGCACTCTCCACGACAAATTATGTTAAAAAGGCTAAGAGTATTACTAATACCTTAGTTGCTGAGGCCAAACCCATCTTCAACTCAAATTTCCTCCTTTACCTACTCGGGGATTAGGACATGAGTTTGATTCATTTGTCACTTTGATTATGCCATGCCCTGATCCTCCATCCAACAAGGATCTATATGGTCTGCTCTTGAGTCAAGAGCTTCTGTTTGAGCAACAAAGTTTTGTTGTGGTTGATGGACCACCATTATCAGGTAACCAAAAACCGAATCTAAACACACCAACCAGTCCAGAAACCCACCTCGTAACAACAACAGTGCACAGAGCTGTGGACAAGGTCGAGGCTTCAGATCTTCATCATACCCAAAACATGGTACAGTTCCTACAAGCAAGGTTTTAAATTTCGGTTTGGTACTAATTTCGGCCGAAATTTGGTAACATTTTTTTTTTTTTTTAAAGTGGCATTTTCTTGAAATTTCCGAAATCTCGGACTGAAATTCGGAATTTCGGGAAATTTCGGTTTCGGTCCCCACCAAAATCCGAAATTTCGGCCGAAATTTAAAACCATGCCTACAAGTAATCCTTCATGCCAGAATTACCAAGTTTGAAACAACATTGTCCACACCACATTGCAGTGCTATCATTGCTCCGAACATGTCTATCAAGGCAAGAATGCCCCCTTCAAAAGTATACAGGTTTGAGCATCTCTCATACAGTCATACTAGATCCTCAAAATTTGTATTATCATTCTCTTTAACTCAACAATATTTTCAATGAGTCCTCCATTGCCAAAAAATCTACTTTTTGTCGCTCACGTCACAAAAGATAATTACGTCTATTTTGAGTTTCACCCTACTAAGTTCTTTGCAAAGGACAATCATAGAAAGCCCTTCTGCTAAGACAGAGTAGAATTGGTCCTTATAGAATTGATGAAGGTGTCACAACACAAATAATGTTAGTAAAGTAAATGCCTTCATAAGAGAACATGTCTCAGCAAAAATCTGGCATCCTCAGTTGGGTCACGCATGACCTCGAGTCGTTCAACAAGTTCTACTCATTAATTATTTGCCAATGCCCGGATTATCAACAAACCACAAGAGGTTACCACATTTACCTTAGTCTCAACCTCATCTCATGAAGCTCAAAGTGTCATGTTCTTGCACTGCATTTTTAATAGAGAGGGCTTACAAATGCAGTAGTCAAACTGACTAGGATGCAATCCTTGTTGTGAGAGCTTGGCATCTACTTGAGTTCTCCTCCGCCATGGTGTGATAATTTAAGTGCAACTAATCTCTCTAACAATATGGTTTTTCATGTCAAGACTCAAGAACATGCATTTTGAAGTTGACTTCTACTTGGTAGTTAGAAAGTAGCACACAAGGACCTGGACTTTCGGTAACAAAGCATCTCATTGGACCACGCTTCAAGTTTGTACAAGACAAACTCATCATCTACTAAAGGACATTCTCTTTTGTGGGAGTATTAGACTATTAGAAGACATACTCATAAGTGTTATCATGTAAAACAGATACCTAAATAAAACCAATCTCTTGTAGCTCTATTTCCTCTATCCATCCAACATCTGTAGATTTATTTCATCCCACGACTCATTTCAATTCTCATAGTTCACATTCAAGAGGCCAAATGTCACATATGGGACGGTTAGGACCAGTGTTTAAAAACTCCTTGACTCGACAAGGAACTCCCCCGAGTCGACTCCTTTTTGCCTGGGCCGCGTTCCGCGTTGCACCACATCCGCATTCCGCATTTTGTCCTACAGAGTCAATAAACTCCTTCGACTCTCCCAAGTTATGTCCGCGTCAAACTCGTCAACCACGTTCTTGGCCGCATCCGCGCCGAGTCAACAAGGATTTTTCTTGGCCGCATTCCGCATCACATCCACGTTTTTAAACACTGGTTAGGACTGTTCAACTTCAAACAATGACTTAAAATTAACAATTTTACGACTAAAGGATGAGCAAAATTTTAAGGGGCTAATATTGCCACTAAAATTAGGTATCCCACCTTAATCAATTTGACCTGTACGTAAAAAATCAATGCAAAATGGGAATGATAACTACATTTTTCTTGTTTGTAGAATTCCTCTCTTTTTTATCAATTTATTCTAGTATACGAAATAGATCGCAATCGATTATGAGGGTATTTTCGTCAGTGTAAAATCGAGACAAACATCAAGACAGGTAGGTTTTGTCTTCATCCCATTTTCAAGGTACAGAGAAAAAGAAAGCCAGACGAAGAAGAAAAAAACCTAAACATCTCTGAGAAAAGACGAGAAAATCCTAGATTTTTACAGATTGATTTGAGACAGAATATTGGGTATTTTCATCACCAAATTCAGATTCGAGCTAAAACCCTATCACATGGTCTATGAGAAAAATAAAAAGGACAAAAATAACCTTCTGGTAAATCAAAAGGACGGATCACGGGCGTGGTTATTGAAGATTCATTTTTGTAATCACAGAGGTATTATAGTTATTAAAAACCTACAAGAGATCCGTTAAAAGAAGAGCAATATTCGTGAAAAAAGAAGAAAAATCACATACCCGTGGCGCTTCTGAAACAAAAACCCGATCTTCGATCTGATAAAAAATTCAAGTTTTCCGGTCGATCGCGCAATTTGTTCTGCGTAGAAACTCGATGCCTCATTCATACCTAGGGTTTATTTATAGAGGGGTTGAGATTCTCAGTCCCCGAATTTATATCAGGAAGCCAAAGTATTTCGTTGTTTTACACGATAAATTAAAAGAGAAAACGGTTTAGTATAGATAAGTTATCTAAACACTAGCTTAAAATACAGTGGAGGCCCACATTGTTTGCGTGATCCAAACCATTCATTTGATTGACCCTCACATAGATAGGGTGTCCACAAAAAATCAGCTCCATAGCATCATCCTAACCCTTCGAACCGTGGAGGCAAAAAATAGACAGATTTGTGAAGGTTTATACACGTCCATTTTACCTCCACAAATCATAGGGTTGGGATGATCCTATTGAGCTGATTTTTTTGTGGGCACCCTATCTATGTGAGTTCCAATCAAATGAATGGTTTGGATCACCCAAACAATATCCCCTCCACTGTATTTTAAGCTAGTGTGTAGATTACACACAACTTATCTACACTTGTGTGTAGAAACCGTTCTCACAAATTAAAAATAGGATTAGAGGGCAACCCTCACCCAACATGAGTTAGCATTCCCTCAACCCCAACCCAACCCAACCCAACCCGAGCCTCGGGTTGAGGATGGTCAACCCTAACCCAACCCACATCTAAATCTCTCAACCCTAACCCAACCCATCGTACCAAAATGTTACGTGCCTAATTGGCCGTAACACAAATAAACAAAATAGAAAATATAAATGAGGGGGAGAGAGGTTGATTTCAAGTCAACCGGACCTCCTAACGACTCAATTCGAGAGGAACCATGACTCTCCTAGAACAAAGTCTCCTCTGTACTCTAAAATTCTTCTCTCTCTTTTACATTGAATTGCTACTACATAAATATAAGCAAGAGGGAGTGCCATATCACAAGCGCACTTACCCACTAACAAGACACATCATAAGTAACTAATTCCCACTACCCTAAACACATTATTCACAACTAATGGCCATTACACTAAAACACATACCCACTACCATGCACTAACTAACCCCACATACAACATAAGAAAATACACATAACATTCCTTCAACCTTACAAACGACCTTGTCCTCAAGGTTGAATTATTGGAGAAAAACTTATTCCACCAGGGTCCCAAATCTTAATGGTCGCGATCAGTCAAACATCGCTTCCAAAATCCATTGTGATCAAAGTTGGGACGAAATAAGAGATTTTTCATGAAGCCACTTCAAAATAACAAAACTATTCTTGTCGCTATCAATTCTCGCATTTTTCTTCACATGAACATCAACACTTTCAAGATTTAACTTTTCTCTGTCTTTACGGATTTCTTTGATCTCTTTGCTGATTTTTTCCAAGCTTTCCGCAAATCACCGGTGTTCTTCCATCATTTAAAAAAAAACACTTTGATTTGCTGAAAATCATCGCATAGGGATTCCAAAATCTCTGACGGCGTAGCCATGGCGTTGGATCTACCGCTCTAATACCAATTTTGTTACGTGCCTAATTGGCCGTAACACAAATAAACAAAATAGAAAATAGAAATGAGGGGGAGAGAGGTTGATTCGAGGTGACCGGACCTCCTAACGGCCCGATTCGAGAGGAACCATGACTTTCCTAGAACAAAGTCTCCTTTGTGCTGTAAAATTCTTCTCTCTTTTTTCCATTGAATTGCTACTACATAAATACACGCAAAAGGGAGTGTCATATCACAAGCACACTTACCCACTAACAAGACACATCATAAGCAACTAACTCCCACTACGCTAAACACAATAGCCACAACTAATGGCCGTTACACTAAAACACATACCCACTAATATGCACTAACTAACCCCACATACAACATAAGAAAATACACACAACACAAAGTCAGTTCTGGTTGAGTTGAGTTCACCTAGGGCAAAACCAAAAAATACAAGGAAAAAAAAATAACCCAAAAAAATCATAGGGGTGCAACTCGGGGCGGGTCGAGGCCAACCCGAACCTGACCCGACCTGAGTTCCAACTCAACCCGACTTTTTAAGCTTACTAAAATAAAATTGATAAAAAATGCTGGGTATCACTCGGGTCGGGTTACCCAAGCCCTCAACCCAAACTTGAACCCGACCCAACTTTTTTTCTCAAGTTGAACCCGACCCAAGTAGCACCCCTACTTCCTACGTAGGGGTGTCAGTTTGGGCTCGGGCTCGGAAGCTCGCTCGAGCTCAGCTCGAATCCTTAAGGAGCCGAGCCGGCTGGCCCGGCTCGTTAAGGCTTGTTAAAGATTTAATATATATATAGAGGAAAAAGATTGTGAGCTTGAGCGTTGGAACATATTCGTGAGCTTGAGCTCAAAAACCATTGAGGCCCACATTGTTAGGATGATCTAAAGCATTCACTAGAAAGGGCCTTACATAGATAGGGTGTGTACAAAAAATCAGCTCCATAGGATCATCCTAACCCATCCATTTGTGGAGGTCAAAATGGACAGACCACAAATTTGTCCATTTTTGCCCTCCACTTTTGGAGGGGTTAGGATGATTCAATGGAGCTGATTTTTGGTACACACCCTATCTATGATAGGCCCTTGCAAATGAATGGTTTGGATCCTCATAGAAATTGTGGGACCCATGAGTTAAGTGAAGCTACACATACGTGTAGCTAACTTAGCTACACCGACGGCTTAAAATACAGTGGGCCCACATTATTTGGGTGATCCAAACCATTCATTTGATAGAACCTCACATTGATAGGGTGTGTCCAAAAAATCAGCTCCATTGGATGATCTCAACCCTTCAAACTGTGGAGGCAAAAATGGACAGATTTGTGAAGGTTTTTACACGTCCATTTTTGCCTCCACAAATCGTAGGGTTGGGATGATCCTATGAGGTTGATTTTTTGGGCACACCCTATCTATGTGAGGGCCCATCAAATGAATGATTAGCATCACCCAAACAATGTGGGGCCCACTGTATTTTAAGCCGTCGGTGTAGCTAAGTTAGCTACACGTATGTGTAGCTACACTTTTCTCTCTCTCTATATATATATTATATTGATATATACACTAAAAGGGTTGTCCAATGAGTGAAAGGGGGAGGCAAAATATGTCACTTCTTTTTTGGAATCCCATTTGTTACTTGGATCACCTCCCGTTGTGTAAAAAGAGTAGTCAAATTACACTAGATAGGGCTGTCCAGGGAAGATGAGGGGTGTGAATATATCATTGCCCTTTATATAACCTGAGCTCGGTAAGGCTTGCAAGCTTGGCCGAGCCCAGAGCACAAGCCTGAGCCGAGCTCTTGAGCTTAAGAGCCGAGCCCGGCTCGTTGACACCTCTATTCCTCAAAAAAAAAAAAAAGAAGGTGGGACCCATTTGGGCGATGATATTTTCACTCCCCCTGAACTACGCATGCGCTCCCTTTTAAAGTGAGTTGACGTCAAAAAAGCGTTAAAGCTGCCCACTGTTCACGTCAAATCATGTTATGTGGGGAGCATATGAGTAATGCAGCGGGGATGAACATATCATCTCCCATAATATATTCATCCTTTTTGGTAGGGACAGCCTAAGGGCCAAAGAAAAACGTAACCCCCCATATGATGTCAACATTAATTAGATCCTCGTTGTCATAGGCCCCACTCTGTATATGCCACTCTAAAAAAGTCACTCTACTTGCTCAATCCTAACCATCCGATTAGAGGACTTTGTATGTGGGACCATCGCTCAAAGTTTTTCTTAATCATTAGATTGTGGCCGTTGATCAATGCACCTCTATCCTACCATTAAAACAAAATCAGTGCGCCTCTATAGTCTATCCTAATAGTTGATTGAGAATACATTATACATGATTATAAATTCGCACCCTCTAACGTGAATCGGCGTCAAATATCGTTAAAGTCTGCCACATAAGCTAATTTAAGGTGGCCCGAATTATCCTACAGTGGGTGCGAATTTATCATCGCCTTAAAAAAATAAGAAAACAATATGAAAAAAGAAAAACCGCCGCTGACAGCATCTCTGTCCTTGTAGTTACCTACCAACCAGCAAAAGAAGGCCAAAGGCTGGTTTTTGCCTTTTCTCCTCCTTCTTTTACAAATATAAAAATGAAAAAAAAGAAAATAAAGATAAACGTTTACTTTCATCACCCTCCTGCATATTTCATCTAACACCCCTTCGGATTACCCTACAAACAAACCCTAGGGTTTTAGATAGAAAAATAAAAAAGATGAATTCTCTTTGTTTATTTTTCTGAGAAAAGTCTAAGATTTTTGGGAATTCTGAAATCGGAAACTTAAAATCTACATCTAGAATTCCCAATCAAACCCTAGGGTTTGGTTTTTGGTTTTTTTTTTTTTTTTTTTCTGTGTAAGCTAAGGTCATGTCTGCAGGGGTTTGTGGGAAGCGAATAGGATTCGAAGAAATCTTCGGATCTTCGGGTCCATCCTCGTCTGCAAAGAGATCTCGGTGTTTGAGGTTTGGTTCGCCGAACCGGAATTCGGATTTTGGGTTCGGATCCGAAGACAAGGTCTCGATTCTACTCCGGATGTTCCCGTCCATGGATCGGGAGGTATGAATGTTCCAACATTGGATTTCTCTGTTTTGAATTTCAAGCCTAGATCCGGTTTGACTCAGTATAAGTTTGTTAATCTCTAAGCTTCTTAAGGCCGTGTATGTTTTGGGTTTTGAGATCCGATTATGAGTGCAAAACTGATTATTGGACCTCAAAATTAAGGCCTTGTTCGTTTAAGATTATGACAATTTAATTTTGAGTCCAACAATTGGTTTTGGACTTACAATCTGTTATCATAATCTTAAACGAACAGGGCCTAGATGTAAATTTGAGTCCAAAGTTTTGGACTCACAATCGGTATTACAATCTGTTATTGATTGATAAATGTCACTCACTACTATCTTCTTGAATCCAGAAAGTGAAGGTATTTTCATTGGCAAAATGTATGCTTGGGTTTGATCCCAGATGCCATTGCAATGGACTTGAGTCATAAACAATATAGAGGGTGTGCTTTGTTGTGCTAGTTTCTGTCTTAGAGGTTTTGGGTTCACTCCCAACTTACCCACAAATTATACATTTATCCAATGTTTTTCTGTGTTGTGTAGCAGCAAAAGTAGCAGAGTATTTTGAGCTGCCTTGTGAAACATGTTCCTTCTTCCCATCATTGTAGACTTTTACCTTTCTGGTTCCATGTAGCTGAGAGACCTTTAGTTAATAGGTCTTGCATCAGGCATCCTAATATTATCTTTTTAAGGGAGTAGTTACTCCGTATTGCAGATGCTGCTACTACCTGTGGGAACTTCACGAAAAATGTCAATCACAAATTTCCCAAGTTAACTTGCTCATGTTGCCCTCTATCAATGTGCTATATGCGTTTGCATCGATTTATTGAAGTGGTATGGAATTATAAATGTATGAATGGTAATTTTGGTGCCTGTAATTATGGTGATTTTGTGCATTAGCCATTTTTTCCTAGATTGTTGCATGGTCTCTTACAAAATTTGAGTTATACTATTCTCTCTGAGAAAAAGTTTCATAAATTTCAGAAATAACCTTCTAAGCTATGTTGGAGTTAAACAATCTAATTGACTCTTTTTCATTTACTGCTTAGTTGGTGGAAACAGTTCTAAATTCACATAATCACAAGATTGAGGATGCCATTGAAAGTCTCCATACTCCTTCCCTGGGTGATGCTTCAGCAAAAAGTGTATCATTGAACCTTGATTCTATGGTCATTGCAAGCGCAAATGCTTTTCAAGGTCAGAAAATGGATGCCATATATTGTATAGTACGAATATTTTCTCTTTCTCGTGTTATTTAGAAGTGTTCATACTAACGTCTGACACACGACATGCCAGATTGTGAAAATACTCTGACATCTGTGAAGAAGATTGAAGATTTACAGAATGATAATACAAATTTTGAAACTAGGATTCCGATATATGGGTCGCCATGGGTGGATATATTTGTACAAGAAATGATGAATGCATCGGATCTGGATGATGCCCGAGGTCGTGCTACAAGGATCTTAGAGACTTTCGAACAAAGTGTTGTTGCTCATTCCAGGGAATTGGGGGAGGTAATTTGAATTCTTTTGTTTAATTAATGTGGCTGGATGTCGGTTTTTTCTATCTTATTGAAAGGTATTACCTTGATTATGCCAAATTTTATATGCAGAGGGAAATGGCCTCCCTGAAAGAGCACCTGCAAAATTTATTAAGGGACAACCAAATCCTGAAAAGAGCTGTAACCATTCAGCATGAGCGTAATTCAGAGCAAGAGGAGAAGGTGAGGGAAGTACAACAGCTGAAGCATGTTCTTAGCCAGTACCAAGAACAAGTGAGGACTTTGGAGGTAAATAATACCACTTATTTTCTTGATTTATGCTAGTTGCTTAGATAATTTTTGGGTTCTTGTTATTGCTTTCTGCCCTTGTCATCATACTCTGGGGCCATGTTTGGCCACCATGGGAAATTATTCCATGGCACGTTTTGCTGGATTCGATTCAATTGAGGCTACTGGGTAATGTAAGGGGTAATGATTTTTGGGCCAAGGAGAATGCTCCTGGGCAATTCATTCTATGTACTTCTGGTGGGACTACTGGTCCCCATTGTACTTTTCCTGGTATGAATATATTTGTCAATTTTCAAAAAAAAAAATTCCATGGAGTATTCCTAGGCCCAATTGTGTGAGGGGTAGAGGAGGGAGAGGGAGAGACTTGAGTTGGATGGAGTGGAGAGAGCATAATAAATCCTTGAAAATAGTAAAAAAAAGTAACTTTTTTGAATTTTTTTTTTCCTGATTTCTAGGAGCTTATCAGGCTGCCCTGACTGCCACCCTCTCAGGTTTCCCCCTCTTCCACCGTTCTCACCAACTGGCCCCGCAAATATTCCATGGAATATTTTATTAAGATTGCAAAACATTAGACCTCTTAAAATTTATGTAATCCGAGTCAAGTGAAAGAAACTTTTGTATGGCACCAAAGAGTTAGTGAAAGAAATTTATGCTTCATTATCTTTTCTCTAAATTTGCTTGTTCTACTCTTTCATATGACACGGAGAATCTATCAGAAAGCTGACTTACAACATTTGTGCAGAGTGCATAGGGTTTTGATAATGTCACTCATCTTGCTAAACACTATTCTGATTGGCTGTTGATTGCCTTTTCGATATGAAACCATAGCTAGGTGCTGCATATGGTTTTAATTGACTTTCTCATGTTTTCTTACCTTGTCCAACTTATCCTTTAATATTTTTTTTTTGAATGAACTTGTGTGATATTGATGGTGCAGGTGAACAACTACATATTGAAGCTCCATCTCCAGAGGGCGCAGAATCGTAGCTCCATTCCAGGCCATTTTCACCCCGATGTATTGTAAGAATATTATGTTTCCTCCAATTTTGGTGTCGCATGGATATCGCCACTGTTAGGCCAACAATTACCCAGATCAGCGGCATTCTATGTAAGGAGGAATTGTGGAGAAGATATATCTTGTTTTGTTTTGTTGTTGCCATATTTTCTTGTTGATGGGTTTTTGTTCTTTCTGAGTTAAATTCACACGACTGAGATGGGTGTTGTGTCTGGCCGGTGAGTGATTTGTTGTATTTGTTTGTGAGAAATTTTTACTTGGGAAAGAAAGGATTAGTTGGGAGGAAAGTTATTCTCTCTCTCTCTCTCTGTTTTTTTGTTGAAATGGAAGTTATTCTATTCTTATATAATATTTTGCATTCCAATTTGATAAGTGATGCATGTGTAACCCTCATTTCGCAAGGGATGCTGTCAACCTAATGGTATATATATCATTGGGAGGAAAGTTACTCTCTCTCTCTCTCTCTCTCTCTCTCTCTCTCTCTCTCTGTGAAAACCTGCTTTTGCATAAGCTTCGAAGCTTGCTGAGTAAGAATGGGAAGGGAAAAAGGGAGGAGGGCTTGTTGCTTTGATAACTACACCCTCATTTGATTCTTTCTGTACAAGGACTACTGAACAGCACCTCACTGCATGTTCTCTAACATTAAACATGAGAGCTGCAGCCCTCTATCCAATCCAGGGAATGGAAAGATTGAAAAAGTCTGGGAATAGTCTCCTTTGCCACAAGCATTGAAGAACACGCTCTTAAATTCCCATTTGATTCTTGTTTCTCATTCTCTCAAAAAACCTCAATTTCATCAATTTCTCACTCTTCTCCAACAAACCCATCTAATTGTTGTCTCCTCTTCACTTACATATATTTCATCCACCACTCATTCTCACCTGAGAGAAACCTAGCAGAACGAAGAACGAAGATTACATTACCGTCAAATGACGCCATAAGGCTTTTCCCTCGTTCAAAACCTAAACCATCACTTTCGTCAAACAATACCATAAAGTTTTCTCAGCTTCATTCAACACCTGAACCATCACATTCTTCAGCAATTAACCCGACCCTGACCCGGTTTTATGATGAAATGTCTAACCTGAATCCAAAAACTCAACCAGAGTTGCACCCTGCGGCTTAGGCTAGAGCAGTTTCAATATGCTTGAAGGAATTACAGGGGAGGGCTGATAAAATACCTAATTGAGTTTTTTATTTTAAAAAGATTGGGTTAATTTAAAAGAAAATGGGTTTTCAGGGACTTCCTAGAATTTAAACGGCGTATTTCCAGATCATTCGGGTGTTTCCTTGGTAGGGCTGGCAATTTCACCCGAAAAAGAGTTGGGGCGGGGATTCCCCGATTTGATAGGGGAAGGGGAAGGGGAATTTAAAAATTCCCCGGTGCGAGGAGGGGAAGGGGAAGGGGATGTAGTTGTCCCCTCCCCGCCCAGCCCCGCTCGCCCCGTTAATCAATGCCATTTTTTTGTATATTTTTAAGTATTTTTTTTTTTAGGAAAACTACTAGAAACTCTGTGGATCGGCTACAAGATTTCCCCAAACATAAACTTAGCTTGTCTTTTCCTTTTAATTAGCTTCTGAGAGCATTTTGGGAACTATAATAACCTTTTGACAGATGTTGAAATAATAAAGACAAGTTGAGTGTATGCCATTATCAAAAAATCGTAGTGCCAACATCGGTGGCAAAAATAAAATAATAAAATAATATTGCATTTTTATTTTGGTTAGGGACTTAGGGTTTCCTTAATTCTTTCCCACGAAAGAAACATTGCTCAAGTTAGGGACACAGTTCACTTTTTGCATTTTGGTGATTCCCAAGCCTCTGAACATTGCTCAGGCATCTATTTGGGTTTATAACGCCTGTTGGTGCGACTGCTGCGAGGGCACTCAAGAGTCAAGTCAGTACTTCAAGGGATTTTGCTATCTTCTGAAGAGTAAGAAATATATCTCCTTCGTCTACAAGTATGTTAGTTTATAACATTTTTATATATTGAAATTGCATCAAGTTGATTAGGGACACCCATCATCAGTGTATCAATGACTAAAGAGGGGGTGATGTTGGAGTAGGGCGGGGCGGGGCGGGGCGGGGATTTTGTCCCCGAAGGATGCGGGGAGGGGAAGGGGATTCCCCACCATCCCCGCAGAGGGGTGGGGAAGGGGAGGGGGGAAATTCCCCGCAAAGGGGAAGGGGTAGGGGACCCCAACATCCGGCCCCGCCCCGCCCCGTTGCCAGCCCTATTCCTTGGGTTCGAAAAAGCAGCCAAAGTGACGGAAGGAGTAATAAGTGTGGAGAAGTAACCTTTCACATGACTTTCTACAACTATTAATTATATGTAAGAGTCATAATTTATATGTAAAATGTACTGATAGAAGGTAGGCCAGTGCACATATCTGTAGCTGTCCAAACTTTAAGGGAATCTGAAGATGTAGAATAGCAAAAACAGCTGAGGTTTAGCCATGAAACCAATTGCCTCAATGCCAAAAACTCTACAGTTCGCCCTGTAGCACAGAATCCCCATAGGTACTCAGCTCTTCTTTTTAAAATAATATAACGACAAGATGTTCAGCGACTTACATGACTAAATTTTGATCCAAACAATCAATAGGAGGTCTGCGGGTAAGATTCGGATGGCGATGGCTCTGCTGGAGGAGCTCTCGGTCGCGCATATTCGGCAAAAATCACCCAAGCATCGAGAAACTGCACCAGCACAAACCAAACCATGCCATCAAAGGAAAATTAAGTTATCAGCTCAGAAATGACTGATACAACCATAAAATAGTATGCCATGAATTTAATTTCATAATCTGATGAGAAATAAACTTGAAATCCATTTAGAAACTAGAACAACTTCCAAATTTGAGAATGATACACTTGTTTAATAAGAAAAAGGCAAGCTCAACTCAACTCAACTCAACAAAGCCTTTGTCCCAAACTAGTTGGGGTCGGCTAAATGAATCCTTTAGAAAAAAATTCATGAAGAAGGTAAAAGGAATCTACCCGGCTCTAATCCTGGTTCTAGTTGGGTTCTTCTACGTGGATTATTTTCTTCCATTTTATCCTATTCAAGGTCAAGTTTTCTGTTATGTTCATAGCTATCAAGTGTTTCCTCAATGTTTCTACCCAAGTTGTTTTCGGTCTGCCCCTACCTCTTTTTACTCTATCAATTTGGCACGTGTCGCCTCTTATCACCGAGCATCCAAAGGCCTACGTTGAATATATGTCCAAACCATCTTAAGCGGTGTTCTCTCATCTTCTCCTCAATTGGAGCCACCCCCAGCTTTTTACGAATGTCTTCATTTTTAATTCTATCTAACCTTGTGTGGCCGCACATCCATCTAAGCATTTGCATTTCTGCTACACTCATCTTATGCACATGCTGCTTCTTGGTGGCCCAATGTTCTGAGCCGTACAGCATGGCTGGCCTCACAGCTGTCTTATAAAACTTTCCCTTCAACTTAGTAGGGATTTTACGGTCGCACAGAGCTAAGAAAAAGGCAAGCACTATGCACAAATATTATTCCAACAAATATACCCGTCTTTACGATTTACTTTTTTACGAGGTAGAGACGGAGCAGTAGCATAAAAATCTAAGATATTAAATAGCTAAGAAGAAAACTAAATTTATAAGGTATTTCATATATGAGAGAACATTTCCTACACACTTGTGTAGGTAAGTTACCTACACACTAGCTTAAAATACAGTGGGGGCCCACATTGTTTGGGTGATCCAAACAATTCATTTGAATGGTCCTCACATAGATACGGTGTCCACAAAAAATCAGATCCATAGGATCATCCCACTAGCTTAAAGAGAGAACATTTCCTACACACTTGTGTATGAAGAGAGAACATTTCCTACACACTTGTGTAGGTAAGTTACCTACACACTAGCTTAGAATACAGTGGGGGCCCACATTGTTTGGGTGATCCAAACAATTCATTTGAATGGTCCTCACATAGATAGGGTGTCCACAAAAAATCAGATCCATAGGATCATCCCAACCCTACGAACTATGGAGGCAAAAAATGGACTAATTTGTGAAGGTTTATACACGTCCATTTTGCCTCCATAGTTTGTAGGGTTGGGATGATCCTATGGATCTGATTTTTTGTGGACACCCTATCTATGTGAGGACCATTCAAATGAATGGTTTGGATCACCCAAACAATGTGGGCCCCCACTGTATTTTAAGCTAGTGTGTAGGTAACTTGAAATGTTCTCTCTCTCTCTCTCTCTCTCTCTCTCTCTCTCTCTATATATATATATATATATATATATATATATATATATATATATTAGTCGTATTTCATAGTTAAAGGCCAGTTTACATTTTTACAAGGTTTTTAAATAACAGGACCATTCATGTGTTCTTATTATATATAGTATATATAGATATAACTACATGGATAAGGCTATAAATAACATAGGGAATTTGGGACCGCCCAAGTTTCCTCATTATATTTGCTAGCGTCCATCGCAGAAGGCATTTCACGGATGGGGTGTTGCATGTGAGAGCAGCCACATCATGAATGACGACAAAATCTGCTGAAAAGTGAGCCGGTGTGGCTGCTCTCACATGCAACACCCCATCCGCGAAATGCCTTCTGCGATGGACGCTAGCAAATCCCATAGTATGGATGTTTATTAACTCTCTCTCTCTCTCTCTCTCTCTCTCTCTCTCTCTCTCTCTCTCTCTCTCTCCTGTATGAAGAGAACAAGTTGACTTGATGGCAATATGCTCACACAGTAAAGAAACGATCATATTGTTACTTAATTTGCTCAGTAAGTAGTGAAACCCGTTTTACACATCTTGTTAAGTACTGAAAACGTGAGAGTTGGATATGTGACCTGTCCGTCCATTCCCTTTATGCCCTTCTCTGCCTCTTCCATCGTAGTGTATCTGACAAACCCAAAGCCTTTTGAATATCCTGAGACTCGGTCAGTCACTACCCTAGCTGAAACACAGCCAGAAATTTCCAATGATATAAACTTTTGTTTTCTTATGTAAATATGCGAGTACTTCTATAAATTTTCCAATTCTAATTAGCTCCTTGGTCTATGGAGTCAAAACCAGGTCTCTTTGCAGGGCACAAACCAAAGAGCATAAACAAGAAAACACTAACCATGAACAACTTCTCCAAATTTAGAGAAGGCTTCACGGAGCTTCTCAGATGTAGTTCTCTTGTTGAGCCCTGTAAACACGAATTTGCATAATGACATCAGATAATGGGTGCAATATCTCAAACCATTATCGATATTATTCAAGCAACTCAAATTAAATGAAAATTCAGAGATGCAAAATTCGCAATAATACAATACGGGGATGAAATAGATGACTAGTTCATGTCACAATTATACAAGGTTGTGAAAATATCTATGGACTTGACTTAAAATTCACCCTTAAAGCCATGTTGCACGAATAGGACTAATTTTCTACTCGCTGGTCGACTATAAATGCAAAACATACAGTTGGACTTTGGCGTGGAGGAGGACGGGGTGGAGTTGGTTTGGGATTTCGCTAAAAAAATGAATTAAATTCAATCTGATTTTTAGATGAAAGCTCAACCCGAATCCCAAAAAACAATCCAAATTGCATCTCTACCATACTTCCAAGACTTGTTCCATGCTGAACAGACCATGTCCACTCAATCAAGATCAGCAAATATCATAAGTACAAAACTTTTAGAAGAAAACACCAAAAAAGCCCTTTTATATGATTGATGGATTAGAATCACCTGTTTAGCATGGGACCAGTCTCCCTGTACAGTTTAGTGATGGTCCACCAGATCAACATCCCCAACAACCCCACACACAAATAACATGTACAACATGTCATTTGGCAGTAACAAGAAAATTGTCACAGAATTAGCCTTTGCATTCGTCATCAATTTATGCATCCAGATAAAACCTTACTAGAAGATTCAGCAGAAACAATAGAAAGCTCTTCAATGAGATGCTGTATTTGCAGGAGAACCACAAGGAAAAACAGCCATGATATGAGCTGGTCGTGCAATGATGCACGCACGCGCATATATCAAATATTTCATTCAAGAATATACTGGTCATAAGAATTTCTTTATTAGAAGGATTTATTCGTTTTTATTATCATGCAGTGATTGCATAAATGTTTGTATGAAATTAGGCTATGTATGTATCCCGTGTGAATAAAATTTATTCTACGTCAATGTATTTGTGAATCGGTGCATGTATGTTCGTGTCTCTAGATGCGAGCCAAAACGTGGCCAGAGCAATTCCAAGTCGACTCAGCACGGTGCGAACGAGTACTTGGTTGACGCAGTCATAACTCAGGAGAGTCAAAGGAATTTTAAAAGAGAGTCGACTTGGGCGAGTCAACGTTGACAAGGGGAAGTTTTGAAACCATGATGGGTGTATATAATGAATTCTATAGTGCACGGCCCATGTATATAATAAATTCTACAGTGCAAAAGTACAGGTAGGGGACCACTTGTTTACTCCCAATAAATGAATGATTTACATAATCAAACTAGTGGACCCCCACCTGCACTTCAAGCACCCAGTAATTGTCCTACGAAAAATATGTGTGGGCACCATATAATTCCTCCTATATATGGAAAGAGTTAAAACAAACTACTATAGAATTGTATATTACGCGCGCGCGCGCACGCACACACACAGTTCCATCTTTTGTTAGTCAATTAGTATAGCTTAGCAACCAGGGCATTAGCCTGAGTGAGTCAAGTAAGGACATTGGGATGACCCATTCAGTTGCTAAGCAGACAAATGGATATTCTCTTCCTTGGAAAAGTAAAAACAGTCAGCAGTCAACAGTCACCAGTCACCAGCTCTTACTCAAAGGCAGAATTAGATATGGCTCACACAACTTGCACGTCAATTTGGCTAAAGACTCTATTGACCTAGGAAGTTAGATTCAAGTCTCAATGGATTTGCACAGCGAAGACCAAGCCCCATATCTAAATCTCTGCTAATCGTGTTTATCTAAATCTCTGCTAATCATGTTTTCCATGAGAGTTAAAGCATGTTAGTTACTTTCCGTGAGGAAAGTAATTAAGATAGAAAAGGGTACCCCGTATGTGAAATGTGATGAATGAAGATCAGCTAGCAGACACATTAATAGAAGCATTTAGGAAGCCATAATTACAACAACAAAAAAATGGGGATGTAACGACATCAATGCACCAACTTGAGGGGGGATGTTGTAGGCTAAGTTGAGTCAGTACGGATACGAGTGTGGGAATCCGACACGGATATCGGGTATTAGATTTGGCAAACCTTAAAAAGAAAGATTTGTGGATTCACCAAAATATTTTTATTCAATTTTCAAATTTTAATTTTTTTACATAATAATATGGTTATAATATTAATCTCCCACCAATATATTTCACTTCCTAATTTATAAAACATGCATTAATTGTAGAGCTGTGGTAGTAGTATTCGGAAAAAAAGGAGATAAAAGAGATCAATAAGTGTCGCGGAGAATCCAGAAGTATTGGAATCTGACACCTGTCAGACACAAATGCTTCACCCATTCAAAAGAATCTATGTACCAAGGATTGTAGGATGTATTAGTAAAGAATCATTTAATATAGATACCCCCATGAGTAATCTAATATAGAGGAAAGGGAACTGCATTTTTTACATAGAAAAATACAAGAATTACCTAGAATGATTCACTTTCAAGAGGAGAAATATAATATAGAGGAGAGGGAACTGCATGTGTTTTCAACGCAAACAAAATCTCACTCCAGTCCTTTTGTTTCTAGTCAGCAAGCCAGTATTGAACACACAACATTGTAGTGGCAACATAGTGCACCTTCTAACAGGGATACAATCTCACTTCTCAAGCCTCAAGCATACAGTCCTATGAAATACTCAATTATTCCGTCAATCTTTAATTTCATTACATTATGTTTCCCGGTATTGTTTGAAAAATAATTACATTGTTTCGATGTGATCCTAATTGTAATACCTGGCCCCAAGTTAGGAAGTTTTAGGAGTGTCTTTATCAAAAGATGGGCATAAATTTTTAGATTATTGTATGAGGTTGTCTTTATAAAAAATAAACTTATATGTAAATTGAATTTTGGATAATAAATTTCAAGATTCTAGCCTACGTTGGGCATCTATTCCTTGAGTTGCAGCAAATAGGAAGAGAGGCCTGCCAATTACTACTAGAGAGAGAGAGGGGAATTTAGAAAGACTAACCTTAATTAGCCATTAAAGGGAGGGATTTCATCTTTAATGGAGTCGCAAAGCATAGAAATGTCCAAACTTTAGTGCCACTTTGGCAAGGTTTGAGGGAAAAATTAAATTTCATATTGGAAAATGAATGGTCTTCCATAAATAGCCATTAATTATAGAAAACCAACATAGATGCTTACCTTCTTCAATGATATGAGAGTCTTTTGAAAACCATAGGTGTGTGTGCTCCCGACATCTTAATTTGTTGAGAATAACTTCATGAGACAAATTCAACTATATTGAAGAAGACCTTGGGGCACATGTTTAAGTAGAGAAAACGTGTGATTTATAAGGGGAACTTTGTTTGGCATTAAAAAGGGAAAATGAATGGGTCTTCAGTTGTGCAAAGCACTTATGTCTTGCATTAAGGGGAGATGGAGGGTCACACGACTAGTTCTCCATCCCTATTTAAAGAAGTCGACTACCCTATGCTCCTTACCTTTGCTTACAGAGAGAGAGAGAGAGAGAGAGAGAGAGAGAGAGAGAGAGAGAGAGAGAGAGATTTTGAGAGAGAGCAAAGACTGTTTGGAGGATGATCTTGTTCATTCAAGAGAGAAGGGAAGGGTTCAGGACTTTGGAAATCGTCCTAGAGCCTTTGGAATTATCACAAATTGAGGTAGGCAGACCGTTCCCTACTGGTGTATTCTGTCTTTTCCAATAGTTGTATTATGACACTAAGTTATGATATATATAAGCAAACTATACGATTACGTGGAATCTTGAAATGAGGCATTAAATTTTGTGGTAATTGATATAGACCTTTGATAAAGTATATTGAATGCATTTGAATTTTTGAAAAGAAAAGGAATTTAGTAACACTACATGAAATAGATCATTTATGTACTCTATGCATGTTTTGTAAATATTATGTTGTTTAATTACATGATTCATTCATGATAGTGCATGTACTGTTAGAAATTGATTGTATTTTCAAATTGAGAAATAACATAGTTTTGCACATGGATGGAAACAAAGATTTGTAAAGAAATAAAGTGACTATGTTGTATGATATGCACAAATTGCATACGAAATCTTGAAAAGAATATTTCACATTGGAAACAAAAATACATGTTCTTCTTTAGCTTGATTACAATATCCAAATTTGAAATGGATAGAAAAGTTAAATTTGATTGGGTTGAGTATAACCTTGGTAAATCACATGATCGGGTTGAAATATACCGTTGTCATTATAACGATTCGAGTTGAAAGATACCCTTAACATATACTTTGGAAGATACCCTTGACATATTGGGAAAAATGGATTGCAAGATACCCTAAGTACCTTGAGACCTAACGATTTTTTAAAATTAATGATAATCTTCAAATTGAGACCTGCCCCAGTCTTGGTATGGAATTGCCAATATGAGTTGTGTTTCATTGATTTGGTACCAACTACATGCCATCGGGTCTGTTCTCTAGACGTGATCACGTAGATCATGGTTGAGATGGAGCTCGTAATGTTGCTCGACCCCGGTGATGGATTTCATTGGGTTACTTTTGTGTCTTTTACCATAAGACGATGGATTTTGCTAGGTTATTTGTGACCTTTGCCATAGATGATGGATTTCGCAGGCCATCACTGATGGATTTCGGGGTGAGGACGATTGATTATATATTTGAGCGCACTTGGGACTGCAGTCCCGTAAACGTTGGTCAATGTGGTGTGGCCTCGTTCGTTTGGGTACTTGTTTGCTACTAAGGTGTGACATTGGCCTCAGAGAAGACTGGCAAACCCATAGATAATGATTTCAAACAAGTTATGGATTTGAAAACTTCATAATGTACGTTATTTCACAAGTAACATTCCAAATAACTTCCTTTGAAATATTATTGATTTGAAACATGAAAAGCATGTTTTGCATAAGTCAAGATTCAGACATTGCATCGTATTATATATATATATATATGTGTGTGTGTGTGTGTGTGTGTGTGTGTGTGTGTGTGACTGTGTATTAGCTGGTCGGTTATGGTTTATCCACTGGGCCGTTGTGCTCATTATTGTTGCTTACCATTTTTCAGACCATGAGGATCGCTAGTAGGTCCGCTAAGCAGTGGAGATTTGCCACACCGTTGATTCAGAGATTTTACTTCAGTCTTTTACTTTCTACTTCAGTATTTGGCGTGGTGAGGTGATTTGATGTTGATGTATTTAGAAGACTTATTATGACTTTTGTATTTGAGATGTTATATTATTTTAATTAAGTAAATTTAGCTTCCGCAATAGTTAGTAAATGCTCTGAAAGGTGTACCATTTTAAAGTGATTCTACTAAGAGTAAATTAGTGCATTGTTAGAAGTTGAGCCTTGCGTGTTCGTGGAAGTAACTCTACGGACATTGCGGCGGCTGTTACGGGCACTGGCCTAAGAATACGGTTCGGGGCGTGACACTAATAATCTAGATACATTCTCACATATTTTATACATACAAGAGCTAACAACATACCTTTCAATATAAGTGTATGCCAAGTCAGAGTGTTGAGTTTCCATGATCTCATTTACGATTGGGTCTCCATGTTTGACACCATCACACGTGTCTTTATCTGAGTTACCAATCAAAGTAGCATCCACGGCAGCAAGCAAATCAAAGATTGCCTGGGGATTAGTGTCACTTCCGAACTCGGGTGCTGCTATGTGGACTCTCTTAAAGATATCATTCACTTGATCTCCATAACCGCGTCAATTCCTATCCCAATTATCGTGTGTGTCATAGCCAAGGGCAGTGGTAGCCTGGTAGGTGTCGAACTTTCTGCACGAGTGGCTCTAAGGGGTTGCTCTAGTGATAGGGGCAGCATCATGACCGGGCACAAGTTCAGTTGGATTATCCATTTCTGCAGACGGGGTTGAATCCAGGAGTAGGACCATTGCTTGTCTCCCTAATTGTTGTTCCATACTGTGCAATCTCTCCATATTCGGAACCATCTACACCAGTCCTAGATTTGAATGTGGTTCTTGTTGGTAAGTCCTACCAGTCTGAGTTACATAGGCATAACCACCATAATACAAGGCCAAATTATTTTCTAGTGCCAACATAGAAACACAAAGAAAATCAACAAAACAAAGAAGCAAAAAGCATCCAAATGCTAACTAACCTCTCGACTTATATTGGACTAACGCCTCGTCGTACGCGACTTTAACAGGTAGCAAACCCTACTCAATAATTCAAGGGGAAAACACAGTAGAACCTACACGACCATCCTTATTTCTAATTTCTAACATATCTCTTAAAACTTCGCATTCACTTCTACATCTAATGGGGAAAATCTATAACGGTGAGTTTTCAATACTACTGAAAAAAAAAAATGCGCAGTGATGGAACGAAATCAAGTAAAGATGAAGCTTTCTCAGCCGAAAAACTAGGAGGAAAAAAAATCAAAGCAATTCAAAATAGAGGAATGAATCTAATAACCTGATACAAAAAGGCTGGTAGAAGGAACAGGAGTAGGAGCAGAGGCAGGCGGAGATTGAGATGCGAACAACGAGGTGGATAGGAATCGTTTTAGGATTCCGCCTCTGAGCGCCATTTTCACTTCTCTTCTTCTTCTTCTTCTTCTTCTTCTTCTTCGCTTTAGAGTGGATTCGAAAACCCTAGCTTCTCAGAAAATTCAAAATAGGGGGTTCTCTACAGAGATAAAAGGTAGGGCTCCATCGAGCTAAGTGACTTGTAACGTGATGATAAATTCGCATCCTCTGTAGGATAATTCGCACCACTTTTAGGGCGCTGATATTCCCCCTTGTAGGCTATTTTCCCCCCTTGACGGCTAGCTAACGTATTCCCGCCATTTGACCTGTCTCTCTCTCTCCACACACAACAGGAACAGTTGGTGGGCCCAACAGATACCGTTGGTGGAATGGTGGGCCCATCTTTGAACAACGTAGGCCCCGCCCATACCACACCATAGGATAATCCAAACCGTCCATTTGATGGGCCATAAACGTAAATAGGTTGCGTCCCAAAATATTTTTCCATAGGCGGATCCTAGCCCTCCGATCTAAATAGAAACTACATCTTATGCAACTTCTATAGATAGTTCTTTGTAACGTTGTGAAGTTTGCTTAACTCTTTGCGCAGTTTCATAATGTTCCTCGCCAACGATCCTAGGTTGGAGCATAGTTGACGTTGAATCTAAAGGATCTACTGCTGGATAGTAAGGTTGTGATCATCCTACGGAAATGATTTTTGGGGCACAACCTATTTACATTGTGGCTCATCAAATGGACGGCTCGGATCATCCTATGGTCTGGACGTTTCACTTCATTTTCAAAAATATGGGTGGGGCCTAAATTGGTACGAACCACACCATAGGATGATCCAAACCATGGACGGCTTGGATCATCCTATGTTGTGGATGGTACGCTTCAATTTGAAAAATATTGGTGGGGCCTACGATTGAGCCTTAATGTTAGTGTACGACCAACTCCATAGGATTATCCAGACCATGGACGGCTTGGATCATCCTATGTTGTGGATGGGCCTTAATGTTACTGTACGACCACAAGATGATCCAAACCATTCATTTGATGGGCCAACCCTTTTGGGGCACAACCCATTTACGTTATGGCCCATCAAATGGACGGGTCGGATCATCCTATGGTCTGGATGGTACACTTCATTTTCAAAAATATGAGTGGGGCCTAAATTGGGCCTTAATGTTACTGTACGAACCACACCATAGGAGGATCCAAACCATGGACGGCTTGGATCATCCTATGTTGTGGACGGTACGCTTCAATTTGAAAAAAATCAGTGGGACCTACGATTGGGCCTTAATGTTACTGTACGACCAACTCTATATGATTATCCAAACCATGGACGGGTTGGAACGTCCTATGTTGTGGACGGGCCTTAATGTTGCTTTACGACCAACTCCATAGAATGATCCAAACCATTCATTTGATGGGCCACAATGTAAATAGGTTGTGCCCCAAAAATCATTTCTATAGGATGATCACAACCCTACAATCTATAGAGGTTGCATAAGATGTAGTTTCTATTTAGATCGGAGGGCTAGGATCAGCCTATGGAAATGATATTTTGGGGCGCAACCTATTTACGTTTATGGCCCATCAAATAGACGGTTTGGATTATCCTACAGTCGTATGGGCAGGGCCTACGTTGTTTAAAGATGGGCCCACCATTCCACCAACGGTTTCTGTTGGGTCCACCAATTGTTCCTGTTGTGTGTGGGGGGAGAGAGAGAGAGACCGGTCAAATGGTGGGAAAGTGACATATTCTAACGTTTAATGTTAGACAGCCGTCAGGGGCGGGGGAAAATAGCCTGTGGTGGGGGGAATATCAGCGCCCCACTTTTAATGTGATTTGAGTTTGACGTCAAAAAACGATAAAGTCTGACGCAATTCATGTTATCAAGGGTGCGAATTATCCTCCAAAAAGAAACTTATAAGGGTGTTATTGTAAAAAAAGTCTTCTGCTTTGCTTTATTTGCAAAAACAGTCTTATAATAATTTGCAAATAGCGTCATCTCATTTGAGTGAATTTTGCAAATCTGGTTTGTCACCATTTTGTGACCAAAATACTCACTTTATTCAAAGCACGGTATGGCCCGTACCATAGGATGATCCAAACAGTCCAATAGATGGGGCACAGACTAAATAGGTTGTGCCCCAAAAATTATTTGCATAGGTTGATCCTAACCCTCCGTTCTATAGAGGGTAAGGACCAACACCCTAACATTCAGTTGAGGGTTGGAGTCAACCTATGGAAATGATTTTTGGGTCACAATCTATTTAGTCTGTGCCCCATCTATTGGCCGGTTTGGATCATCCTATGGTGCGGGCCATACCGTGCTTAGAATAAAGTGAGGAGTGCCCTCATCAAAATACAGTAGTGCTAATAACATTTTCCTAGTCCCAAATACCCGTGATGCTCATTAATATATTGTGATATGGTGGGTCCCACAAACCCAAACCCATGAATCGGGTGGGGCTCACCATTTTGCCTCACGTTTTGATGGGATACGCCCCACTATCTCCACTTGTTTACATGTATAGGGCCGGGCCCAATTTTTTACACCTCATATTTTGATGGGGTGGGAGCATTTTTTTTTACACCCGTACTTGGCGTGGACCAAGAATGCTGGTATATATATAGAAATGATAGTTCCACCCTCTTATCCAAAATATATCAGTATATCACTTACCGTCGTAGGTATATTCATGGGGCGGAGGCACATAGAGCTTGAGGGGGCCATGGCCCCCCATGACTTGCTAAATTCTTTTCTATGGTGCATGGCAATGCATGCATGCCAAGCTAGTTTGGTGGCCATGCCCCCCCCCCCCCCCACCCCCCCCCCCCACACACTGTAAAATCCTGGCTCCGCCGGTCTTTTTCAAAGTAATTTTTGTCGAATTTTGGTCTTTTATGAGTCAATAACAATCCAGTGTGGAGATTTTGGGTCACAAATGGCATGACCTGATTTGCAAAATTCACTGAAATGTGAAGACTCTATTTGAATATCTTTTTGCAAGTAAAGCAGGGACTTCTTTTGCAGAAAGGGAGTTGCTAGGTTCATCACAAAAGGCATTTCGCGGATCTCTGTTGCATGCTCACTTTCCAACAGATTGTCATTATTCATGAGGTGGCTGCTCTCTAATGCAACAGACAGTTCCATGAAATGCCTTTTGCGCTCATTCATGAGGTGGCTCCAAACTCACACAGAGAGAGTAGGGAATGCAAACCTAGTGCCCAGAGTGACTACCAACATACGAATAGAGGTAGGACCGGTCATTGAACGGTCCATCTTGTTGACATAATCAGACTGACCTTACGGGTGCAACTTGGGTTGGCCTCAACCCGAACCCAACGGGTTTGACCTGATTTTGGTTCGGGTTGGATTGGCATTTCCTCGGATTGAGTTGGGTTAGGGTTGAGGCCTTGGCCAACCCAAACTGAGCCGTACCCGACCTCCTTCCTCTAATTTTATCATGATTTCTTAGGGTTATGTTTTTTTGTTTCAACCTCGATTAACCCCTAACCCAACCCGATTTAAAAAATAGGTTAGATCGGGGAATACTATCTCGGGTAGGGTAGGGTTGGCCTAAACCCGAACTCACCCGACCGGAGTTGAACCCTTACAAACTGTGAAGATGGTCAAGATGACATTATAATGCATTTTATTAAGGGAGGTAGACTGTAGGAACATGGGGCCCTCTTGGATGAACTACTGCTTGAAATTCACATTGATCAGATGGTCCTAGCTATCTTACCAACGGTCTAGAAAGAAACGTTAAAGTGGGGCCAATCAATTGAACGGTTGGCCTTCCCCAATTGATGACCCCATCTAGATCAACTTCATTTTGAAAAATTTTACAAATAAGAAATGTTGATCTTATGAGCTCTATTTACGATTACCCACAAACCACAAAATCGCATCAATCTGACAATCTAAGACCTTCTAATCAATATGTACGGTGGACATTGGAGGAAAAAGCGTTCTTTCCACCGCCATTTCTTCATTCCCTCTGTTTGGATGTAAATAGTTACTTTGTAGATTAGTGGTCTAAGCAGTCAATAGGGAGGAGACAAACATTTATAATGTTTGATCTACCTAGGATTTACCTGGTAGAATAGTGATTAGTAGTGTTTGGTTGGCAATGTCGTAAGAGTAATTGGGGGGGGGGGGTCATTGTTATTACCAATATATAGCAAGAGAAGAGAAAGAGGGAAGAGAGAAACACAGAAAAAGCAAATTCTACTTCTGGATTTTTTCCTTTTTTCAGGAGGATGGCATGGAAGGTATAAGTAGGGAACATGTGTGCCACATCACCAGACAAGCATTAATTATTTTTGAATCTTGTATATTAATCTCTAGGTGGTGCTAAATTGACTACCAAAAACGATAAAAGTTACCAAAAAAAGTATTTTTCTACTTGGGATATCCTTGAGGATGCCAAGCATGTGGCAACCAAATAGAGCATTATGAACTCTGGCTAGGCTACCATAAGGGAGGGACTACTCATGGTCATGTCTTCTACCACCCTTTAAATTGATCTATATGAAAATCATCTCTCGCATACCATGACACTGTATTCGTAATTGGATTGCACCCTGGTTTCGACCCAAGTTGAAGTTAGGCAGGGATAAAACAAGGTGTCTCCACATACCCCTCTTCGACAAAGGCTGTGAAGGATGTGAGTACAAAGCCCTATTAAATGAAGAAATTTTGTTGCATGACTACCAACTTGAGTAAGGGATTTGAATTTCTCCAAATACTTCAAAAAAAACATGCAATGCTTATTACATAATGAATTCCCAAACGATTTTAGAGGACAGATCCAAAAATAAATTTTCCTTCTAAGGAGCCATCCTCTCACACATTGAATGAGAGTTAGCGTCCCACACATCAGTGTGACCGGCTGATGAATCACTATGATAATACAAGACTTAATGCACGATATATTTCTCAATTTCTTCTACTTTAATGCATCTTTGCATGTGTCAAAGTAGAGTGCATGAGAGAGGGAGATTTTATATGGTATAAGCCCGTATATTCCAATATTTTTCAAAAAGTACTGCACGGGCCACACAATGTGATAGTCCAAACCCCCCATTTGATGTGCCACAATGTAAATATTTTGTGGCCCAAAAAGCATTACAATAGGATGATCTCAACCCTCCTATCTATAGAGGCTTCCGTTCCTCTATAGATCGGAGGGCTAGGATCATCCTGTGGAAATTATTTTTTGGGCACAACCTATTTACGTTGTGGCCCATCAAATGGACAGTTTAGATCATCCTATGGGGACTTCCGTACAGTACTTTAAAAAATTACTGACTATAGAGGCTTACACCGTATAAAATCTGCTCCAAAAATCATTTCCATAGGCTGATTCTAACCCTCCGATCTGTAGAAGATTCCATACATGATTTTTGGAAATCTCCATATTCAGATCAGTTCAGATCAGAGGGTTAGGATCATCCTATGAAAATAATTTTGGGGCACAACCTATTTATGTTGTGCCCAAAAAGATGAACGGTTTGGATCATCAAAAAAAGTGGGCCGTAGCTACTTTTTTTTTTTTAGATTTCACGTGTTTTCACGGCTACCCATCATATAAATTCTCCGTCTAGATATGTAAGTAATAACCGTTACAGATCAGATTCCTCAAAATTTCGCGGGGAAGAAGGGTAGAATCGTGAATTTCTACACAAACAAGGGTAAATCAATTTCCAGGTGAGACTCCTTTTCAAAAAGCTTACCCCGGTCCCACCAAATCTCCAACCTGCCCCGAAAAAATATCCCGAAACTCTCGCCTGTGCACGGACTCTATAGTCTATATATACCAGACTTGCCAGTTCCGAAATCTCGCTTCTCCGTGTCGTTTATAGTTCTCCCAAAACTCTATACTCGTCAATCAAAAACCCTTCTCTCCAAGGTAAAAATTCACAAAAGTGAAAAAAAATAAAAAAATCCCTCCTTTTATCGTCTTTCTCTATTTCGAGACTTAGATCTGGAATTCGTTAGGTGTGGATTTTGTTCTCAAGTCGCTCTCATTACTTTCATTCCGTGAATTTGAAGCATTGCTTGTTTGTTGTTTACTTTTTTGTTGTTTATGCGTCTTTTTTTTCTTCTTTTTCTTTAATTATCTCGCATCGATCGGTGGTTGGAATCCTGATTTTGTTCGTGTATATATAAGTTTTAGATCTTGAGGATTTTCATAGGTTTTTTTTATCAATCGGAGAAGGAATATTGATTTTTACTAGGGTTTGAGGTTTTTTGAAGATCTCGGATAAGGTCAGTCTGATTTCAGTCCTGATTTTCATATTTGATCTGGTAGTTAACCTAGATCTTGGATGGCTGATGATTTTCGTTAGAACTTGTTTGAGTAATGCGATTTGAACTGATTTTTCAAAATTATGTAGGAAAAAATCCAAGCGTATATGTGGTTTTTAAATTGAAATGTTTGATCCTTGAAATTAGCTCCATCTGTTTAGTGTTCTTTCGAAGAAGTGGTTCGATCTCTTGGTAAATTTGAAATGTGGAATCTTTGGAGTTAGGCGATTTTATTTTTTTCATATTAAATCTAAGAGCAATTCTTTCATTTAATTGATAGCTAGCCTTTTTCTTTCCGATAATAACCATAGTTTTTGAGTTTTCACAAGTAGATTTGGAGAAATTGTCGGAAGGTTGAAGAAGAATCCTACAGTTTTTTAATCTTTTTTTGTATCTTTTTGAGAAACATGTAGTTTAAAATCGGAGTTGAGACGCTGATCTGGATCTTGATGTATTTTGTGATGAATGCGTGATCTTCCAAGTTTACTTTTCTGCTTTTTTTTTTTTGTTAATATAAGAAAATATTTCCATTTGTTGATTATTGGCATATATTATGTTTGGAAAATGGTTGCAGGTTGCTAGTTAGAGAGGATTCTGAACAATGGCCAAAGATTCTTCCAATGGCAACCACCAATCTGTTGCAAAACCACCTCCAACCCCATCTCCTTTACGAAATTCCAAGTTTTTTCAGGTAAAACTAGATTTTCTATTCTTCAATGTTTTCAGGGGTCCGTTTTCAAGATCTACTTGTGTCAGCATTTGTCCTATTACATCTTTCTTATTATTGACTTGTTCCTGCTGCGCACATCATTTTCTTTTGCATTCCATATTTGTTCGTAAGATGGTTAAATATGGACAATTGAATTCCAAATTGTAATTAGCATTGAGGACTGAAAAATTCGGAAATTTATGGGTGTTTGTTGATAAATATATTCTGGAGAACAGCAACTGAAAAAATTGACTTAAATTTATCGTGTCTTAACTTTGTATCTTTTTTAGTTTCCTTGCTGATTATAACATCATGGAAAATGTTGTTTTTCTAACCTCTATTACATCAAGTTTCTTTTATAATTGTTGTGATGACTATGATGCCAGATATTGTCTTAATTCATGCATGACCCAATTTTTTCCTTAGACATTATGCATTTTTATGTTCTTCCCTTGCCAGTACATACTGATGTTATATCTGAGGCCTAGAATAGTTGAACTGCAGGGCTTATAACCCACTTCTCTATGTCTAGTCTACCAAAACCACTAAAATAATGAAAAGATGGCTTTTACGCCCTTCACGGCTTTACCTGGAAGGTTAGAATGGGAATTGTTATTTTTGCTTCTTTTTTTTTCTGGATTTTTTTTCATTTTTTAAGCACTCCTCCTTAGTGTATGTACTACCTATATACACTAAGCACTGCTCCTTAGTGTATATACTACCTATATAGCCCATTTTCTGGCTTTTTGCTTTCTGTTTCACTTATGACTACCCAATTTTTTTCTGGCTCTTATTATGTGATTATATCTATCGGAATCATTGAGCTAGATAGTGTACGTACTACCTATATAGTTGCGCTCTGAAATTATGAGGTTCGCCGGTGTAATAAATTATCAGAAGATCATATGTACCAATTTTCCTCCTCCTAACTTTTCCTGATATTAGCTGTATTAAACATGTGAATTTGTTTATCAACTATAACTCTGGCAGACAGCATGGGTTTCTTTCAGTTATATCTTTTTCATCTATTTGTTCACTCTTTATGATAGGCCAATATGCGGATTTTGATATCTGGGGGAGCTGGATTCATTGGATCTCATCTAGTTGACAGGCTGATGGAAAATGAGAAAAATGAGGTACTCTTTTTTTCTTCTCATCTACAGTTGGTTTATTGATTTCTGAAGTATGTATTCCTCACAGATGGCAATGATAACTCTTCAAAGTCATTAATCCTTGAATTATCTATGGATTTGTAACTTGCATGATTAGGAACTCTGTGATAATCATTCAAAAAAATGATAAGAAACTGTTTGATATGTGTCTTAAACTTGCATTCTCAAGCTGGATTTTTGCTTCCCTACGTACACGTGCATATGATATTTATGATTCTCCCCCTTCAAAGCATGATTCTGTACCCCTATGTTCAAGATTAGATTCTTTGAGTGTGAGGGAATCTCTGCTCCTTCGGTAATTTGTGTACTGCTTTAATAAATTTTGCTGCAAGAAAGAAAAAAATTAAATGAGATTGCATTGGTTGTTTTTCCCAAACTATGCATTGTGTAAACTTCTGGTGGGCACATAGCATAACATTATCTTTCTAATCCATGATTTATAAATTCATGTATATGAGCCTCTAATTAATAGTGTTGGGCTAGTAGGAGCTGATGCATATGATTGAAGGCAAATTCAATTCTCAGTTTTCATGTTTACACGTTACACCATATTACATTTGATGGCCTTTCTTTCTGTTAATCCTTTTTCAAAACCCCCACTACAAAGGAATAATTAATTCTGTGATGAGAGTTCCTTGGTCTTTTTGTTAGTGATTTTCAAGTCAATCTCATTCCTCATGGGCCTCTCAAATTCTTGTATGCCCTGGATCAGCAATACTAAATCATTTGTTGTTTTAGAATTAGAGTGAGGTTATATTCTTGGGATCCAATTCTTTCACTTTTTCCCATGTATTTCTTATGACAATGTATGGAAATTTGTTTCTAGGAATGTGTCTAAATTACTCAGAAATTTGTCTTGTGATTGATCTGCATGTTATATTGATGGATGAATGAACCGTTTTATCGAACTCTACCAATAAAATGTCTGCTTTTAATTCATTGTTGCTGACAACTTCCGTACATTGCTTTATGTTGCTCAGGTTATTGTTGCTGATAACTTTTTCACTGGATCAAAGGAAAACCTCAAAAAATGGATTGGTCATCCAAGATTTGAGCTTATTCGTCATGGTATTTCCTTCGGGCATTTTCTTTTTATCCAATTCTACTGAAATGAATGCATCCTACAAATTTAAGCATACACTGTGGTTCAATAGTCGATATATATTATTGACATTCAAAAAACAAAAATAGTGGATATATTTCAAATGATATCTTAGCGCCTTCATATATTTATATTTATATGTTCAGTGGATTCTTTTTATATCTTTGTTGTGCTTTCATGTGGTATTTACTGGTGTATATTGAAATAAAGTACTGATTTTGCACTAATTGGTGCTCTTCTCTTTATCTTATTCTGACAATATAGTGTGTTGATCAAATTGAATTGGTTCAGACCAATAGATATCCCTAGGATAATCATACTATCAGACGGTAACAGTGATATAAACTGGTCTTCTTCTGTATCATGTTCTGAACTAAGCTCACTAACCTAACATTCAAAAAAAAGAAAAAGAAAAAGAAAAAAGAGGTAAGCTCATTAACCTGACCATAATCCAGATGAGAACTGTAATGATAACTGGGAATTTCATGGAAGCGGTAAATTGATTGGTTTCACTTAAAAAAAAACTGTAAATTGATTGGTGTGGAAACATTATCGTTCTCAGAACAAATAGGTTTCATGTTGCTGCAAGAGAAATGGTAAAAAAATATTGATAGAGGGCTGCTCTCCTCTCTGTCTTAAATGTGACTGGAGGGTTCTGGTAATTCATTCCTAAAAGTGATCTTCTGGTTAAATGATGATTATGCCTTCCGTCCTCCATGGTCTTCATGAGAGGTGTAAATCTAGGACAAATAAGTAGAAGGAAAAATTTGACATTCAACTAGAAAAATATCAGCATTAGTTAATGTTGTCAATAGCTGTGGATAAGATTTGCATGTTTAAGTGGCTAAATTTGCAGCGCAGAGGGATATCAGAGAATAGCATTAATGGTATGTTGGGGCAATAAAGAGTCTGACATTACTTTCTGTTTGATTTATTCTAGTTCTTTGTTTATTAAGATTTGTCAGATGTAACACATGGTAGCTTATATTATTAGGGTGCTCTGTGTGGCTTTTGGCCAATCCTTTTTCTTTTAGAAAAATTACTTCTTCCATCTTGAGGTTTCAATCGTCTTGAAATAAGTTTCATTTGTCTTTCATTTTTCAGGAATTTATGTGGATGCATGAATATTTTTCAGGAATGCACCTATTGATACTGGACCCTGCAAATCCTTAATAGTTTCTATTTGTTTTTATGCAGATGTGACTGAACCATTGCTGGTAGAGGTTGATCAGATATATCATCTTGCTTGTCCCGCTTCTCCAATTTTCTATAAATATAACCCTGTAAAGGTGCATCTCTCTTCTATGATTTTTCTTCTATTGATATTTCCGAGTGATATTATAAGTACTAGCTAGTCACTTGGCCGAAATTTAATTGGATAGAGAATAGGTATTTTGCCTCTTTTGTTATGGGTGTGAGTGCTGCAGTCATAAGATGACCAGGACAAGGGTCTTTCTTGAAAAATGGCTTCCTTAGGGGGCACCTGCTTGATTCCGGGTGGCAGGCTCCCTTCTCACACATTCAACCACCTTTTCTCTTGCATGCGACTAGTCTTAATAAGCTATTCCTTGTCTTTGCTTGGCTAATCTATCCTCCTGAATTTTCTATTTAAATGTTTTGATGATCTGTCCATTGTCATGTTTTTTGTGCATGCCTATCTCACATTTTTCCGATTGTTTTTTCATTTAGAATTTTCTCTACCTGTATGCTGTTTTACTTACGCTGATGGTTTTAAATTTTGGTTTTGGTTTCGGTTTCGGACTCAGCTGAAACCGAAATTTCGGCCGAAATACCAAAATTCGGTAAAAAGATATGAAATTTCAGTTTTTTGGGCTGAAATTTCGGTAAATTTTTGTTACATTTCGGAAAGTTCAGTTTCAGTACATTTCGGTTTCGGTCTTGTCCGAAATCCATTTTTCGGTCGAAATTTAAAACCATGCTTACACTTGCTTATTAACTTAATAAGATAAGTCTGACGGGAAAATGTGTCATTTGACAGACGATAAAGACAAATGTAATTGGCACACTGAATATGTTGGGACTTGCCAAACGAGTTGGAGCAAGGTTGGAAAGTCTAACCACTCTGTCTTTTTATATATTTTGTGTCTTGAACATGCTTATTCCTTATGTGGAACATATACTTTTGAACAGGATTTTGCTTACATCTACTTCAGAGGTGTATGGTGATCCACTGGAGCATCCCCAAAAGGAGGAGTATTGGGGCAATGTCAACCCAATCGGTATGCCTTCCGCTTAACAAATTCTTCATGTTGTTCTTCGTGGATATCCATATTGCTTCCTCAAATATTACTTTCATGTACTGCAGGAGTTAGGAGTTGCTATGATGAGGGGAAGCGTGTAGCTGAGACTTTGATGTTTGATTATCATAGGCAGCATGGCATTGGTAAAAAATCACTCTCTTCATTGACTTTGGATCTAAAGACCCATAAATGTTACTACTTTTGATGTTGTTTGTAAAATCACATTTCTCAGTTGACGTGGAAAAGTAATATTCTTATACATGGGTATCTTGTCGTGGATGGATTTTATAACAGAAATCCGCATTGCTAGGATTTTCAATACATATGGGCCCCGCATGAATATTGATGATGGGCGTGTCGTCAGCAATTTCATAGCTCAAGCCCTCCGGTAATTTTTAATATGTTTTCATGGATTTCATCACATTATTTTTCTTCTTTTAGCATTAGTTGCTATTCCTCAGCTCGATATTAAATTGTCATTTGAAATTCTCTTCACCCATATTTTGAGTAGCTTGTTGCTGCTAATACACAAATAATATGTTACTCATTTTCATTATTCTGTTTTAATATGATGCAGGGGTGAATCATTGACGGTTCAAGCTCCAGGAACCCAAACCCGGAGTTTCTGTTATGTTTCTGACATGGTATTCCTTGGTACCATTTTTCTTTTGTAACTTCAATTGTGCTCCTGATTATGTATTTGTGTGTTCAATGAGTTGTCTCAATATTTTGTTCTTCAATGTTCAAGGTTGATGGCCTGATCCGTCTCATGGAAGGAGATCATACTGGGCCAATAAACATTGGAAATCCAGGTTATTTATATACACTTTTATTGCATGTTATTCGACAGCATGATTCGTGATGTTTGTTTGCTTTTGGCCAGATTTAATGGCTTCTAAACCAATTTACTTGTATTGTAGGTGAATTTACAATGATGGAACTTGCCGAAGCAGTGAAGGAGGTCAGTTTCATGTTTACTGATTTTCTTTTTCTAAAATGAGGACCCTCTAACTGTGTCCCCGCCCGTCTTCACTCTACATGTGCCTCAATAATCTTATAATCTAGACTTCCAGACTGCCATTTTAACTACCATAGATGGGCCATGGTGTAAAAATTGCACTGATGGGACAAAATCCTAACTTGTTGAATCAGTGGCCTGTGAACTGACATTTAAAAACAAAAACAGGCCACTTTTGTTTCAACTGTCCATTTGCAGACCACAATTGGACAGTTGGGGATTGACTGGTATGCCAATTTTCCCACAAATTGGACGGTTGGGAACATCGGTAACAAATTTCAGAATTTGGGGAAGCAATTATGTGTTTGGAGATAAGCTTGAAACCAAATAAATCAGTATTTAAGTGGATAAAAATAATGAAATAGTCACACAGGAAAAAATAGGATATCATTCAGTGTCATGAATTATTAATAATCTGGAAATAATTCATGAACTTTTTTTAATGTAATTTTGAAAAATAGAGAATTTAGTGAATATTTTGGGAAAACAGCTTTTCATTAAAAATTCATTTAATATTATAAATAAAATTTTGGCCCATCCCAAATTTTACCTCCAATAGAGGGTACGAGTGGCTGTTAGTTGAAGTAAATTGTTTTCAATTTTTTTTCCTGAATGTTGAGTTCATAAAAACATCCCTGAAATGAATATCAGCACAGTTATTTGCCATCTTTATAGTCCAATGTATGCACATCTGCATCGACCCATATCATCCTACTGATGTGCCAAAGCCACAAAATCCCAAGAACCCTGGAACTTTGCTAGCATAATTTTCTTTTCACAGCCTTCATCAAAGTGGTGGGTCTTTTGTTGGGGATTCTTAAGATTAGTGAGCATGAGCACTAGTTGGAAAGTGGAGTTGAAAACAGTTTGGTGTATGATCTTATCTCAACATCTTTTTTGCAATTCCTCCATAGTAGACTTGCACTCACTGCCATCTTTCATCTTTCATCTTTGTGTTGTTATACCATAATTATGAGAATATATTATCACATTATAACCAGTATTATTAGATTATATCACCGGATGTATATGTAGTTGAAACTTGAAACATACTACAAAACAAGAGAAATTTGGTCACTTTGAAGCTTCTGTTAGTAATTTCATAGATTAGAAGGCTCTACAAGGAGGGTCAATTCTGATATTCTGATGTAAATTGCAGCTGATTGATCCTTCTGTACCGGTGAAGATTGTGGAGAACACACCAGACGACCCAAGACAGAGGAAGCCGGACATCACAAAGGCGAAGAGTTTACTAGGGTGGGAGCCCAGGGTCACATTGCGCGAGGGCCTACCACTCATGGAGGAGGATTTCCGTCTGAGACTCGGAGTCCCGAAAAACTGAGATGACTTTGCCGGAATCTACCATATATAAGTTACAAGGGAATTAAAGATTCAGAGAGGTTCCTCTGATTCGTGGTTTTATCGCTTATAGCATATTTTGGGCTTTTTTTTTTTTTTTATCACAATAAGTTGTTGGTAGAGTGTTTCTTAGTTTGTGAGTTCTGCAACAATGGATGATTTGTCTTTTAATTTGAATTTGGTGGCATATGATATTTCAAGGGCTTATTCCTGTAATTGCACTATTTTTTAGTGAAATTACATTTATATAAAATGATAGTCGATCTTAGATTTCAGTTGTGGTTTTGATTATTCAGTTAGAAGAGATATTAATCCCTACAGGGGATGATATTTACTCCCCTGTGTTATGATATTGAAACTCATCTCTTTATTTTAAACTTCTCTTAAAAAGAAGGAATCGAACACACCTCCTTGTTTATTTTATCAATTCCTCGATACACCTTGTAAGAGCTCTCAAAATATACTCCTTGTCTTGGCCGTTTTGCTGGGGATGAGTTATAATCATAAGGGCTTGCCTGGAAAAAAATAAACAAGGATCTTCTTTAAGAAATGGTTAGGCCTCTCCACCCGAGGAAGATTTTGTATAGCTCTTAAAGGCGCTGAGATTGAGGGTGGGGAAGAAAAAAGAGGCACTTGTGCCTGCTTTGCATGTTTTCACTTGGAAAACAAATGGTTTACTCTTTGAAGCTCCCGATCAGCATAACCTTGTCGAATTTATTATATGCTGTCAATTAGGTTTACCAATTCATGCACTAGCCCACAACACTTTGCTCGCCGAATGCATCTTACATTCTCTTAAAGGCATTGTTGGCCATGGCCTTCTCTTTCACCTTTTAAGAGCTTCTTGTATATTCTGATGGGGACTTGGCCAGTTTTCCAAGCTATCACCGATCTAGGACTATGACTAGTGGCCTACCTGCAACTTGAAGTATAAATGATTAAATTACACCAACTCCAACAGCTTAAACTTTTGGAGCAATTGGTTGTTTCTAGGGGTGGACATGGTTCCGGTTCGAACCGAGGAACCGAACCGAACCGGCACATATGGTTCGGTTCCCTTTCTATATGGTTCGGTTCCGGTTCCGAAATCCGGGAACCGGTGCAAATTCGGTTCTGGGTTTGGGATTCCGGAACCGAAAACTGAACCGAGAACCGACCCTCACCTTAAGTCCTTAAGTTCCATACCTCCTCATTTGATAAAATCACCCCACGCCCATTTTAATTCACCCCCTTATAAGTTTTAATTCATGCAGGGGATGGAAATATCATTTCCACGGGATTTTATAGGGTGTGTGGTGTGGCCCTAAAATCTAGTATTTTCAAAAAAGTAATGTACGGCCCACTTCATAGGAATATCCAAACCGTTCATTTGTTGGGACACAACATAAATTGGTTGTGCCCCGGAAATCATCTTCAAGTGAGATTCCATTGATTGACAGTTAGGATCTTCCAATTACCAAGTGTAATTGGAACCGAACCCAGTGTAATTCATGTTGAACAGAATAACCAAGTGTTGGGTTCGGTCCCATGTTGATGAGAATAACCAAGTGTAATTCATTATTCATATATAAACACTAAATAGGGGTTACAGGGCCATTAGTGAAGGTTGGGTAAACCCAGAACCGAACCGAACCGAACCGATTATATATGGTTCTGGTTCGGTTCGGTTCCATACATATATGGTTCGGTTCTGGTTCCAATTTCAGGGAACCGATTATATATGATTCGGTTCTGGGTTTAGCCCAAAACCGAACCGAACCGAACCATGTCCACTCCTAGTTGTTTCACATGGGATCAGAGCAACATGTTATGGGTTCAAAACCCGTAACTCCTTGATATTAAAAGTCCACGCATAAGGCCAACCCAAAACAAGGGGGCCAACAACACGAGTTTTGTTTTTTAGGGATCTGCTTGGGTCCATCGCAAAAGGCATTTTGCAGATGCTCTGGTCGCATCTTAGAGCAGCCACCTCGTGAATGGAGACAAAATCTGCTGAAAAGTGAGCCTGTGTGGCTGCTCTGACATGCGACATAGCATATGTGAAATGCCTTTTGCTATGGACCCTAGCAAATCCCTTGATTTTGCATGCTGAACATCTTTCGCACCCGGTTCTGTTTAAATATTCCAAGAAAAACACATGCAATGGCCATTCCCTCGTATTGAGTTTCCCAATATGCTTAGTCAAGATTTTCACATTATGGATTCTTGCCACTGTGATCTCTAATTGAGATTCATTATTGTTAATAAATAGAAAATTGCACCCAACGTTGTGGATCAATCAAACAATTGTGTTTTCAATGAAATGATATTGAGGCCCTGTTCCTTATAGATTTTGATAATAGATTTCGAGTTCAAAACTGATTATTAAACTCAAATTTTCGTTTAATTTTGATTTCAATAATTAATTTTGGACTAAAAATCCAAAACAAACAGGGCCAAACAAGAGATGGTTTCCAAGTACACGTCTACAATAAGGCCATGTTTGGATTCCAAGGAAAAACATTTCTGGCAAATTTTTTTGAGGAAATATTTTTCTTTTCATGATTTTGAGGGAAATAATATGTTTATGTTAATTTAGGGGGGTATTATAATAATTTTGAGGTCCATCTAGGTAAAAATTGAATAGGTTGGTCCATCTTTTTTTGTGTCATAAAAGATTAAAATTTTCAAAGTATTTTTCCTTTCCAAACTTTTCCAGAAAATTCCTGCAATCCAAACAGGTTCTAAGTTTTTCAACTTTAATGCGTCCTCACTATTTCGAATTATTGCTTAATTTAATGGGTCTTTACATATTTTTTTTTACTAGAAAAAAAAGAAGAGAAACACTAATTTTTTCAATTTGCCTTTTGAATTCCAGCAACCGGAAGCTAAAAACATAGGACAAGCCGAGCTAATCGATGGCTCCTAGCCTAGCCTATAGTGAGACTTCCGATTTTGCCATTTCACTACTTTTTTCAGTCGGCAATAGAACGGAATGGAATGGTTGTTGCATTTATCCAAGCAAGGAGCTGGCTAGTTTACTCGCGGGAATAAGCGAATGCGATGTAGAAAAGAAAGGATTGAATGGATGAGCGGAGCACTGAGTGTAAGCACTCATTTTAAAAAGAATAAGAAGAATATATATAAATATTTAAAGGAAAATGATAAATTCGTGCCGAGAAGTGATATATCCACCCCTTTTGATTACTTAGGACACCCATCAGCAGTGTAGGGGCAATCAGCCCCATTAAATCCCTCTGACATGAAGTACATCAGCCCCTGTGCCGTCATTGATACACTGCTGGGTGTCCCAAGTAATCAATAGGGGCGGATATATCTCTTCCCATTCGTACCCCCTTAGGATGATTCGCACCCCGTTTAACGTGAATAATGATAGACAATTCACACCTTTTACATGTCCAAAAAGCGTTAAATTCTGCAAGGGTGCGAATCATCTAACTGGAGGTGCGAATTTATCCTAGCCCTATTTAAAAAGGACAAAACCTGTAAATATAGGCAACTTCAGCTTCATCTAGACATCAATCCAATGGTTCTGATTACTTGGTTATGTTGCAAATGTATGGCCTTGTGCGCTTGTCGACGGCTCAGATCAATCAGGCGGGACCCACTATGCCGTCCTAGGAGAGCCACCTTATATTATAATGAGATCAGTTCTCGCCCAAATGAAATGAAGCATTTCTCTCTCTTTAGCCTCTCGTGCTTTTCCAGACTCCCTCCGTCCCTCGATTCCTCTCCATGGCGGTGTTCTTAAATTACCATTTTACCCCTCATTCCGTCTCCCTCAACAGAATCAAGACGCGGAGGAATCATGAAAGAATCGTGTGCGGAATGAGAGACAAGGGTCTGAGCAAGAAACCCTTGTGGCGAACGGCTCAGGACATGAGCTCCGAAGCCATCAATGCCTCGCGGGCCCTCCGATTGGCCTACTCCGACCCTGAAAACTCCGATAGAAAGATCGCTTCAGTGTTCGACTCCAAGATTTCGAGACTACTGAAATCTGATCTGCTCTCTCTGCTCTATCATCTCCAGACATCGGATAACTGTGCCCTTGCCCTTCAGGTACTTTTACTACTTTGCCCTTCCTTAAAATCCTAATTACTTTTATAAAACCCACTTTTATGTGAAATCGAGACCGTCGGTCTCTTATAACATCTCGAGATGACCCACATGGTCTTGATCCAATCAATAATCGACCTAAACCCGACCGTAACTCAACCCGGGTTGGTTGAAGTCAATCCGAACCCAACCCTAACTCAACCCGACCCGACCCAACCCAACCCAAGCCGACCTTTTTTGGTTCAACCCGAGTTGCAACCCCGGGCCTACATAATTGGAGTCATCCAATTGAGAAGATTTTTGTGTCACACCCTATCTAAGATCAAGAGTCAAGACCAAACAAATGAATGGTTTGGACTGTGGATCATTGAAAAGGTATTCCTCAATGTAACTAAAACCTCCCTTATCTTTCTTCCAAAAGTAGGCCCCATACATCATGTAATTTCCCTTTACCAGTGCAATCTCACAAAGAGAGAGAGACTCGTCTAACACTAAATTCATGGCCAGGTTTTTGAATATGCGCGCAAAGAGACTTGGTACAAGCCTGAGATTACACTATTCTACGACATGATCTACATGTTTGGAAGAAATAAACTTGTGGAGGAGGCAGAGTACTGTTTTCTGAAGCTAGAAGAGGAGGGCCTAAAACCAGACACAAGGATTTTCACTGAGATGATAGGGGCTTACATGGAGGTGGGTATGATCGAGAAGGCCATCGAAATGTATGGAAAGATGAAAGGATGTGGGTGTAAGCCCAATGAACTGACATTCACACTTGTACTTAGAAATTTAGTGAGGTTTGGAATGGATGATTTGGTGGGAATTGTAAAGAGGGATGTGGAAGAGTATATAGAGGGATGGGAAGTATTTTTGAACAATGTAGAGGGGAAGAAGAGTATGAAAGGTATGAGAATGTAGAGTTTATAAGGCCATGTTTGGTAGCCATGAAAGTTTTTTCCATGGAAAATTAGTTTATCATGTGGTGAGAGGGGGCCAAGGAGGGTGAGAGAGGGAGAGAATTGAGAGGGCATGAGTGAGGAGAGGATGAAAAGCGGTTGGAAAACAGAAAAAAACAAAAAAATATACTGAAAATAGAGTTTTTGTTTTCCTTATTTCGCATATGCTCTCCCTCTCTGACTCTCCCTACCCCTCTCTCCAATACTTGATAAGATAATATTCCATGAAAAGAAATTCATGGTTGCCAAACATGGCCTGAGTCATTTTGAATTTTTGACTTTGTAACTCAAATCAACACAGTCAATGATTTTGGTCATGCAATTTTGTTTCGTCACCAATGCTAAATATGTTATGCCTACTAGAGTATTTCGACCGTTCAATCCAAAGGCCAGGATCACCTGATATGCCTACTAGACCCATCAAGTCGTAGGGCCCATATGTTATTTTTACTTGGGACAGCCCACTCTAGTGTATTTATGAGTAGTCCTTTACATTAGAGGGAGCTGTCCCAAAAAAAAAAGAGGAGAATATACCATTGAGAGCTGATGGCAAAACGGGCACAATAAAGGTTCTGCTGAAATGACCAAAACACTGCTATTCAACGGGCAATTTTTCAAAGTAAAACAGATCTAAAATCTAAGGCAACTTGAAAACAGATCTAAAATCTACGGCAGATATTAAATCGGTTTTCCGGGAGGTTTAGTTGATTAACGTAACAAAGGGTATTTTTGTCATTTACCGTCGTAGTTTGTATTCCAGGTTTAGTTAGAAACCACGATCTGAGGGAGAGTAGAAAAAACCAAAATAGAAAGAATAGAAGAAAAAAAAGGAAACTGTTGGGAGAGAGAGTTCTTCTAATTTCCTTTTCATCACCTATAAAAATAACCCGACTGTTTTCTCTACGAACTATTAGGAACTGAAGCAAGGTCTCTCATCTTTACAAAGAAAGCAAGCTCCCCCTTTCTCCTTCTCTACAATGAGCTCTTATACCATTAACATCTTACAAGGACCTTCCTCTGGAATTAAAGTAACCCTGAATACATTATTGGAAGACGCCATAGGATCCGAAGAACCAAAGGCGATGTTCCGAATTCACACTACAGAGAAGCATCAATGGGTACAATTCTCACAAGGAGTTAGGACAATCCTTGAGGAAAGGGTATGGCCTCTTGGCCTCCAACCATTCATAAACGAACTACATTGGTTTTTACTACCACAGTCTTCAAAGCAATGTATCTTGGATATGCTATCATGTACCCCTCTTCATCCTTCGGACCAAGAAATAGTTGCACCGGGTATGATCAATTATATGGGGAGGGCGGCGAAGAATGCCATTGAATTGGGAAGAAAGTTTTTGCTTATTAATGTGGAAATTGAGTTTTTGTTTACGGTGGATTCCGAGGAGAGACCCACATCCTTTGATGAGAATCAGATTAGCTTTGAGATGGGTCCCGCATCGATCGAAGGGTTGGAAACTATACACTTGAGAAAAGTAAATGCTAATGGGAACATCTGTGTGATATGCCAGGATGAGTTATGTTCAGATGGGGCCAGCATATTAAGTACACCTTGTTCTCATCTCTTTCATGGAGTTTGTATTATCCAATGGCTAGAACGAAGCCACGTGTGTCCTCTTTGTCGGTTCAAGATGTCCACCAGATCATCCTGAATTTTCTAGTTATGTTACTAGATTATTTTGTAAATTAAATGAGTAGGAATTTTGTATATTTGTTTTTTTTTTTCTGTTACAAATATTATTAGTATATAGAGATTCTTTGTGTTCCACCTCTAGCTATGATTAGATTAGTTTCTAAATTTGCTTTTCTTTTTGTTCTACCTCTGTCTATAATCAAAGGCTCAGATTAAATCCAATGAGCTCCAATTAAATGGGTTACCCGGTTGCCGGGTCTAGGTTGGGTTGCGGGTTTGGAATTTACAACCCAACTGAAAATCAGGTTGGGACGGGTTAGGGTATCGAGCAACCCAACCATTTCTGCTAAGTTTTTTTATTTTTTTCAAATTTTAGTAATATATACGGTTTTAGACTTTTAGACTTTTAATAGTTAGTACTTTTGGGGAAAGTCATAAATACCGCTTGGCTCTTTCTGTCTTTCCAAAAAATCAGAAAATTACAATTGCACTCTCGGTAGTGTTCAATCTACATTTATGCTCCTAATTTCTGATTTTTTTATATTCGATCAGTGTCTTAACTAGAAACTAGTGCATCACTATATAATTAACCCTTCTTTTATGACTTTCTATATTGGATCCGTTAGTGTCTTAATTGGATGAATTACATGACATCCGTGCATATTTTCTAAGGGAAAATATTGCCAGCAGAAGTACAAGTGGGGCCAACATATTTTGATGGTCTAAACACGATTCAATATGGAAATCGGGTAGGGTCGGGTTGGGTAGGGTTGAGGAATTTGTTCCTCAGGTTGGGTCGGGCTGAGGAATTTGTTCCTAGGGTTGGGTCGGGCAAAATTCACAGGACATCCAATACAGCCCTGGTTGCAATGGTGTCAGTCTTGATCTTGTTTATCCCTTCCACAACAAAAATCTTTGCCCAAGAGCTTTCTTTGTTTATTCAACATTTTTAAAAATACGGTCATTGCTCAACAAATTAAAAAAATACACAGAAAATAAAATAATCGCCTAAGCAAGAGAGAGTTGCCGAAATTCCTCAAAAGAGAGGATTAGATAGAGGTGCGGATTTTAAGGGATTTAGAAAGGTTAATTAAATTTCTACGGGTGTGGCACTTTGGCTTGAAGTCATGGTATGCTCCTCATTGACGCGAGTTCGAATCCCCTGGCTTTACCCGATGCACGTGGTTTACGGGTGATTGTGCGCATCCGTAGGGAATAGTCCTGCCCTAAAAATTGGGGTGGGGATATCCTATGTCATAAAAAAAAGGTTGATTAATAAGAAAGAGAGACAGAGATTTAATAGCAATAAAATATAGTTAAAGGATATTTCATTCAATTTTCATGAACCTTCCATGTTCAAAAAAATTCTCGTGGAATCGTGAAGGAAGTTTTCTGTACATGGCAAATCATCAATTAGTGATTGCATCCAATTTCTAAAAAGGTTACAATTGTTTTTTGGAATTCTGTTTTGTTACTCTTTGGCACTGACCGTGGTTTCAAATTTCAGTTTCGGAATGCGTTTAGTCCTCAACGAAACCTCGGATGAAATCTAACAAAATAAAAAAAGTAATATTTTATATCATACAAAATTTTGGCGGAAATTTTTGGAAAATATTAAATAAGGAATAAAATCCAGATTTTTCGGCGATACTCTTTAAATTTTGGACTGAAATTTCGGGGAAACCAAAATTTCTAATGAAATTTTGAAATTTCGGCCGAAATTTTGCAATGTTTCAAGTTTACCCAATTTAGGTTTCGTTGACAAAATTTCGGATTTCAGTCGAAATTTAAAACCATGGCAGTGACTTTGGTTAACAGAACCCACCAAAGCCGTAGTGAAGCCGAGACTATTTTCATGATATGGATTCTGCTATGTGATTCTTTTTCTTCATTCTGTTACATGATTAATTTTCTTCTTCGGATCATAATCAAATCAATAGATCTCATATGATGTGAGCTCGTGAAGTTCTATATTTTTCAAAAAGTACAGTGGGGCCCGCTTCATAGGATGACCCAAACTGTTCATTTGATGGGCCACAATGTAAATAGGTTATGCCCCTTAGTTTTCCATGGGTTGGGTTAGGATCATAACATGGAGATGAACTAAGGGTTACATAGGGTTAGGGTCATCCTATGCAGATGAACTAGGGGGTACAGGCTATTCATTTTTGGCTTCATTTTTGCAGTGCCATACAAAATATCATTCCAATGTCTAAGTACTTATCTTAGAAGGATTAGACGGTCCAATGGATCCAAAGGATAAAGGCCCGAATGTTAGTGGACTCAGACGGTCCAATGGATCCAAACCCGAATGTTAGTGGACAAGATTTGGGCCGAGTTGTTGGATTTGAACCATGTCCATTGGATCCAGATCTATTTGAAATTATTTTGGACCCCGACCTAGATGTAGCTACAAAATCCAGTGGAGCAACACCCTAGATCGGAAGGGATGACACCGAGGTTACCATTCAAAAAAATAATGGATGGCACCAATGTACGAAAATAACATTCATATTTTCGTTCATTTATGTAACATAAAAAAAAAGCTCTACTCAAACCAAATGTGTAAGGGCCTGTTTGGATGCCGAGAAGATTTTGATTTGGATTTCTCACATTTGCAGCCTTTTTTGCACTGTATTTTGGATCGGATCAAATTCTTGGATTTCTAATTTAGCAGCTGATAGTGAAAAAAATCAGATTTCTAAGTTTGCTGTGGAAATAAGAAATTAGAAATCCACAGATCTGGGAGTTTCCATCACCCTCTTTGCTCCCCAACCTCTCCCCTCCACTAGGAAGTACCCCCTTCCCTCTCTGTCTCCCTCTACATGAGCTGCCGGATCTGTTCATTTTGTATTCAAAACTCAATTCCAAATCCAAATACAAAATGGGAGGTATCCAAACAGGCCCTAATTTTATTTCCCGCTTCTTGTTTCAACGATGATTCTCTTCTTTCGAGTGTTTTCCCTCTTCTCTCCCTAACCCTAAGCCCTAGCAGTGTACAACGTAAGTAGAACTCGAGAGACTCCAATGGACACTCCCATGTAAATCTAAACTCCGATCAGAAAAAAGGCAAATAGAGACCAAGAAAAATATCCATTTGCTAGAGCCTAGACTGTTAGGATGATGAAATTATATCTAGTTTAAGGACATTGACTATCCCAGATGGGGCCCATCATATAAATCAGAGATGCGCCCACATGCTAGGGTAAATTGATAAAATAAAGGAAGTAATATATTCCCCCCAATTATTTTCACTTGGGACAGCCCCCTCTAGTGTATTTATGAGTACTCTTTTACAATAGAGGGAGCTGTGCCAAGTAAAAAAAATGGGCAGAATAAAGGTTCTACGGAAATGACCAAAACACCCTTATTCAAAGAGCAATCTGAAGTTTATCATATGCGGCGACCCGTAAGGTGTAGTTGACGTGGCATTTTATTTGAATTTTTAACATTGAACGGAGGGTATTTTTGTCATTTACATCTTAGTTTGTATTTCCAGATCGAATGCCCATTTTAGAAATGTTTTCGCAGCTCGCATTCTAACGGTCCATTTTTATCAAAACACTGTTTTAAGAAAACTATTTTTTTAAGAAACAGAGAGATCTCCTACTTACCTTTTCAAGCAAGTTCACCACCTACAAAAAAAAACCCAACTCTTTTCTCTACGAATTACTAGTAACTGAATCAGCTCTCACATCTTATTAAGCACCCTCTTTCTCCTTGTCTGCAATGAGATCCTATAGATTTTACATCTCACAGGGACCTTCCTCTGGAATTAAAGTAACCCTGAATACAATAACAGAAGACGCCTTAGGATCCGAAGAATCAAAGGCGATCTTCCAAATTCACACTACAGAGAAGCATCAATGGGTACAATTCTCACAAGGAGTTGGGACAATCCTCGATGAAAGGGTACAGCTTATTGCCCTCCAACCATTCATAAACGAACTACAATGTTTTTTGCTACCAAGGTCTTCAAAGCAATGCATCTTGGATATGCTATCATGGACGCCTCTTCATCCTTCTGACCATGAATTGGTTGCACCGGGTATGATCAATTATGTGGGGAGGATGGCGAAGAATGCCATTGAATTGGGAAGAAAGTTTTTGCATATTAATGTGGAAATTGAGTTTTTGTTTACAGTGGATTACGAGGAGAGAGAAAGAATGAGTCGGAGATGGCTTGACATGGGACCCACATCCTTCGATGAAAATCAGACTAGCTTTGAGATGGGGCCCGCATCGATCGAAGGGTTGGAGAGGATACACTTGAGAAAAGAAGATGCTAATGGGAACATCTGTGTGATATGCCAGGATGAGTTATGTTCAGATGGGGCCAGCATATTAAGTACACCTTGTTCTCATCTCTTTCATGGAGATTGTATCATCCAATGGCTAAAACGACGCCACGTGTGTCCTCTTTGTCGGTTCGAGATGCCCACCAGATCATCCTGAATTTTCTAGTTATGTTACTAGATTATTTTGTAAATTAAATGAATAAGAAATTTGTATATTTGCTTCTTTTTTTTCTCTGTTACAAATATTATTAGTATAGCTTCTTTCTGTTCCAGTTCCACCACTAGCTATGATTAGATTAGTTTCTAAATTTGCTTTTTCTTTCTGTTCTACCTCTGTCTCTTATCAAAGGCTCAGATTCCATCCAATGAGCTCCAATAAGATGCCTAACAGCCGCTTCTTTTTGACATATGTCATTGAATAAACAGGGTTCAGTAGGCCTTCACTCTTCACTCTTCACTCTTCACTCTGCAACGTTGCAGGTTACCTTCTATAATAGTGATGAATTAAAACTTAAGTGATCAACAGGGAGGAGACAAGCCAAGTAATCTCCTTGCAGTTACCTCGTGGAGTAGTGATAGGAAGTGTCCTTAAAAATTACCAATATAGATAGAGAGAAGAGAGCATAGAGAGAGAGAGAAAAAGAGAAGCATCAATCCCAAGATTCTACGAGCTAAAAACCACCAATTTGTATTTTGCTAGTAGTTTGTTGTATGCCATGTCACCAAAGAAAGAGAAGATGAGAAGGGGATAAGCCGAGTAGTGTTGTATGCCATGTCACCAAAGAAAGAGAAGATGAGAAGGAGATAAGCCTACTTTGAAACTTTGCTATATGCAACCAAACAGAGTATTTTGATGACCCCCCCAGCCCAAAACCACATAAACCCCTACAAAACTCGGGATATAGTGCAACCAAACAGAACCTTAGGGAGGCCTCACCATGAATATCCATAGTCCAAAATCCACATCCATTCAAAATCTTAGGAGCTGTTTGGATACGTGGATTTTAGAATCCAGGTTTTTAGTTAGAAAATAGTGTAAAAGAGGGTTCATGATCAAGCAGTTGTATGCTGTCCTGACAGCATTTCTTGGATTTTAAGTGAGAAATTCAAGTTTTAAAAATCTCTCCTGCATCTTGATATGCGAGGATCGGCTACTCTCTTGCTGTCGGAAAGAAGGGCGAGAGGTCAAAAACGACGGTTGGTCAGCTTTCTTCTCTTGTCTCTTACCTACAATTTTGAAGAAATTTCAGATTCTAAAATCCGCATTTCCCCTTAAAGTCCCGAAGTAGCTGTTTGCCTAGAATAAGTTAAAAGAATTTTTCTTTTCTTTTTCTAAGATCTTCTCATCCTTTATCTGTTAATTCTTGAAATATATCAGTGCATAAGTGCATTCCTAGCAAATCCGACTTTTGTTTGCTCTTGATTAGTAAAATGTACTCACCCTACCATGCATGTGATGGTAGATCTAGATAGGCGTTACTAGCCCAACAAATTCAGCCCTTGATAAATCCTAACCGTCCAAATCATTGCCCACAGAAGTATGCTTAAAAGGATTAAGAAACCGTTATATTCGCCCTTTTGTACTTGGGACATCACCCTTCTCTTCTCGCTATCCAATTCTATCGGGAAGTAATGGATGCAAATCTGAAGGTCCCAGGGTGCTTTACTGTGATTGGTTAGTCACATCAGGATTCTGATGTGCACCAATTCTTAGCTCTTGGCCCCCATCAATCTCTCAATTTATGCCTTCGATCATCCTTTTGTTACATCCCCTATTGGCTATACTGTATTTAGAACATGCCGAATTGCCGATTGACTACAATATTGATCATTTCTTATCTTTCCTTTTCAAAGGGCTCTATTTTCTATTCATTTGTTCTTCTAATGATTTATTTATCACAAATAAGACAACTGAGGTATATATTTAAAGTCCATTTTTATTAAGGGATTTGCTAGGGACCATCGCAGAAGCCAGAAGGCATGTGAGAGCAGCCACACAGGCTCGGATTTTGTCTTATTCATTTAATTCATCTGATGTGGCTACTACTCCCACATGCAACAGCCCAGCCGTGAAATGCCTTCTGCAATGGTCCCTAGCAAATCCCTTTTATTAAACATAGAAACATCTCTTATGCTTGGTTTTATACAATAACTAAAGTATGGTGTTCTCTTTCATATAAATACATTTATCTACTGACAAAAAAAAATGCATTTATCTATGGGCCGTCCATGTTTTTTTCACTATTTCATTCAACAAGTAACACAAAAATAATTTTTGTTTAAAATAAGAAACTATTTAAAAAAAAAAAACCAAACTCTATTCTCCGTGAATAGAAAAAATCTCGAATTTCTAGAAACATTCAGCTTTTCCTTTCTCTTTTCGAAAATGGTAGCCAAATATATTAAAAAAAGACCGAGATGGTCATAGTACAATGAGAAAAAAGAACAACAATATAAAAGTACAAGAATGGAGTTTCACGGCGAAAGAGAGTCAAAGAGAGCTAGAGAGTCCTAACGTTCAGCTTTTCATGAACAGAAATTTGTAATTTCTTTTCAAAAATCCACATCCTCATCGGGCATTAAAGAAAATCCGATGTACTTATATGCCATATGGTATTTCAAAGATTTTGCATAATCAAACAGTAAAATCTAAAATGCAGACAACTCGCCATACATAGAAAAGAAGCAAGAAAACTTCATTTCAGTTCCATCTGTTTAACATAACATCGGCATCCCTAGATTGAATCTAGGCAGAGCCAACTTAGGAAAGCTAAGGAAATCGGGAAGTTAATGTTATCACCCAGTGGGTTTTTTAATTCAACTAGAACATAGGAGGGGAAGTTTCATAAAGAGTATCATGCCCATCTCAAATATCTTCAAGAACATCAAAGAAGAATCATCCAAACATCAGGATGGAAAGAAAAGAAAGCTGAATTGCTGACCTAGAACTTCTGTATCAGCATTTGGTAGTTCACCTGCAAAATAGAGCATCACATTGCAGAAAACATATGCCATTGTATGGTGCCAAAGTTAGCATACAGACAACCCAATCTGAACAGATAAAGATACAGAGATTAGACCCAAAAATCCTCTGAACAACCGCAGTTCTAGAAATTCTAGGCAGAAAATTAAGCATGAGGAATGTAGCAATGGGTAGATGAGGCCTAACATTTGGTGGGCCATAGGCCAAAAATGGCATTAGTAGGATGGTGTTAACCATCCAACCGGAGGACTCTCGCCCGCACAAAGTGGATTGGTCAATTTGTTTTTAAAGTTTTAACTGTCCATTTGCAAGCCATTGTTCGATGGTTAGGATTGCACAATCAAATCAACAAAACAATTTTTATGCAAGTCAATTGTGAGAGCCCCAGACCCCACAATGGCGGGAGCCTCGTGCACTGCCGCCCTTTCTTTCAATTGTGAGAGCCCCCAAATGAGCCCAAGCTAGAATTTCTTAAGTTGTTTGTGTACCTCCCCGCAATGGAGCCACTTCTCTCTCTCTCCTCCAGTTTCCTCCATGGACCTTAACATTCCTTATAGTGGTTGCACCTATCCTAGTCAGGTGCATAGTGGATGTTTTGCCAATACCTTTAGACAATCACACATATATAGGCAACTTTCTTCCTCATAATACCAATATGAATAACTGCAAAAGACTTTCCAAAGAGAACCTCAACCATGGTTGAGATTCATTCGTGAGACCATAGATCTGTAGCACTCTTGAGATCAACAGACCATAAACTATGTTGACCCTTTAAGTACGTAATAGGGCGACCTTGATCAAAAGTACCATCCGTGGGGAGAGTACTCAAGACCTCCATCACCCAATCATGCAAACCTCTAGGCAATCACATTAACAGAAATTCCAACCATGGTAAGGATGAATAGAAAACCTCCTCACTAGTCACTTCACCAATTGGCAACAATATCAACAGAGACTCCAAGCACACACCAAGGAACTCCTAGAAAACCTCCTCGCTTCACCATTTGCAACAACACTAACAGAAACTCCTAACACACTAAGGAGGCATATAAAATTCCTTGCCACTCTTTCAATCTGTTCTAAACAGCCTGCAACTCTATTGGTCCACTTCTTTCTGAATTCCCAATAGTGTTATATTGAAAGCCTATTCAGTGACTTTCTGAGGTCAGGTCCTTCGCTCTCGAAAAAGCCCCATCCCATCAGCTGGGATGTCAATTGCCTTCCGAAGGGTGAAAGTGACCTTGGCCTATGTAGTATTCTGAATTGGATGTAGAGCTGGCCTTACTAAACATTTCTGGTTTTTAGTGAATGGAAGACCCTCAATTTGGAGTGATTGGGTAAATCTGAAATGCATTTAGGGCCCGTTTGGATACCTCATGCATTTGTATTTTGATTTGGATTTGAGTTTTGGATACAAAATACATCAATCATCTTCATGATCATGTTTTAAGAGAGAGAGAGAGAGAGAGAAAGAGAGAGGGAGGGAGGGATGTCTCGCTGCTGCCGGAGCAACGTCGAAGAGCAGCGACGGTGAAGGAAGTTGCCACAAATATTGATTTCCAAATAATGTATTGCAGAACAGATTTGAAAATCGGAATTTTTTGCACTGTTGTAGCTGATTTGGAAATTTAAGGATATGATCCAATTCAAAATATCAACTAAATCCTAATCTAAATCTTGTGGGTATTCAAATGTGGCCTAAAGGTAGATCTATTTGGTCCTGAAAATTTGACAATCGACTTCATGAGGGTGAAATATCCACAAAGTTCGCAAGTTAACTAAGTCTAGAATTCTGGTCGTTATTGGTCCACAAAACTTTTGGAAAGATCCATGAAACTCTTGGCAGCCTTGGTGATCAGTTCAAAGTCATAGCACACATGATCTCAGTTTCCCAAAAGAAACCTCTATCAGTTCTCTAATTAAGAATAGATCTATTCCGGTTCGGTTCTTCGGTTCCGGTTCGGTTCTTCGGTTCTGGTTCGGTTCTGGCCACCCCTATCGATAAATTCTCAAGACCATCTCTGCAAGATATCGAAGAAAAACTAAGTGATGCCATGTTTGCCACCGACTGAAATGATTTGAGTAGTTAGGGCTGAACGATGCCGATATTTGGAACCATGGCAATAGCACATGTATTATGCAACCTTATGAGAAGCATTATACCCATCAGCATAAACACAAGCAAGCTCTAAATGTCCAAGATAGTGTCACCAATCAAGTTGTCGTCCTATGCAAAAGTTGTGAAAGATAGAAAAAAGTTAATTGACTCCACGCAAGAAGAGGTAGCTACAATACACAAAAATGACACAGGAAGTAGTGGAGCATCCACATGATAAAGAATGCCGTGGAATGCAAATGAGTGTATAAAGATAACCGGAAATTTGATGGAATAGTAGTTAGATACAAAACTAGATAATTGCAAAAGGGTATAACGGTATAACCAGCAACCAAATCATAAATATGAGGAAACTCTAGTCCTATAGCCAAGGCAACTGCAACGAGAATATTCCCAGATTTAGCTAACAAATATAGGCAAAAGCTTATGCAAATGGATGTGAAAAATGCACTCCTGCATAGATACCTCAAGGTTTTGAAGGAGCGACCAAAGGTTTTGAAGGAGGAAACATGTTCATAGGCTTAAGAAAGCCATGTATGGGTCAAAGAAAGCTCGTTGAGCTTGGTTTGACAAGTTGCACCAAGATCTTCAGACCAAAGGATATAGGTGGTGCATGTGACACTTCACTGCTTACAGAGACACTCGGCCAGGAACAACTCTCATACTAGTTTATGCTTACATCTTTATTATTAGGAGTGATAATGCAAAGATTGATAAGCTAAAGAGTGGGCTTAAAGAATATTTCGAAATAAAGGATTTAGGAGTATTTGACTACTTTCTTTGTATTGATATGGATCTTCTCAATGTATTTCATGCGTAATTGCAAACCTATTGAAACAATTGAAGTCTATAATAAGATGCCTGGCGGTAGAGATAAAGAAAAGGCAGCGGCAGATCCTTAGATGTACAGGAATGGTTGGTTTTTTTCTGAATGATAATACAGGAGTGGTTAGTACTAGGGGTGTAAATGGATATTCGGAAATTCGATTACCGTCCACATCCGAATCCGTTTAAAGTGAATATTATCCGAATCCGTTTCAAGCGGATATTATCCGAATCCGTTTATGAGATATCCGGCTCATAGCGGATGTGAATCTGGTAAATGGTATATCCGATCTGTTTAACATCCGAATCCGAGAAGTAAATCCTTTTTATTTATTATTAATAATATCATTAATATTTATTTTTAGTAATGACACACTATATTGTGTTTCTAAAAGAAAAGTGAAATTTCTTTTTAGGAAAATAAAATAAAATAGCCCAAACCCATTTCATCATATACAAAAAAAAAAAAAAGGAAAAACCCAAAGACCATTACCAACACTATCATCCATCTCCACCGCCTCCCTCTATCTCTGCCTTTGTTTTAAAAGGAAGAAGAGGATCTCATATATTTTAGGGTTTGAGAGTTGATTTTGTGAAGAGAATGTAGAGGTCTAGTTTTAGGGTTTGAAAAATTCATTCGAGTAAGAAGGAGAAATAATATAAAGTGCTACAATAAAATGTTCGAATTTACCGGATAAACGGATACGGATAATATCCGAATTCGAACAATATCCGGCGGATACGAATTCGGTAATAAATATTAAATATCCGTCGAATCCGAATCTGAATCCGAATTCGGATAGTGTATATTGTAAACGAATTCGGATATAGCCATATCCGCTCCAAATTCGATCTGTTTACAGCCCTAGACTTAGTACTCTGTAGTACTAGACTTTTACACAATAGAACATCATCTATGGCATGAATCAAGTGTGTCAGGTAATAAATTAAGAACATTTACAACCTCCTAAAAGAATGATTAGGTATCCCAAAGGAACATTGATCGTTGAATTTCAAAAAGGAACCTTGATCATGGTCCACTATATGTTCTTGGTTATTTGGTTGGGTTTTCATATGCGATTAGTAGAAGATCCTAAGTCCTAACGCTAATAGCATGTTTGGCAACCATGAAAAATATTCCTGATTCCTGACAATTGTTTGTCTTAGAAAACGATTTTTTCATGGAACAATTCAAAAAAAAAAAAAAAACTATTTTTCCAAGGTCAGGAAAGCCTTTTTTTCTTGGTCAAAATTTTCAAGTAAATTATTTCCAGCAAAAAACCCTAAAAAAATTTACCTAAAAAATGAGGTTAGCAAACCTTGGAATAAATCGTTTTCCAAAGTAAAAAATAAGGAAAAAGTTGTCATGGTTGTCAAACATGCCCTAAGAGACCATTTATACTTCACAGGATACTTTGTGTTTGTGTCTCAGGGAATGATTATCTGATTTCATGGAGCAATAAGAAGCAACTCATGGAAGCAAGATCTAGTGTAGAAGCAGAATATATAGTCATGGCTTCTACACAATGATTTGGTGGAGGTAATTACTTCAAGAGTAGTATGCTTTCAAAGGGACAGCCAAAGCTATATTGTCATAATCAAATTGCAATTGAATTGTAACAAAATCTAGGGTTTCACACCAAAGCATAGAGTTGTAACAAAATCTAGTGTTTCACATCCGAACAAAACACATACGGAATTATTTCATTCTGAGTGGAAAGTGGTGATATAGCCCACTTTTGTCCCAAGCAAAGACCAAGTAGCAAACATCTTAAGACCTCACTATTCACTTATCTCACAAGGTGTACAACCCACGTCACACAGTATATTACTGTGCATACATGTGTTTATTATTAGTGGTATTTCAATAATTGCTTAGCTTCAGTCAACTATATGATTAATTAGGGATTTGAATAATTATTGAAGACAATACAACTCTCACAGCCAATTGTGTTCTCTACTCTCTTCCTCTTCATCTTTCACTATTTTCGTTTACATACCAGTTACTCTCTTCTTCATCTATCACTCTCTTCTATTACATACCACTTTATGGTAGTTTCACACATTCCCTACGCATTTTTTCAAAGAAATTAAATGAAAGAAACATTAAGATTATTAGAGATTTCCATAATTCAGAGAGAGATTATTAGCAATAAATTAAAACCACAATGTGGACGCCTTGAATCTCATCCAGGTCAGACTCACCCCCTCGAACGTAACCTCCCATATCCGGGCGCCAGAAACCGGTACATATGGGAATTCAACTTCCAGGACTTTGACGTGGCAACGCTCACGCGCACGATTCGATCGAGCTCCTCAAAGCAGAATGGAATGGATTTTGAGAAGAATCGGAGGACGGATCGACTTGCACCAATTTGCGGGACCAGTAGGGGTTGCAGATGCATCAGAAGCTGAAGTTAGAGCAGTTCACCAAGGACTCGAGCTAGTGGATCGTAATCACCTTTCCAATTTAGTGGTAGAAGGTGATTCTTGATGCCATCCGTTGGCTTAACGGACCGCATAATAATCTGTGGAGGTTTGAAAAATACTTCATGAGATTAAGGATATAATTTACAACTTCAATATAATGTATCATCATGTTCGGCAATCAGCTAATTTGGAGGCTGCTAAGTTAGCTAAATTGGGCGTCTTTAAAGAATCATTGACTTTGTTTGACACCCTTCCACCTTGATTTTGGTTTTTTCGGATCTTTGTAATCTTTATGCTTTTGTTAGTTTCTTTTGTACTCGACCGTCTCGGTCTTTTTTAATAAATTTTTTGGCTATCATTAAAAAAAAACGAACAGGACCCAAAGTAAATTGAGTCCAATAATTGGTTTTGGACTTACAGTCAATTCTCAAAATCCAAAGCAAACAGAGTGGGTAATTTTAGGGACGTGCTTATTGAGCCAAGAATTTGGCCAACTCAACTGCGAGAAATCTAGGCCCACAAATGGATAATTAAAAGAGTTCTGCTACAGAAACTAGATGCCTAACTCAGAGCCTAATTGAGAGCAAAACCAAGCAAATTACATGCCATCGCGGGGTGGGCGTGGTGTGCGCTTGTGTGTTGTTCTTGTGGGTGGGTGGGGGCGTAACTTGCTACTAAAAAACAAAAACAAAAACAAAATACTAAGATGAAGGCAAGTAGTTGTCAACTTGTTGTTGAGAGGCTATCGATGTTCTATGCTCCCAATTCGGTTTCTGTACCATTATTCTAAGGGGAGTGATAAATCGACCCTCTATTTGTCTGTCTCTCCTCACTCTCTCTCTAACCCAGAGGAGAGAGAAAGACACACAGGGGGTCGAGTTAAGATATTTAGGGGTGGATTTATCACTGCCCTTATTCTAATTGAAACAATAAATGATATCCTCACTCCCTCGTTTTAGATTGTGACCACCGATTGTGGGCCCTAAACCTATTATTGGGGAATGGGTCTAGCGACAAGAAAAATCCCCGCTGCTCCATAGTTGCAGCATGTATAAGAGCCGCAATAGGAGTGGGTCCATACATGAAGGGGAAATTATGGGTGTATTAAATACTTCCAAATAAAGGGGAATTTAACATATAAATATGAATTGGTAGCTGTACCTGGACTAAAAGATGGTCAAACATCATCCTTCTTTGGTAAGGGGATGAAGAAAGAAACATCATTGATGGCACCGATTCGTCGCAAGCTTGGATGCAAATTGTGTAGTCTTCGAGTGATGTCTGACCGTAATGGAACAACACAAGCACTTTGATGTAGAGGCATAGCGGAAGCTCTGATACCATCTAATGCGCGTCGTTTTGTAGTGGAAGCTTTTCTAGTTGGCAAGGTTAAGGCGGGGATAGTCGCATGGAATTTTAAATTCCCTAAGATTTTCCCCCATTGTGGGACACTCTAGTAAAGTCCATAGGGTTGTGTATCACTCTGAAAATGCTTGGGATTCTTCACCAGGGACTTTAATAAGGATTTCAGAGTGAACCCCCAAACCTCTGCATTGCATTGCTATGCCAAACCTTCACATAGCCACACGGATAACCCCAAAACTATTGATTTGTTCTTTCTATTCATTTTTTTTATCCCTGGAACATTTGGATAAAAACCTACTTGGGCTACAGATATTACATAGGTTCTTTGCAGAGGATAAATTATAGAAATTATAAGGGTTCTTTGTTTTTAACAAAATGTCATTTTATGATCTGGTCTTGAAAGAATAATGCTGCAACACAAAGAAATAGATTAACTCCTTGGCAGATAGACATACTCGTGCTAGTGGAGGGACGGAGGGCTATTCGACAAGGGAGGGATGTTGCTAGGGAGAGAAGGGAGAGGAGGAGGTGATTCCCGATAATTTTTAAGTTCCAGTCTTTTCAAGAGGATTTTGCGAGTGAAGGTTTTAAGAAGGGTCAGGATTTTAGGAGAGTTTTTTTGGCTAAATCCCTACCTGTCCGACTAACTAGGGCGTTGAAAGTGGAAGCACAAAATCACGCGCGACTAACTGATGTTTTGAATGTGGAAGCACAGAATCACGCACGACTAACACAGTATTCTTAAAGTCATACGGAGTTACTTCAAGTCAGCACGACCAACCCCCATAAGGGCAATGTAATGATTAAATTAAAGGGAAAATAGAAGGAAAAGGCGGGGAAAGGGATGGAGAAACTTCAAAAACAGACCGTTGGAGTTGTTGAAAGGGCAATTAAAGAGGTGTTGTTTTATTGAAAAAGGGTCTACAACGATAGAATTGTAGTTATTCATATGGATGGAAGAATAGGTAGTTGTGTAAAGAATTATATGGTTGAATTAATGGAGGTCTAATTAAGGTAGAAGGGTGTGTCTTGGTTGGCAAGAATCTAGTTCTTGTTTTCAATAGACCGGGCAAAAGTGACCCGTGCCCGCAGGTCGACCCGGCCCACCCGCAAATTTGCGGGCACGGGTCTAAGTTTCCGTGACCCGTCAAAAACCAACCCGCGGGTGGCCCAACTCGCAAAAACACGGGTCGGGTCGGGTCAACCCGCGGGCACCCGCATTTTTATAGTATTTTTTAATCTTTTTGAGAATGTTATCATCACTGCTGTTTGTTTTTTATGAGTAACTCCTCACTTTATAAAAAGTACGGTATGTCCTGCAAGGATTATCCAAAGTTCCAAACCGTCCATTAGATGGGCCATACCCTAAATAGGTTATGCCCCAAAATTATTTCCATCGGTTGATTCTAACCCTCCGATCTTTAGAGGGTTAGGATCAACCCTCTAACATTCAGATTGGAGGGATAGGATCATCCTATGGAAATGATTTTTGGAGCATAACCTATTTAGGCTATGGCCCAACTAATGGACGGTTTGGATCATCCTATGGTGTGGGCCATACATAAAGTGAGAGTGCCCAGTAGTGTTGATAACATTTAAATGTGGTTTTTATTTTATTAGAATTTGCTATCAAGCTTCTCCTTTGGCAATTTCTCGGCAAGTGGCCTTTGTGTATGCAAAGATGCGCGCATCCAAATGTTGCTAAAATGTTCCTAGAAAATGTAAAAAAGTAATCATTACACCACAAAAAGTAAATTAGCTAAATTATAAAGTTTTGAATGAAAAATTACCTAGAAAGAGTTATAAAATTTTAAAATTACGAAAAAAATACCAAATCACATCTAGGAGGTTATGAAGGTTATGACAATTACATGAAAAATAGAGGCTGTCAAATCAAAATAATTATTACAATCCCATATTTGCGGCATATTTGCAGGTGACCCGCGGGTTGACCCGGCCCACCCGCGGGCCGCGCGGGTCACGTAAATTTTGACCCGCCAAAATGCGGGTCATTTTCTCACCCGACCCGTGGACCCGCACCCGCATCACCCGCGGGTTGACCCGGCCCGACCCACCCGTTTGCCAGGTCTAGTTTTCAAGGACTTGAATGATTAAGGAAAATTATAAGGGTGCGTTTGGATTGCTGGAATCAGGAATCAGTATCAGTATCTGATACCGACTTAGGTGATTCTAGTGTTTGCTTATGTTTTCTTAAAGGAATCGGAAACGCCCCTCGACTCCGAGCGGAAATAACATGGAAATATAGGGCGCGATTTGTTACCCGCCCAAAGGGGTGATATCTTCTCCTCTCAAGCTTCAAAAAATGGCGTCATCTTCAACACCTCTTTCATCCAGTTCCCCTGCAAGTCATCTCTCTCTCTCTCTCTCTCTACGCTCTTTTCCTGGGCTATCCATGCCATCGAAACCCAACCTCTCTCTCTGTTTCTGGGCTTTACAGAGCTCTCTCTCTCTCTCTCTCTCTATGTTTCTGGGCAATTAAAGCCCTCACTCCCTCTATCTCTATTTCTGAGCAATCAAAACCCTCTCTCTCTCTCTCTCTCTCTCTCTCTCTCTCTCTCTCTCTCTCTGTTTTTGAGCTTTATAGAGACAGTCCGGTCTCTCTTTCTCTATCATCTCTCTCTCATTCTCTCTCTTTGATTTTTTGGAAGGTCTGTATATCTGTTAATTAAGAATTAAAAGATTAGAAGTTTTGATTTGTTTAATGAATTAATTTTTTGTGTTGTATTATTAGATGTACTCCTTTTGACATCTTTTGTTTAGTTGTCTATGTGCCTCTTGAACCTTCAGAGAGCGGAGAAAATCAAATGATGGATCCATTCCCAAGATGTGAGAAATGGGTTTGAATCCTTGTTCTTTGTTTGGAACAATCTAATCCTCCTGTATTGTGCTTGTGGGCTTGCCGACCATGCTTACAAGGTGATGCTTACAAGATGTTCGAGAGAATGTCACCAAGGGACCTTGTGACTTGGAACTCTAGTACTAATGGGTTTTTTATAGGCCAAATAAGGCTTCACCCTGTTTAGGCAGATGGGTCTAGATGGCTTTGAACGAGGTGACTTCTTCACCTTGGCTAGCACGATCTACTTAAATTATCATATTGATGAATAAAGAAAAAACAAGACTTATTCAGCGAGATGACATATAAAATTTATTAAAAATTGAGTCTATTCCGGCTTTGGTCTTATGGTACCAAACTCTAGAATTGGAATCACAATTGATTCTCTAGATAAATTCCAGTGCTTATACAAACACTAGAATTGGAATCATTATCTGTTTATAGGGGAATTGGAATTGGATTGGAATGTGATACCGATACCAATTCTTCATTCCGACAATCCAAACGCACCCTAAGATTGAGGGTTGCAAAAAAAGGGATTCTTAGTGCAAATTCAAGAATTGATTAGCTGTTGAAGAAATCCAAGAAGGTCATTCGGTCAACAGAGAAGTTGACCAAAGGATGCAAGGCTGGCTGCAATTCACTTGTTAGACCCGGCGAATGTTCATGGAAGAAGAGAGAGATGTAGCATTTGTGGCTTCTAAGAGGGGGTGAATTCATAAGTAAAGTGGGGTGAATTAATCAGCCCCCCAAAAAAATTCTACCAACAATGTTTTTCCTACAATTCAAATAGGGCCCCAAAATACAGCACTAATCAAACCACCGGGGCCAAAGATTATCATGGTCATTCTATCAGCTGATAACATACTAGTTGAGGGCCCACATGATAAACGTCTCAGATATTGTACACAGACATATTCCTCCATTCTGCGCCCAGCAAATATAAATGACCCAGAAGCTGTACACTTAAATCGTCATCCATAAGTCTGATGACCTTCCATTCTGGGGTCCACCAACAAAATAAACGGTCCAGATTCTGCGCATGTAATCCTCACTTAGACAATTATCAGCGCTATTGCAGGCCCCTCATAAACAAACGGTCTAGATGGTATGCTTCAAATTCCCCACAGAAGTTAGTTTCTCAATAGAGAAAACGGTTCCTACACACTAGCTTAAAATACAGTGGGGGCGCACATTGTTTGGGTGATCTAAGCCATCCATTTTAAAGGCCTCTGAGATAGAGTGTTTACAAAAAATCAGATCCATAGGATCATCCCAACCCTACGATTTGTGGAGGTAAAATGGATGTCTTTAAACCTTTACAAATTAGTCAATTTTTTGCCTCCACAGTTCGAATGGTTAGAATGATCCTATGGATCTGATTTTTTGTGGACACCCTATCTATGTGAGGGCCTTAAAAATGAATGGTTTGGATCACCCAAATAATGTGGCCCCCACTATATTTTAAGCTAGTGTGTCGATAACTTATCAACACATATGTGTAGGAACCGTTTTCTCTTCAAAATATACGAGATTTCAGTCACCACCCGCACAAGAAGGCACACATTTTCCCCACCTCCCGCGCCTTACAACACATTCAAGTGCGCTACTAACGAAAGAAGGTCATCCACTGTCGATTTTCATTTAATCAACGATTTAAAGAAGCCTAAACGAAACGACACGGATCGAATACATCAGCCGTTCAATTTCAAATTTCGAAATCTAATCCAACGAGCGCTATCAACCCGCGCCAAAAACACTCAAAACCCGGAAAATACTTTATAAAAGCCATCCATTCATTCTTCAATCTGTAAATCCACAAGAAGAAGAGAGGGAGAGAAAGAAAGAAGAAGAAGAAAAAAAAGTAAAAAATCAAAGGAAGGTCTGAAAAATGTCTGGTAGGGGAAAAGGAGGGAAGGGACTAGGAAAGGGTGGTGCTAAGCGCCACCGTAAGGTGCTGCGGGACAACATCCAGGGGATCACAAAGCCTGCGATCCGACGGCTAGCAAGGAGAGGCGGAGTTAAGAGGATTAGTGGATTGATCTATGAAGAGACGAGAGGGGTTTTGAAGATTTTTCTAGAGAATGTGATCCGCGATGCTGTGACTTACACGGAGCATGCTAGGAGGAAGACTGTTACTGCCATGGATGTCGTTTATGCCCTCAAGAGGCAGGGCAGGACTTTGTACGGGTTCGGTGGTTGACAGGGGCATTTTGGTCTTTTAAATTCTTTTTTGTCTCTCTTCTCAACCATGTATTTTTCTTTTTCTTTTTGTTCATCTGTATCCTTTCTTCTTGGATCGATTAGTGTTGTTTTGAGTTTTTGTGAACGAAGAACAGTGGGTTTTGTTTTCTGATTTTGGTCAGGATTCCTCTTTAGATCTCAGTGATTGACTCTATGATTATTATAAATTCAAATTAGGTTTTTTTTGGTGATCCATTCCAAATCTGGAATGGTACCATTAAAAAAAAAATCTTTACTGTGGAAATACTGAAGAGCCCACTTTGTAGGGTGATTCAAACTGTTCCATTGTTTGGCCATGATGTAAAAAGTAGCTTGTGCCCTTTAAATCATCTACATGATGATCCTAACCTTCTGATTTGGTAGAGGGGTTTCACATTATGAAAAACCTCTATAGATTTGAGTATTAGGATTATCCTATATGGATGAGTTGCTGAGTGTTCTAGGTTTGATTTAATGTTTGAAGCCAGGCCTGTTTTAAAATTTTGAGAAATGCTAGGAAGAGTGGCACTTGGACTGGTGATTGGGATTCGTGTACAAGAAGACGAAAAAAGGGGCCCGGATTTGTTTTTCTTAAACCAAATGAGCATAATAGCCCTTTATTAGAAGTACATTTTTACAATAACGCCATCAATCTCCACTCGACTGATGTTACCGTGACTACTGATAGCGTAAATTACTCAACTGTAGTCTCAGTAGATAAAATGTTTTTTGTGCACAGCTCTGTTTGGTTGCACGTAGTTACCTCATAGAGTAGTGGTGTCAGTTGACTAGTCAACAGGAAATAATCCTCGGAAAATAGTGGTAAGTAATGTTTGGTTTTCAACCTTGGAGAGTAGCAGTCGGGGTGTCATTACAGTATATAAGGAGAGAAGAGAGCATTATTTCCAAGAAATTTAGGGCTGTTCATTATTCGGGTTTAACCAAAATAACCGACCGAACCGAATTCGTTTGGTTATTTCGGTTCGGTTGGAAGAGCAATCGGTTCGGTTTCGGTTTTCATGGATGTCAAATTTCTTCGGTTTCGGTTATCTCAAAAAATAATTCAGTTAACCGAAATAACTGAAATAATGATAAAAATCATTAGTTTTTCAAAAAAAAGTGTGATACGGGCAATCCAAAGGATGATCAAAACTGTCGATTTGATTGATTACAACTTAATTAGGTTGTGCTTCAAAAATCATTTCGATTGGATGATCCTAGCCCTCCGATTGAAACTAAGATTTTGCATTTTCCCTCTTTTTTTCCACTATTCGGTTATAACCGAATAACTGAATTTTTAATCGGTTCGGTTTTGAAAATTTTCAGTTCGGTTTCAGTTACCGAAATTTGATAATTGAAATTATTTCGGTTCGGTTATAACCGAGTAACCACCCCTAAAGATATCCAAGCAAAAAAACCCTTTTTTTTAGCTTTTTTGGGCAGTGCAACCCGACCCAAGGAATCATTTACTCAACCCGAACCTGACTTGACCTGATTCCCAAATCAATGAGGTTCAAACCTACCTGACCCGAGGAACCCTTCTTTTCAACCCGAACTTGATTGACCTGAATTCAACCCAACCTGACTTTTTAAGCTTACTAAAAAAAGATAAAAAAGGTTGGGCTTCCGTAGGGTCGGGTTGCCCAATGCCCCAATCCGAACCTAAACCCGAACCAAAGTCAACCGAACCTGACCGGACTTTTTTTCGGGTTGAACCCAACCCGAGTTGCACCCCAAACTTTTTCGCTTAGATTATGTTGGGATGACATGATACTAGACGACAAATTCCTAGTAGTATGTCACATGGCTTTTACGATGATGTGATTTGTTTGAAAATTCAACCCTTAAACAAGAGCGTTTTTGTCATTTACGCCATCATTTTTTAAACCAAGATTGAGTTCCATTTAAAAGTGTTTTCTATTTTTATTTGGGAAATGTTATCAGCACTACCATATTTTGATGTCGCATTCCTTACTTTATTAAAAGGTTCAGTATTACAGTATGGCTCACACCATAGGATGATCCAAACCATCTATTAGATGGGCCACAGCCAAAATAGGTTGTGCCTCAAAAAATAATTTCTATAGGTTGATCCTAACCCTCCGATATAGAGGGTTAGGATCAACCCTCTAAGATTCAGTCCCTCTATAGAACGGAGGGTTATGATCAACCTATGGAAATGATTTTTTGGGCACAAACTATTGAGGCTATGACCCATTTAATGGACGGTTTGGATCATCCTATGGTGCGGACCATACCTTACTTTTTAATAAAGCAAGGTGTCTAATCATCAAAATATGGTAGTGCTGATAACATTTTCCTTCAAATCAAATTATATTTAGAGTGTTGAACTCAATAGTGAAAAAACATAAAAAACCAGTCTTTGGTTCAGCTTATATGGTTGGGTGACGAGAGTAGAACCAGGACACTTTGATTCAGGGTCTCATTTGAAATAGATTGTGACCCAGACATTGAAAATAAGAACTAAGAAATACTTTCAAGGCGTAGTTCGTTCCGATAATAAAAGTGAAGCTGAAAACCACAATACCATTATCAATGGGTTAATTTTCTAAATAAATACTGAGCTATCGCCAACGACTCAATGTGAGAAATGCATGCTAGAATCTTCTGCTTGTCCAACACAACGTACACCGACTCCTTCCCCCGAGAAGACAAGTTCAAAAACTAAATTGTAATCCGAGTTGTTGTGGGAGTACATAGACAACCAAATTGAAATCCTATGGAACCTAAACACTAAAACATGCAAAATACGTGTGTTTTAGTGTTTTTGGAAAATGTTTTTATCAAAAGCGTCTGGGAAAAAGAAAATACTTTCTTGGAAAGATTTGCTTTTTTCCCAAAAGGATGTAGAAATGTAGTTGAAAAGATAGTCCGTACCGAATGAGAAAAATGAAAGATAAGGGCTTATAAAGCCTTACCCTTCTCTACTACTTGTTTGGTTGCACATTGGGTTGAACTCAAGGTGGACCCGCGGGATGGTGCAACGCACTATTCACACATGCACATGCACATGCACGCGTACGGCATGGGCTATAGGGCGCATAGTGGCGCTTTTTTAGGCGCACTTTGCACGTACGCAAAGAGCGATTGGAGCCTTTAATTTTTTCAGATTTGATCTGGACCGACCGTTAGATCAAGATAAAGGTGAACCGTACGCAACATCGCTGGGAGCAATTGGAGCCTTTAATTTTTTCAGATTTGATCTGGACCGACCGTTGGATCAAGATAAAGGTGGATCGATTGGATGGGTGGGCCGAATGGTTGGGTTGGGCTTAACGGTCGGCCTAGTACATCAACGGTCATAAGATGTGATCCAATGGATTGTGTCCCTTCCCCAACGGTCAAGAGCTCAGGGGGTGCGTCCCGCACCATAGATGATTGATTTAACAGTTACGGGGTTGGAGAAAGGTTTTGCACAACCCAACAGTCACTTCTAGGATTAATCACAACCGTTCAATAATAAATGGGTGCAATCTAACAGTGAGATTTCAAACATTCTGGAAAGGTGCCTGTAGAGGTGTTCTTTACACTGAAAAGACACCAGAGGCTCTATAAAAATAGCAGATTTTTATCATTTGTGTATAGAAACGAATTGGCAATTCTGACAGACTTTAAACACTCTTGAACATTATTTCAAAATCCCCAAGTATTTCTACATACTATTTTTCTTTTGTTTACTGTTCTAGATACTGTTCTTCTGCAGAAACAGTATCTGAAAATTTCTCTAAAGCTTGAAATTTCTGGAGGGCATTTCGGGTTTGATTCCGCTAGTGTGAGGCGTCATCAAACATTAGTAGGGTTTCCCTACTAGGCTTCATTGTATCTTGGAGGCAATTCGCGGATTCCCTTTGCACACTACTGGTGGGGGCGAATCTTGTCTTAAGGAAAGTGATATCACGCCTTGAAGCAACACATTTATGTTCTCTCATCACCAACAGTAACCCTCAAATCTTCAACAGATACAAGTTGGTTATCTATTGTTCCGGGTAGGTTGATTGAACGGGGGCAGAAGATGGAAACACCCTTCAAATTTCTTCGTCTGTATATCCCAAGCATTAGGTGTATTTTTGGTATGTTATAGAGTCACTTATCAAAAGAGAAAAACATTAAAAACATGAAACCATCATTGGCCATTGTGAGTAGTGAGATTAGGACTCATGACACTTTGATGGACAATACAATTTCAATTAGATCGGGACCCATATATCAAATGTAGGATTTGAAAAATTCATGGATTAGGATTTGACTAATAAGGATTCAAACATATCCCGCACCAACAGGGTGGATCCTATTCTATTTGGATTTGTTGGCAATCCTAGTTTTTTTTTTTTTATCTGACAGGGCTCATCAGTTAAGTAACAACACAAGCATTATCATTGTTGTTTTGACAATTCTGATCGTCCATCTACCACCCGCTTGTGTAAAATGTTTGAAATCATAATTCTCATGTTTCCACTCAAACCTCTCATTGCCGCCAGGAATAGGTGGTAACAACTTGTCTAGGGTAAGGTTGTCCCCCCATGTCGAATAACCCTAATATCTATTATAGTGTATTTTTGTAATCTCTAGTTTATTTTAGTCGGTAAGCTGGGGTTTGGCAGGGACCCCTACCGGTTTATTAAATAAAAAGAAAGATGATACATTTAAGTATGATAGCGACCATCCCTATTCTCAAGACACGCTAGACAGAGAAAACGGCGAATTTGCCCATAAAAAAACTGCTGCCGAATTATCATATTTCAAGCTCACCAGGCAATCTATAGTTTTTTTTTTTTTTTTATCAACTAATATCCATTATTTGACGTTACAGTTGGCTTAATTTTTGGGTTTAAAGGATTGAAAGAAAAGTCTATCAAATGAACTGCTTACAATCGATGGTAGGGCTCAATGTACCATAGTAGGTGTGCATGAGTTAAGATGATTTCGTGCAATAATGAATCATTCCTCTCGCAACGCCATCACTAGTATAATCCCATCGACAGGTGTGTTTTTCTGTCAAACCCATGCCTTTGTGTGGCACATCTATCCGACAAGTGAAACATTCATCACAGACTCATAATGAGGATATCTAATTTTAAGAAAGGTGCTATGATAGTGAAATCCCTTCTGCTAAAATGAAGGTGTCAATTTTTCGCAACATGTCTGTAAAACGACAAATATGCAGACCAAACGTGCGAATAACAAATCAACCTTCTTCAAAGCTTAAACTTTTTACAGGGGATTGATGGAACCTGTACATTTGCTGCTGCCCTTGGGAGGGGAACAACAACTGGAAACGGCTGCTAATACCCCGTAGGCTGAGGAGCAAAAGGACTTGCCTCGCTCTCAGGTTGGCCCTTCTACTTCACTAAGTAGTATTCAACTCGTGCAGTGGGTGTATGGGCTAGCCCCATGGTGCGGTCAGCTATGATATACTCCACTTCTTCTTTAGTAGGTTCATCTACAACATCTGGTGGTGCCCTGGTGGGCACGTTCCTCTCTGGGTCAGTCTGGTCTAGGGGTAATTTTTTTATGGAAAATCAATGTAACACATGCTGTTATGGTATCAACCAGTGCACTTGCGAATTGGATGTACATTTTGTTGGGATGAAGACGAAAATATTTCGATAATTTCGTGTCAATAGTTCTTAGTTCTTACTACAATTTACCATTGGCATGTCCTCCTAATTAAAAGGGATGTGATATATCCTCCTTTTTTTTTACTTTAGAAGGCCCCCTCTATGTCACTACTCTTTTACAGTGGAGTTGAGGGGGCTGTCCCAAGTAAAAATAATAGGGGCTAATAGGTCATTTTCCCTAATTATAATCATTCGACTACTGGGCCCCATTTGCCTCAATCATATCAAATTAATCACATGCTTCATTGACTTCTCACAGTGGCATGAATGGTTAGCTAACTTTGTTTCAATAATCTTTTATCTCTTTCCCTTGAAGCTTTTTTGTTTTTTTGTTTTATTCCATCCTTGGTGGGTACCACCAGGTGTACACTTTCTACCATGGTGGGTCCCAAAATTGGTATGCTTAAATTGCTTGATCCAAGCAAATTTTGAACCGAAACGCATCATCTTTAGCCACGGTGGGTCCCATTATTTTGGTTTCTATTGGCCTTTCCAAAAGAGGAAAAGAAAAGACCCCCTTTTATTGTGTGGTCTCAAATCTCAAAGAAGGTAGCTTTCTATCCATCCAGATCCTACCAATCACTGTCAATCGCTACGAGATCGGACGGTCAACAGTTCTTCCAATCCGTGCCTTGCATGATTTTTCATCATGTGATACATTTAACTTTACGTGGCTCTTTAACAAGTTGATTGCCACGTGGATCACTTTTGGTCTCTTAGCTTTTCTTTACTCGCAAGAGCCATTTCTAAATATTTTTCGACACGTGGCGTGACGTGTGGAAACTTGGATGGGCAGTGTAGTAAGATCAGCGAGTGACGTATGTTGACACATTGTTTTTCCTGCACTGGACTTGCTAATACGACTCGCGCCAGCACGGAGTAACTAGAGCAAGTATAAATGCCAGTGGCTTAGAACATGAGAAAAGCTGAACATTCAATGAATCGAACGGTTAGGATTGTTTGTTTGCAGCGATTAGGAGTATGGCCCACAAAACTAAAATTCTTGATCACGCTACTTATTTTTAGTTGCATTATGACCAGGTAAAGATACAAAGAGAGCAGGTGAAAATGTGGTCATCTCTAGGGAAAGATAAAAAATACAAAGATGGAGAGGCAGGAAAAGGGAGTGGCCCAGGGAAGAAATGGGGCGGATATATCATTCCCTTTTTTATATACTAGAGGCGGCGGCGGCCGAGGGAAGAAAAGGTGGTGAATATACTACTTTACTTTGAATATTTGAATTTTTTAGAAATTTGAGATTACGTTCTTAATTCAGTTTTTTAGTGAGGCTAAAGCTAGCAGCCTTCGCCCTGAAGGTTAAAAATTTAAAATCACATCTGGTGCACTGCATGAGTATGAAATGTGTGTGTGTTTAGTATTTTCTCTTTAATTATGTTGCACACATACATAAGTGGTGAAGGAGTTATGGGAGATGATATTTTCACCCCTCTCGAGTACGCATTCGCCCAATGTTGTTGACTTGATTTGACGTCAAAAAGCATTAAAGTTGCCCACTGTTCACGTTATAAGGGGGCGAATGCGTGCTGCAGAGGGGTGAAAATATCATTCCCATGAGTTATTTACAAATCAGAAATAAAAAATGATATCTTTCGTAATCATGGTTGAACCCAATTACAAAAGATTCATAAAAAATATCGGGCGATGATTTTTTCGACCCCTGTTGTTATTAAAATATTTTGATGATGCCACTACTTACTATTTTATGTTTTTTTTTATCAGATGTCGATAGCACATGGAGTATAGTAACCGCCTTTGAGAAACTAATTAAGAAAGTTATAACTTATAGAACAAACAAAATAGTGCCATTATCAACTTAGGCTCTGGTCACTTGCGTTCCCGGGAAGCAAATCCCTGAAAAATAACCTCTTTTTTTCTTGACAAGACAGAATTACGGTGTTCACTTGCTTTCCTGAGAAAGTAACAAGCCTATGTGGAAAATGTCAAATAATGACATTGAAATTGTCAAAAATGATGTGGAAATGTCTCTTTTCTCACAAGTGTGGGAAACCAAATCCTATTATTTTGGTCAGATTTGCTTTCCCGGAAAAACTAATGAAAAAAAAGTAGGCAAGCAGTTTCTTGGGAAACCTTTTCCTGCACAGTTCTTGCTCACATAAACAGGCGCAGGAAACCTTTTCCTACACAGTTTCCTTGGATTTTTTTTTCTAATGCCACGTCAGATTTCCGGAAAACCTTTTTTTTTCCTTTCCAGGGAAAACAAGTGAACAGAGAGCCCTATGGTCATGTTGGAAATCAGTATCCGAAGAAAATTACCGAGTGTCGTCGGCATGATTGGATATCCAAAAAGAGATAATCGATCCAGATCACTCCACACACAATAAAGTAATAGTTTGCACTTGCACGCCTCCTTTTTACCGTGTACTTGCATAAGTTGCATTCCTCAGGAGAGGAGTGCTGTTACTAAAATAAGGGTATCTAAATAAAGAAGGACCTGATAGAGTCACCACTAGCTCCAGCTATGAAACAGCGTTTGCCACGTTGATAATGTGGGTCCCACTTTGACGTGGACTTGCATTATCGACGTGGGACCTACATTATCGACGTGGCCAACGCTGTTTCATATTAGAGTTTGATAACGATTGCTACCTTCCAAAACCCGACACTTTCGAATCTTCGTATTCGAGTTTGATAAATTCACACCCCTATAGGATAGTTCGCACCCCTGGAAAGTATATTGACATTTGACATTTAAAAGCGGTAAAGTCTGTCACATACGGACATACATACCCTCCTTTACTTGGGTGGGAATTATCGTCCAAGGGTGCGAATTTATCATTGTCCTAGAGTTGTTACGGAGTTTTTCTTCTTCGTATAAAGACCCGACAGGACTCCCCTGACTCAAACTCGCTGGAATATTCTTTCTCCACCGGCGTCCTTTGATGCGCGGATATTCAATTCTTGTAGCCGGAATCTGACCGGAATATTTTTTTTCCGGCATGGGTGTTCCGAGTGATGATCTGGTTCTGATTGAGAGCGGGAAAAAGGCGGGGGATCCGAGCGTGATAACGGTGAATTGCCCCGATAAGACTGGTCTTGGTTGCGATTTGTGCAGAATTATACTAGAGTTTGGGCTCTGCATTACCAGAGGAGGTCAGGATTTCGGATTTTGTAGGGTCTTATTTGTTTTGGGGTTTTTGGGATCTAGGGTTTGGATTGAAGTTTTGGATTTTCATTTGTTTTTGTTTTGTGAAATGTGGGTGTAGCTTATGTTTGGGATTTTAGGGTTTTGGATTTCTGAGTTTGCAAGACGTTGGTTTTTTAGATTTTTTTTGTATGGAGTTGAGAATGCAGGGTATTTTCTGGAAAAGTTTAAAAAGGAAAATTATTTCTAAAATTTCTTACTTTTTTACACAAAAAAATAAAAATAAAATTACTTGAACCAACCCTATTCAATTTTTATATAGAGGGGACCTTCAATTTATCATCATATCATTTTCCTCTAAATTGTGAAAATAAAACAAATTTCTAGGAAAAAAATTTCCATCAGAAATGTTTTTTTTGGCAATCCAAACAGGGCCTTATTGGATTATATTTTGGGAGATTTAAAGGTTTCCATGTCGAATCTTATTACTTTTTTTTGAAATGGACTGTCGAATCTTATTACTTTTTTATTCTACTTCTTATTTTTTGTAAGATTTGCTTTCTGTGTGGCTTCATTTAGTTGTTGATTTTTTGGTACGTTGTTAAAGCAAAATTCGTTTTATTTTTTGTCTTTCTATTTGTTTTTGTTTCAATTTATCCTTGTTTGAATTTTTCGTTCCGCATTCTTCTGATTGTCATTTTTCTACCTTTCCTTATTAATTTTATGAAATTGATCCTTCCCTTTTGGTTAAAAATTCTTCATCTATTTCTGAGTGATTACAGGTTGAATTCAGGCTAATGATTGCAGAATGAATTGGTTCAATTTTCGATTAAATGACTGTATTACTATCTTTATTTTTTCTGATAATCTGTTTCAGGCTACTGATTCTTCTATTTTTTTCCCCTTTTTTGTGTATGTTCTTGCCATTTTGAATAGATGTTTCGACTGACGGCAAATGGTGCTATGTAGTATTTTGGGTTGTTCCTCGATCTGTCTCAGCAACTGTAAGATGGGCAAGCTTGAAAAATCGACTTCTATCTGTATGCCCTTCATGTTCTATTTCCTTTTACTTTCAGTTGCCCACTCGTCCCACGCCTTCCCCAGTTGTCTACCTTTTGAAGTTTTTTTGCCTCAATAGGAAGGGATTGTTACATGGTACCTACAAAATTTCATTTTTTTTTTTTTGTGACTTGGTTTGATTGTATGTTTAGAACAGTCATTGAATTGTGGGTTTGTTTGTTTTTTTTCCTGTAGATGCTACTCATGTTCTTTGCGAGCTTGAGCTTATAACCCAGAGAGTCAAAGTCTCAACGACTCCTGATGGCCGAGTCATGGATCTCTTCTTCATTACAGACAGCATGTGAGTCTTAAGATTTAAATGTTTTGATGGGATCTATGTTTATAGATGCTAGGGGTGCAACTCAGGTCGATTTTGAAAATTTGGATTGAGCTTTTACCATAAAATCGGACTGGGTTCAGGTTGATTCCAATTCATTTTTTTAGCAAAAGCGCAACCCGACCCGACCCAAACTGCACCCCTAATAGATACTGCTTGTTATGATGCAGTAATAGATGGTTATACATTTTAGCTATTGCAATCTAATCTTTAAGCTTAGTGAGACTAGTTCTACCTTTAACATATTCTCTATCTTCATGTTCTCAACCTGGCTGTGCTTGAACTGGTTGTTATATTGCACGTGTTTAATTTCTGTTTCCTATCTTTGGATCATTGATGGTTTTTGTTTTTTTATTCTCTGTTCCTAATTTGTTGTTTTTACTGAAATTTCTTCCACTCAATAATTGTAATTTTCATTTTTCATGGGCTTAGTTAGTGAGGGTTCGTCGAAATTATCAATTGGCGCCAGAGTGCCAGGCTCATTTGCACTCCAAACGGCTGAAAAGAGATATCGCCTGCTTCATTTCCAAATTGATCTCATTTTAAACTTTTCTCTGTACATTTCCGTATTGATCTAATTCTAAAATGTTTTCTTGTCCGCATTTTTGTCGTCCATTGCAGATCTGTTTTTTCTTTTTCCCTTTTTGGCATTTTAATAGATCCATTGTTGACTGATCTGAAAGAAAATAAGCTATCAATTCTGTTTGGAGAGTGTAAATATCAGAACAGTTAGGACTTGGTTAGGCGGGTGAAAAAGATCTGCGGTGGGGGTATTGTTTCTTGAAGGCCCTTATCTTCTTTGAATCTGATTGCTAATAATATATTGTTCGGTGTTCTTTAAAGTTTTTTAGTACATATAAGTAGTTCCATATGACTGATTTGTACATCGTCTTTCAGTTCAAATGCCTCTAATCAACCAAGGGAAATCGTTACAGTGATTTATCCATGTAAAAGTAGCAATTTCTTTGTATACTCTTGTCACCCTTCCATGTAGAAGAACCCAATTAGAACCAGGATTAGAGCTGGGTAGATTCCTTTCACCTTCTTCATGAAATTTTCTAATGGATTCATTTAGCTGACCCCAACTAGTTTGGGATAAAGGCTTTGTTGAGTTGAGTTGAGCTGAGTTGAGTACTCTTGTCACCCTTATTCAATAATATCTAATACAATTATGTGAGGCTAGGAATGTTAGGCTTCTCATGTGTTAGCCTTGATAACTAGTGTTCTTATTTTTGTTATGTCCAATTTAGGGAGCTTCTGCACACAAAAAAGAGACAAGATGAAACATGTGAGCATCTGAATGCTGTTCTCGGAGATTCATGTATCAGCTGTGAGCTGCAGTTGGTGGGTCCCGAATATGAATGTTTTCAACAGGGTCTCTCTTCTCTTCCTCCCGCGGTTTCTAAGGAGCTATTTAGTTCTGAGCTATCAGACAATGATATTCATTCACAAGCTCTTACTCCAGACTTGACGAAGCTGAAGAAGGCCAGCATTACAATGGATAATTCCTTGAGTCCTGCTCATACCTTGCTTCAAATACACAGTGTTGATCAAAAGTGCCTCCTCTATGACATTTTGAGAACTTTAAAAGACTGCAACATTCAGGTTGGCAGAAATCTCTTCATTCTCATTTTTTCTATATTTTACTTTTGAAGTTTGATTATTTATTATATGGGTAAAAGATCAGTCCTCTACAATTTCTTATTGTTGGATTTATGCCCCCATGAGATCCCGTCTTCCTCTGGAGGACTGAGGCAATGTTTGTTTATAAATATTAAGGCCATTGGCAACCATGATTTTTTTTTTCCAGGGAATATTATTTTACCAAGTGATGTGTGAGGTAGGGAGAGTGGGAGAACGAGAGAATTTAGAGGACATGGTTGACAGATTGAGTAGCTTGTCCGGAGTGGTTGGAAAATAGAAAAAAAAAATTCTATCTTTAGTAGAGTTTTTATTTTCCCTGTTTTTCAGCCACATCATTTCCTCTCCTCACTAATGCCCTCTCAATTCTCACCCTCTTGCACCCTCCTAGACCCTCTCCATTACTGGATAAACTAATATTCCACCAAACAAAAATTCATGGCTGCCAAACATGGCAAGTTTTGGAATAGTTAGACTGTTATAGTGTGCTAGGCAGGCATTTATACGTTTCTAGCTTAAATTGGCCATCCTACCTGTATGATAAAATAATGTCTCACATGCATTCTACTTGGGCATTTGCATACTTCTACTGCTCTACTGCATTTACAACTTTGTCATTGTACAATAATATACATATTGAAAATATACATTCGATGGCATTTTCGCTTTTTTGATATCTGAATGTTTTTTTTTTTTTTTTGTTATTTAGATAGCTTATGGCCGGTTTTCATCGAAAACAAAAGATTACCGTGAAGTGGACTTATTTATCCAGCAAACAGATGGAAGAAAGATCTTGGATCCTGCAAAACAGGATACTCTATGTTCTCGTTTGAGGATGGAGATGCTCCACCCATTGCGAGTGATAATCACCAATCGTGGCCCTGATACTGAACTCTTGGTCGCTAATCCGGTAGAATTGTCTGGAAAGGGAAGGCCTCGTGTTTTCTATGATGTTACTCTTGCTTTAAAAGTGCTTGGGATCTGTATTTTCTCGGTAAGAGATAAATTTTCCACTTTCCCTCGCTCTACCTGCACATCGAATATGAGTTTTTGGAAATCAAAATAGTTGTTCTAACAGTGCTGTCATGTTCAAATTCGTTTTAACATTTTACTATTATGTTCGAATTGGTTGTTCTAACGATCAACTGTTCTGTTTCCAGGCTGAAATTGGGAGGCTTTCGGCATCTGAACGCCAATGGGAAGTTTACAGGTTCCTTTTGGACGATACCCATGAGTTTCCATTGGCAAATTTTCGAGCTAGAAATCAGATTGTTGACAGAGTGAGGAGAACATTGATGGGTTGGTGAACTGATGACTTTCTACCACCAAGGGTTCCTTTTGGACATATAGGTCTGTAAAACTAGAGAGGAATGGCCATTATGTACAGTGACTTCTTCACTCCATAAAGATGAGGAATTATCTGGTTACAGACCCTATTTATCCAACGACAAAGTTGAGGCTGCCATTTCAGTGATCCAGATCATTCGTTCGAGGCCCCACTTGGGCGATCTTCTCCATTTAAGCTGTAAAATGAACGGTAAAGATGAAAAAACTCCACAAATTGAAGGGTTAGATTGTCTGATGGAGAGGATTTTTGGTGTATGCCCCACTAATTGTAGGGTGAGGCAGATGGATGGTTTGAATCACTACAGTAGTGGCTTGAACTTTTGCTGCCATTATTTTTCCCAGGAAGATCATATAAATGTCTGTCATTTGATGCTTCCATCAGCTAAGATGATCCATCATTTACAGGTTTACACCTTCTTGTTTTAGAGATTCTACCTGCGCTGTGAACGTGAAGTTCAGTGTTTTTTTTTTTTTTTTTTCAAAAAGTACTGTGGGCCCACTTCATAGGATGGTCCAAACATGTTTGTTTTGGATTTTGAGAACCGATTAAGCCCAAAACTGAATGTTGGCTAAAATACTAGAGTCCGATAATCAGTTTGGATTCACTGTCGGTTCTCAAAATCCAAGACAAACACTGCCTTAATTTTGAATCCAAGAGTTAGTTTTGGTCTCACAATCGGTTCTTCTAATTCAAAACAAACATAGCACATTAATTTTGAGTCCAGTGGTTAGGCCCTGTTTGGATTTGGACTCGCAATCAATCCTCAAAATCCTCAACAAACATGGTTTAGATTATATTCCTGGAAGAGAATCAAGTTTTGGTTTTCACACCTTGTCTTTTACTATTTAACCAGTTGCCAAAGGTTATCACAATTTTCAAAAATCTCTCGGCAGCAAATTAAGAAATAAAAGAGAAGGTAAGTTAGTGTGGTTATCAAAACTTAGTAGTGGCAATATCAATATCCTATTTAATAATATTTTACTATGGAGAAGGCAATTTTGCTCAATCATTTCGGCCCTTATTTTTCAAGAAAGAAAAGTCATCTTATTGCTCAATTTACCTTATTCATTTTCCGAAATTACCTAGACAATCCCATTTTATTAATCAAGAGCCAAGTTCTACCAACATACACCTATTTTAGGGATAAATTTTCGAAGTAAAATGTAGAAAATTTACTTTAAAAGGAGGCAATTTCTTTGGAGATGAGAGGTTCTTAATCTTTTTATAAACCTAGTTTTCTACTTCATTCTTGAATTCTTTTTACTTTTTGAAAGATTTTAACTTGTATCGCATCATGTATAGGTAACCATATTTGGAAAGATCATCTGTAAACATGATGATGTAGATGAACCCACCTCTAACCTTATTCCATGCCGTATTTTATTTTAAGATATAGTGATCTCATTCTCTGCGTAAACCATTTACCGCATGCATACAGCTTGCTTATGGTCTATGATCCTGGCAACGAGATAAGCCACCCCAATGCATGTACGGAGGTTAGGCTTGATACTTAGTTATATACTGGAAGAGATTCACACTCTCAACCTCAGCTAGGTCCAAGGAACCCTTTTTTCCAACCCGAACAGACTCGATATCCAACCTGACGAGGTTAGACCCAACCCAACCAGACCCGACTTTTCGGGGTTGAACCCGATCCGAGTTGCACCGAGAAAAATGGCATGGGTTGTACTAGTGCTGCCTGCTGCGTATTTGAGGTGCATTTGCAGATATCGCGTGTGCTGCTAGCGTTCCGCCGACTCTCTGTTGGTTCATTTTGAGATGAAGAGAAGACTAATGGAAGCATGCCATAGTTTTTACTATGTTTTTTTTTTTTTTCATAGTCAAAGAAGAAGTAGGGGCGTTTCTGTCATTTTCCTCACCCCCTTTTCCTGCCGTTTAAATTGGCCGCCATCCGGCTATTCCCCTCTAGTCTTCGTCGTCTATATTCACAACCCCGAAACCCAAGCATTCGTAGTCCCAAAAAAATGAAAAGAGGAAGCTCACTCGCTCTCCTTCTCCTTCTCTCCCTCACTTCTTTCTCTTTTCCATCCTCCTCTCAAAGCCATATTTCTTCAAACCCTAGCTCTCATCTTAATTTCGCAGAAAATCTCATCAGAGATCTCAATCTCTTACCAGGATTTCCAGAAATCGGAGGCGAGAAGGATTCTCTCGGCCCTCGCCTCGTAGAACGGAAGATAAATCTGGATATCCATGGAGATATCGGATCTAATGTCTCAGTAGAGGATCTAGGGCATCATGCTGGATATTATCGCCTCGAGAATACTCACAACGCCAGGTAAAATCCTACCGATTCTTCATAAATTGCTCTGGAATTAGAATTTGTGTACCCTTTTTTGAAAGTGTCGGAGGTTGCGTTTTTTTTTTTTTTTTCTAGTTTTCAGAAGACTTTGGCTTTTGGATTGGAAAATCAGAACATATGCTGAGAAACAACCAATTACTCCACAAGCTTAAAGCCGTTGGAGATGGCCTTATTTAATCTTTTATTCTCCAGGCTCATTTTTCTACATGCTTTACTTGCATTTGTATTTCATTTTGTACACTCCTTTAGGAAATCTCTCAGGTGTAACCCACCAACATCACCTTGTCTCTGACCTGCGATACAAATATTCAAAAGATTTATACTTAGCATTACTCATGAATATCTTATTGCAGATTTCAGCATGTAGGTCATGAATGTGATGCGCAAATGACTCAATGGACTCAGATAGTCTGGCTAGGTGTGCAACTCCGGTCGATTTTTGGGAATTCGAGTTGAGCTTTTACCTTAAAATTGGGTTGGGTTAAGGTTGATTCCAATTCATTTTTTACCAAAAGCTCAACCCACCCCTAAATCTGAGTCCAGTTCGGATGGGAATAAGATTAACGGGGCACCTAGGATGCTGTCCAATAACAATTTCAGAAAGTGAATGACCTATGAATCGATTAATTGAGCTGTTGTAGGCATACTCTGTTGTAGGATGGTCTCGTACAAGACATATAAGCAAACCCCCTCGACTCCTATTGACAACCTTAGACTGATTAATTGAGTTTGTCGGAAGGGTCTGATCCCAGCTAGATGTGTGATCTCTTGCAAGACAAATTCCGTAGATTTCTATTGACAACCCCGGTCTGCCCATCTGTCTGGGGTGAAACACAGATGAAAACTGCAACTTGGTCCCTGGCATCTTCCAAAGTGTCTTCCAAAAATAACCAACAAACTTGACATCTCTATCAGACTGTGGTGTTAGGTAGACCATGAAGACACACAACCTCCCTTAAGAAAAAACTTAGCCAATGGAGATATATCTGCAATTTTGTTCCATGGAATGAAATTGTGCCATCTTCGAAATTTTTTCTACAACAATAAAAGTAGAATTGTGGCCTCTAGTTGTCCTGGGTGGACCTAAGACAAAATCCATACTGATGTCTTACGACGGAGAATATGACACGGGTAATGGCTTATACAAGCTAATGTTTAGACGCTTTTGCTTGGGCATCTGGCAAGTGTGACACTGACTGATAATTTTGGGCACATCACGTTTGAGGCTAGGCCAGTAGAACACATCTTCAATCATGGCAATGGTCTTGTCTCTTTCAAAATAACCAGCTATCCCACTAGCATGAAGTTCCTAGATTACGAATTCTCAAACTAATGTAGCAGGGAAACTCAACTTCTTTCCTCGAAATAGATAACCCTCCCGAAGGGTAAAATCTGATTGAAACCCAGATTGACCCTCAAACAACTGTGAGTGGATTTTACTAAATTCTTAGCTTTCATGCATAGCCTCAAAATCCACAACCTTAACACTCATCGTGTTTAGGATTATGACTCTACTACCCAAGGCATGAGCTGTCTTGTTCTCAACACCAGTCTTGTGTTGTATACTCTTGAAGGAACTCAACCCATTTGACGAATTTAGCGCCAGATCCTTCTGAGTGTTTAGGTACCTAAGTGCTTGATGGTCATTATAGAGAACAGCTCCTGAGGTAACTAGTAATGACGCCAATAATGCAATGATTGAACAAATGCATATAATTCTTTCTCATACTTGCTATACTTCTGTTTCACATAATTTAATTTCTCACTAAAGAGTGTGAACTGATGACCCTGGCTGAGTACACCAATGCGTACTCCTATGGCATCACAAGCAACCTCAAAGATTTTGGAGAAATCTAGAAGGCGAACCACATGTGTTTCGTTTCTTGATTTTCTCAAAAGCTTTAGTGACAACTTTTATCAACATAAACTCTCATTTTCTAATGCAATTGGTAATAAGAGCCATAATGGTGCTAAAGCCACGAATAAATCGTTGTTAAAAGGTGGCTAATCCAGAGTTCTCTACTAAAAGGTAGCTAATCCATGGAAACTCCGTACTTCGTGAACATTCTCAGGTACAAACCATTCGTTGATGGCTCTTTCTCTGGGTCTGCTGGAAGCTTGCTACCCCTTGAGCTGACACAACGAAACAAATAAATACAATTTGGTGGTTCATGAAGGAACACTTTTTTAAATTCACACATAATTTCTCCAGCCTCAATACGATAAACACTTTCCTGAAGTGCATGAGATGTTCCTCCGGGGTTCGACTGTAGACGGGTATGTCTTCAAAATAGATGACCAAAAACTTTCGTATAAATGGCCTCGATACCTGTGTCATGATGCGCATGAAAGTGCTGGCGCATTGGTCAAGCCAAATGGCATGACCAACTACTCATATAGACCATCGTTCGTCTTGAAGGCAGAAACTAGGGGTGCAACTTGGGTCGGGTTGAACCCGAATTTGGGTTGGGTTGGGTTGGGTTTTTTTTTTAAATCGGGTTGGGTTGGGAAAAATCAACCCGAATTGGAAATCGGGTTGGGTCGGGTTGGGGTGTCGGGCAACCCGACCCGACTTGAAACTCGATTTCCAATTCCGATATGTGCTTAAATGTGCTTAAAACCCGATTTCAACTGAACACATTTCCCATTGAAGCTAGAAATGTGCTTAAATTTCAACATAAATTTATCCTTCAGTTCAGTTACAAAGAGTTTTTATATGGTGGATGCCTGTGTAGGAATGTGAGCAAAAAAAAAAAACAGTGGGGCCCACAAAAAACATGTGCATAAATTGGAAATCGGGTTGGGTCGGGTTGGGTTGGAAAAATGGGTTCCTCGGGTTGGCCTCAACCCGACCCAACCCGACCCGAGTTGCACCCCTAGTAGAAACTACCCTATAAAAAATCCAATCAACTCAACTCAACTAAGCCTTTGTCCCAAACTAGTTGGGGTTGGCCCCTATAAAAAATCCAATGATTCTATTAATTGCAGACAATAGGGGTGTAAACGAGCCGAGCTTGGCCAGGCTCGTTAAGCTCAAAGGCTCGGCTCGGCTCCGTCAGGCTCGGCCAGGCTCGCGAGCCTTATCGAGCTTGGGTTTGTCGAGCTTGGGTTATAAAGTTTCGACATGGCAAAGGTGGCTAGCAAAAGCAAATAAGAAAAAAAAAGTAATCATTACCAACAAAAAGTAAAATAGCTGAATTTATAAAGTTTAAAATGAAAAATTACCAAGAAAAGGTAGAAAGTTATGACAATTAAGAAAAAAATACCAACAAAAGGTAAAAAGTTATGACAATTACGGGAAAAATTTAATTTCACCCGAGAATTACAATTCCCGATTTTTCTCAAAAAAACACAACCGTTTGATACGCAACTGCCCTCAGTACGTTTTTGCAGATGATGTTGACATGACAACACCAATCTCATGATGAAATCTTTATGCCTCCAGCTGTTTCCCTTATTTTTTTCTTGGGACAGCTAACTGTATTATGTATTATATTTAGGACTATTCTTTTATACAAAAGTGGGTTTTCTTAACGAGCCTTAACGAGCCGAGCCGAGCCGAGCCTGGCCTAACTCGGGCTCGGCTCGTTAAGCTTAACGAGCCGGCTCGGCAAGCTTAACGAGCCGGCTCGGCTCGGCTCGGCTCGTTAAGGATTCGAGCCGAGCTTTTTTCGAGCCGAGCTCGAGCGAGCTTCCGAGCCCGAGCCAAAATTGACACCCTTAGCAGACAACCTTTGGTTATTTTGAAGTTTGTACGTACAAGGTGCCAGTCTATACTCAAGCAAAAATATGAAAAAATCACATTATGTATGCGAAACAAGAGCTATAGTAGTTGGCAGTATCATCTGTAATATAGCAAATCTCTTATGTTCTTTTGTTGTTTGAAATAGCCTTTTGTCATTTGCAGACTGTTCTATTCCTTCTATGAAAGTTCACATTTGTCTGTGTTGATGCTTTTATATGAGTGTATTTTGATATACCAGGTTTATTTTATTCTCATTCAAACATGAGTGAAAATTTCAACAGTTCTATCAATTAATGATTACCTTGTGAGCCTTAAGTAAGCCACTGCTGATGCTTTTGCACAAATATCTTTGGGTGCTATTTTGAAATTTGTGTATACGAAGGGTCAATATATATTCAACCAATGAAATGAGGAACTTACATTATATATTCGAAACAACACCTGTATGAGTTGACGTTGTCATCCTTATTTTGCCATCTCTCTTATGTTATTTTGCTATCTGAATTAGCCTTCTGTCATTTGCAGAATGTTCTATTTCTTCTTTGAATCCCGAGGTGATAGCAGTGATCCTGTTGTTCTTTGGTTGACTGGCGGTCCTGGTTGCAGCAGTGAATTGGCTCTTTTTTATGAAAATGGACCTTTCAATATTGCTGATAACATGTCTCTCACTTGGAATGACTATGGATGGGATATGGTACTGATTTATATACTTTAGTTTTGCTGTTATGTACATATGCAACAATTTCTTTGAGAGTTCTGGTTTGCTTGTCTTCTCTGAGAAGTGGAAAACTTGGCAGGGAAGTGGAAAGATGGCGATTTAAAGTGGGAAATGATATTTATGCCCCTTTTATGACCAGGGGTAAATATCACTTCCCTTTAAAGTTGAGGAGTTCTAAAATGAAGGACACCCTTGCAAAAAAAGGATGAAAGGGCGACCCCATTGGTGGCAAATCACCACAGTGCATTAAATGGGATGAAAAGTCAAAGAACATTAAATGCACTTTGGTGATTTATAACCAATGCGGCGCCTTTTCACCCTTTTTTTGCTAGGGCGCTCTTCACTTTAGAACTCTTCTTTAAAGTTATACATCAAAAGACAGATTTACCGTTGCCTTGGCGCAACGGTAAGGTTGCTTCATTGTGACCCAGTGGTCACGGGTTCGAGTCACGGAAACAGCCTCTCTGCAAAGAAGATGTAAGGTTGCGTACATCTAGCCCGCCCCAGACCCCACAATGGCGGGAGCCTCGTGCATTGGGCCGCCCTTTTTATTATTCAAAACATTGTGGTGAAACTAATGATTTGGTCATAATAAATTAATAATTTCATCATTGTGGACCGAACAACTTTAATGACTCATGGTTGCTTGCTGCATTTTACGTGTTTAGTGTGCGGGGCCAATTTTTTTTAATTTCCTTAAATGTATTTCCCAGGCTTCAAACCTCATTTTTGTCGACCAGCCCACTGGAACTGGCTTTAGTTATAGCACAGATGTGCGAGATATTCGTTTTGGTGAGAAGGGTGTTAGTAATGATGTGTATGACTTTTTGCAGGTAAAACACAGAAAAATAGATGAATACTTCAATTCTTTCTTCCTATATTTAAGAATATTAGTTACTTATTTTTGTATATTGCTTCTAGGCATTTTTTAAAGAGCATCCAAGTTACTCAACGAACGAGTTCTATATAACCGGAGAGTCATATGCAGGGCATTATATTCCTGCTGTTGCTGGCAGAGTTCATCAAGGCAACAAAGAGAAACTAGGGCTGCATATAAACTTAAAGGTAACAATAGAACCCTTTCCAATTACCTTCTTGCATTCCATAAAACAAGCATCTTGGGACGTGATATTTTTGTTTTCCCTCCATTTTCCATTTATAACAAATTAATTACATTGAATTGAATTTCTTAGTCAAACGTTTTTGCAGGGCTTTGCCATTGGTAATGGACTAACCAATCCTGCAATCCAGTACAAAGCATACACTGATTATGCATTGGAAATGGGTATAATCAAACAAAGTGATCATGATAGAATTGACAAGATATACCCAGTATGTGAACTGGGAATAAAGCTGTGTGGTAACTACTCTTTATCGTCAATACTTTTTATAAATTTTTAAATGCTAAATTTTTCGTAACAGTGAAGATTAAGACTCTATTGTGGTTCCCTAATAAAGACTTAGATTGAGTGTTTACTGGCAGGCTCTTCAGGGGTAGTGTCTTGCATTGCTTCTTTATTTGTATGTGAGTCCATTTTCAACTCTATTATGCTCCGTGTTGGTGATATGAATGTAAGTGCTCTCGTATTTTGAGTAGATTTCCTTTCTTTGTGTTGTTTGGGTTTGCAGAATGTAGAGGACATGCTATTTTCTTATTTTTCTAATTTTGTACTTTGTTTATTTATCTTCACAGTACTATGATATCCGAAAGAAATGTGAAGGTAGCCTTTGTTATGATTTCTCAAATATGGAGAAATTTCTTAACCAAAAGTCTGTGAGGGAAGCTCTTGGCGTTGGCAACAGGAAATTTGTGTCATGCAGCCCTCTTGTTTATGAAGCCATGTTAATGGACTGGATGAAGAATTTGGAAGTGGGTATTCCTTCTCTGATCGAAGATGGTATCAAGGTGCTCATATATGCTGGTGAATATGATCTCATATGCAACTGGTTGGGTGAGCCCTTTCTCTGGTTATGTATGCTCATTATTTTACCATATATTTTTATATTTTTCTACTGGAAATACAACCAAATGAAAACAACTAGGATTTCAAAGTTGCATTTACCATCTTCTGTGACCATGAGCTAAATTGTTATATTCATTGAAGTTACCTTATCTTTGCTTATGATGGCAATCACTTTCAAATATATGCATGCAAAGACAGTGAGAAGGTCTTCTGATTTTGCATTTTGGGACAATCCCTGACCAAGTTAATGGAAAACGAAACACTATAGGCTCTAAATACTTCCACCACTTGTCATCAGAGTTTCAGTCTTCCAAAAATCAAAGGTTAGAAGTAGAGATCGATTTGAACTCAAAATTGATATCTAGATGAGCCTACCAGATGGAGTGTTTGGTTTATAATTCCTATTTGAATTTTTTAAATAAACCCAAGTCTTCTAGTTAAGTTGACTTCGAGTTTTAGGCTGTTAATGAGTTGTTTCAGGTGTCAACTGAAGCTAGTGTCTTGTTGGAAGACATGCTAACTAGTATTGTATGCCACTCCTGGTTGCCTATTTAACAGATAATTGCTTTGAGAGACAGTTATTGGTGGGTTTTTCCATTGGCAAAGGCGCTATCTAATGGGAAAGCAGGGAAATCTCTCTCTCTCTCTCTCTCTCTCTCTCTCTCTCTCTCTCTCTCTCTCTCTCTCTCCCCTTATGTATATGAGAAATGATATTTCCACCCCTTTTTACTCATTCCAGCCCTTTTGTCTTTTACGTAATTTTTTTGAATGGCGTCTTTTACTTGATTTAAAGCTCTTGTTTGGGAAATGAAAAAAAATACCGTTTTTTGTTGTGGGGGTTTGCTTCCACGAATTGACAAATGAAAATTCTGGAATGGAAATAGGAGGGAGGGTTGTCCACATCGAGGCCATCACCATCTGACCATGGATAGTGTGGCCACAATTATTGAACAAGCGAGATGGTGACAACACATGGGAATGCGGTTTTACGAGGATGCAGTTTTACTTCCCATTACCATTCGTCCTCTTTCCATCCTCGCTAAAGCCACCACCATCCATTCTGTTTTTGGGTTCGAGAGTGGACTGTTCAGTTGCTAGGGTTTGGCAAGGATCAATGGGTTATAGCACAGAGGAATGCGGCCGAGGCTTGTTTGTGAAGAGATGATCAGGTACAAGCGATGACAAGGATTGAGAGTGGCGATTGGTGATGAGATGCTGACTGGCAAGCATGAGTCTATGAGCTGATAATGGTCATGTGATTGCTGATGGATGGTGATGGGAATGGGATTTTACAAGGATGGGATGATGTTGTAAATGGAACCAATTGAGTATCAATGGCGGTAGGTGCGGGCAGAGCTCTCTCTCTCTCTCTCTCTCTCTCTCTCTCTCTCTCTCGTGTGATTCAATTGTGTTTGGGTTGGTTTAAAAATAAGCCCCAAATCTGTGGTTACCTTCCCCTCTTACTATGACTACTTTTGGGAAACGGGTGAGATAGCGAGATATATACTCTCCTAAAGTAGTCAATGTTTGCAGATTCTTGTGTTATCTAAGATAGCATAGACAAAGCCGTGCTTTCTTCTTTTTTCAACTTTTCCTCGGTTCGTATGGAAACATTTGGGTTGTGAGTTTTTCTGAGTTTTGGGGATGTGATAGAGGTTGGTAGTTACACTATTATCATCAAAATCATAATCATCATAAGAGCAACTAAGGATCGGAATTACTTCGGGCCTTTCTTACTCAGATTTCCCTTCCGAAAAATGGAAGCATTCCTCAAGTGACAGATTCAGAGATTCAGACCCAAATTCGTGGTCTTCAACTTGCAAATGGGTATGAAAAATCAGTTATGAAAGATTGTACGACTAGGATGGTGCACTAATGGGGGCGAGCAAAGGTTATTGTAAGTGTGAGTGGGTAGAGACAATACTGATAGAGAGAAGAGAGAGATAAAAAAGAAATGGTAAAAGGGAATTGCAGTCATTTTACCAAAATATATAAAAAAGAAGGTGGTGAATAGAGGGGAAAAGTGGAAATATCATAAAGTGGTTTTCCAGAATGAGTTGATCAAATATTTGTGGGATGTGAACTCTGAGAGGATACTAAATGCTTGCCAAGTTATTCTCTTATGCACTTAATGGTGGTCTTTTCCAAGAATGAGGTTGGTCATGCAAGTGTTAGACTTGAACTACAAAACTTATGAACGTTAACATTAAAGTTTGAGATGAAGCCCTATTACACACTTTGTATGGGTGAAAAGAGGAAAATATGTGAGAGGCAGAGAATAGAAGAGGGGAAGAAGAAAAAAGGAAGAAAGGGAAACCGTGGGAAGTGAATTTACACTCCCATGTCCATTTCTTTTATTTTATTTAAGTTCCGTGAAGAGAAATTACAATATATGCCACTAGGGCCATACTCATGATGGGCTATATGACTCTATCCATTTAAAGTAAATAGACTGAAGTAAATGCTTAAGAAACACACCTGATTTTAGCTATACACACTAAAACATAAAGAGATGGGACCAACTCTAATTTAACCATCGAACACTTCCCTTCAACCTTGAGCATGGATAACTACATGCTTATCTTGAAACAAACACTTTCACACCGACTTTGGATGCATCACTTTTGAGTAGATATCAATCTCCTTCGGCACATAGTTTGTCTCTCTTCCAAAACTTCAAAAACAAGTAAAGCACTTGTTTCACGAATAGGACCTCCATCTACGAAAATCACCACGCAACAATAATGCACACCATGAAAGGAAGAGAAGGTACTAGAAGGCATGACCGCCAACATAAGTGGTGTAAGAATCACACAAATGACATAATTGCCACACAATAAATGGCATAACAGCCACATGGATAGCTCTTCAGCCTCAGTATGGCTTAGCGGCCATAATCGACAAGGAAAACATAGCCAAAACCCACATGCTTTACAACAACCTACAGATAGGCTCCAAAGTAGCTCACAGTAGTCCACACAAGGGCTACACAGTAATCTGAAACTGCCCACACAAAGTAGCAGCTCCACAGGGTGTAGCTGGTTCACGAACAAATGTCAAAGTAATCCGTAGACCTTCCTCATAGCATCTCTACAGGGTGTAGCAGGACAAATGAACATGTTTCCCAATAGTCCATACTTCACAAACATGCAATCCTCACACAACGTCTAAGCACTGATAAGGAGGCCAATAACCTCATGAACATGCAGTCCTTATGCAAGAAAGCATAGCTGTCCATCAAGGTACAGAAGTTCCATAAACGAGGATATATCAGTCGCTCTATCATGTGCACATCAACATGGCAATTCTTCCTTTTAGACTTTAATCCAACATGATGCTTTAGGGATAAATATCCATGAAGATCCCCACAAGGTGATTGTACACAAAGGTAGGTGATGGAGAAAGAGAAGAAAGAAAAACAAATCAGAGAAAAGAGGTGTAGAGAGATGGAAAGTGTAAAGAGAGAAGATGGAGAGATGAAATCTAGGGAGAGAGAGAGAGTAATTAAAAATAGAAATCTGCCCTTTTTTTTTGCTCTCCAACGTGACATATTAAAGAATCTGTCACGTTTCCTAAACTAGGGGGGTGCCCAAGGAGAGAAAAGGGGGTGGAAATGACTAACTTCTTTTTCTTTGTTTTCTTTGCTTCTTTGCTTCTTTGCTTCTTTATGTATATAAGGAAAGCTACCTTTCCTTTTATCACATGACACAGAGAAGGAGAAGGTTTTCTGGAAAAATTAGAAACCCTTTCTTTGGGTTTCTTCTCCCACGCACCGGATAGTGCATGGTGCTGCTCCAGCGGTGCAGAAGAGGGCGACAAAGGTAGGGTAGGGTTAGGGCTTCAATGGGAGAAGGGCGTAGGGTTATGAATCAATGGACTTTTGGGGCTGAATGTTAGGGAGAAATCTGAGACTAAACTTGAAGAAAGTATGGTAGGTTTTAGAGAAAGGGTTTGGGTCTATTTAGATGGGCTGAAACGAAGGTTGTTGGGCAGCTAATGGCAAGAATTAAGGTCTGTTTGGGATGGTGATTGGCTTTTGTGGGATGAAAATAAAAGACTGGTTTTAGGAGGAAAGGCTGGCTGTTAATCACAGAGGAAGGGACTGTTTTAGGCAAGGTTCTGTAAATCGTTATCGAATCGTAAATCACAAGATTCATTCAAATGTATATATATATATATATATATATATATATATATATATATATATATATATATATATATATATAGAGAGAGAGAGAGAGAGAGAGAGAGAGAGAGAATAGAGTTCCTGAGGGTGCCCTCATATAAGCTTATATGAGGTGACTCTCACAAAACATAAGGGGCCCACATTGTTAGGATGATCCGAAGCATTCATTTGAAAGGCCCCATCATAGATAGGTTGTGTACAAAAAATCAGCTCCATTGGATCATCCTAACCCCTCCAAAAGTGGGGGCGAAAATGGGCAGATTTGTGGACAAAACGTGTCTATCCATTTTTGCCTCCACTTTTGGAGGGGTTAGGATGATCCAATGGAGCTGATTTTTTGTACACACCCTATCTATGATGGGACCTTTCAAATGAATGCTTCGGATCATCCTAACAATGTGGGCCCCTTATGTTTTGTGAGAGCCACCTCATATAAGCTATATGAGGGCACCCTTAGGAACTTTATTCTCATATATATATATATATATATATATATATATATATATATATATATATATTAAAAAAATGCTATACTTTGAAAAGTTATAAACAAGTTAAAGAATAAAAAAGAACTAATTTTTCATCCAAAATCATTAATTCAAATAGACATTACCATGATTAGTCATTCAATATCGTAATATGAATTGTTTTCTAACAAACTTGACACATACTAATCATCTATTTCTCATCCAAACCCATGCATATTGGATAATAATCTTAAAAATAAAAAAAGACACAAGATCATATCAATTCTCAAAGTCTCGAACATAAAATGACAAATATCAGTCATAAAAGGCTGGAGTCTTTGATGTTGTCCTCATTATAGTCGTATCCCATCTCGATGTAATTAATGCCTTCAAGCATATGCAATTATGCATTGTGCTAGACTGATTTGATTCGTTCGAACTCTTCCTCTGTCTTCTTCCTTGCAATGAGAGGGATTTCGATGGCTTCTTGTAATGTATAAAGGAAATGAGGTCTTTTGAAATAAAGTCCAATTTTTTTTTGTACAAAACTTAATTTGGATAAATCGCATGAATCGTACTATTTAAGATCGAATTGTAAGATTCAATAGAAAATCGTAAGATTCATACAAATTAAAATTCAATCACGGGATTCAAATCATTTTGCATAGGATTTGATTTGAATCGTAAAATCGAATCGTAAATTGTAAGATTTTCAAAATAATGGTTTTAGGCATGGAAGTTGAGTTGATTTGGGGTTGTATGCAAGGATGTTGGGGACTGGTTTGTGGGCAATTTCTACATCCAAAACCTGAGAAGATTGAAAGGAACTTTGGCTGAAATTATCGCTTTGCTTGAAGGTCGTTCGCTGTGGGTGTTGTGGTGCAGTGGCTTGATGAAGGATTTATGGATTTCTGCAGGTGCAGATTTTCTCGGTGAAAACGTAAACTTTCGCTGTATTTTCTTGGATCTTTTGCTCTGATACCAAATTGATGTAGGTATGGGAAGAGAAATATAAGAAAGAGGAGAAAGAGAAGAATAGAAGAGGAAGCATAGGGGAAAAAGAGAAGAGGAAAGAAGAAGAGAACTAGAAATAGAAGAAGAGAAGAATTAGCGAGAAAATCTGTTTTCTATTCAATTAATCATCAAAACTTAAAATCCCTAATACATGAGGCCTATAAATAGGCAATTAAAATAAAACTCCATGGAAAATAAAAGCCCTAAAACTAAAGACATGTAAATAAAATCTCTAAAATCCTAATGGGCAATGGGCAATGGGCAAATATGCCACTTATTGGGCCTACAATCTGCATCAACTAGGTTAGGATTTTATGATTTTTGAAAGTAGGGTGATGTAGGCCAGGGAGAAAGGGGAGACAAGTCAAGAAGAAGAAGAGAAGAATTAGAGGGGAGAAAATCTGTATTCCAATCAATTAATCATCAAAAACTTATTAAAGTTCCATACATGAGGCCTATATAGGCAATAAAAATAAAATTCCATGGAAAATAAAAGCCCTAAAACTAAACCATGAAAAGAAAATCCTAGAAACTAAATAACATGGAAAATAAATCTCAAAAATCCTAATGAGCAAAGATGCCTCTTATTGGGCCTACAATCTGCATCATAGGGCTATGTGGTTTTGAGGCTTAGAGATGTTTGAACGATTGGGGGATGAAGCTTAGGGACTCAACTGGAAGAGATGATTAACAAAGATTATTCAAAGTTAATATAAGGTTAGTGAATAGAAGGCAGAGAGGAAAGAGTACAGTTCTAGACCTTTTAGGATTTAGATCTTGGACAAGATCTAGACACGCTCTGATACAGTGTTAAAAGTTAATGATGGAACCCAAATGCACACTTTGTATGCAGGAAAGGAGGATAATATGTGCGAGGAAGAGAAGAGGAGAGGAGGAAGAAAAAGGAAGAAGGAAAAATCATGGGTAGAGAAGTAATACTCCCACGTCTCATCTCTTTCATTATATAGGTCCTATGAAAATAATTACAAAATATGTCACTAGGGCCATCATAATGATGGGCCCTATCTACTTAAAAGTAAATAAAATGAAGAAAATTGTTTAAAAACACACCTAAGCATAGGTAGACACAAGAATAATTACAGCAACTTGAGGTTCTAGTTTGGGGTCATACGGTGTAACTTGAACTTGGTGGTTCTCTTAGCTGTTTCCAAAGAGCCCATATGACCTGTTTTAAAGTTGAAGAATCTGATGAAAGACTTGGGAATAATATTCAAGGATGGATTCCATTTTTTGTCATGAGGAAGTTTGATTCCATGATTTGAGTGATAAGCAGCCAAAGAACTAGCAAAAGTGGGGGGAGAGAATTGCCATAAGAGATACTACAAAGCATGCTTGAAACTGCCTTTGTTGTTCAAGCATTTTGCCTCATACTGAAGGAACTGTTTCCAAAGAGGAATAGTGGTGCATGCCTCTAATTGTCTCTATTTTGTAGGAGAAGGGAGTCGTGATACACCTATCCAAACTTATAAACAAAATAGTTTTTGTTATGAATCTAGAAGTAGTTGCATTGAGTGGTTCAATGCATGTGTATCATCCACTCATCCTCATGTGATGAAGTTTGAATTCAACATATTTGACATGTATAACGCATCTCCCAGGAATAGAAGATCGACCGAATGAACCAGGTTTTGAGCTGACATGGAGAATTTTTGCAGAAGTATAGAAGCAAGTAAAGAATTTTTGCAAATAACCACAGTATTGACCAAAGCAGGACAAAGAGGGCATTTCCAACTCCTCCAAGGCCAAGTGGGCCTTACAAGACCCTAGAAACCCTTAAAAGGGGTATCAAGTAGAGCAACAAGAAGAATTAGAGTTAAAATTGTCTTGCGACAAGTTTGACTTAATCAAACTATTGCAAGTTGATTTTTCCTCAATTTGGATTTTCATTAGGAGAGAGAGAGAGAGAGAGAGAGAGAGAGAGAGAGAGAGAGAGAGAGAGAGAGAGAGAGAGAGAGAGGTGCACTTGATGATGTCGCGAGATTTGTTTTTTATTTTGGAAATCTACTTAATTGTTATGAGCTTTAAGTAATTTGAGATTTAGAGTTAATCAGAAAGTTTCCTAGTTGGTTTAGTCTAAGGTAAGGAGTCCTAGTCAATTGAATTAGTTTCTATTTAGGTTTGTTGCTTTTGTTAATAAAGTAGTTTGTAGGCTGGTTTCTAATTTTGTTTTAAAGTCAATGAGTTCTAGTAAAGTTACTTCTCTAGTCTGGTCCAACTTGAGTTCTAGGATGGGAGAGTTTATTAAAGGGGTGTTGCATTTGTATTCCAATTGGCAGAGAATCCACATGACAATTTTGGAATCTTCGGGAAGTAGAGTCTATAAATTGTAGGCCTTACAGCCATCGTTTGATGTTGATTGAATGATACGAAAATATTTTGCCAAGTGCTTATTTTTGTGGTGATCAATCCTAGGTGTGATTCCATGGGAAATGGTAGAGGTGTGAATACCTAGTCTTTATCTTCTCTACTTTCATTTTTTTTTCTATTTGTCTTCTTATTCTCTTCACGAGATGAGAATTTCTGCACACTAAATCCTGGGCTGTTATAGCTTTGGATCCAATCCTAGTCGATCTCCCCTACCCCTTGATCCAATGGACCGATTGACCTTAAATTTGTGCTTTTTCTATTCTCTACTCGAGGAATATTACCTCATAAATCTAACCCAATCCAACGGCTGGATTGATTTTAATTCATGGGAAAGCCCTCTCTTTTGATATCGTCACGCAGTTGAAATTTTCTGATCGAGTTTCTCTTGATTGTCTTCGTCCTAGTTGCTTAAATTTCCTACCATTAGCCTTCTTGAACTCTTTCATATTTTTTTTGTCTTCGGTCTAACGACTCATGTAACTAGTATTTTAGAGTAGAAGGTAATAATGAAATATAAATAATATGTTGATGACTAATTGGCATTATCTTCTCGGTACAGGGAACTTCAGATGGGTGAACTCCATGGAATGGTCTGGTCAGCAGATGTTTGTTGGAGCTCCAATGGAACCATTCACCGTGGATGATAAGGAAGCAGGATTGTTAAAAACTTATGGCCCTCTCAGTTTCCTCAAGGTGAGTTTCTTCTTCGCACATTATTTTCTCCTTCTAAAAACTCGATTTGAGCTTTGTTGTCTCTTTCTAAATACACAATTTGAGCTTTGCTTTCTCTTTCTAAAAACTCAATTTGAGTTTTCCATGAACTCACTGAGTTGATTCCTCTGAGGTTCGGATCAAATTAGAAGAGTTATGCCAATTCTTCTAAAACCCAAAAAAGAAATCAGGCTACTAATAAGCTTCTATGCTAACAAAATTCAATTGAGTAAGAGTCAACTCAAATTTAGGCAAATTTATTTTTGGGTTTCAAAACATTGTTTTCTCTGAGTTTTGTGCGACCATAAAATCCTTACCAAGTTGAAGGGAAAGTTCTATAAGACAGCTGTGAGGCTAGCCATGCTGTACGGCTCAGAATGTTTGGCCACCAAGAAGCAGCATGTGCATAAGATGAGTAGCGGAGATGCGAATGCTTAGATGGATGTGCAGCCACACAAGGTTAAATAGAATTAAAAATGAAGACATTCAGAAAAAGGTAGGGGTGGCACCAATTGAGGAGAAGATGAGAGAGCACCGCTTAAGATGGTTTGGACATATCCAACGTAGGCCTTTGGATGCTCCGGTGATGGAGTAAAAAGAGGTAGGGACATACCGAAAACAACTTGCGTAGAAACAGTGAGGAAAGACTTGATAGCTAGGAACATAACAGAGAACATGACATTGGATAGGATAGAATGGAAGAAAATGATCCACGTAGAAGAACCCAATTAGAACCAGGATTAGAGCCGGGTAGATTCCTTTCACCTTCTTCATGAAATTTTTCTAAAGGATTCATTTTTCCGACCCCAACTAGTTTGGGACAAAGGCTGAGTTGAGTTGAGTTGAGTTGAGAAAACATTGTCTTCTCTAAGCTTTCTTCAGTCGAGATTTATATATCCATATCTGACACATCATGGGTCCAGAATTACAACTATCGAGTTTAGCATTTCCTTTCGTGAATGATTAAATAGACAAGTGATGCCACCAACAAAATTGTTTACTTTTACCTTGCATGCCCTTAGGTACATGATGCTGGTCACATGGTTCCTATGGACCAGCCAAAGGCTGCATTGGAGATGCTGAAGAGGTGGACACAAGGAAGCTTGGGTGAAACTGGAAATATCTCCTTGTCTGCAGACATGTAAATATGGTAACCTCCGAAAAAAAATCTTGGCTCTGTTAAATATTTGCCATATTAACATTAGCTACCTCAGCCAGTTCTCATATAGAACCAGTTTTGTTGCATTTAAAAAAAAACATGAAAATTTGGAGATAATTATCCATTGATGTCTATTAGCTTTGCATTTCATGCATATTCTTACTGGTTGATACATAGAAATAAAAAAGTCATAACCAAGAAAGAAAAAGTTGATGGGTTTTTAAAATAATGAAACCAATATGTCCTTTGATTTTCATTTCCACCCTGGGAAAGCAGACAAAGGGAGCCATCAGAATTTTAGGTCAAGGAAGAGGAGGAATAAAAAAAAAAGCTTATGATGAGCATCTATCCGAGTCGATCATTTCCAAGATCTAATTCGAGTTTTGCAATGTAGGAGAATGAAATCTATGGTTGGGAGATGGGTTTGCACTGGTTTAAAGACGTAAAAGAAAGGAAACAAGTAAGGATAAATAAAAATTAGGAGAATAAAAAAACAGATATTAAGAAAAAGAGGAATGCTAAAGGCGGGGGTGGTATTCTGATTCCACCTCAGTAGGAATGAATTTTTTATTGAATTCTAATTATTATTATTTTTTTAATTTTTTTCCATTCCGTTTTTAATGTAATCAGAATAGGAATTAGAATAGGTTACCAATTCCGATTCCTGATTCCGGCAATCCAAATGCAACTATAACATCATTTGGCCGGCCTTACATGCAGAAGTGGGGCCAAAATATGTTTTTTTTAGGGAGGACTTTGTTGCAAGTATTCTCCAATGAAAAAAGAACAAGAAATTGTCGCTTGTGTGCCAAGCCGACTCCAACTAGTTTGTCTAGTTCGGACAAAGGCTTAGTTGAGTTGAGTTGAGTTGGTGGACAACCACGAATACTTCCCAAGAAAAGACATTTTAATGAAAATTGGACTTGCATCCTACTGTAACAAATACAAATGCTTAGCCATCCTTCCATGTTTTTGTTGTAAAAAGTTAACAGAAAAGATGGACATGTTGGGCAACCATGAATTTTTTTTTCATGAAAATTTTAGTTTTTCATTTGATGAGAGAGGAATGGGGCGGATTGGAGAAGTAGAGATTTGAGAGGGCACATGCTAGAACAACATGAAAAACAAGGAAACAAAAAATTCCACTCAAGATATTGTTGATTTTTCCTTGTTTTTTAAGGTACTTTCTCCCTCTAGTCATTCCTGCACTCTCAAAATATCCCATTCTCTCAAGCGCCCTATCCCTCAGAAAAAAAATTTCATGCATGCCAAACATGGCCGAATAAGCAAAGGGTTAAGAAGAATGATCTCTCTCATATTGCTACTCTCGCACGACCACATATGATGTTGTACTGAAAATTTAGTACATATAAATGAGGAGTGCAAGAGGACTTTAACTTCCAATAAGCTTACCCATTCCTTTTTCATCGTCCAACTTTTCACTTGGTTAGGATTGGGCCTCTACCTCAATGGTCGACAAGGCTTTGTTCTTCAACTTAGAGGTCCGATGTTCAATCCAGCTCACCAACCCGGAAAAAACAAAACAAAACTTCTTTTACATGGTCACCTTGGTGAATATCAGACTCCAAAAGCTTGCTATGAAAAGCCTTGTGTAGGATCTTCTATGGCCTAGAAATTGAGTAGAAAAATACGCCAATCATGCAATCCTAACCTTGAACATGTATATTTATGTTGTTGAATGCAAACAATTGTCTGAGGCCACATTTGGATACCTCATGTTTTTGTATTTGGATTCCGATTTGAGTTTTGTATACAAAATACATCAATCAGCTTCATGCTCATGCTGTACGAGAGGGAGGGAGGGACATTTTGCTGCTGCAACAAGGTTGAGGAGCAGTGAGGGTGAAGGTACTTGCCATAAATATGGATTTCCAAATAATGTCTTGGAGAACAGATTTGAAAATCAGATCTTTTTTCACTATTGTAGCTGATTTGGAAATTTAAGATTTGATCCACATATCCAAATCTCAACAACCAAATGTGAGAAATCCAAATCTAAATCTTGTGGGTATCCAAACATGTCCTAATTATATTTTTGACAAAAAATAAATATTGCTGCTCGTTAGGAACCAATGATCGATTAGATTTGTGGGCCACAGGAGATCCATAATAAGGCCGATAAAGTGGACAAGTGGACGGTTCTGATCAATCAAAAGTGAAACCCAGTATGCCAAATTTGGCACACCAAATCCTATGGAGATGATTTATAAAGTACAGCCTATTTAAATGTTGGCCCATCAAATGAACGGTTTGGATCATCCTAAGAAGTAGGCCCCACTGTAGTTTCTGAAAAATAGTGTAGTATGCATGGGCGCCATGACTTGTTTTAAATCATGGGCCCTCTGTGGGGCCGTAGAAAACCTCTGATCAGATAAGTTTGTTTTCTCATTCTATCAGAATTTCCTTCTCTAGGGTTTTTTGCCTTTTGATTTCTTTTTCCTTCCCATCTGCAGTGAAAAGTGAAGCTTCGTTCTTTTTCTTGAGAGTGTTTTTTTATCTTTCGCTCTCCTTCGTACTCAATTACCTCTGAGAACTGCGATTTCAAGGTTCGATGACTCAATCTGTTTGGTGATTTTGTGATTTTTCAGTAGTTCCTGTACGGTCTCTTCCCATCTCGACCGTTGAAGGGTTCCTTGGTTTCTGCTACGAAGGGGTTTTTTTTTTTTTTTTTTGTGCAGATTCTGGGGAAACTATTCATGGGATCTTGTAGACGATATGCAGTTATGAGGTTTTGGTTGAATTTAGGGCTAGGGTTTTGGATCCTGGGGATTAGGGTTTTGGATTTAGGCTGATGTTGGGCTGGGATTGTTTAGTTTCGAGTTTATTTGGAGGCCACTTTTGGGGCTTCTGCTGGAAACGATATTTTCGAGCATGGGATGAAAAGTGTAGATGGTTTACGTTTTGGTGTTAGGTTGGAGTTATTGGGGTTTGACTAGGGTCTGGTTTTTGGAGATTAGGTTTCGGATTTAATGTTATGCCGAGTTTGGGGATCTTGATTTCGGGTATTTTTGGAGAGTTGGTCTTGTGATTTCTGCGAAATCATTTTTTCTTTTTGTTGAGATTATGTAAAAGCATTCATGGGTTCTAGACGATTTTATGTTTTTCGGAGGTTGGTGTTACTTTGGGAGATTAGGTTAATATTGGGGTTTGGGTTTTCGATTCCTGATGTTCTTGGATAGGGCAGTTCTGTGATTTTGGTATGGATGGAATTGGTTGGTTTTAGAGTTTCTGGGATTTGGAATTTATTTATTCTTTTCTTTGTTTCTTTCATATTTTTTTTGCTGTTTTATGGGTTTAGAATTTGGTGCTGAGGTGGTGTGTAAAGAAATTTGCGTTTTGTGAGTTTGGTTTTGTTGGAGTGATTGGAGATTCTTTTGGACTTACGGAGGTGGATTGGTTTTGCGATATGGACAGGGAGGAGGCGCATTTAGCGGTTGTGGTTCGGTGATTGCTGGAGGTGGTGGTGGTTTGTGGTTGTGTGGTTTTTTGGAGGGATTTAGCTGTGTTGCTTTTCCAATATGAGTCCAGACAGCAGCAGGAGCCCTCCGCGAGCCCGCCGTATCCGTAGCAGCGAACGCACATCTTATCGTGATGCGCCCTATAGAAGGGATCGTCGTGGTTACAGGTGTGCTTGACCTATATAATTTTTATTTTATGTCTAAAGTTCTTAGTTATTAATTTTACTTCTTAATAGTTGCATTCTGTTTTTCTGAATTTTGTTTACAGTGGGTTGTAACCCAATAAAAGGGGTGTACATTTGTTTATTTTTTGACAAATTTGATGGTTTTTGTTATTTGTTACATCCTTGCATAAGATTGTTTAGTATAATTGAGCATTGGTAAATTAGGAGGTGCACTTCTCTAATGTTGGTATGATTTTTTACTGAAAGGACACTCTTGGTATGCATGCATTGTTTTGCAGGGGCAAATCTATTTATAGTGAGAAAATTCTTTACAATATTTATTCTTTGCATGGTGCTTTCTACTGGTTTTTATTCAATAGTACCTATCATTAATTTAATTTTGATTGAAATATGAGTAGTTAGTACATATTTGAAGAGCCAACTGACCATGGGGCATTTGAAGTATGTAGCAGGGTAAAATTTACTTCAATTGCAGTAGCTTAATCACCACTCGTTGGCAATAAAAAAAAAAAATTAATGGTAACTTGTTGGCAATACTGTTTTGTGAATTTTTGCTAATGTATCTTAATTCGAAGTTCTGTAAAAGGTTTTTTGTTGTTGTGGAGGTCGATACACATGCTTGAAATGTAGTATTTGTAGTAAATATTTGTCTCTCTATATGCTAGAAAGTTTCAAGTAGATTGGGTAGTCTATATTTTCCCGTTTGGGCTTGAGTGCACACCCCAAAACAACTAAGTGCGGTAAACATGAGCGTGATTTCTTTTAGATGATGACTTCTGCTTGCTACCAGTTTAATCAATGCCATTTGTTTATGCTCCTAGGCATTCTTTTAGGCTTTTGATCGCTTCCAATGCCTAAGGTTTAGCTGCACATGCCATACTAGCCTTGGGGGATCACTTTGTGTTTGGGCAGTCAGCTAGGCTTGCATTGTCGCCTAAACCTATGTCCCATGCAATCACCCTTGACTTTGTTTAGCATGAATTTTATTATTTATTATTTATTTACTAAAGCGAGATATTCGCCCCCTATTCTTTCCCGGGCCACCCCTGCAGTGTATTTATGTCTACTTCTTTTATACTACAAAGGGTTCCCCGGGGAAGAAAATGGGGCAAATGTGTCATTTGTCTTTATTAATTAGCAATTATACTAATTTGTAATTACTAATCACTAATTACTAGTAAAAATAACTATAAGGCAACAAGATTTCAGAGTCAAATGCCATTGATATGAATAAAACATGTTGGACATATTTTGGTTGCTCTTTGGCACTAATGAGTTTGCATAAGCCATTAATGACATGAATAAAACATGTTGAACATATTTTGGTGGCTCTTTGGCACTAATGAGTTTGCATAAGCCATTAAACAATAAGTATATGCAGTTATACGCTTGTATTTCTGTGCAATCAGTTAAATATGTGAAGAGAATGTATTGGATCCAACACCAGGCTTAAATTTTTTCATCTTTGGTCATCACTTGGAAAATTTTCCTCTGTGCCAATGAGGCTATAGTACATCTCCCTTGTTATCTAGAAACTCCTTTCAGCAAGTAATTTCTTTTCGAGGAATCTTACTCGATTTTCATCCTTATTGCAGAAATTGTTCCCCCGTACTTGTTTTTCTTCACAATCGCTGCTCTTGCTTCACTTCTATATGCATCGCTTCTTTTTCTTATCATTTTTTAATAGTTTAAATGTTTTAATCAAAGGGTTTGGGGTTTTAGCAGTCTTCAACCTCCCTAATGGTTAAGAGTTTCAGTAGATGTTGGGGTTTTGGTTTATTAACATAGGAATAGGGCTTCAATGCTAGGATTTTGGTCATAGTTGCCGGAAACCCCTTGGGTAGGTGGGAAACTCGTTTCCCCTAAAACGCGTTTCTCGCAAGTGGGAAACTCATTTCCCCTAAAACATGTTTCCCGCGTTTTGTAAGCGTTTCCAAAACATGATAAAAAAAATTGGAGAAATGTTTCCGAAACGCATGGGAAACATATGCGAACTTATGTAAAATATGTGAAATGCGTGGAAAACATATGCAAAACTTGTAGAAAACGCAGGTGAAAAGTGTGGGAAACATGTGTGGAACTTGCGAAAATCATTATGAAAAACCGCATCAAAAGATTGTGGAATAGATATTAAAAAAGAAAACAATAGCATATATTGTAATAAAAAAATAAGAAAAATTAAAATAGAAATTTGAAATTAACAACAAAACCAAATATTTCGTATTTTCCTTGTGTTTTATTTATGTTTTTCTATTGTTTTTGAAACGCTTCTAATGCGTTTCCTAAGATGTTTCTCATACAATATTCTATCGTTTTCTCGTTTCTTGTTTCTCGTTTCTTGTTACCCCTATTTTTTTTTCATACGTTTCCTTTTTTTTTCCACGTTTCGCTTCCCGTATTCGTTTCCCACCTTGGTAACTATGGTATTGGTTTGATGGAAGTGAGGTTTGATGGTTTAGGGCTTTTGGTTAGAGTTTCAGTTTTAGGGTTTTGTCTCCTGTTGCAGGGTATTATGTTTAGATTCAAGCAATGCTGTATTAAAATTAATTATTTTGGTTTAATTTGATGATCGTTGGCATTTCATATTTCTTGCGGTTTTGATATTCTTTTTCACTATTTTAATAAGCTGGTTTGAGTTTTTTTTTTTTTTTTTTGAGTTTAAACTGGTTAAAAATGTTTATGATATGATTTTATTAATTGTGTTTGTTGCCGACCCCAACTAGTTTGGGACAAAGGCTTAGTTGAGTTGAGTTGCGTTTATGTGATGGTGTTGTATTTGTTGCATACAAAGTTTTTTCCCCCCTGAAAAGCTCTATGTTTTTTTATCCGTATAAGTCTCTCACGTTCTTATTTTGTTTGTGGTATTGTGCTGTAATGTATAATTTAAATAGGGGATGGCTTATTTGGGTCAATTGTGGGGGTGGGTGCATACACTAATGGTCTGTCTGTGTGTACAATGTAGCATCTCACTTCCATTTTTTTTGTCATAACCGATCATCATTCTATCAAAAAACAAGAAAAAAAGCAAAAAAATTGATTCTTGAATGTGAGTTTACCAAACGCTGTTTTGTTACCAGGGGCCCTAAAAAAAATGTGATATGATTCTTGATTTCAGAATGAGAATCAAGAAAATGGTTGCCGATTGCAACCTAAGTAACCGGTTTTTTAAGTTCTAGAGAGAAGTTTCTAGAAGTTCTGATTTTATTTGAATAGGTTTATCTAAATCAATAGGGCCCACATCTTAGTATTTGATTTTTATTAGGAGCCTAAGTTTAGAATTCTCTAAAAGTCGTGTTGAAGATTCTATTTATATTGTAAGGCGGAAGATAATCGTGATGGAGAATAAAGAGTATTGTTTTTGTAACTTCAGGCAAACTATGAATGTGATGTTTACTACTCTAGGTTTAATGTCCTTAAGCCATTGGTGTGATGCTGTAGGCTGTGTTGTTGTAATTCTAGTATATCTCGTATTTTATTCTCTTGAATTCAAGTCCTTATGTATATTCTCAACAATTTAGTATTGTGTTTCTACTTATAAATCATAGTCGTTTGCTATTCTTATACTTCGATTCTTCTATTTCATCAATAATTTTCATCATTTACCAATTTTTCTTTCATCTAGGGTTTTAGGCATTCATTCTCAACCCAATGATCAAATTAGATTTGGACTGTTCGCTTGATTCTATTACATTCAAATCACATAGATAACCTTATTTTCAACCAGTTTGCATACTAGGTTAGGTATCTTAGATCTCTTCTAGTTCACCAATATTTTTCATCATTTACCAATTTTTCATTCATCTAGGGTTTTAGCCATTCATCCTCAACCCCACGATCAAATTAGATTTATACTGTTCACTTGTTTCTATTGCATTCAAATCACATAGATAGCCTTATTTTCAACCAGTTTGCATATTAGGTCAGGTATCTTAGATCTCTTATTTTGAACCGTGGTTCCTACATATTCTATTATGTTGACTTGTTTATCTCAAAACCTTCTTAACAAGATCCAAAAATTCTCTTTCTAGTTTCCTTCCTCTTTGATTTTGTATCACATAATTTGGCTTGGGATGTCTCATTGTCTAGTGTTTTGCGTATGTCTTTCGTCGTGTTAACAAAATGACATAATACTTGGTAAATAGGGTGCTGATAACAAATGCCTACTATTGGAATAGAGTTTCCCTTGATGCAATTGTTGGCCTGTTTTTGCTTCTGTATTGCTTCTTTTTCTCCTTTTATATTTTTTGAATGGTGAAAATTTTAGTAAATAAAAGGGGCAAGAGCCCAATGATCGAGATGGTCAAGCAATGTTGATACAAATTTAACTTAAAAGGAAAACGAGAAAACCCCAAAAGAGAAATGTCCCAACAGTCAATGCACCCTCAGTGAGGAATGTGATCAAATAACAAAATCGCCTTTTTGCCAACACCTGAACAAGCGAGTCCTCATCCAAATTAGCTAATTGCAAGATAGGTCAAATCTCAATATCATGACCCTCCATTATGTTTAGAATATCCTCTATAGCATCCATGAATCTCCAAGAAAATTTGATCTCGTCTATCACCCATCTGACTACATATAGTGTCCCTGAATGATAATATGATTTAGCTGATACTGATTAGCGAATTGAATCCTGTTAAGAATGAGCATGAACCTCAATTCAAAAAAGAAAGAAAGAAAGAGCATGAACCTTTTCTTTGCCAGTGTCCTCCGCGACATGGCCCCAAAAAAGCCCAAAGCAGTTCTCTAGCAGCATCCATCATAAGTCCGCCAATGCCAGTTGGGCGACTCGGGCCTGGGTTGCCTATATTCGAGCCATCAAAGTTCTGCGTCAACCTTTCAATATGAGGCGAGTCGCATATAGTTATAGGGCCCTCAATAAAAAAAAATTGCTCAACCTTATTCCTTCCCACGACATATGGAAGGAGGTCACTGATGAAATTCCATTGAACGTACAAATGTTTGATGATATATCTTCTCTCTCTCTCTCTCTCTCTCTCTCTCTCTCTCTCTCTCTCTATATATATATATATATATATATATATATATATATATATATATATATATATATATATATAAACTTGAAATTGTAGTTTGATGATCATAATGACACTGGCAGTAGTAATAGAGGTTTCCATCAAGAGTATTTATTGTTGCCATTGGTGAAAATCTTCGAGAATACTAAATTCATATTTTTGGTTGCCACTAGTGAATATCTTCTAGAATATTAAATTCTTAAACATGGCAATGTTTTCTTCTGTGATACTATTATGTTACGCCATATTAGGGTAAGAAATTACTGATTCATTCACTTCCAATGCTCTTAAGGCACCACTGCAGATGTCCTACATTTTTCAGTGGGAAGTGTCTTGAACAATCTTATAATGACATCGTTTTTGCATCAGATATATCTGACACCTTTACTTGCTAGATTTTGAACATATTCAGATGGCCATGTTGATGTGGCCATGGGCCCATGGCACATGCCAGTATTTCTCACCTTTTAAGGAACGGTGGTCCTTTGTAATGTATGCAGTTCTGTGTTATTTTTTTTGTTTCCATATCTAAAATCTGATCTGCCAAATAACAGCTGTCTTCTGCGGTTCTGGATTCCTTTCCACTGTAGAATTACGAGGAGTTGCGAGTTTGAATATTTTTTATGAATGAGCACCTGCCAGTAATGGTATGGCTTTTACTGGAGGGGAAATTATGCAATATTCATCTATGGTTCTCATTGAGAGGTCCCTCAATGAGTACTTCCTTTCTATGCCCATTGTTCTTGTAGCATGCCTTTTAAAGTGTGCTCCATATGTGGATGTTTTTATTTTTATTTGATGATATGATTATAACTAAGTTCTTCTAAAACACCTTCTCCAGGCAGGATTTTCTCTGTAAAAACTGCAAGCGGCCGGGGCACTTTGCCAGGGATTGTCCGAATGTGCCTGTCTGCAACAACTGTGCCCTTCCTGGGTAAAGATTATTAACTCTTCTCGTTTTTCATCTCTAAACTGGAAAGCTATATTTAGGGATAACATACTTTTTTGTGCCACCTCCTCGAGCACTTGAGACCAAGCCTGATTTTTAACCATTTAAAAAAACAGCCTGATTTTTATAGTAAGTGGCTTTCATAATATAGCTTTTTTTTTCTTTTTTTTTTTCATGGGTTCATGAATTACGTTCAGAACTAGAGTAAGATGTTATAGGAAACTGTGGCCCTTGATGCATCTCTCATGTACTTCTTTATTTCTGAAAATGACCAAAACTTTCATTCTGATGTTGGAATGAACATCTATTGAGAAAATCGCCAGGCAAATCTGATCCGATCATGCATAGATAAACATAAAAGTAAAAATAAATACAATCACAAGATGAACACCGAGATTTTACATGGTTCGGCCAAGATGCCTACATCCACGGGCGAGAACATGATCTTCACTATGAGAAAGCAAAATTACAAGGATTACATTGGATTAACACAAAACCCACAACACTTTCCTTGCTTCTGAACCAATCGAACAACTAGAGAACCCTGAGAAAAATCCCAAGAGAAAACCCAAGAAGAAAATATACTCTCTCCTTTTTTCTCACTACCAACTCTAGCCACCCCACAAATTAGATTTATGCTCTTTTATACTTAGTTTTTCCTAAAAAACCTAAAGAGAGGCTTCTTTCTAATTCCATTTCCTAACACTAGTAGGAAATGAGGCAACTTTCCCAACAACATCAAAGCAAACAGGGAAATCTGGGTTGGGATGGGCTTGCCGGAAATGCTAAAAGTAGGAGAAAAGAGGTTTTTTGATCCCAAGTGGTTTAGGGGCCTAGCCTAATGTAGTCCATGATTCCTGTGGCTTTCGGCTTATTGATTAGGTATCTAATGTCTGGTATTAGAGCCAACATCACGTCTCGTGGTGAAAGTCATGTAAGGGGGCTGGGAGCCGGGGACGTTAGCTGTGGAACATGGTGGAATGTTACAATCTTAAGTGGTTTTAAGGGCCTAGCCTAATGCATTTGATCAGTCCCGGGGCTTTTGTTCTATTATTTAGGTACCTAGTATGAGGGAAAGGGGACTGGTGTATGCGGGGTTACAGAGTAAGGGATACTAATAAAGGCTATACCAATTATGAGTTTTCTTTCTTAGGATATCACTATATACAATGATTAAATTGTCACTCAAAAATAAAATACAGTGACTAAATTATTCCAGCCATAGCCCTGATCTTCTAATGGAATCATCTCCTTTCCTGATCTTCTAATGGAATCATTTCCTTTCCTAATCTTTCTTTTACATCTATCATTAATTAGTGCGGATTGATTCTTTACTTACAGCCACATTGCAGCCGAGTGCACCGCAAAGACCCTATGCTATAACTGCAAAGAACCTGGGCACTTAGCAAGTGAGTGCAACAACGAGCCCGTTTGTCACACATGCGGGAAAATGGGTCACCTAGCTCGAGAGTGTTCCGGCCCCGGCGTACCTCCCTTTGACACCAGACTCTGCAACAACTGCTACAAACAAGGTCACATTGCCGCCGATTGCACCAACAACAAAGCATGCAACAACTGCCGAAAGACCGGTCACTTGGCTCGCGAGTGCCCCAATGACCCCGTCTGTAACATTTGCAATGTGTCGGGCCATGTAGCTCGCCAATGCCCTAAGTCAGTCTTGGCTTCGGAGATTTCTGGTGGCCCTTTCCGTGACATTATCTGCCGTACGTGCAACCAACCTGGGCACATAAGCCGTGACTGTGTGAGCATTGTCATCTGCAACAATTGTGGTGGACGTGGGCATGTTGCTTATGAGTGCCCTTCTGGCAGGATGCTCGACCGAGGTCTGAGAAGGTATTAACTTTGAGACAGCAGGTATGAGTTTGCCCTTATATTGGAATTATAGGCTGAGTGATTTTGGCTATGCTAGAAGTTGATATTTGGGGGGTATTTAATGATTTGAAGCGTTGTGTTAGACGCTATTTTTGCAGTGACCCATCTTTTGGCAACTTGCTATATTATACTCGTTTCATGGTAGCTGTTAGTATTTGTTCTATGCAACGAAACTGACATGGTGTGTAATGACCCATGCAAATATTTGGACGGGGAGTGATAAATCCACTCCCCAAATTGATAAATCTAGAGAAAGAGGAGAGAGATAGACACATGGGGAGTCGATTTATTTGCAGGACATGATTATTTGCAGGGGAAATGATATTTCCACCTGGGCCATTACACCCCTAGCTATCTTTGGCTGTCATGTATTGCGACCATAATTCTCAAGGGAATTGATGAGATTTTATATGGTGTGAGAGCGTGAAGTTCATTTTTTTTTATTCAAAGTACTATGGGGGCCACTTCATAGGTTGATCAGAACTGTTCATTTGTTTGGCCACAACGTAAATAGGCTGTACCTTTAAATCATGTCTATAGGATGATCCTAACGCTCCTATCTGTGGAGGCTTTTATAATGTGATTTCTGTCTTTGTGGGCCCAACAAATGAATGGTTTGGATCATACAAACAGGACTTTACTGTGCAACAATTTATGGGCTAGTTCTCCATGAGAATAGCAAGACATCAGAAGACTAAGAAGGGGTTTGTTACTTTGTTTTATCCTTGGACAGGCTTGTTATGCCCCATTCACGTTCAAACTAGTTCCAATGGGATCATCTTATGAAGGATCATCCTATGGTGTGGATTGTATTCGATTCTTAGTAGCAATCTGGCAAATCCAACTTGCCAATTTCCTCTCTTTCCATCAAATCCCTCAAACCTTGTTTCCCATGGACGCACTCCTCTGTCTCATTGCCCGAACTTGAGTTATCCAGTCCTGTCATGTGTTTGCAACCTTGGTGTTGAATGTGGACATGTGGAAGGAAATGTTTTTTCTTTCTTTTTCTGTTCTGTTTTTTTGGCTGTTGGGATTCCTACCTTGCCACTATGAGGGAAGAGGAGGACATCACCCATCTGTGCTCTTCAATGAGTTTTGGTTGCTATCAGCACCTTCTATGGTGGGCACTGCATTGATTTTTCTCGCAACGTAGTCCCTGTTTCCAGAAACAATGCCGGTGACTGGTTTTCTCCATTTCATGTGGATGGCTGAAGACTAGAGAGCTTAATCGCCTGTTTCTTATATGATAGATGGGCAAGGAAAAATTAGGGGGTTAAAGTACACGTGGGGCCCACTTGTTATATGATCCAAACCATTGATCTGTTAGACCTTGATATGGATGTGTATGCACCAAAATTTACTCCAATTTGAGGATTCTGACCCTCCAATTTGTGGTGGTGAATATAAACCCTTGTTTATTTTCTCACGTTCCATTTGTAGGGTTAAATTTGTACAATGTGAGTTAATTAGGTCATGGCACATCCATAGCAAGGCTTGACAGATCAATGGTTTGGATCATAAAACAGGTGGGTCCCTCCTATACTTCTGCCTGCTGGCATTTTACCTTTAAAAATTATCCTCATCCATCATGTAAGAACCCCTCGATAATTTAGGCCATAGTTGGATGCCCACAAGATTTAGATTTGGATTTCAATTGAGATTTGGATCTGGATCAAATCCTTAATTTCCAAATCAGCTACAACAGAAAAAAAAAAATTTGATTTTCAAATCTGTTCTGCAAGACATTATTCAATAATCCATATTTGTGGCAAGTACCTTTACCCTCACTGCTCCTCGACCTTGCACTAGCAGCAGCAGCAAAACGCAGCAAGACTTCCCTCCCTCGTACAACATGATCATGAAGATTATTGATGTATTTTGTATCCAAAACTCAAAGCCAAATACAAATACAAATACAAAAATGTGGTTTCCAAACGTGAACATTATCTTTGCTTTTTTCACTAGAATTTCAGCACTTGTTTTGTTAATGGGCACTCCACTCTAGTTGGCTATCAGTAGCATCTTGGGAGTTCAGAGTTTTTCAATATAGATACCACACGCTTTGATCCATCGTTGCCTAATTTAGCTAGTATGATTGAGAACCTCTATTTTCCCTTCATTCTAGTTCATACAAACAACATTCAAGGAGACCCCAACTTTACTAGAGAGCCAGCCATCCTCATCTACAAAATCCCACACAGGAGTGCCAATGCTCCTATTAAGCCCGAGTAAATTTTCTAACAAATGTCACCACGGCAAAAAGCAACTGTGAGACCAATGTTTGGCAACCATGAAAGACTATTCCATGGAATATTAGTAGGTCCAATTGAGAGACTATTCCATGAAATATTGGTAGGTCCAATTGAGAAAAGAGTTAGAGAGAAGAGTGGGGGGAGAGATTTGAAACAGCATGAGAGAAGAGAGCATGAAAAATCTCTTATAACAGCCAAAAATCGCCTGCTTAAAATTGGTTTTTTTTCCAGTTTTTCAGGGGTTTTCATGGTCCTCCCACGTTCTCAAGTCTCTCCCTCTCAGCCCATCTCTCACCACTGGCCCCACTAACATTCCATGGAATATTTTTAATTATTGCCAAACATACCCTCAATGTAGGGCACCATTTTGTTAAGAGCCAAATTTGGGCTTCTGCCATACTACACTGAAAATGGAATATTTTTAATTATTGCCAAACATACCCTCAATGTAGGGCACCATTTTGTTAAGAGCCGAATTTGGGCTTCTGCCATACTGAATCAGTGACTTTGTTTCCTTCCTGCATAGATGGCTCCAATCAAGATGAATACCATAAATCAGGAAGACAGTCTAAACACCCAGTTGGTCCGAACAGGACAGCATCAATCCTGCAACAAGTTATGCAATACAGAAATCCAAATTAATCCAGATCCAGCCATATTGCTATCCATTACTCACATGATTAGGATTTTCTATGAACAGAGGAAGAGGAAATTAATAGCCCCTTATTGTAACACTAACAATCAAGTACACCACCACCATTTACAGCATCTTAATTAAAACGGAGGCTCAAAGGTAACATAAAATTCTCTAAAGGTAGAATATGGAAGAATGAAAGAAAATTACCTTCACTTGAAGGAAAATCTCTGCGCGTATGCACTCTGCTTTATTCTTCAATTCTCCCATTGGGACGAAATTTGCTTGGTCTCGATCACAGAGGACATGAGCAAACTTCCATTCTCATGCTCACCATATGCAGAATGTAAGAAAAGGAGAAAGCGAACCAAAAACGAAAATGGGTGCACAGCACACTCGGAAGCCGTCCATTAACCCAAAGTAGTAACAAGAATTCAAAGGAGTAACAATAATGAAAAACCCAAGCCCCATAAAAACCAGTAATAGTTCCCTTCTGCTTGTCTCCTATAATCCTAAAGAGAAGCACTGTCGATAAAATACAATAGCATTTGGTTATGCATCACCCAAACAAGACGCTCATAATGGACGGTACAAAGCCAAGGATCAAGTGTCATTGTTTCAGTTGATTTGCATTGCTTCTGAATGGTACTTCTCCAACTCGGCGTCGAGGTCATCTGCGGATACTACTACCTGGTCACCACGACCTCCTCTCCCCCGTCCACGGCCCCTTCCCCATCCACGGCCACCACCTCCACCTCGAGGCCGTCCCATAGAGGCTGCGCCCCTTCCTGGTGCACTGTACCATATCAAAAGACACAATAAGTTTTTCAATAACAGCATAATGAGTATTCAACAATGAAGCAACATTTGAACAAAAGCAGCAAAAGAAGGCAATGCTAAAATAAACTCATAGCTTTTCGTCTCATTGGGTTGCTGCACAGAGAGAGAAAGAGAGAGAGAGAGAGAGAGAGAGAGAGAGAGAGAGAGAGAGAGAGAGAGTATTGCTATAAGATGTATGTAAAATAGAAGGGAATTGCTAGGGACCATCGCAGATGGCATTTCGCAGACCATCTGTTGCATGAGAGCAGCCACCACATGAATAAGACAATTGTGAGGCTGCTCTCTCATGCAACAGGTGGCCCGCGAAATGCCTTCTGCGATGGACGCTAGCAAATCCAGAAATAGAAAATAATGAAACAAGTGAGTCAGTTGAGTGTTAAATCGACTGTGTTTCCCAAGGAGCATTTTAAGTGATGTTATGATTAACAATCCCACCAATCAATCAGAGCACACAAACCAATTACTGATATAGTGGAAACAATTATGAAGTGACGGGGCTGAGTGAGTAAGCCTTCAGGCATGCCAGAAGTCACGAGTGGATAGGAGACGAATAGAGTATAACTGCATCTTCAGAGGTAGAGGTACGGGTACTCAAGTTTTTCCAATTATAGACCGACGATGCATATAGCTTTCATCATTGCTCTGAAACTTTTTTCATAGCTTGACTGCAATTTCAAATCAACTCAACTCAACTAAGCCTTTGTCTCAAACTAGTTTGGGTCGGCTAATGAATCCCTTAGAAAATTTTCATGAAGAAGGAGAAAGGATCTACGCGGCTCAAATTGACTAAGTACAATACCGACAGTAGTTGGGTTTGTCTACATTGATCATTTTCTTCCATTCTCTCCTATCCAAGATCATGTTCTCTGTTATGTTCCTAGCCCTAAAGTCTTTCCTCACTGTTTCTACCCAAGTTGTTTTCAGTCTGCCCCTACCTCTTTTTACCCCATCAACTTTCCTCACATTTTTCAAGCAGATATGTACCCTTCTTTAATACTTACAAAGAGACATGTCAAGAAGCACAAACCATTCTGGAATAAAGGGTAATGTTGAGGAATAAGGCTTAGGTTTGTCATTTATTATGTTCTCAATTTCAGATCAGATGACTCAAATATGGGTCCAATGTTTATTTCTATAAACCTACAGTGCTTCAGCATGCTGCTTCCCACAAATTGGGTACCAAAACAAAAATAATTGAATGGAGCATACTTTATTGGAGCAAAGAAAAACAAAGCACAACCAAGATGGTCAAGGCAAAAGCAACAGCAACAGCAACAACAAAAGGGTACATAAAATCAGAATCAGCCAAAAACATAGATGAGTCATGGTCCTCAAAGGGGGTGGGGGTCCCTAACCACCAATGAAGCTCTATACTCCATCGAGGGCCAGTGTGCCGCACCCCAGACCAGCTAGACCCAGATTCACCAAGGACAGGGTCTCTACGGCATTGACGCAGATCACATCTCATGATCACCTGAGAGAGGACTCAGAAATGACACAAAACTCCTTCACCTCAACCACCAGCCTATTCAAAGTGGATAAAAGAGACTCATCGAGAGGAGACCGACTTGAGGGAGCCTTTGAAAATCCTATTGTTTATATCCTTCCCCTATGATTTGTGGACACGAGTGTCACATGTCGACATGAACACGGAGTGTCGGACACGGCAAACCCCCAAAATTTAGAAACGGGGACACGTCTAAAATAGAAAGTATATATGATGCAGCAGCAAGTATTAGTTAAAGAAGAGCTACAAAAGAGTTTATAATAAGAGAATAGTTAATGATTTTTTTTTAAATATTAAGAGAAGAGTTAATAATAAAAAAGTTAAACACAATATGTAATAATAAAACTAAGCGTCACACTTGACACAGCACAAAAAAGTGTACACACAACACACCCACATTAAGTCTAACACTTATAGCAATACATTTAAAAGTGTCAAAAGGAGTGACGACACGGGTGGGTATGGATGTCGTGTTGGACACGGGCGGAGCGAGGAATTTTCTACAAGGGAGGCAAAAAATAGTTGTTATAAAATAATCAAAAAATTATTGTAAAGTACAAATTTCAATTCAAATTACTTCCAATTTAAAAAACATTTATATTTTTTTTTCCTACAGAAAATTTGCTCGGTTTTATTTGGCGATTTTTCATCTTTTGAGGTATTATAGTTATGAAGATTGGATTTGTGAATTATTAGGTGAGACGAATGCTTCTAGAACATATTTATGAAGTTGTTTGAAGAGTATTAAGAAAATTGCGAGTATTTCTCCATTTAACACGTATATATTCTTAGTACAATGTAGTTATTTTTCTTAATAAACTGTAACTAAATAGTGGGCCCCACTACATACATGCGTTTGGGTG